>NC_085844.1:189987017-190682850 GCF_035594765.1 Anolis carolinensis | reverse complement strand
CATTGCCTGCCCTCCCTGTGCTATGCTTTGACTCTCGGGTGAATTGAAGAACTCTCTTGCACTTCACCAGTGTATATTTAACTGTTAATTGTGTCGGTTTCTGAATATGGAATGAAGGTAACATCTTGTATTCTGTATTATGTTTTAGCCCGCAAAATGTCTTAGACCAGTCTAAGTTTTTGCTGTATTTCAAGACCCAACTGTTCTACTCTAACATTCCAGAAATTCACCTCTGTCAGCACTGCTAGTCTCTCAACTTCCCTGTCTGGGTCACTGCTGGACTTTGAGGTCATGACATCACATGCCCTCTGTTCCCTTCTCAGCAATCTTGCCTAAGATTAACTGAGGTTAATGGAGCTGAAATTTTGAGGTTTTCCAAGGACCTGTGGATACCGAAGGAAGCCTGGTGAATTCTGCTAACTGTTAATGTTCCAAGACAGAAATCAGGATCTCACCAGGATGAAGGCAAACGACAGAAGCTTTATTCAAACTGCAGAAGGGACATTTTCACGACAACAGATGTTCAAAGTGTACAAGTGTAATGCACAAGGAAAAATCAAGCATTTTTATACAGAAGAGTTTTCTGTACTCTTCTGTAGTTAACACTACTATGGTTCAAATCTCCCGCCCATTCCCCTGATTGGTCAGTGCCAGAAAACCAGCTGGCATTTCCCAGACCTCTGATTCATCGAGAGGCAGGCCTTAGCCAGTGTGCATGCTGATTGGAGGAGGAGGTGGTGACGCAGCTGGGAATCCCCTCCTGGCTAGGCAGGGAAGCCCTAAAGCCTCCAATCAGCCAATGGAGGTGGTTCCTGGGGTGGGGAGGTCCCTGGGCAGGTGGCATTGGAATGTAGGAAACAATGAGTGTTTGGATAGGTGAATCGATTGGATTATGCAGGTAATGGGTCCAGGATGCAGGGACAATGGATGCTGGGTCCCCAGACATTTTCCCATGCTGGAAAGACAAAGAAACGGTCCAGAAAAAGTCTATTGAAGATTATTGTGTTGTCAAAATGTCTTCCTGGGTCTTTGTCCGGGGGGCTAATGCATGGCTTCCAGCTGGGTGCCTTCCACCCAGCATTGAGGAGAATTCCCAGAATAATTTGAGATTGCTCAAGATGCTAAAGAGTTCATTTTAGTTTGCCCCGCCCTTCTCACCCATCAGGGGACTCAGGTTGGCTTACAATATAAACATACACATCAAAAAACAGTTTTCATCAAATTTAAAAATCCATCAAGATTAAAAATTACAATAAAATTAAGAATATACATTAAAAATATACATAATTATACATTTAAATATATATTTAAGGCGCTTTCCATGTCCAGGTGGGGTCTGTCAGTAGGTCATATATTCATATCAAAAATAAAGCAGTAAAATAAAGTAATAAAATAATAAAATAAGGAACTAGGGATGTGAAGCAAGGTCAAAAGGTCATAGAAATAAGAGATGTGGGGGTCTGTCTTGGCTGCACAAAGGATAGGAGAGACCATTCCCTTTGTTCTTATTGTTATCTCTGCACTGCAGTGGAGGTTCGAAGGAGAAGAGATACATAGTATAGGGTTAAAGGGGAATGTGTTGGTGAAGTCCAAAAATGGAGCTACATTGTAGAATCATAGGAATTATATATCAGTTTTGTTGTAATGAAGGTTATATGTCCCTAAAAAAACTCCACCGGGGTCAGGCTTCCTTTGGGCGATGGTTTGGTAAGGATCAGTTAACAGCTTGGAAGCAGGGGACTTCCTTTTGCCACTGCAGCATCGGGACCTGGACGATCATCTGGGAGGCTTGGGGCTCACTGGTGGAGACCCTCAGGTGGGCTCAGCTCCATGCAACCCGCACTCGACCCTGCCATATCCGAAGGAACGGTGGTCCCCTCTGCATATGATCAGGACCAGCTTAGAATAAAAAGCTGAGTCAAAATGTGTACGTGGAAAGAGAAATGGGCTTCATGATGTTAGGGTTTGCTGCTGGTTCTGGGAGGGGAAGAGGAAGACCTCAGGTCATGGAAGGGGACTGTTACAGTTCATCCTAGCCCCACCTTAAAGAGTTGTTGCCACAATCAGGATTGACAGTATTGGGCTACATAGACTAATGGTATGAACCAGTATAGAGCAGCTTTTTGTATTCTGTATTCTGCATCTAACTCTCCGCTTCTTTCTTTGAGATGTTTAAAAGGTTTTAGAAACTACAACCATAATCTTTAGCTAACATAGTAATTGGATATGCTGTCTAGGAATCCTGGGAGGCATAATCCAAAATTTCCCACAAGCTCTACTTTCTGCCAAAGGCACACAAAGTCCGCAAGTTGGGCATCTTGAGGGTGTGGACTTCTCCACTCAGGACTTTAAAATAAGTTGATTGTGGGAGTTTTTGCTTGGCTTCTTGGTAGATTGGTTTGAAGTATTGCCAGTATCATCCTTGGTAGATTGGTTTGAAGTGTTGCCGGTTTGGAGGCTTTTAAGAAGAGGCTGGATGGCCATCTGTCGGGGGTGCTTTGAATGAGATTTTCCTGCTTCTTGGCAGGGGGTTGGACTGGATGGCCCGTGAGGTCTCTTCCAACTCTACGATTCTATGATTCTATGATCCATATGGGAATATTGGGTCTCAGGCACTTCCTAATCATGCTGCATGCTGATGCTAAGTATGGATGTGTATCTCTACCATTTGCAATAGCAGCAAAATAGACTGCCTTACCCTGTTTCCCCTAAAATAAGACATCCCCAGAAAATAAAACCTAGTAGAGGTTTTGCTGAATTGCTAAATATAAGGCCTCCCCCGAAAGTAAGACCTAGCAAAGTTTTTGTTTGGAAGCATGCCCGCCGAACAGAACACCAGAGCATGTAGGAGTGGTAAATGTACGTACCATAAAGTGTTGTACATGGAAATATTGGTAGTAACAAGAAATTATTGATAGGATTCACAGTTTGTCTGGTTATGCTGGTTTATGATGACAACTACTGTACAATATATAATAAATGTTCATTTTTTTGTTCAACAATAAATGTGAATTCTTCTTCATGGAAAAATAAGACATCTCCTGAAAATAAGACCTAGAGCATCTTTTGGAGCAAAAATTAATATAAGACACTGTCTTATTTTCGGGGAAACACGTTAGAATTCCCTTGGCCTTTCTGGAGAGGAACTGCTGAGATATTTTCCACATTCATATAGGTCTTTCTCCTTTAAAAAAGATCTTAGTGACCATCACAACACTTTTTAGTAGCAGATCTAAAGAAAAACGAGCCACTGAATGCCAAAGTACTGAAGCAACATGCCTGAATTTGCCCATGCAGCTTGTGGAACCAGATCTCATCTGATCTCCGAACCTAAGCAAGATCTGGCTATTACTTAGAAGATGGCTCCCCCAGGAGTATCACATGATGAAATCTACATTCAGAGAAAGGCAATGGCAAATCATTTTGGAGTATTCCTTGCCTAAACTCTATGAAAATCATGCATTTCACAGAAGAAAACTGGGACATGTATTGCCAAGCAATGTTAAAGTGGTTAAAATGACAAAAGCCCTTTGACATCCTTTAAACAGAGCAGCAGTGGGGAACCCCAGGCTTGGAGAAAGATCCAGATGCCCTGAGTTTCTCTAGTAATCTTGTTACCTTTGTTGTCACACTACTAGGTAATTTCTCAGCATCTACTACCGCCTCCCCAATTCTAAAAGACCAAAATATCTCTTCTAAAGCTTAATTACTAGCAATAAGAGTATTAAGTTTGAATTTTGTGTCCTAGTTTATGGCCTTTGTCCCTACTCACTCCTGGAATGTGGCCCTGAGAACTTACTGAAATTGAATTTAGTGTTCAGCATGGAAGGTGTTCCCATTTTTAGGACTGGTTTCTGTTAAGTGGTCCACTTGGGTGGATTACTGTGGAAATACCATGGCTTATAGGAAAGATTCTGAGGACAGAAGCCAAAGGAACAGGCTGAAGGCATTTGGCAAGGGAACCAAGCAAAGGGCAATGTTGTCATGGCTTTCTAGGGTGGGTCCTAAGCATTCATGGTATTTACGGTGTCTCAGCTGAAAAACACTGTTTCACAATCATTTTGGTAATTAGAACTGAAACTTCATTTTTTCCCCACTAAGCTTTTTCGTAACTCTTAAATTCTATCCTCATTTTGCAAAATGCTGCTTTGATGACCGTGGCACATGGCCACAGGAATCACCTCACGTTGTCAGGGGACGTGGGGAACCCAGTGCCCCATGACCCGCATGACCCGCCTCCAGATTTGCTCAATCCTACAGGGGAAGTGTTGACCGCACTGCTTCCCTTATGGCAACATGGGCAACAGCACACGCCAGCTCTACTCATCATTCATGGAGCCGTGTTGGCATCATTTGATGGGAGCTGGCAAGCTCCATGGGTGATGTAGGGCAGAGCTGGCATATGCCGCCAAAAACTGCCCTTTGTGATGAGGTTGTGAGAGAAATGTTCACCTGAGAACTATATGTCAAAGGCCCATAAAGAAGTTAATAGGAGCCACGTTAAGTGTACACACTTTCATTAGAAATGCAATCATTTAAAACTGCATTGCATGGTCAGCGCGGACTCATATAATGCAGCTCAATGTAGTTAAACTGCATTATATGAGTCTACACTGCACTATGTGGCAGTGTTGATATAGTCTAATTAATAGTTAATATCGATATTCCAGGCTAACATAATTGTATCTTCTCAACACAGAAAGGAATGCTGCATAATTTCTTCTTTCCCTTCAGGATACAAAATTAATTTCCAGATGTGGGGAATGCAAGATGTGAACATGTAAGGAGCTTTGCAATGCCTCACACTTTAAAAGTAAGAGTTTAATTGCTCATAACCACTTGTGGAATGTACTTCCGCCACTTTGTGCCCACACATATACAAAGGTAACCTGGTTGTTTCTGTAAAAGCTGTTAATCTTGAGAAAAACAAAGGAGGATTTTAATTTGCCCAAGCCACATTGGTTAAGTAATAATATGCTTAGTTATTCGTTTAAATTACACTAAAAACTTCCTGTTATTCCATGCAAAGTCAAGCCAGCCCAAGTTAATCAAAACAAAATAGACAATTAAAAAACTTTCTAATATTTCTTTTCCTTCCTTGAATACGTGGTGTGGGACTAAATATATCATTACAGTCTTTAGCAACCCCTGAAGAATCCCCATGGAAGCCAACTAGTTACTTTGATCTGAAATACTTTGGACAAGGATTTGTTAATGTGGTTTCCCAAATTCATGCAAAATATCTGAGGACTGGATTGAAGTCAACTGTCACCCATTGACTACAGGAATGTAATGTGCATTGAATTCCCTTTCAAATCTGCAATGCAGAGATGTTCTCTCAAAATGGAATGAAACGTTTTAATGAACCTCAGTATATAAAAAAAAAATCCCCTGTAAATACAAAACTCGGACCTCCTGGGAAAGAACAGCACACCGGCTTCAGATCTGCAGGGAGTCAGTTTGCAGAGGGACCTTGTTGACCGTCGCCATGTGATCTCCATGTGCATTCCGAGATGGTATAGTCCCCAGAGGAGTGTATTACGTGCCTTCCCTAAGCATTTGAATCAGCTCTAAGTGTTCTGGAGCAACACAGTCGTGAAATAACCATGGTAACACCACTGCTCAATTCAGCCTTGGTACCTGAATACGGAAAGGTAGAACACCAGTTTTTAACAAAGATCTTCACAGGAAATTTGCGGGGGGGCTTCAGATTCTAAAATAGCCTTATGATGCTTATCCTTTATTAGTTTGCCTGCTGGTCTTGAAAAAAGGTATAGCCATTTAAAGGTGTAATCTTCCATTTAGAAATGGGATGTATTTACTGGCTTGGAGTAAATAAATCATTTGTTTTGTTTATTAGCTACAATTACATCCTGGCTTTCCTCCAAATGAACCCAAAGCAGCCCATATTACCCTTGTTCAGTCTCAAAACAATGCTATGAGGTGGGTTAGGCTATGAGACCAAGGACACCCAGTAAATTTCATGGCTCTATGAGAACAAAAATTTAGATCTCCCATGAATTAATAATTAATTAGTGTTTGTCTTTGACTGATGATGTGCCAAACATATAAAGGTTTCTTTCTTAGCCAGGTGATAACCTACTGACCAGTCAGTATTTTATTTTTAGTTATTATATTATTTATTGTCTTTCTTTCAAGATGGGATCCAAGGACCTTATCATATGCCCACCCCATGCCATTTCACCAGCCAGGGGACTCTGTCACCCTGCGCACCAATCCAGAGTGGCGACACTTCCCCCATCACACAGGAGAAGTGTTACCCAACCAGGGCAGAGGTGTGTTGTCTCCAATGGAGCCAGAACAACATGGGAGCCTTCCCCTATTGATGAGGAAGCGTCCTACGATGCTTCCACATCAGTTGAGGGTGGGGCCTCTGCCAGAAGTTGAGGAACATTGTGTGATGGGCTACATGCCCGTCCAGCTCTCAACTGGCTGGCAAGTATCCTAGGATGCTTAAATTGGTAAGTGTGATGAGGTCCCAAGAGACCTACTGTCTCTTTGTTTTTATCGTTTTTATCTTAAAAACAGTAACTGTTTTAATATAAAAATCAAAATGCAAATGAAATTATTAAAATGGAAATTGAATAAAAACATAATTTAATACAATTTGAAAAGGTAAGAAGGGGTACCTATATGGGTTTGGGGTTTTTTTTTGCCCCCTTAAGCCTCTTCCTCAATAATCACCCAACTGCTGAAAGCTTCCCTGAATGAAAAGATTTTAGAAGGGCAACTGGGCAATGCTCAGACTGGTCTCTATGTAGCCATTTCCAGAGCATGAGATCAGCCATTGAAAAAGTCAATTTCCTCATTGTCACCTGACCTCCCTTTGAGAGTGTGGTGGGAAGGAGTGCTATTCATTTATTTACTGCCCCCTGCCTGATAAAGGGCCTTCTCTTTTAGAAATGGGCTCATCTTATCTGATTATTTCATCAACTCCACTAATATTTTAATAATAATAGTAATAATTTTATTTCTTACCCATCTCTCCCTGCGGCTTGGGGTAGGTTACAACACAATGAAAAAACATGAACATTGCAAAAATTTAACAAATATACATATTTCTATAGAAGATCCACATTAAAACTGCATTACTATAAAATACATATTAAAATACATAACATGGACAAGGACATGAGTTTAAGATTCATAGTTAAAAACTTTCTGGGTAGGTCTGTTGAAAGAAATGTGTCTTTAGAAGGTTTTTAAATTCCGACAGCTGATCTAGCTGTTGGAGCTCTACCGACAAGTCATTTCAGAGACTTGAGACAGCCGATTAAAAGGTCATCTGGGTGGTGGTCACTAGTCGGGTTCTGGAAGGCTGGAGCAGATGCAACCCAGAAAACCTAAGTGTTCGGGGCAGATTGTATGGGAGAAGGTAGCCTGGACCCAAACCATGTAGGGCTTTAGAGGTCAAAACCAACATCTTGTACTATGCCCAGAAACTAATTGGTAGCCAGTGGAGTGACATTAGGATAGGTGTAATGTGCTCACTCCTAGATGTTCCTGTAACCATTCTGGTTGCCATATTTTGAATCAACTAAAGTTTCCAAACTTGGTACAAAGGTAGCCCAATGTAAAGTGCATTGCAGAAATCCAACCTTGAGGTTACCAGTGCATGCACTACCATCTTCAGGTCCTCCAAATCTAGGAAGCAGCACAGCTGCCATATCAACTGAAGCTGGTAGTTAGCACTCCTGACCGTCGCATCTACCTGGACTGACATTTGGAGGGATGGATCCAGGAGCACTCCCAAGTTGCGAACACAGTCTTTTGGGGGAGTGTAACCCCATCCAGAACTGGTTTACATACCTCCATCCCCAGATTAAGACCCTTAATGGCAAGCACCTCTGTTATGTCTGGAATCTGTTTGTTTTTTCTCATTCAGCCCATTACCTCCTCCAGGCATTCATTCCAAGGAGACACACTATCCTAAACTGAAGCTGTTTTGGAAGGCATGGAGAAATATATTTGGGTGTCATCAGCATGCTGATAGCACCTCACCCCATGCCTATAGGTGATCTCTCCCAGCGGCTTCATGTAAATATTAAAGAGCATTGGGGATAGAATGGCACGTTGTAGGATACCACATAGCAGCTCCTTTCCTGAGAAGCAGTTATCCCCAAGTGCCACCATCTGAAGCCTGCCTGAAAGGTATGGCTGGAACCACTGTAACACGGTGTCTCCGATTCCCAGCCCCTCCAGGCGTTCCAGAAGGATACCATGGTCAAAGGTATCAAAGGCCACTGAGAGGTCTAGAAGCACCAACAGGGACACACTCCCCCTGTCGGTGTTGAGACGGAGATCATCCACTAAGGCAGTGGTTCTCAACCTGTGGGTCCCCAGATGTTTTGGCCTTCAACTCCCAGAGATTCTAACAGCTGCTAAACTGGCTGGGATTGCTGGGAGTTGTAGGCCAAAGCATTTACAGGTTGAGAACCACTGCACTAGGTAACCATAGCAATCTCAACTCCGTATCCTGCTCTGAAGCCAGTTTGAAATGGGTTAAGGAAGTGTGTGTCATCTAAGATTGCCTGGAGGTAGAGGGCAACTGTCTTCTCAATCAACTTGCCCCCCCCCCACCCCCCAAAAAAAGAATTTACAAATGAACCTCCAACTCACTGTATTATCTGGAGATCTTAAAATCATGGCATATACCCCGGTGAGAGTCTGCAGGAAGAGAGGTTGGAAAGGGACTGCTTGCTGTTGTCCTATGGAAATTCTCCCCTGCACTATGAGGGTGGAGGACTAAAGATTAAATAGGAATGTGGAAAGGGATCACTATGTCATGTTTCACCATTTATTTATTTTTTTTGCATTTAGTAATTTGAAAGCTGTGTGCTTCTCCCATTCTAGTACTGGAGTTCAATTGTGCTTCCGATTCCTTTTCTAATGAAAAAATATGATTTCCTATTCTGCCTAAGGTTATCTCATTCCCCTAAGGGTAATTTCATCTTTCATTTTACTGAGTGGGATGTGCTACTGACATGGATTAAGGTGATTTAAGGACCTCTTATATTTAGGAGGTACAGATGTCTTGGGACACACCAAATGGACTTTGGCCAATAGAGTATACAACAGCTCAGCTTGGAATATAGAAGACTGAAAACACTCAGCATACCATTGAAATTTATTTAAAAAACGAATTACTGTAGTTACTGTTATGAACTCAAAGCCCATGTATAGTTAGGGTGAGAAGGGCGGAGTAGAAGTGATGTAATAAATAAATTAGGTACCATTGTAGTTGCAATGTTAAAACTGTATAATTTTGCTTTCCTGTTTCTGAAAAGCAACTATTATAATTTCTTTAAAAACATCAAAATTCTACAAGTCATTGGTCTGTGATAGAAAACAGATACTTCTCTGTATTTATTTATTTTGTATGCAAATAGCCTATGGTTTAGCATTAATAAACTTGCAGTAATAAACTAGTACTACAATGAATACTGTTGTGTACATTAGTGTGACCTCAACACCACAACAGATGCAGCAGAACAAGGTAAAGCAAGAGCCAGTACTTTAACCATTTGATGTCCCTCCACCATTTAGTTTTGCCATAGCTCCATAACTTTACTAAAGTTACTAAAATGTACAGCTACACAACACCTACAGTAAAACTATTCCTTTTATCCATTATTGGGGGTGGTGATGAAATATTTCCCAAGTAACTCATTATTTATCGGTCATTTCCACACGCCAGGATGGTAGTGAACTCTGAGAGGGAGGAGATACACCCCAAACCAGTGCTGGCAAAGAGGCAAGGACAGCCTGCCCACGTGCAATGAATTAGAAGCTGAGCAATGGTTGCTTCACTTTTGCATCTGCTCCTTATTCAGCTGGAGGTGGAGAAAGTCAACAATTGTGAGGCATGTATTTTGATCAGCACTCAACTGCTTTAGCATAAGCATTACCAAGCTGTCAGAATGAGGTGGTCTTACATAACATATGTACTGCTGCAATACACAAGGCACAACAGGGTGAGTCAAGGATAACAGTGGCTGCCTTAACAAAGAATTTCCTGGCTTTTGTCAGTTTACATAAATACCAGAATTATTTGAATGTGGAGTTTGCCATTTTCTTTCTCTTTAAAACCAGCACCAATTTAGATCTAAGTAAAAATGAAACATAGACTTTACCCCATTGAGGGTACAGTTTATCATCATAAACGTGAGCTCTTCCCATGATGAAGGAGAACTTCCTGACAGCTCTATCACGATTCGTCAGTTAAACTTCAGAAACAGTCTAAAAAAGACGAGCGGCGAGAAGATGATTGGAGATTGTCTTCTGGATTCAGGAACCAGGATATTCCATTTCAAAAATATAAAAACATGTGGGATAAGAGCTGTCAGAATCATCCACATTTAATCGAATCTATAATGTCGGCAAATGGGCTGTCCTGTGGGCGGTCTCCTAACCAGCAGTAAGTCCCTGGTTCTTCATCCTTTTTGGAATTTAAAAAAAAATACAACAAATATCACTACTTCAGTAGATGCTATCTTTTTGCCTTTAATAATGCAAATTTTGATACCAAGAGAGCTCGATCTCTCGCAATGTTGAAGACCCTTTAAAAAGGGGAGGGAGGGCAGAAAATCCATTCACTCATAGAATAATGATGAAAACTGTTAGTAATGAAGAAAGCAGTAAATGTGATAAGTAATTAATAATGGAACATAGCCATTTGCAATGCTACAGGACTAAACATCATGATTACATGGGAATAGGGACCTTTTAACATGGCCCTTTCAGGCCGTGCCATTGCACCACTAAAGGGAAGGCGCATGGGGAGGTTGGTGTCACCCCACATGCCCTCCCTCCTCCCCTCATCATACGGTGGAGACGGGACAGGGTGCAGTGGTAAAAATGGTGGCAATGCATGTTGCCCCCCCACCCTTTCTGCCATCACATGGTAAAAAGGGGAGGAAAGTGTGAGTAGCTCCATTGGAGCTACTCAAACAACACTTTCCTCTCTGTAGTGGTGGAGGGGAAGGCCCTTTCAGTGCTTCCATCCCACTTTGGGAGGAATGTGGACGGGGCCTGCCATGCATTGTGTGATGGCACATGGCAGGTCCCATCCAAGCTATGTATAAAAGTGGAAAAATGGGGCAAAAATGTCCCGTGTGAAGAGGTCTAAGTTCCTATGTTTACATCTTTTAAGATACACAGGGTTGTCTGGATGGCAAAGACTGCTATTTGATTCTGTTTTTCAAACAAACCATCATTTGTATGTGGCCACATCTCATACTAGTGTGGGAACTCTGCCTGACTCTTTGAGTAGTTAAAAGATCTGTCACACTACACACATGGTGAGCTACATGGGGAGGTACAAATAAGGGCAATTTCCACCCAAATATGAATATGTACTACCTCAATAAAAATTTCCCACAATCCTCAAAGTTTTAACATTTCAGAAAAATAAGACAAGGAAAATCACCCCCACCTAGAGTTCCTATATTTTGCTATGTTTGCATCTCCTTGGTAACTTTGTCTGCCATCTTTACTTAAATGTCTAAACTGCGCCTCTGTGTGCACAGATGAATATTTAAGTTGCTGCAATGTTAGAAATTCAGACATATGCAGGACAATTTTATTTGGGGGAGCAGAAATCTTATTTGGGAGACAATGTTCTTATTCCCTCTGCGGCTACACTCCTGATGCAATCACACAACACAAATGAGGATATGGATAGTCACCCATATTCTCAGGGCTCCCTCTTAGCACGCTGCCAGGACGCTGCCAGGATGAAACCCAACGGAGCCCCACCAGAAATAGCTCTGCGTCATATGATGGGCTCCGGCAGACTCTGTCCGGGAGTGTGTCGGCAGCATGCTAGGATGGGGAAAAAACCTATCTGATGAGGTTGTTAGAATCTCTAGTTCCTCCAGTGCCATTCTATGATCAACTTCTAACGTAAGAGTTGTGCTGGAGAACCTAGAGATTACTAGAGAGGTGTTCTTTCCGATTAAAAAAAAGAACAGATTTTCACTTTTGCAGTGATCCTGTCCTACCGGTACTACAACCCAGCAACCGTGGAGGGTCGACTGTAGCCTACCGCAGCTTCTGACATTTGTTTCTATATTGTTCTTACATGCTTCTGTGCCACATGCTTCATGAGCTGTGCCCATGGTATCCTGTTTACAGTACATCGTTCTACTAAGAAACATTTATTTAGTGCCAGTGGTAGGTTAGGCAATGTACAAAACACAGACATAAAATAGTTCCTGCTGAGAAAATACACAATCTATGCCAGGCAGACCCGCCTGGAGTGATGTGGGAAAGATGAAAGATTGATCATAGAAGCGGTAGATGAAGGGGAAAGGATCACAGGCTGCCAGTGTCAGGAGCTTCAAAAGAGTATTAAAAACAATAGTCAAGCCCCCCCCCCCCCACACACACACACAAGTCTAAAGTGTGCATGTGCCTTCAAGTCGCCTGCTGATTTATGGAAACCCCATTGATTTCATAGGGTTTCCTTAGGCAAGTAATATTCAGAGGTGGTTTTGTTAGTTCCCACCTCTGAAATAACTCCCCACAAAAGTACAAATTTTAAATATGAAGGTCTTCCCAAGTATTTTTCATATTTTGCAGCCTCGTTTCTAGCAATTTAGATTGGCGCAGGACATGTGCCCACATGTACACATACACACATCCCACATGTTGTTCCAAAGCATTCCTCACCATTGATTTTGCTATCAAGGGCTGCTATGAGTTGCAGTTGAACATTTGAATTCTTATGATTTCCATATATGACTTAGAACAGCGGTTCCCAAACTGTGTTCTGTGGAACCCTAGGGTTCTGCAAAAGCACCCGAGGGATTCCACAACAAGTCTTTAAAATATATATTTTAATTTTTTTAAAAGTTCATGCTAGAGAATGAAGATCTTATTGAAATTCAATGTACCTCTGCTTTTAAAATGAAATTTGGGTAGGATTGATAGACATACACTAGTCAGTAGCTAGAAAGGCCATCCAAACTCTGCCCCGTATTGTGTCCATGTATTGATGTGAATCAGCCTTTTCAGCTTATACTTAGACCAAAGGGACATGAGAGAAGCCTCCCACAAGGATGGTAAAACATCAAAACATCCGGGGGTCCCCTGGGCAACGTTCTTGCAGACGGCCAATTTCTCACTCTAGAAGCAACTCCGGTTGCTCCTGACACAAAAAAAAAAAAAACTTAGACCAAAGACTAATTTAAGAGTTAGTTAGATGCCACTCTGGATTTATGTATTCAGCTGTCGGACAAAAAGCGCAATTTCAAAAGTATTTTAAATATAAAAATGAAAAAAATTTCATTCACCATTTTAGGTGTGAATCCAATATTTTCCTGTACCAAAATCAATGTTTGTTGTTATAGCCAATGTTTTCTTGTACCAAATCAATGTTTCAAATATTTCAAATGTTTTCTTTTTCTTTACAAACTTACTACATTATCCAAAACACTCAGACAATAGGAGGAGGAGAAAGGAGGGAGACCTTTGTGGGCTCACAATGCTTAGGGACTAAGTCAGGGTTCCATGGGAAAATCCGGGGGAAAGAGTTGGGGGGAGGAAGGGAGTCTTTTGAAAGGTTCCATGACCGAAAAGGTTTGCGAACCGCTGATTTAGAATACAAGCCGGCAACTTTTGTTTAATTAGGTGCCACATTTCTCCAGAGGTCATATCCCAGGTCACATGGAGGGGCAACACACACTCTGTCTGAAAGAAGCTATGCTGCTCTCTCCCCTAAGCTCTCCTACCCAATCTCCCCAACACACACTTGATTTCATGTGGCTCTGGTTGGACTGGTACAGAAACTGTAAGAACTACTGTGCGATGACTGCAGGGACACTTAACAAGGCAGTAGTTTTACTTATGAGTTGTTACCTATTATTTAGATCATGGGAACTACACACAAGCAATAATGTAAATAGTATGTGTATGTGTGTGTGAGAGAGAGTGAGTGTGTGTGTAGGGAGAGAGAGTGTAGCAATGAACTCAGATGTAAAAATGTGAACGTACTGTTACTTATAATTTAACACCATTGATTTATTTAAATTTGAATATGTTTTAATGGATTTTAACTGTGAGTTTTAAAGTACTGTTTGTATTTCATTCTGTTTGCATATTTGTGTGCATATTTGCATATTTCCTTCAGGAAAGATAAAGCAGGATATAAATATAAACATTATTATTATTATTCAATGTGAAAACACAACTTGAAAAAAATGAAAGTTCAAAGCAAGCAAAAGTATAATTATTAGGCTCTCTTAATCATGAAGACTTCTCTTCCACTTCTTGTCCGACAATTGACATTGCATAAAGCAAAGCCTGAATCCCTGCTGTAATGATTCGCTAGGGAAGCATGCTAGAAAGTTTAGTACATTTGCAATTGAACGAGGACAGAGGAAGGAGGCCCTAGCTAGGGGCGTACTTGTTGTACCGGATGCATGACCCATGGTATCCCCTCACTAAACCGACTAGCCCTTTCTATGTTTCCTGTCACTGTTTTCCTGTTTCTATGGATTGCCATAGGAACTGGGATGCTCCTCTTAAACATATATAGAACACTGGGCTGAGTGGAAGGTGGGAGAGATTTATGGGGGTATTATAGAAGCATGTTATTCATCCATGTTTTAGAAGCCGTTGTTCCATTAGAAAGGGCAGCAATTTTTTCCCTGTCTGACTCATAAAAGGCCAGAAGGGTATTCTGTTTGAGGGCAGGAGTCGAACTGAATCAATGATCTTTGTTGTTCTATTCTGGTTTGCTTCCTTTTTGTGGGGCAACTGAAGTGGCAGTTGCTTATTTGCAAGCCTTCTAAATTAAATTCAATTCCGCCCAAACTCTGAGGTTGCTCTTCTACCAAATACATGGAGAAATGTTATTAATTATCCTGTAGATCCGCTTCCCTCCAGTATTATGCCAATAGAAGTACATGTGTACTGCAGAATTAATACAACTTAAACCTGTCATGGTTTAATTCTATTGAGTCATGGGATCTGGGGTTTTACAAGGTCTGTAGCCTTCTCTGCCAAAGGGTGCTGGTGCCACACCAAAAAGATTGCAAGATTCGACGGCAATGAGCTATGGCAGTTGAAGTAGTGTCAAACTGCATTAATTCTACAGTGTAGATGTACTCTCAGATGCATTGACTCACAATTCCTATCATTCTAAGCCAGCATAAGTTATGTTTGAGCACATCTGGAGAATGCTAGGCTGAGGATAGCTGATGTAGGTTTTCTTAGATCTTTAGCTCCTCATTGCCTCTGAAATATTTGTCAGCTAAGACTGAGACCCAGTTTGTGATTGATTAAATTCAGAGTCCTGGAGGAGTTGTGTTTGAATTTGGCATTCCTTGTGTTAGCTCTGGAAAAGGCCTTTGCTGTTTTCCTCTTATTTACAATGTGATCTCAGGGAGCACCTGAGTATATGTACTGCAGATGACTTGTCAACCACAAGATTTGATTCAGCCCCCGACAAGGCAATATGGAAAAGAGCCCAATTTCACCCAGGCCATTTTGGAAACTGTTCAGCTGGACTCAGCAATAGATCTGAATCCCAACATATAACACCCTGATACTTTGTGACTCTCCATTGATGGTCCATGCAGATGAATGTCAACAATTGTATATAAACTGCTAAACAAGTCTGGTGATATTAAACTCAATTTGTATGTCAACACCATGAACATATGACTTGGATATATAACCTGTTTACTATCTGATGGACCTTGATGACAAGTCCCTTCTGAGGCTGACAGATTTCAGAAAAATATATGTAGGGAATGTTATTCAACTAAGCCTGAAATTCAATTTGTTATGAAAGGGAATTTCCAATAACCTTTTAATAGCATTGCAGAGCTGAAATTTGCCAGCATAATCAACATTTCTGTGGGGAAGAACCGTAACAAATTGTGTATGTAAGAGCGGTCTTTGCGGTATGCCATGTTACAATTGGATGCATTTGCCTTGACAGATTCTGTTTCATCAGAACAGTTCCTATAATTACATCATTTCCGGGGAGGATATTTTCTCTGTCACAACATCCTCACAGGTACATCTGGTGAGAACACATAAGAGAGAGCCTTCTTCATGGCTGGCTGAATAGATTCCCTTCACAGAAAGGTTAGGCTGTCACCCTCCTTGGGTGCATCTACACTGTAAAATTAATGCAGTTTGACACCACTTTAACTGCCATAGCTAAATGCTATGGAATGCTAGGAGTTGTAGTTTGGTAAGGCACCAACACTCTTTGGCAGAGAAAACTTTACTACAGTCCTCATGATTCCACAGTATTGAGTCATGGCAGTGAAAGTGTTTTCAAACTGCATTAATTCTACAGTGTAGATCAGGCATGTTCAAACCTCTGCCCTCCGAGTGTTTTGGACTTCAACTCCCACAATTCCTAACAGTCTACTGGCTATTAGGAATTGTGGAAATTGAAGTCCAAAACACCCAGAGGACAGAGGTGTGCCCATGCCTGGTATAGATGCACCCCTTATTGTTTTTCTACATGCAGGAGCTCTTTCGCACAGCCTAATTATGGTGTTATGATTTTACTTTAAAAGCCATGGGAACATCCAGTGGAATCCTGGGATTTACAGTGAGGGAGGAGTATTTAAATTCTCTGCCAGAGAGCTCTTGGGCCTCACTAAACTGCAGATCCCAGGATCCCATAGGACATTCTCATGGCAGTTAAAGTCTTATAATTATGTTGTGCAAAAGGGCTACTGGTGAAGACTTGTTGTGTTTTGGCAGACTTTTGAGGCCAGATTGCCTGTGGGGAGAAGACCTTTAGTCATATGGAGTTTTGCCTATATTTGCGGTTATTCTTTTTAAAGGGAGTGTTTTTGATTGCTTTTAATTCTGTAGATCATTTAATTATATAGTGACTTTAGTACAGTATGTACTTGTAGTTGTAACTGCTTTAACTTTTGCAAGCCACCTTGACTCGCAGAGCTGGAAAAAGTTGCAATATAAATAAATATAATGGTAATATAAAAATGACATACTGCACAGAGGCACCATGATGAAAGAAACCTTCATCTCTTCAGAAGGATAGGTTCAAAGGAGGTTGTGCTAGGCACTTTCAAACTGATTTTTTTAAAAACAAAGGATACTTAAAAGGGATCTCCCTTTCCATTTTTGTGGGAAATGTGCACATTTATGTTGTAAAAGTGCCCCAAAGTACAAAATTTGTAAAAAAAAAAAAATCAGAAAGATAACCAAAGGAACTAGGAAAGTGAAAAAGCTTTATTCGTGTGGGTTTGTTTTATTTTGTTTCCTGCTTAGTTGGCAGCATCATAGTCACAGAAACTCTTAGGTGTTTTGTTCTTAGTGAAATGATAAAAAGTCATTTTATTGAGAAAATGCATTAATGAAGCTATTTTGTGCATTGCAAGAGGATCTGTCCAAAGAGGAGTGTGGTTTTAAAAAGAAATTCCAGCCTTTATGGACAAGTTCCTGTGTTTTTCTTATATGACAATGTTATAGCACTCACAATCAGAGCCTACCTTGGTGGTGGGTTTGTTTGGGTAAGTGGTTCATCATCTTGGACAAGTCCTCTGTAATGTTCTTACTGAAACCCAGATAAATTTTTCTGTACTCCTTCCCAAAGCACCATAATTAGAAATGGAAAGGAGAGCCGTGGTAAAGTACTACTGTTGCCTGGGGCCTTTTAAAGGAAGTGTAAAATTTCTTCATTATATGATAGCTTTACTACCTATCTGTAACCATGACCCATAATGATCTATTAAACCCAATATCGCTGCTTCTTAAACTGTGGGCCCCAACCCCAAATGGTTCAATGTTGGGGTCCCAAAAATTTGACAACAGTAAAGGTTTTCTGAATATCACCTAGTGGCTGTTTCAGACATTTACATGCATCTCTTGTTCAGTATTTACAGTGGACTCTTCAGTAAATGCTTCCACTGTGCTTCATAAACAGCCTGTTTAGCAAGCCTCACAAATGTTGAGTTGTTACCTGTAAATATTTGTTTTTTATCATTATTTTGTATACCTATATACCTGGTGTCATGGAAACATTTCTCAGGCCAAAAGGAATCACGAGTAGAAACGTTAAGAAGCTCTGCCCTATAGGACATGTATCCAAGCTATCTGAAGGGCCATATCCCCCAACCTGCCCAACCTATATGATCTTTTCTCAGTCGTGCTATACATGTTGTTATTGTTGTGTGCCTTCAGTAATGTGTGACTTATAGAGACCCTAAGGCAAACTTATCATGGGTTTTTCCTAGCAGGATTTGTTCAGAGCGGGTCCGTCATTGTTTTCCAGACAGTGTGATTTTCCCAAAATTAGTGGGCTGAGTCAGGATTTGAATGGTGGTCTCCAGAATCCTAGTCCAATGCTCAAGTCACTGCACCTCACTGGTTCTCTCCACATACATGCCCCAAGCCAATTTGATAGAGACCAGATGGAGGACTATCTTGGCTGTTCTCAGACTATAAAATTCATTTGAATAGAAGCTAGATTGCCCCTTACCTGTTGTCCTTCTGCTGACAGACAAAGGTCTTTTATCAAGATAGGCTTTGAGCAACTGACCGTTTGCATTTTACCAGATAGATGCTATATTTTCTTTGCAGATATATTTTAAATTATGGCTGGCACTCTGTTAGACAGTTATGATGTTGTAAGCTAGACTTATGACCTCATAACTACTTCATGTTCACATTTATGATAGTGGCCCCATTGCTATGGCTACAAAGCTCCTTTTCCAACTCACCTTAAAAGACATGGAGGCATACTGAGCAAAAGATTTCTGTGGCATTGAAAAGAGAAGTGCTGAAAGATGATGTGTCTAGCCCCCCTCCACTAGCAAGCCATGGTGCAATGAGGAGTTGTCACACAACCCCATGTGGATCCCTGCTTCAGTTTGCTGCAATGCAGCTCACTAATAAATAAGGCCAAGGGTACATTGACTAAGGCTTGGAGCCCAAGGGCAGGGCAGCCCACCTACAATATGCTTACTTTGGAAACAAGTACAAGTGGTCAAATTGAGAGGCCACAGAACTATGGGAGCAAATGTGCCGTTTACCCATCTAAAACCTGGTGTTTTGACATTGGCTGGTGAGTCATCCTAAACCATTATCAACTGGGCTGGAGGGGTGATATAGGACCTCATCAGATGGTCTTTAGGCTCAGTTTCCATGTGCCTCATTTTGATGAGATCCATAGTTTCAAAAGTCTAAAAGGTACTGGGTTGGGCAAGGCTGATAGAGATCCTTCACAGATCATACTACCATGTCTGACAGTAAATATCGGTCGTGTGTTTACAGTGGTTAAACCCTTGTGCTGGCAGGACTGCTGACTGAAAGGTCGGTGGTTCGAATCAGGGGAGCGGAGTGAGCTCCCTCTGTCAACTCCAGCTTCCCATGCAGGGACATGAAAGAAGCCTCCCACAGGATGGTAAAAACATCAAACATCCAGGCATCCCCTGGGCAACATCCTTACAGACAGCCAATTCTCTCATACCAGAAACAACCTGAAATTTCTAAAATCACTCCTGACATGAAAAAAATGAGTTTACTCATATATTGTGAAACCATGGGTCACTTTTAACAGTTTTGCATGTTTACACAGGCTCCCACAAAAGATGCTTGTGTCTTGGCCTCGGTAAAATACTGCAAGGTGAAATAAACAAGGACAGAAGCAGACTGAGAGAGCCAAGGTAGTATTTGGGAAGAGACAGAGAAAATAGAAAAGAATGTGTCACAGGACCAAGAGAAGAGGGCAAAGCCAGTCTAGAGAGATCGTGCATATAAAGAAAGATGGAAGTACATGTTCAAAGACAGATTTAAGACAGCTTGAGTGAAAGGAGAGGAAAAGGATGGTGGGGCAAAATGATGGAGCACTTTTACACTCCCTACCAAGAAATGTCATGAGCCCTTAACCAGGAACAGTAATCTTTCTGGATCAGTCACTGAAAGAACACTATTCTCTCTATTGTGCCATTTGTTACTCTCTCCTACTGTCACCATTTTAAAACCCTGATTGCTTCTCCTGCTAAAACACAGCAGGAAGTGGGAGAAGAGATTATAACTGAGGCACTTAGCACGCACACAAAAAGGATGTGAGGGATGACCCAGTACACTGACAGTGTCCTTGAAGCTATATCTTATGAGGCCTCTGATAAGGCTGCCAGATTTCCAAGCTGTAGCTGTGCCACATTCTCTGTGGTATGTTTATTTGTACATGGATATGATGTGAATCCACACTATCAGTACATCAGGGCAAGCAAGTCCAAAGAGAGAGAAACTGCATTAGAAAAATTGTGGAAATAGCAATTGCCCAATGTTTTGCAGTTCATGTCCTGTTGCTTTGCAAGTATCTTTTTAAATCCTTGCTAAAGTCACATTTTTCATCAAGAAACAAGAGATTCTGCAGACACATCATACAAATCAAAAAGATATACACAGACATGTTGATTTTATACATTTGGTGATGGTTTTGATAATAACAGAAGACACAGACATGGAATGCTAAACTTGTTGGTGGTTCAAATCCTGGGAGTGGAGTGACCTCCCACTGTTAGTCCCAGCTTCTGTAAACCTAGCAGTTTGAAAACATGCAAATGTGAGTAGATCAGTAGGCACCGCTCCGCCAAGAAGGTAACGGTGCTCCATGCAGTCATGCTGGCCACTTGACCTTGGAGGTGTCTATGGACAATGCTGGCATTTTGGCTTAAAAATGGAGATGAGCAGCAACCCCCAGAGTCGGACATGACCAAACTTAATGTCAGGGGAAAACGTACCTTTACCCGAATGCAATGGGATGCCACAATTGTGCTATTCAAACACAAAATTTAGTGCTAAACTTGCACAGGAGCCCTATCCTGCCTCTGGCAAGGCTGATGAGCACTGTTTTCATCCCAGATCTTTACTCAGTATTTGATATTTCACCAAGCAGTATCCACATCTGTATGTTAAAGATTTAAAAATGTAAGCTTCTCAGAGAAGGTACATGGTCCCAAATTCTGTGCCAGTTTGGCACAGCCCTGGTATCATATAGTCATCATGCAATACTGAACTTAGCCTTGCTCCTTTTCCTTCTCTTTTAAAACTTAGCAAGAGGAAGCATGAAATTCTTGATACTGGAGATGAGGGTAGAAGCAATGAGAAGTATTCACATTCAACATGATGTACTAGGAATGTGGCTCGAGCAGATCCATGTGAGACTTTTCCACATATCTTACTTGCAAGGTGGCTTTCAAGTGCATGGTAATGACGCACATGCATTTATTCAGTTGCAAGTTGAGTGGTGGCAAAGCAATCCCACAATCATTCCTTCCTATTCCAAATGCAAGCTTTTTGGAGAATGCTAATAAATGAGCCCTGTGAACCCTTCTTGCATCATTGGTACACATGTGGCAATGTTCGTGAGGGATGGGATACAGAAAGCAGCCTTGTCAAAAGGTTCAGAACTTGAGAGATCCAGGTTCTAGTCCTCACTAAACCATGAAACTCGGTGGGTTACCCTGGATAACTCATTGTCTCTCATCTAGGAGGATCCTTGTTTTTTTAAAAAAGTTATTGTGCCTGCTTCCCAGTGCTGATCACACAAACACACTCACTCTGCACATTCCCTGCTGTAAGAGGAGGAGGAGGAGGAGGAAGAGAAGATGACAGAACCAGCAAGTTATGGCAGCTTTCCTCCCCTAATATTGAGAGAGAAAGATGTGGGGCAACGGAAAAAAAACTTGTTATATATAATCTCAATCTTGTTTTCCATCTACAGTGACAATTTAAATCACTTTCAAACTGGTATTGAAGAAAGTGGTTTATCTGTGAAGATGATTATATAGGAAATCCTGAAACTACTTTGAGGCCCAGACAGTGATTACGCATACCATAAAGCCCTAATATGAATTAAAGGCTTTCTTTCATGGGTTTTTATTAGGAATATATTCATAACCTGTTAGGATTATGATACCAATATGGTTAGATATTGATGCAGAGTAGCAAAAACGCAGAATACTAGGGGTTTATGTAAGCAGAGGTGAGAAAAAGCAAAATAGCCAGCCTCCCTTTATCTGTAAAGAGTCATGTGCATAAAATAAGCATCAGGGACATTAAAAATAAAACAGTAAAAATATATTTACTCACAATCTTGTATCATGATGGTCATACAGGCAAAAAAAATTTAGTTCCAAAAGAATACAGTTCAGGATACTACATATCTCTTAACAAAGAAGTAACATCAGCATGGCATGGCTGGATCAAGAAAACAGGAAGAGCAGAGAAAGAGCAGGAAGAGAGTATCCCCTTTTTATGCCCCAAATTCTAAAGATGTACATCACTTTCTATGTATCCCCAGAAAGGATACTCCCCTTTTTCACTTCAAATGTGCAACCCTTAAAATGGTGCCATCAACTTTGGAATGCAGCTTGGCTCAGGTTACTAAGCAACAAACAAAACTAACTACATAAACCATGCCACATTGAAAATGCATGCATGATTGCTAGATAACCCAACAGTTTTTGGGTGTGTTTGTTGTCTGGCCACCACAGTTTTAACTTAGCTTTGAACTGCATTAAATAGTCAGTGTAAATGAGGTCTCTCTTTCTCCATTTCCATTTCTGCTGGAGCCAGGCAATATAGGTGATTTCTTCTGTCCATCCTCCCTCAATGCCTTTGCTCCAACTTGCATTCAAAAATATTTTGGTTCTATATCACCCTTCCTTTTTGCTCTATTGACAGCATGTCAAAGGAACTGCTACCGGTAGATCTGCCATTCCATACCTCATTACTCCATACCCTCCAACTATCCTGATTTGATAGGGATAGTTCTCATTGTAATCTGTAATCCCATTTTTCCAGTTGCTTTTCAAATGTCCCTGCTTCTCTGTCCTGCACACACTTTTCTTCTTCACCCTAATTTTCCTTCAACTGCTGCAAATTGAGTTCAGAATGCAAAACTGGTTTGCACTCAGTGGAGAGAGGAGAAAAAGGAGTGGATTTTTGCCCTTTCCAGTGGGCTCAGGCAAGAGCAAGCCACTGCAGTCCATCCTAGCTTGTGTGTTTGACCTGATGTTACTTGGCTAAATGTCTCCTGATTTTCATCTGTCAAATATAGCAGAGTATGTTGCCCCTCCCTTTCCCCTTGCATTGCAGCAGCTGAGTAGGAATGCAGAAACTTTTAAAGAATCAGCCAGGGATGCTGTATAGTGTTTTAATTATTTTAATGGTTCTGTAATTTTAACTGATTTGCTTTAACAATTCCAGGTTTAATCCTATTTTAATATTTATATGTTGTAGGTTTCAAATTGCATTGTTTTTCATCGTTACGAGTTGGTTTAGTCTTGTTTAAGAGATGAAAGCAGGGTATTAATTTAGGGACCTGGTCTGAATCTGATCCAGTTCAAATGGATATTGTGAGCACAACGTGTGGAAGAGAAGAGTTACACATTCTGCCTTGAGCTCACTGGATGAAATGTGGGATAATAATGTAAGCAATACATACATGGAAATGGAAAAGATTGTACGCTCCTATCATACAAGCAGGAAGTGTGTTGCTAATGCCAATTTAAGCCTGGCAATTGAGAACACCCTTCAGTTCTGATCTCCTCAACTCACATTTTGAAATTTAATTGGCCAAGTGCATTGAAAGCTTAGTCTCAATGTCTGAGTTGTACAATGGATTGGAAATGAAGCACAGTGGATTAGATTCAGACTTTAGTACTTAGAATAGACCTTTAGACTCAATGGGACTAAGTGCTTTTGCAACTGTAAAGGTAACTATGGAGATTAATTAGGGTAATCAATTACAAACCTTTAAATTAATAAAACATTTTTACACTAAGGAAAACATATGTTTACTTTTCAAAATAGCACCTAAATTATCAATATTTGTGATGACTCATGGGCCATGTAGTCCCGTTCCTAGTGCTGTTGTGACGGATGAAGAGGAAAACTTGGGTTTTCCACCATTTCAGCCAGAAAGGGAACTTTCCCAGCCAGAATTGGAGCCCTTGCACCTGCAGGAGGTTTGTCTTCCAGAAATCTGCCAAACAAGCCCTGAGTCAAAATCTCCCCCATTTTCTCGCCGTAATTATTATCAACAACAAAAAGGAGTTCAGCAGGCTAATCGCAGAAGCCTGAGAATCGCAGCAAAGCATTCAGATGATTAAGCCTGCTTCCATGAGAAATTTTAGGGAGTCATACATCTGGGCACAGAGATTGACTTTCGGTTCTGATTCCCCAGAGAAGTGTTCTTTGGTGGGAAAACGAGACCCTATTTAGGTTCCTTGCGCTTTAGGAATCTTGCGGAGTCAATTCGTCAGCTACTGGAGTAGTGTGTGTGGACAGCGCTTCTCCCGCTTCCAAGCCTCGTTCCTGTTTCCAAGCCTCCGCTCCCAGCCTTGTTTACTCCCCGGATCTTGCCTAGCTCCCGGACCTTGCCAAGTAATTACCACGGATCTTGTTCTTGCTCCTCGTTTCTTGTCGCCTTGTTTCAAGCCTTGTGTTCCAAGAATCAAGTTACTTCCTAGCCTTGCTCAAGTTTCATGGACTAAAGGACCTTGTCATCTCCCCTCACTTTGCTTGGCAAAGTGAGTGTTTCGGTTATTGGATTACAACTTTGGACCTTAATATTTCATATTGGACATTGTTTCTTTGGACTAATTTTGACCTTCCCTGAAAGGTCTACTTCTGAACTATTTCCTATACTTGCTTTTATTAACTTTATATATTCCCTTAATAAAGATATTAGATAGATTCTGGCCTCTGTGTATGGTTATTGGTGCTCTGCAGCCTGGGTCGTGACAATTGGGAGGCAAAGCAGCTTACAAAAGGCAAAACAAATACAGTTACAAAAAGAGGATATGTGTGTGTGTGTGCATCAATTTATTATTAAAATGCAATTAAACCCATTTCAAAGAAATCAATTAAAAATAAAAGATAAAAAACAGAAAAACAACACATCATAGAAAATTTGGAGACTTCTCAGTCAATATCTGGAAAGCTTGTGACCACAGAAAAGTTTTTATTTGCTGATGAAGTGGTAATAAGGAAGGAACTGAGTAGCAGCCACCAAGAAACCGTTCTCCTTTGCTCCCATATCAAACAAACTTGAGAAAGGGGTGGGACCAAGTAATGGGTCTCCCTGGAGGATCTGGGCATGCATCCACACTGTAGTACAGTATTCCTGCAGTTTGACACCATATTAACTACCAGGACTTGATGCTATGGAATCCTGGGATTTGTTGTTTGGTGAGGCACCAGAACTCTTTGGCAGAGAAGACTAACAATCTTGTAAACTGCAAACAATCATAATTCCATAGCATGGAGCCATGTCAGTTAAACTGGTGTCAATCTGTGTTAATTCTACAGTGTAGAGGCACCCAGAGGACCCAAGTAGGCTCATACAAAGAGATAGGGACCTTCAGAGAGGATAGATTTGAGCATATGCGACTTTACAAATCATAATCTATTATTTGATTTTGAATTGATTCAATTTAAAACAGGTGAGTGTGCCACACAAACAAATTCTAAGGGGAAAGGGAGCTAGTAGATGCCATAGTAGAATAGGCTATTTTCTCTGCTAGACATTTTTGAGAAGAGCCAACTGAATTCTCTTCTAATTCAACTTTGCACCCCATATCTGTTGAACACCTAAATATCCTAATGGCACTAGATCCTGTCTGATTTGGCATGCTAAACAGAGTCAAACCTGGTTAATACTTGTTAGGAAATTCTAGAATCCTAGAATCGTAAGAAACCCTTGAGGTCCAACCTCCTGCTCTGCAGGAACCTACAATCAAGCACTCCCAATAGATGCCCATCCAATCTCTGCTTGAAAACCTCCAGAGAAGGAGACTTCACCATACTCCATGGTAGCATATTCCACTGTCAGACAGCCCTTACTGTCAGGAAGTTCTGCCTAATATTTAGGTGGAGTGTCCTGCAGTTTGAATCCATTACTCCATTTTTATTTGTTTGTTTGTTTATTTATTTACCATATTTATATCCCGCCTTTCTCTACCCCGAGGGGACTCAAATGGCACTTGTGCAGTGCCTTGGACATAAAACATAAACATAAAATAAATTATTAAAATTGAGACAGACATACAGTAATAACATAATTAAAATACATTCCAATATAACACACTTCATCCGAAGACAAAGTCTACAGCTGTTCCATAATCCATTGCACGATTGCCAGGTGAAATTATTGCACTGCACTATTTATCAAAGGCCTGCTCCCAGAAACAAGTTTTTATTCTCTTTCTAAAGGCTAGGAGGGAGCAGGCTGACCTAAAATCGCTAGGGAGGGAGTTGCACAGGCGGGGGCACCACTGAGAAGGCCCTGTCCCTCGTCCCCACCAGTCGTGCTTGCAAAGAAGGTGGGGTCAAGAGCAGGGCCTCCCCAGACAATCTTAAACTCCAAGGTGATTCATAGGGGGAGATACGTTCAGACATTTTTTGGTCTCCAGAGCAGTAGAAAAAAGGCCAGCTTCATCTTCAACACAACACCTTTTCAAATAGGTAAAAACATGGCTATAATATCATCTTTTAGCCTTCTTTTCTCCAAGTGAAACATCCCAGCTCCCTCATAGGGCTTGGCTTCAAAATCTTTGATCATTTGGTCACCCTTCTCCAGACATGTTCTCGCTTATCAATCTCCTTCATGAATTATGGTGCCTAGAGCTTGACACAGTATTCCAGGTGAGCTTTGACCAAAACAGAATAAAGTAGGACTATGACTTCCCTCTAGATCAGTGGTTCTCAACCTGGGGTCCCCAGATGTTTTTGGCCTTCAACTCCCAGAAATCCTAACAGCTGGTATACTGGCTGAGATGTCTGGGAGTTGTCTGCCAAAATACCTGGGAACTCACAGGTTGAGAACCACAGCTCTAGATACTATATCCCTATTGATGCAGCTTAGAATCACATTAGCTTTTTTAGCTGCATGGCAATGTTGACTTGAAGTGTACGATATGCCTTATACTTTTTTCCCTTGACCATCACGTCTTTCTTCCTCAGAATGGAGTATCTCTTCTAAAACGATGCCCGTTGCAGCCTATGCATGCCATGAACTGCACCTCCCATCTGCTCATGCCATCATGGCTAACAAGAATGAAAGGACTTGTTGTTCAAAACATATATAAGAGACCAGGTCAAAGAAGGCTGAATGCCACCTATTCATGCATCCTCTCTAATAATGTTTCCTTTCATCATATGGAAACGTATGCATGTACAATCGACTGACAAACCAATCAAAGAATGATGAATGTAGGAAATTATTTCCACCACTACATGGGTTACTGGTTTCTATCCTTTGACTTCCACAGCTTCCCCCCCTCCCCACAGTAACATATACCGGTAATATCTCTGAACACATCATTCTTTCCTAGCTTGTTTCCTTAGGATATATATCTCCATCGTGCACACATACATGCCGAGGAGGCAAAATAGGAAAGAATGATGTGTTCAGATAATGCTGCCAGTCTAGTATTAACCCCACAAAACCCAGGAAAATCAGCGTCCAGTGAGCATTTAACTCCATCCTTACCCCTTGTCTTATTTTGTCCTAAGTGACCTACAAGATGTGCAAAGGCAATTATCCCCAAATGCTAAGGACAGAGCCTTGTTTTGTTGTTCAGATGGGGTGTCTTTTGGGTGGTCAGGGGGTGGTATGGATTGCCACACAGAGCTAACATCTGATGGAAGGGAAAGGTGGTGTTGTTTAAAAAAAAACCCTTAAATTTCTTCAATATATAGATACATGTATGGGTCAAAAGCAGGAGGAAAGTCTCTCGGTGCATCTGCACTGTAGAATTAATCCAGTTTGGCACCATTATCAATGGTACGGAATCATGGGAGTCGGAGTTTGGTGAGATACCGCTCTTTGGGAAAGAAAACTAAAGACCTTGTAAAACTACAACTCCCATGATTCCATGAAGGCATTTACACCATAGTTTTGACACCATGTTTACTGCTGTGGATCAATGGTACGGAATCCTGGGAGTCCGAGCTTGGTGAGGCACCACTCTCTGGAAAAGAAAACTAAGACCTTGTAAAACTACAACTCCCATGTTTCCATAAAGGCATCTATACTGCAGCTTTGACACAATTTTCACTGCCATGGCCCAATGCTATGGCATCCTGGGAGTCATGATTCCAAAGTTGACTTGGAAATTGTGCAATTGATTATGGATCAGCCTTAGACCTTGCTTTTGGATGATGGGTCTTAACATTGGAATGTATTTTAATTCTGTTTTCATGTATGTATTTAATTTTAATTTAATTTTACTTCAAGTTTATGTTTTTATGTCCAAGGTACTATGCAAGTGCCATCTGTAAGCCGCCTTGAGTCTTCCGTGGGGTAGAGAAACATGGGATATAAACACGGTAAATACATAAATAAATAAGTAAGGTCTTTAGCCTTTCTGTCACCAAACAACCACTCCCAGGATTCCATAGCATTGAGCCATGACACTAAAAGTGGTGTCAAACTGGATTAATTCTACAATGTGGATGCACCTGTGGATAAATGTGTGGGCTAAAAGTAGAAGAAAGTTTCTAGGGGTGAATCTACACTGGAGAATTGAATGCAGTTAGACACCACTTTCACTGGAAAAGAAAACTAAAGGCCTTGTAAAACTGCAAATCTCATGATTCCATGAAGGCACCTACACCGCAGTTTTGACACCACTTTCACTGCCATAGCTCAATACTATGGAATCCTGGGAGTCAGAGTTTGGTAAGGCACCGCTCTTTGGAAAAGAAAATAAAAGACCTTGTAAAACTGCAACTCCCATGATTCCATGAAGGCACCTACACTGCAGTTTTGACACCACTTTCACTGCCATGGCTCAATGCTAGGGAATCATGGGAGTCAGAGTTTGGTGAGGCACCACTCTTTGGAAAAGAAAACAAAAGACCTTGTAAAACTACAACTCCCATGATTCCCTAAACGACAGATCCCCTGATTCCATAACATTGAGCCATGGCAGGGTAAGTAGTGTCAAACTGCATTCATTCTAGGGTGTAGATGCCCCCAAGGCAAGATCCACGACTCCTGCTCACCTTTCTAGGCTCTTCCACCACAGCTTCCTCAGAAGATGACAGTGTAGTAATCCTTTCCGGGGGGGATAAGGGCCCCTTCTAGATGACCTCTCCGGTTCCCCTTCGCTTTGCTGCCTTTGTGCGTGTAAACACCGGAGCCGCGCGGCTGAGTCTTGGCCGAGAGGGAGAGAAAGATCAAGGTTTCGTAACACACGGCGGACCTTCCCGGAAAAACAAAGAAAACATAAACACTTGGGGCGCAATCCACGCCGAGAAGGAGAGGGAGGCAGCCCTGGGGCCCTTGTAGCAATCGGGAGAAAGGTGAGGTGAAAACAGTGCGATTACAGTGGTGTCAAACTGCATTCATTTTACAGTTTAGATCAGGCATGGGCAAACTTCGGCCCTCCAGGTGTTTTGGACTGCAATTCCCACAATTCCTAACAGCCGGTAGGCTGTTAGGAATTGTGGGAGTTGCAGTCCAAAACACCTGGAGGGCCGACGTTTGCTCATGCCTGGAGTAGATGCACCCTCAATCTGCTTCCATCCATGTTGACTTTATAGCACTGCACGCAGTTAATTGTCATGGCTCAATGCTATGAGATGTAGTTTTGCAAGGTCTTTAGCCTTCTCTACTGGTGCCTCACCAAACTCCCAGTATTCCATAAAAGGTAAAGGTTTCCCCTGACGTTAAGTCCAGTCATGTCTGACTCTGGGGGTTGGTGCTCATCTCCATTTCTAAGCCGAAGAGCAGGCGTTGTCCGTAGACACCTCCAAGGTCATGTGGCTGGCATAACTGCATGGAGCGCCGTTACCTTCCCGCCGGAGCGGTACCTATTGATCTACTCACATTGGCATGTTTTCGAACTGCTAGGTTGACAGAAGCTGGGCGCTCACTCCGCTCCCGGGATTTGAACCGGGCACCTTTCGGTCTGCAAGTTCAGCAGCTCACCGCTTTTACACACTTCGCCACGGGGGTCCCTATAGTATTCCATATCACTCAGTAAAGTGGTATCAAAGTGCGTTAATTCTACCGCGTAGATGCTCCATGAGAATCATCCCGCTTTCTACCATTGTTGGTCATTCAGGTTAGGAGAAGAGAGGCATTCTTTTATCTTCACTGTCATTGAAAGAAGTTGGCTTTTAAACACCCGTCGCTTTTGTTGTTGCTGTTGCTGTCCGCCTTCACATCGGCGAACCTAAAGTGCTCTTATCCTGGGATTTCCTGAGGCCGAGAGAGTGTGACTCGCCTACATGGCCTGCAAAGGCGTGAGTTGTAAACAAAGGGGGCAACATCCAGTCCCGAGTTTTTGTTTTCCTTCACTGCATCCTTTTATCTATCTATCTATCTATCTATCTATCTATCTATCTATCTATCTATCTATCTATCTATCTATCTATCTATCTATCTATCTATCTATCTATCTATCTATCTGTTGTTGAAGGTTTTCATGGCCGGAATCACTGGGTTGCTGTGATTTTTCTGAGCTGTATGGCCATGTTCCAGAAGCATTCTCTCCTGACGTTTTGCCCGCATCTATGGCAAGCATCCTCAGAGGTTGTGAGCTATGTTGGAAAGTAGTCAAGTGGAGCTTATATATCTGTGGAATGTTCGGGGTGGGAGAAAGTGCTCTTGTCTGTTTGAGGCAAGTGTGAATGTTGCAATTGGCCACCTTGATTGGCATTGAAAAGCCTTTCAGCTTCAAGGTCTAGCTGCTTACTGCCTGGGGGAATCCTTTGTTGGGAAGTGTTAGCTGGACCTGGTTATTTCTTGTCTGGAATCAGGGCCAGTTAGCACCTCCCATCAAAGGATTCCCCCAGGCAGGAAACAGCCAGGCTTTGAAGCTGCAAGACCATTCCATGCTAATCAAGCTGGCCAATTGCAACATCCTCAAACAGACAAGAGTTCTTTCTCCCATCCTGGACCTTCCACAGATATAGTTTCCAACAGACTTCACAACCTTTGAGGATACCTGCCATAGATGTGGGCGAAACGTCAGGAGAGAATGCTTCTGGAACATGGCCATACAGTCCAATAATCTCACAGCAGTTCAGTATTGTCAAAAGTTGGAAAGGCGGTCATGTTACAAAGGCGGATCAAAGCGGCCAGCAACGGGGCGATCTTGTTTCTGTTCCGTTGCTCTCCTCCTCTGAGGGTGCGTCTACACTGTAGAATTAACGCGGTTTGACTCCACTTTAATTGCTATGGAACCCTGGGATGTGTCGCTTGGTGAGGCACCATCACGAAGACTAAAGACCTTGTAGATAACTACATCTTCCATGATTCCATAGCATTGAGCCACAGCAGTTAAAGCGGTGCCGAACTGCGTTAATTCTACAGCGTAAAGACGCAACCCAAACAAGCAAATATTGAAGAGGGCGGAGGGAGAGGCTGATTAGTTAAGTGGGTTAATTATGATTAATTAGCATTGCCGAAGGCTTTCATGGCCGGAATCACTTACTGAGTGGTTGTGCTTTTTCCGGCCTGTATGGCCATGTCCCAGAAGCATTCTCTCCTGACGTTTCGCCTGCATTTATGGTAGGCATCCTCAGAGATTGTGAAGTAATTAAGTAATGGTCGAAGGCTTTCATGGCCGGAATCACTCGGTAGTTGTGCATTTTTCCGGGCTGTGTGGCCATGTTCCAGAAGCATTCTCTCCTGACGTTTCGCCTGCATCTATGGCAGGCATCCTCAGAGATTGTGAAGTAATTAAGTAATGGTCGAAGGCTTTCTTGGCCGGAATCACTCGGTGGTTGTGCATTTTTCCGGGCTGTGTGGCCATGTTCCAGAAGCATTCTCTCCTGACGTTTCACCTGCATCTATGGTAGACATCCGTAGAGATTGTGAAGTAATTAAGTAATGGTCGAAGGCTTTCATGGCCGGGATCACTCGGTGGTTGTGCATTTTTCCGGGCTGTGTGGCCATGTTCCAGAAGCATTCTCTCCTGACGTTTCGCCCACATCCATGGATGTGGGCGAAACGTCAGGAGAGAATGCTTCTGGAACATGGCCATAAAGCCCGGAAAAAATGCACAACCACCCAATTAAGTGATTCGCCCTGAATAAAATTTATTTATTTACCATATTTATATCCCGCCTTTATCTACCCCGGGGCGGGGGGGGGGGGGGGGCTCCAGGCGGCTTAAGGATGCTTAAGGAATGAACAAGAGGACGTGAGGCGTACTGGAGGACACGTGTCTTAATTTTTTGAGCCGAGTTATTTAGTTACACGCGAGTTATTCCCACTCTCTCTTTTGCCACTGGAGAGAGACAAGTTCGGACCCTCTCCCTGAGGCGGCGGATTGTGAACAGAGAAGGCGGTACCATGTACCCAATACACACATATATAAGGAGAAGCGACCAATCGAGAGAAGCGGTTCCGGACGGACAAGGGCGGGGGCCAATGGGAGCACGAGGCGGGGCTTCACCCAAGAAGGGGACTCTCGGCCAGCGCCGGTAGCTGGTGTCATTCTCGTCAGGAGCCACCGAGGGAAGAGCGGCGGGGAGAGAAGCAGGTACCAGTGGGCCATTGGCTGGGAAAGAGGCAGAAACTGAGGGGGAAATGTGACACCAGGCATGGGCGAACTTGGGCCTTCCTTTCCAGGTGTTTTGGGCTTCGACTCCCGCCGTTCCTCACAGCCTCAGGCCCTTTCCTTTCCCCCCTCAGCCGCTTAAGCGGCTGAGGGGGAAAAGGAAGGGGCCTGAGGCTGTGAGGAACGGCGAGAGTCGGAGCCCAAAACACCTGGAAGGGAAGGCCCAAGTTCGCCCATGCCTTGGGGATAGACAGCTCCATCTCTGCTTCTCCCCCCTCCTCGCTTTGTATGTGTTGTTTTCTGTTCTTACCATTTTACAAACTCCACGTTTACTACGGAGGGGAAAAGTTAATGATGTTGTGATGAGCCGCCCTTTCTTCCTCTCTCTCCCCTCTCGGCGCCTCATCTTCATTATGTAAGGAGGAGGTGGAAGAATAACAGGCTTGTGGGTTGCTGTGAGTTTCACGGGCTGTGTGGCCACCTTCCAGAAGCACTCTCTCCTGACGTTTCGCCCCCCACATCCATGGCAGAGCTTGTGAGGTCTGTTGGAAACTAGGCAAGGGAGGTTTATCCTACTGTATATCTGTGGGACATAAGGACTCTCGTCTGCGTGATTCAAGTGTGAATGTAGCAATTGGCCAGCTTGATTAGCATTGAATAGCCTTGCAGCTTCAAAGCCTGGCTGATTCCTGCCTGTGGGGTTCCTTTGTTGATAGGTGTTAACAATCAGGGTCAGTTAAAACACCTCCTAACAAAGGATTCCCTCAGGCAGGAAGCAGCATTTGAATAACCTTGCAGCTTCAAGGCCTGGCTGATTCCTGCTGGGTGAATCCATTTTTGGGGGGGGGTGTAAACAGGGCCAGTTAAAACACCTCCCAACAAAGGATTCCCCCCCGAGGCAGGGAGCAGCATTGAATAGCCTTGCAGCTTAAATCCTGGCTGATTCCTGCCTGGGGGCGTTCCTTTGTTGGGAGGTGTTAACAATTAGGGAGGTGTAAACACTCGGGGCCAGTTAAAACACCTCCCAACAAAGGATTCCCCCCAGGAAGGAAGCAGCATTTGAATAGCCTTGCAGCTTCAAGGCCTGGCTGATTCCTGCCTGGGGGAATCCTTTGTTGGGAGATGTTAGAATCATAGAATTGCAAGAGACCTCATGGGCCATCCAGCCCAACCCCCTGCCAAGAAGCAGGAAAATTGCATTCAGAGCACCCCCCCCCCCCCCGATATATGACCATCCAGCTTTTGCTTAAAAATCTCCAAAGAAGGAGCCTCCACCACACTCCGGGGCAGAGAGTGCCACTGCTGACTTTTAGCTGGCCCTGATTGTTTCTTGTCTGGAATTCCCCTGTTTTCAGAGTGTTGTTCTGGTTTTAGAGGGTTTTTTGTTGTTTTTTTAAAAAATACTGGTAGCCAGGTTTTGTTCATTTTCAACATCTCCCAACAAAGCATTCCCCCAGGCAGGACTCAGCCAGGCTTTGAAGCTGCAAGGCTTTTCAGTGTTAATCAAGGTGATTAATTGTAGAATTCACACTTGCCTCCAGCAGACAAGAGTTCTTTCTCTGATCCCGGGCATTTCACAGATATATAAAGTCCACTTTCCTAGTTTCCAACAGACCTCACAACCTCTGAGGATGACTGCCATAGATGTGGGCAAATTTCAGGAGAGAATGCTTCTGGAACATGGCCATACAGCCCGGAAACCTTACAGCAGCCCAGTGAAGCCTTTGACAACACAATGACAGGCTTTTCTCCCCCCCCCCCCTTTTTTTTTTTTTTACAGGATTTCAGATCTCTTATTACTTTCTCTCCTCTCCCCCCCCCCCCCCCCATTTTTCCTCTTCCTATTGTCAGGAAATTGAAAAGATAGCAACCCGAAGTTGGTTTGTTTATATGAGGAAAAGAGGCATTTTATTTTCCCCATTCAAACCCACCCTCAGCTGAAGCAATGGGTTTTTAGACTTCCCAAGCAGAACATCTTTTGTAGTTTGTAGGTCACTGTAATATTTCTATGTGTTGTGGAAGGCTTTCATGACTGGAATCACTGGGTTCCTGTGAGTTTTCTGGGCTATATGCCCATGTTCCAGAAGCATTCTCTCCTGACGTTTCACCCACATCTATGGCAGGCATCCTCAGAGGTTGTGAGGTCTGTTGAAAACTAGGCAAGTGGGGTTTATATATTTGTGGAATATTCAGGGTGGGAGAAAGAATTCTTGTCTGCCTGAGGCAAATGTGAATGTTTCAATTGGCCACCTTGTTTAGCATTGAATAGCCTTTCTGCTTCAAAGCCTGGCTGTTTCCTGCCTGGGGGAATCCTTTGTTGGGAGGTGATAACTAGCCCTGATTTGTTTCTTATGTGGAATTCAGAGTGTTGTTCTTTATTTACTGTCCTGATTTTAGAGTTTTTTTAAAATAGTCGTAGACAGATTTTGTTCATTTTCATGGTTTCTTCCTTTCTGTTGAAATTGTCCACATGCTTGTGGATTTCAATGGATATTCTTCAATGCTTCTGGAACATGGCCATACATCCTGGAAAACTCACAGCAACCCAGTGATTCTGGCCGTGAAAGCTTTTGACAACACACAGATACATTTTAAAGTGAAAATTTTGGCTTCTCGTAGAAACAGGGATTGGTGATAACGCTTTGATGGAGACTCCTTTCCCCCAGGATAACTCTTCCAGGAGTAATTTTCCCTTTCAAGGGTAGATTTCTCTCACTTCCTGTTGTCTCACCTCTGTTCTTAACTAGGTGTCTTTTGTAAGTTGGATGTTTGTAACTCAGGGACAGAACAATTAATATAGTTACTCTGTAGATTTTTGGTAATCCCAACAATTTCATAGGATTTTCTTCCCCAAGGGATACTTTTCACAGTCTTTCCTCTGAAATGTAGCCTACATTTGCAGCCTCCTATCCAAGTACTAACCATTGCTGGCCCAGCTTAGCTTCTAAGATCATCCAGAATCTGGAACCCTTTAGGGCAGGGCTCTCCAGGCCCTTCATGTTGGAGACAGTTTTTAGACACACATTATTTTGAAACACAGTAATTCAGTTTTACAAGTAAACCGGAGGTTAAACCAACCCCTTATAAGATATACAGATACAGGTGCCAGGTTCAAATCCCGGGAGCGGAAAGAGCGCCAGCTGTTAGCCCCAGCTCCTACCAACCTAGCAGTTCAAAAACATGCCAATGTGAGTAGATCAATAGGTACCGCTCAGGCGGGAAGGTAACAGCGCTCCATGCAGTCATGCCGGCCACATGACCTTGGAGGTGTCTACGGACAACGCCGGCTCTTTGGCTTAGAAATGGAGATGAGCGCCAACCCCCAGAGTCGGTCATGATTGGACTTATTGTCAGGGGAAAACCTTTACCTTTTTTACATAAATTGTAATAATGAAATGTATTCGGAAACCATATGTCATAAAAGCTTTTATTTATATATTTGTATATATATGATTTATTGCTTATTTCACATCGACTCAGAAGTTTCCCATTGTGTTAATGCGACACACAACTCTGCTCTAGGGTATGTGGGCTCTATTGTCCTTTTATACTTAATGGAAAGATACCAAAAATTGAAATGTCAAGCTCTATCTTTATTTTAAAAACTCCTGTTAACGAAGCTGTAATATACATCTAGGGGCACTTTCCACACATAATGTATAAAGTTTACATTTATTGTTCATCAAAGTAGGACAAAAGTAGTCTACAGAAGTTGTGTGATAACAGTGTTTTATGTTTTGCAAGGGGGGGCACATACACACATACTTTCTGGATATTATACACTTTGCCAAAAGTTACTGGAATCTCCTTAGAAAAAGAGGAATCTCTTAATCCATTGGAAAGATTTCCTGCTGAAGCCCTACTAAAATCATTACCAAGAAGAGAGCATTCTGTAGAAGGCGGTGTGGTATGATTGTTGAGAACACATTAGTGTTCTTGCACAGCTCTTATTTATTTTCCTGGGACGTACACAGAAGAAATTCCCACTGAATTGTGCCTTAAATGTGAAAAAAAACCCTGTGGACTTTATTGGTCACAAAAATGGCACATTGCTAGAAGTATGCTTTATCGCAGCTAGGTTCTTGCTCTTTCTATGTATTTATTTATTTTGATTCTCATCATTCATTTGTTGGCTGTACTATAAAACCAGCAGGTGTACTGATAACGTTGGTTACTAAGGGTTTATAACTGCATTGTTAATGTGACTTTTTAAAATCTACATTGGAATGCAACTTCCTATGAATCCTTCTTTGAAACATCTTTTCAGAGAGACTTCCGATAAGCCATATTAATTAATTTGAACAAAAAGTGCCATAGGAATTATCATACATCCTTAGAATGCCCCTGAATTGAAATATTAGTATTGTCAAAGGCTTTCATGGCTGGAATTACAGGGTTGTTGTGTGTTTTCTAGGCTGTATGGCCATGTTCCAGAAGCATTCTCTCTTGATGTTTCGCCCACATCTATGGCAGGCATCTTCAGAGGTTGTGAGGTACCGGTATATATACCCCACCCTTTAGTCCTAAAGGACCTCTCAGGAGAGGTATAGAGGCTCAGCCCTGTCTCGGGCTCTTGGGAAGAGGCCCCGGCCCTCCTCTGGCCCCGCCCCCATGTCCTAATAGGTGCCATCACCACCCCCCTGGATCACTCCAGCATCATCCGGGGGGTGGTAGCGCCCACTTTGGGAATCACTGGTCTAACAACAACATTGAGGTTGCTCTTTTGGAACTGGAAATGTGGTAGCCTTGATTTTGTGTTTCTTTGAGGCAGCCCCCAAAGAGCACAATATGTCTGCCATTTTTGGTTCCCCGCCCAGTGCTTCCCTATTTGCTTAGGAGCTCTCTCACATGGGATTCAGATGTGTATCTATAATATTACTGAGATCTGAATGATGATGTGTAGGGCAGTTCCTTAATCATTTTGTGATTTTATGAATATATGTGTGTATTCTTTCCAAATATTGAGTTAATATTTCAAAGTAAATATGCCAGGGCGGGAATCCTCTACACATCTGTATATGGTATTAAGATTCCTATTAAATTCAGAGAGTCTTCAAATACAGTAGAGTCTGGCTTATCCAACGTTCTGGATTATCCAACACATTTTTGTAGTCAATGTTTTCAATATATCGTGATATTTTGGTGCTAAATTCGTAAATACAGTAATTACTACATAACATTACTGCGTATTGAACTATCCAACGTTCTGGATTATCCAACACATTTTTGTAGTCAATGTTTTCAATATATTGTGATATTTTGGTGCTAAATTCGTAAATACAGTAATTACTACATAACATTACTGCGTATTGAACTACTTTTTCTGTCCAATTTGTTGTATAACATGATGTTTTGTGCTTAATTTGTAAAATCATAACCTAATTTGATGTTTAATAGGCTTTTCCTTAATCCCTCCTTATTATCCAACATATTCGCTTATCCAACATTCTGCCGGCCTGTTTATGTTGGATAAGTGAGACTCTCCTGTAATCTTTTTTGGATTTTTCCAGCTTTATAAAGCTCCTTTGTGCTTTATATAATGCCACGGCACCTACACTGTAGAATAAATGCAGTTTGACATCGTTTTAACTGCCATGGCTCAGTGCTGTGGTATTATGAGAGTTGCAGTGTTACAAGGTCTTTAAACCTTCTCTGACAGAGTGTTGGAGCTTCACCTAACTATACATTCCAGGATTCAATAGTTTTGAATCATAATAGTTAATGTGGTGTCAAACTGCATTAATTCTACCATGTAGATGTACCCAGGACAATTCTTATCCTACTGAGAGACTGACTTTAGCATTATGCTTCTTAGAGTCAAATAAATTTCTTGAATGCTGCTACTTGGCTCCACCACCTAGTGGTCCAGATGTTCTTACAAACTGAGATTCCATGGGGTTGTTGTATGTCTTTCGGGCTGTGTGGCCATGTTCCAGAAGTATTCTCTCCTGACGTTTCGCCCACATCTATGGCAGGCATCCTCAGAGGTTGTGAGGTATGGATAAACTAAGTAAGGAAAGGAAAGAATATATATCTGTGTAGAGTCCAGGGTGTGGCAAGAGTCCTTTGTCACTGGGAGCCAGCATTAATGTTTCAGTTAATCACCCTAATTAGCATTGGAAATGTTTTGTCTCTTGCCTGGGGGCATCCTTTGTTCAGTCAAGCCGTCAGAGTGTTGGTTCCCATCAACTGTTTTGATTTTGGAGTTTTGTAATACTGGTAGCCAGATTTTGTTCATTTTCATGGTTTCTTCCTTTCTGTTGAAGTTGTCCACATGGTTGTGGATTCAATGGCTTCTCTGTGTAGTCTGACATGATAGTTGTTGGAATGGTCGAGCATTTTTGTGTTCTCAAATAATATCCTGTGTCTAGGCTGGTTCATCAAATGCTCTGCTATGGCTGATTTCTCTGGTTTAATTAGTCTGCAGTGCCTTTCATGTTCTTTGACTCTTGTTTGGGCGCTGCGTTTGGTGGTCCCTATGTATACTTGTCCACAGCTGCATGGTATCCGGTAGACTCCATGGTTTGTTTCGCTAATCCTCCTGGCAGTGGTTGGGCTGCTTGTGCTGCATGATTGCTCAGTCACAATAAGCAAGGGATCCCTAGAAGTCTGGCTTCTTCCAGTGTATGAAATGAACCACTGTATGGCACTATTACTAACTATCCCATATATCTTCAAGTTCTGCTCTTTTCAAAGTTTATAAAATCTTTCAACCAATTTCATGTTGTGTACCATTTGATTGGACTGGTTTTTAGAGCCTGTGGTCAATTTCCAAGTGATCACACATTCACCTAATTGGAAGCTTATATCTCTTAAGTATATTATTATTTGTCTTAAGTTTTTTTTTATTAGACCAGTATATATATATTTGACTAAATTAATATTCAGTGCTAGAGAGAATGTGTAAAGGAGATACCCCTATATACTCTATATAGTCAACAAATTGACCCCCAAAATCTGGGTCAACTTATGCACTGGTCAATGGAAGTACTGTATATTAACTATTGTAGATAAAGAGCCAACTGGTGAAGTGTGAAAGATTGGTTCATCCTGGGAAACCTAAAATTTAGGTCCTAAAAGATGCATCCCTGTACTCTATACAATAATTCCACTTCTGGCCTTTTTGAACGCCGGAGGTTTCTCCTTCAACTTTTACACAGTATATATGGGTAGCTAACTGAATCTGTGAATAGTTTAGATCAATTTGACATTGAAAGTGATCATTCTAATTCTGATTTTCCCTCTATAAAATGGAAAAATTAGGCCTATATGTTTCTTTTGGATTTCAAGTACAGAAGGCAAATTGTTTTTTTACATTGTGTGTATATGTATTTAAAAAGCTCTTCTCTTTATGGAAGTTAATAAATGTATTCAACTGAGCTCCTAAGCAACAGCTCTTCTCACTGTTTCAGCACTGGTGGCTCAGTAATCCCTGGGAATCAAGTTAATAGAAGAATATTAATAAATCAAATGGTAGAGCTGATGAATATCAGCCTTATTCTATGTAACAAAGTGAGTTTTAATAACAAGATTGCATAAGTCTTCTATGAGTCAGAAAGGGAGTTGAAAGCTTAGACAACTTGTTCATGTATTTACTGTTAGTATTGACAGAGATTTTCTTCATCTGTTCTGCCACTTTTAATATGAGGGGGTAGTTGTATAAGGTTTAGTGTGCATCAATGTTGAATGAAATGTTTCCATTGAACTATTTAATCTATATGCCTCCAAATGATGCTTTTTCTCGCTTGGACGGGTTGTCATTGATTGATCAATAGCAAAATGTTGGTCATTACAGTAAGTCAATTCTAGAAAGAGGGTCAGTATTTTTAGGACAAAGTTAAACATTCTGGTGTTTCCCAGTGCAGGAATTTGTTTTACATAGGTAGGAAAGGAAATAAATATCTGGAAATAAAAAGTTTGATGTATGGGAACATTTTGGGGATGGGGATTTACAGTAATATAGTGACAGTTGTGTAAAAGAAGGTTAAATTGCCTCTGCGTCTGTCTGTCTGTTGTCTCTGTCTCGGTTCGATGTGTTTATGGGCATTGAATGTTTGCCCTATATGTACATAATGTGATCCGCCCTGAGTCCCCTTCGGGGTGAGAAGGGGGAATATAAATACTGTAAATAATAAATAAATAAATAAATAAATAAAAGTACAAAGTTATAATTTCCTATATATTATATCTAGAATAGATTTATTTAGAACAAGGGTGAATAACCTGTGGCTTTTCATCAGCTGTAGTATGCATAGGCAATAATGAAGGATGAGGATAGTTGTAGTCCAAGAACATCTGCAGAGCCACAAGCTTCTAATTTCTGCTTTAGTCATCCAAGAAATAAAATGAGAAATTACCTATCTAGAGAACTCTCCAGATAAGTAATCCCTCATTTACACATCTATCAAAATCCTGTATGAATAGTCACTTCATACATTTTATTTCCAAATGTACAAAGAGGTTTTGCATCTCTGTTTTGTGTGTTATTCAAAATCTATTTTAATATTTAAATGAATTTAATATTCATTAGGAAGAACTTCCTCACTGTGAGGGCTGTTCGGCAGTGGAACTCTCTTCCCCAGACTGTGGTGGAGGCTCCTTCTTTGGAGGCTTTTAAGCAGAGGCTGGATGGCCATATGTCGGGGGTGCTTTAAATGCGATTTCCTGCTTCTTGGCAGGGGGTTGGACTGGATGGCCCATGAGGTCTCTTCCAACTCTACTATTCTATGATTCTATGATTCTATATATGATTAAAATGGGCTCACCTGAGTAATAAGTTATAAAGCAACCCTGAAATGACTGCATGAATCAGTTAACATACAGTTTAAGTTATATCCAGTGAGATATTACCTCTAGGGTTTTTTTGCAAGCCACCTGGTTGGAAATTCTGTTGGGAGGTGGAGAAAAGCCCCTATGCACATGTTGCTAAGTGTTCACAGCACTTTAAATCCTAGCAATTCAGGTTTTTTTAAAACTTTCCCCTGATTACTGTGGTTTCCATCCTTCCTGTATGATTTCACATTCTCATTCCATGTTATTTAACTAAATTAAGCTCTGCAATTTTCTTAGTTATCATATCATGAATATTTATTATCCTGTCAAACCAGAAAATATATTTTCTATTTCAGGTTAATACAGTGTTCTATCTAATAAGTGCCAGCTTTATTGATATAGATATCTGAGCATTTGTTCAGCAAAATGATTTTACACATCCCTCTCCTAGTTACTTGCTTGTCCTGAAGTGAGATCAGGAAAAAGGGTGGCAAAAAATGGTCTCCATCAACATCCATCCTGTTCATATATCAACTTCACATAGCTCTTCACAACTGGAATGGAGAGCATAGATTTTAGATTTTGAGAAGAAGATTCTTAGTTTGTATTTTACCGCCCCTTTGGCCTCATGGAGTTAGTGGTGCAATTCCATGTACACATACTGTGGTGCCACTGAATACAGCAGTGCTTGCTGCTGAGTAAACACAGCATGGCAGTGTCATAGATTTGCAGAAGAAGAGTGGGTACTGGGGGTTATTGGGAGGGAGACAGTGGGAGGAAAATGATTTTCAGCCTTAATAACACCAACGTGATGTTTGTTTAAAATGTGCATAATATTATGATTTCAAAATATATTTGAATAATGTGCTAACAACTAAGTGCAGAAATACTTTGAGTAAGGACAAATAAGTGTTGTAATGCACACAAAAAAGGCTAGGTGGGAATTCATTTCCTATTATGCCCCCAGTCACTCTTCTCCCCCAGAGCTACATTATTTCTAGGAACAGTTGATACCCAATCTGTGATGATGCATTAACAGTGAGAAACACTGGTTAAAATGTAACAACCAGCAGATCTACTTAAAGGCTTATAAAGCTGATCTTGTACTCCAGAAATCTTTGAATAATGGATACTGCCACTTGGGGGAGCTAGGACAGTTTAAACTTCCAAATTGTTAGTAAAGCTCATAAAACCTAATAGGGAAACAGAAAAAAGGAAGAAAACCTTAGCTAACTTAACCTTTGTAGTACATTACAAAATCAGAGATAATATTTGGAATTTGTAAAACTTGGAGCTGCAGTTTGCTGTTGATAGAAGTTTATTTAATGAATGATAAGCACAGTTTCAGTAAAAGTCCTATTCATAGGGAAAGAACAGTTATCAAGGAAGTTAGCTCAACAATGTTGTCATAGTAAAATATGTTTAATTTAGTACAATCACAGGCCATTTAATATCATCAGTTTATATTGGATTTTGATGTTTCATTCCTAAATTCAGGAAATGCAGGTAGGGGAATACTGTACATTTCAAACTACTTTTGTAATGCAAAGTGACTAATTGCAACACTTTTTTGAACCAGAAGAAACAAATGTCTTCCTCTTTAATGCATTTCATTTAGATCTCTTTCATTATGTGCGGTGATAACACCTTTGTAGCTGTCATGGCTCTATCCTGTGGAATTGTGGGATTTGTAGTTTCACGAGGTATGCAGAATTCCCTCCCAGAGAGTTTAAGGGTTTCATCAAGCAAATTCCAGGGTTTTTTTTTATCCCAAGACTATACATGTGAGAAATATTGAACATAATGTCATTATTGGTTTTGTAAATATTTTGAATTTTCAATCAGATCTGGCATCAATGTAATGGTGGTTTTTATACTGATTGACAGTTGGTCCTCTACATTTGCTGGTATGACATTTATGGATTTGCTTATTTGCAGATTTGATTAAAATGTTCTTATCTCTGGTTTTCCAGTGCTACTGTAGTTGACTTCCATAGACAGTGACCATAGTTTTATGCTGGAGTATCTAGAGATTCCTAAAGAGAAGTTCTCCCAGTTGAAAAAATAGTGGGCTTTTATTCAGTTTTCTGACTTTCTTGCACCCCTTGCCCAAACAAATATAGAGAGGTGATAGTATAAGGTTTGCAAAAGCCTCCAGCAACATAGAATTCAATGTATTTTTAGAATAGTTGGATTTGTCTACGCCTCTTCATTATTCCAGATCATTTTTGTGATGCTAAAGGTTCAGAAGTGATGCTGAAGATTGCTTAGTAGGAATACTGTTCGCCTCCTTGTTGATTTGTATCTCAACTTTATATTATCAGTCCTTCTAAAATTATGGGCATTTTCCAAAAACCCAAAAGAAAAGACAAAAACTACCATCTGTAACTTGGAAGAATAGATACATTTGTGAGAACATGAGTTTCTTGTACTTCAGTTAGATCTGTGGCATTCCATATTAATGTGTTTTTTAGAAGCATGTAGAAGATTACAATTTCTAGACCTAAGGAATACTAACTTATGAAATGGTTAACATGCTGGTGATGCCCAACTCTGTTTCTGGATGCCCAAGGCTTTGGGAGTTACTGGTATGTTTATACAGTTAAATGTAGCACACTTTCTATACCTATCCCTGTAGGTGTCAGATTTGGCTATAATTATTTGTGCCTTGATTATATCACATTTGGATTACTGTAAAACATTCTACATGGATTAACCTTTGAAACCTGTATAGAAACTTGTGCTAGTCCAAAAGTAACAGCCCAAGTGCTTACCAGAACTGGTTACAGGGAACATATACAGTAAGTATCTTGTTAAATTTGCTTACCTGGCTACTGGCTTGTTTCCAGCATATACCCTCTACAATTTGGGGGCAGAGTAACTGAAATATCACATCATCATCATGGATTGATAGTACTTATAGCTATGTAGGTTTAAATTTATAATTTGCTGCTGCTCAACCAAATTAAATAAATGGTAATTGAATTTTTATTTAATGCAGCATGTAATGGACTTTCTTTAATATTATTAAGGTAGTTTCTATGAGTCATATGTTCTGATGGCTTTCCAAGTTCTGAAAGTCTTCATCTGTCCCAAAAGAACTCTTCCACATTCAAATTGACTTTCTATTTTTACAAGTCTCGATTTGTAGCATGTTTTTTCTTCATATTTTGGCAGCTGGAAAGACCAGCTGCTTTCAAACCAGGGAAATCTGGTGCAGTTCATGCCTCAGCCCAAGAGGGAGTTGATGATTAGTGTTCCACTTCTAGGTTTTATTGCAGGAAATGTTATGCTTTTAATGAGGGACTTGCTTCTTTGCTGTATTCCATGGCCCACTTTTTCGTATGAGTAGGTCGTATGGCTGGAACATCAGACTCTGCTTTCCAAGTACTTCTCATGAGATTAACTGCCAGCAGACAAAAAGATGCAGCTTGATTAGAATGCTAGGATATTTTCTAGCCAGTCTTATTTGCAGGAGACCACCAATGGATACCAAGTGCAGTGGGCTATATATCAGAGGAAGAAATAGACAATTCACCTCTGATCATTCCTTGCCTAAGAAAACCCTACGAAATTGATGAGGTTGCCATAATCATCAGGAGACTTAAAAGTGTGCACCCACATGCAAATTCATTTTTGCACCCTTGTTTCTAAATTCAAATGCCAATCGCAAGTGAACAGACCCATAACATCATTACATGAGTCAAGGTCCATTGATGGGTACCTGCTGGATACTATCATTGACAGATTGTGTTCTTGACACATTTCACATATCATTTCCTCACACCTGTTTTGTCTCAGGAATAATATGTGAATTATATTTCAGAGAGCAATAATATTGGCTTAGGTTTATGTACTTCATAGAGTTATCTTATGCATGCCTTTACGAAATTAAGTTACATTAATTTAAGGAGGCATTGTTGCTCAGTTAATATGGATAGGATTATAGTAGTATTTATTCTTCTACATTTTCATTAAAGTGGAGAGCAGCCCTTCCATGGATCAATTCAATACTGACAGTGGCAACTGTCAGTTTACAACTGAAACAAATGAAAGCAAGGAGTATGTTGTGACTGTAATAGTGACAACATCTGCAAATAATTGCATTGTTCACAGATACTACTAGTATAATGCTAAAATGATATTTTCTCTGTCCTTGTAGAAAAGATATCATGAAAGAGAAATTTTAGAAAATTCAAAAATTCTACTCCTAAACTATGGTCTTTTGAATTGACTTAGACTGCTATAATTAGAATAGATATTTTTTTTCAAAGGATGAAGTTCCTTTCCTGGAGAAGTACTTCACCTTTGAGATAGATTACAGATTCAATGTATATAAAAAAACACTTTTCAAAACCAGTGGTGGACCACTAGGCTTGAATAGGTTTGAAGGCTGGTTATTTAATGTTACATTTAAAGTACACACTACTTTATGTGTGTAGTTCCTACAAAAATCATAGAGGCAAAAAATTGGCCCTTGGATCTATAAAAGATATCCATATTTAGAACATTAAACCTTAAAGGAATATGGTGTCTACCACTGTAAACTTAAAAATGTTTTTACTTTTTGCCAATAGTGTTATACAAAATTGAACTGGCACACCTTAAGACATCTAAAAGGAAAATAAAAGCTTAACAGATTGCACAGTAATGATTCACCATAATTATTATACAAAATGACATCAATATTATTACATTGTTTCAAATGCATAATTTGAGATGGGGGAACCATGTCTCATCTCAGAATTGGCAGAAGCCATCAGAGGAATGGTGAGATAGAAGCTCATTGAAAACAGAAGCCATTCCATTTTAGGTCTATCTATCCACATGCGTCATGTGACGTAGGCATTAATCATGCTGATGTGCATACAGGGGAGTGATTCATGCTTTACCTTTTGATCATGCAAAAATCTCCTGAAAATTCAGTAACATCACATATATTTCAAGTCACTAACTGTGCACAGTGCATGTGAGCATTTGATTAGCTTTTACTGCAATATACTGGGAGGGAGAAGGGAGAGCACAATCTTTTCCTGTTAGTTGCTTGTTCATATGTTGTGGAAAATCTTAGTTAAATGATATTGCTGAGCAATGTTCCAGAAGTTCCACACATCCCATATGCTTCCGATGCACAACTTGACTACAGGAGTCTATGCTGCTCAAGATTTCTACAACATTTTGTAGAACCTTAGAGTGCTAAATAAAAAAATAAAACAGAATAAAATGTAATACAGAACTTAGTAAATATGGCTGGAACTAAATAGGTTTTCCCCATATAGATTTTTCTGCATGTGTGGTTAAAAGTCGGTTTTATGTATGAAATATTCCTTGCTGGAGTGTGGCATGAATTGTTTATAAATAATTTATTGAGTACCAGAATAATTTCTATAAAATTGTTCATTCTCCCCAGTGCTTAATTGAGGTTTTTAACCTTGAAGAACCATATATATGTAACACATTAAAATTGTTTTGGGGAGGTGGATATGTTTAATTTAACGAATTACTGTTGGCTGTATGCCTGTATCTCAAGCTCATCTTTAAAATGAATGATAGTAGAATGTTTTAGAAATGATAAACACGGTACGTCTTTATAAAGTTACTAGCTGTGCCCAGCCACGCGTTGCTGTGGCTGATGGGAATCCTTTGTTGACCAGGTGGAATAGCAGTGAATAGCCTTGCAGCCTTAAAGTCTGGGTGTTTTCTCCTAACGTGAATCCTTGTTTGGTGAGCTGGAATACAATGGAATAAGTTTGCTGATTGGAAGGCTGGGTACTTGTGTTGTAGGGAAATGGTTTTTTAGCCAATTTGAATTGTACTGAATAGCCTCACTGTTTCAAAGACTGACTGCTTTCTACATAGGGGCATCCTTTCTTGGGCAGGCTGAATGAGACGGAGTAGCCTCATGGCTTGAAACCCTGAGGGTGTGCTATGAAGGGGAAATGTTGCTTGGTTAGGTTGAACAGCCGTGAATAGCCTTGCTGTTTGGAAGCCTGGTTTCTTCCTGCCTGGGGGAATTGTTTGTTGGGAGGTGTTAGCTGGCCTTGGTTGTTTCCTTTCTGGAATTCCCATTTTCAGAGTGTTGTCCTTTATTTAATGTCCTGATTTTAGAGATTATATTGTTGCTTCCTGCCTGGGGGAATCCTTTGTTGGGAGGTGTTAGCTGGCCCTGGTTGTTTCCTTTCTGGAATTCTCATTTTCAGAGTGTTGTTCTTGATGTAATGTCCTGATTTTAGAGATTATATTGTTCTGTAGATATTATATTTGTTGCCTGAGAGTACAGGCAGGTGGAAGAGAGAGAGAGGCCCAGGCAGCTGAGGCTGGGAAGGGAGGGCCCTCGTCCGAAGAGGGGAAAAGGGGAGGGAGAGTTTAGGACCCTTTAGGACACGGCGGGGGGGGGGGGACTCTTTCCGGCCTTGCAACCACACCTGCCTCCGCCTCTGGAGGCCTCCATCTAAAAAAAAGAAAACAAATAAACATTGCGGCCTGGGGGCCTCCCTTCTTAGGGCCAGGGCGCTTCCCGGTCTTGAGGCCACCCCTTGAGGCGTCTATCTCCAAAAGAAAAGAGTTAAAAGAAAAGAAACCTTGGGACTTGTGGCCTCCCTCCGGCCTGGCGGGAGGCGGAGGTGGCTCTTGGGGGGGAAGGTTCGGGCTCCGGCTCTCTCGTGGCCTGCGGGGCACGGAGGAGGCTGCGGTGCTCTTCGTGGGGGGGGGGGGGCTTTCTGGAAGCCCCCCCCCCCGCCTTCGTCGCTGTAGGCCTCAACATAAAAAAAAAAAAGAAGAAACCTTGGGGCCTCGCGGCCTCCCTCCGGCTGGCGGGAGGCAGAGGTGGCTCTTGGGGGCGGGCGGACTCCCTCCGGCCTGTGGCGCATGGAAGTGGCTCTTCGCGCGGGGGGGGGGAGGGGTTGTTCCATGCCTGCTGGGGCCCCACTGCGGCCTGACAATGTTTACTCCGCGGCCCCGCCGCGTGGAGGCCCCTCCTCCTCCTCCGACCACCATGGGGCCTTCCAGCCAAGCTGACGGCTGGGGTTTTAAGGCCCCGTGGAGGTTTTTGACGGGATTTTTTATTGTATCAACCTAGAGGCGTGGATGATGGGTTGTGTTGTCCAATTTCGAGGTTGGGGGCCCCGTAGTTTAGATGTTTTGCTCGGTGCCGCGATTCCATCACTTTTATATATATAGATAAGTTCTTTGGCTCCTGTGATTTGTTTAGATTTATTGCTATGTGTGCAGGAGCATGCACAAACACCTATGTGAAGCCAGTGTGAGGACTGCAACCTGTATAAGACATGCAACCTGCATTGTAGCATCTTGGTGACATTTCCTATCGCTTGATGCCATTCACATCCAGCTGCCTGTCTGCCTCCTTCCTGTAATCAACCAATTTCCCTTGGTAACTGGGCAAAACCCATTAATAGCTGACAGTTCCTTCACATTCCCATAATTTACCTTGTGTTTTCCATTGCACTTCTGTGCCAGCATTCTGACAGTGAATTGACATAAGGGGGCAGGATTCTCTTCCTGATTCATTGATTTGTTTATCCTTTTTGAATGTATATTTTGTAGAACCACAGATCTCAGTTTTTCATTATTTTCCTGTATCTATTGCTGGAGTGGAAAGGACTACATCACTGCTCTCATGCTCTTCAGATGATCATCTTCTATTTCTCAGGTAGCAGCTAGCTATGCCACCTGGTAAGCCGCCTTGAGTAATGACAGAACCTCCAAAAGTAGTCCATAAAAATGGTTTGAGAGATGCTAATTTTAAAGAGTAATCCCACAAAACATGATCTAGTTCTTAGGTGTACGTATAATAGGCCCTGGATCCTGGGCTATTTCCAGAGTTCCATCTTTGGTTGATTGTTGGTCTTTATGTGTGAAGCAAGCAGGAAAATTATATACATTTATTAAATTGAGAGAAAATTGCAGGATGAATTTTCAGAATTGTATCTCTTGGTATATTGTAAGCCATCAGTTCTAAATTTAACTATGATCTTTTTTTAACTGCATGGTTTAAAAGTGTTTTTAGTAGTATAGCTTCAAGGGTTTTTATATTATAGCCTTTCTTTTGAATTAGAGTACATAAAAAGTTAAGAAAAACTTGATGGAAGGTTGTATGTGTGTATGTTTTACTTTTCATAGAGGCTTTCAATATCAAAACCTTTTTTTGGAAAAAAAAATGACAAGTCCCGTCAGGGATACAGTAAAAGAACAAATAATGTTACCATTTCCCACACTCAAAATGGTTGCCATTTATAAATGGTTATGGTGAAAGTTTCTGCAGCTTCAAAAATTATTTCGAAAGTTATAATACAGGGTGTTTGAAAATGAACTCCCAAGTTTTAAGTTAAAACACATTAAAACTAGGGAGTTCTTTTTCAAACAGCCTGTATACAGTATGACCCCTATACTCGCATGAGTAGTATCTGCGTTTTCACCTATCTATATCCCACAAAATACATCAGCATTTCTATGTCAACTAGGTGATTCTGTGGTATATTTCTTGTTACTTCAGTAAGTTCAGGAACATATTCCCCGTGGATGCTACAGTTGTACTGTATTCTGTACTTTTGCTTTAGTTTCAATTTTTTACATCTTTGTTATTCCTTGTAAATATTATTTTGAGCGGGGGGATTAGCTATCCATTATAAAGGTAAAGGTTCTCCCCTGACATTAAGCCTAGTCATGTCCAACTCTGGGAGTTGGTGCTCATCTCTGTTTCTAAGCCAAAGAGGTGGCATTGTCTGTAGATACCTCCAAGGTCATGTAGCCAGCATGATTGCATCAAGTACCCTTACCTTCCCGCCCGAAGCTGTACCTATCGAGCTAACTACATTTGCATGTTTTCGAACTGCTAGGTTAGCAGAAGCTGGGGCTAACAGTGAAAGCTCACTCCACTCCCCAGATTCGAACTAACAATCTTTCGGTCAGCAAGTTCGGTCAGCGGTTTAATCCGCTGCACCACCAGGGGCTCCAGCTGTCCATTATAGCATACCTTTAATTTTTATATTACAGAGTTCTGTGGCAGCCTTCGTGTGAAATTCATATCAATTTGTTTGATAGTTTTCCTGCTACGAAGAAACATAATTACTTTCCAGGGCAGAGATTGGGATTTGATAGACTGCTATGTAAAGCTTAATGTGCTTTTCTGTGACTAGGCAACCTTATTCTTATCTGGCATATTGTTTTATTCTTAAAATTACTTCAGCAAAGAAGTATTAGATCATGTGTCAGTTTAATGACGACACTTCTTCTAATGGTGAATATTTATGATCGACAGATACCAGCAGATGTAGTTCCAGATTTATTTATTTATTTCTATCATTTCTACCCTGCCCTTCTCACCCGAGGGGACTCAGGGCGGCTTACAAAAATGGCAATTAATGCCAATACACCAATATACAATAAAATAACATTAAAACAGTTAAAACATTTAAATAGTATCATATATACAATAAACAAAATTAAAACAGTGCAAAATGCTTGTGCCATTCATCCGCCAGATTTGTGGTTGTATATCTTCTGGTCTTTGGATATATTTTTAATTGAATTGTATAGTAATAAAATCTACCTAGTACAATTGGCTAGTAACAATAATTTGCACATTTAGTATCAACATTGCATGGAAGATACGTGAGTAAGGGAATATATAAGAAACAAATCAGTGTTGATCTTGGACTATTTTGTTGCTGAAGCTTCCAGTAGTGGTAACTTTATTAACAAAGTAAATATTGAAAATGGCATGCTGCTCTGTATTTGACACATACCTCAGATCCAACATGATCCAGGTATGGAAAGGGGCATGCTTGTAGAGACAACAAACTTGTGAAGATACATGTCCTTATGGAGGTTGGGAAAGTGCATTGCACTTTTTATATAAAAGTGTGTATTTTTAAAATAATTAACAGCTATATATAAAGAAAATAGACCCAAATACAGTAGAGATTACTTGTCCAAGCTAAGCGGGCCAGCAGTACCTTGGATAAGCAAATATCTTGGATAATAAGGAGGGATTAAGGAAAAGCCTATTAAACATCAAATTAGGTTATGATTTTACAAATTAAGCACTAAAACATGTTATACAACAAATTTGACAGAAAAAGTAGTTCAATACACAGTAATGTTATGTTGTAATTACTGTATTTACAAATTTAGCACCAAAATATCACGATATATTGAAAACATTGACTACAAAAATGCATTGGATAATCCAGAACCTTGGATAAGCGTTTCTTGGATAAGTGAGACTCTACTGTAGCTGCAATTAATGCAATTAATTATTCATAAAATACAATGAAATTCACAAATGCTCTGTCATTAAGTGTTCTGACATTTCATTAACCCCACCAGGCTCCTGTCAGAGTAGTAGGGAGGGTTTGCCATACTTTTCCTTTCAAAATTGCTTTAAAAGCTTATTTGAATAGGGAAAACTTTGGGCTGGGCTACCCCTTGTTGTGGTTTATGCAGAATATAGTCAATCAAATACACAGTAGCTTCACACAGATGAAAGAGGAAACATAAATGTACTCTTCTTCATCAGAATCAAAAACATAAACTTGTGGCATTGCATCAAAAATAAATTCTTCAGAGTAACAAAGTTTACATAGTCCTTGTATGTATCACATAAATGCAGAGAATGCATATGCATAAATCCCCAGAGAGTGAGCAGGAAGAGAGCACCATGTATCCCAAAACACACCTAGTTATAGCCCACCAGGTGTGGCCCAAACTTACTTGCCATAATTAGCACCTGCATATAATGACCACCAGAATGAGTTTTTTTTCTTAACACATATCTACTCCAACCTTGGTGTTAATCCTTGCAAAACTCACCCTGTTTTTTGTATACCTTAACACCTCTGCCATTATAAAGCATATAAAGGAAAGGCAAAGGTTGAATATTGCATCCCAGTACTCAGAACATACCTGTTCTTGTTGTGGTACACTACCCAAATCTGCCCATTTATGATCCAGTTCAACGCTGGAGATCCCAAGGGCCATATGACTGGAGCCTGAATGTCTCTGTGAAATAGTTGAAGTAAAAAATGTTTTCATAGTCTCCTATATTGTGATATGGATTCAGTATTAAAGATGCTCACTGGTACCATCTTAACACATAGTCCCCTTCCCAGGAGATATACCAATTACTGCTACCTCTGAGTTTCAGCAATGATGTCAATTTTCCAGAAAATGGCTTAATGCCCTCAAGCAATAGTAACCTACTTGTTATTATTTTGTACAGTTCACTTTACACTTTTGTGAGGGTTAAGATCGCATGGGCATGGGATGGAACAGCATGAGGATGGAAAGTGGGTGATGCAAGGATCTCTGGGGCAGAAAGCTGTAAAAGATTCTGCTGCAACCTCTTTTCACTACCAATACCCTCTTCTATGCCACCCACCCCAGCTCTTTCCTCCTCCCTCCCCCAAACGATGGACACACATATGGATAGGCACAGCCACTACACCAGTTTGAGTTCCTCTCAGCAATCAAAGATTTGACTACTGACTAAACTTGACTTGAGTGAACACAACTCAAGATGAATCCTTGTGTTATTTATTTATTATTTATTTATTGTATTTCTATACTGCCTTTCTCACCCCTAAGGGGACTCAAAGTAGTGTACAACATAATAAATGGCAAAAATTCACTGCCACATATACTATAAAAACAATCCATAACATATATAAATCAATAACATATAAATATGAATTAAAACTGTTTAAAAACTATTAAAAATCATCAAACATGTTAGACATGTTAACCATTGTTAAAAAAATAGGGACTTATTGAAGTCCCTATTTTTGAAAAGCAGCACGTAATCCACGAGTAATCAGATCCATGAAGGTTAAACTCACAAATATAGATGGGCAACTGTATCAGAAACAGAAGTGTTCTGCAATCAAGGTTATACATTTAGTAATAGTAACTGCAAAAGTTTTTTTCTGATAGGCTAAAGTAGTTAAAGTGAAATGTTTTAACAGCAGAGTCAATGAAGTGCACATGTTAAAACTTTTGTTTTCGTCATACATGAAGATGTGTGAACTAGCTGAAATGGACAGATTGACAATGTTCATTAAGGAGAAATCATTGACCAATTTAGGAAAGGCAGGGATTTATTTATTATCTTTTTCAATCAAAGATGGAGACAAGTTTCTATTGGTTTTCAGACTTAGAAGTGTGCCAATATAAGGAAAAGGGTGGTATTAGTGATATTTTATAGGCACAGAAAATTGAAAAGTTAAAACTACCAGACAGAGTGTGAGGCTTTGTAGATTAGGTATTGCAGTTGTATGAGTAGTATATGTTTAGTGATGGGGTACTGGGGTAGTTGTAGTGGGGATTATTGCTTTTGTTTCTTTTTTGCTAGATGTGCAAGGATTTTTATATTAAGAAAAAAGCATCTTTATTTTTTATGTTTTTGTGAGTGAGGGATAGTTTTTTTTTTACATTTGTGTATTTTGTACTGATTTTTTTAAACTTTTGTTTATTTGTAGATCTGTTGGTTTATTTTCTGGAATAAAAATTGTATATTTTTTAAAAAACTTTAAAATTTGTTTTGATTGGAATTTTTAAAAACTCTTTAGTAGTGTCAGTGACCTGACACAGATAGCAGCAAGTTGTGGTGCCCTTCCTGCATCAGAATATAGTCTATCACTGCTCAGTAGTATATCATGTCAATATGTTGTTTATATTATCTGGAGGAAAAATAAAGACATCAGAAACCATTAAATTGTTAATTTTACCATATCTAAAGTTTACAAATATAATTTCCAGCAATAATCACCTGAAAATTTTAGATAAACTTTGATTTTAATTTTGTGTTGTGGTTATTATTGCACCCACTATTATGATTTCTATTATTATCAGTATGTTACTAATTTTATAAATCAATACAATTTTAAAAACAGGAGGGCAATATATGGAAGCTTTTCCACCACACTGTGCTGAATGTTGGCATTGTTACATTTTCCACTTGTGGTTGAGATTTGTATGTACACTTGTCCAAATGCCAAAGATGATAAACCCGGAGCCTTAAAAAGTCAATATATGTGAGCTAAAGTTACTCTACTGAGCACTTTGTGTATATATGAGCAGTTCTGAGGAATTTTCCTTTCAAATTGTGTTTGATTAGTAAATGAATGATTTGGCTGGGAAGAACAAAATATGAAAACTCTGGCATTATTGAAGCTATTTTTTCTGAGCAACAGACCTTATGGGAGCTACATTGCTTATGAGATTTTCCAATACCAAGATAATTTCCATGCCAAGAAAAAAGTGTGTACGTGGTACTAATGTTTGGATTCAAGGGATTTGTTTTCCACCTTAGCATCATATGTACCATATTATTGTTCCATTCATTAGCAAAGCTTAAGCTAGACTTGAAAAGTGAAACAGAATAAGCAATAAGATAACCAAGAGACCATATTCAACAACAACAAATGAAGTTAAGATAAACTCCAGAGTTAATTCAAAAATGTTATAAAACAGGAGTTTTCAGATAACACTTGAAAGGTGTGGTAAAATGAAGCAAACCTTCCTGGTCAGGGCCTTGCATGTTTAAGTAAACTCTATCCTCAATGATTTATATCTGTAGTAGATTTTCTTTTAGTGAGTTCTAAGGTAGGTTATTTACTCCACTTCCAAACCTTGATGATTTCTGTCACCAGAACGTAGCACATCATTTTTAATAACTCAAAAGAACACAACTGCATATAAGTACAGAACTAGAAGGGCATAAAATTCTACCCAGGACTCCAATAAATCCACAAAATTATTCCATTATAGTTCTGGGGAGGGGGTGGTTTTCAAGATTTATAATACTAGTGTCTAGAACAGTGGTTCTCAACCTGTAAGTCCCCAGGTGTTTTGGCCTACAACTCCCAGAAATCCCAGGCAGTTTACCAGCTGTTAGGATTTCTAGGAGTTGAAGGCCAAAACATCTGGGGTCCCACAGGTTGAGATCCACTGGACTAGGGTCACTTATCAAAAAGCCTCCTAAAAGTCCACATTCCCAAGTTTGCTAGAGGGGTGGTGGGATTATATTATTATTTAGCATATGTTTTATCTGCTATTAAAGATGATATGGTTGCTTGCATAAATATTGAAATAAGCCTTTTGATACTGTTAAGAATGAAGATTTTGCATCTTTGACTTTTATTTTAGACATATTGTGCTTAAGACAGATTTTGTTTTCTGGAAAAAGGCCAATTTTGGTTTTCAAAATTCTTCTTGAATATGCATGTATATTCTGAATATCATATTCCTAGAATGCATGGGCTACAAACCATCTCAATCTGGAGAGATAAAAGTGTTAAATGAAAGCCAATATTTTCAGCGACTTGCACAAATGTTCTGGGTTGTGTTTGGGAAATAACAGACATGAAAGAATAAAAATGATAGAATTTCATTAGCTGAGTTTAAAATGAGACGGGTAAATTATACAATATCCCTTCTGTGTCAGTGATACATTGTGCCAAGGCATTTGTGTGTCTTTCTAGTTAATGATCACAGTACTTTGTTCAAACACTACCAGATGTTGCTTTCTAGAATATTCCAGGCTTTGATTTTTCTGCTTGTTTTAGCTGCCAGTTAAACAAGTCTCCTATTTTATTTTCATTTTGTGTTATTTATATTTAGGTACCCTTCAGACATGGAATAAAATATTGATCTTTAGGCTGCCAAATTGATAGATTTTTTGAAACTAGTTTGAAACTGATATGAAAACTTTTAGATCTTCTGTAGTAATAAGGAATAGAAAAATATATGTCAACCCATTTCCTTTTTGTGTTAATAGCAGCTCTATTAATGAATTTTCTATCTGCATGAAGCTATTGAGTGAGCAAATTCTTCAACAATATAATGAAATGAAAAGAATAACACACTAAAAACCAATGATAGAATCTAACTTTAGAGGTACTTCAGACTGATCTGAAATGAGTTTTGACCCTTGGTGTTAGATGCAGTTTTCTGTTACATCCAACATGACTCTGTTGCTAGAGTTGATAGATTCCAATTCTGTGGCTCTTCTTAGTGTTGCTCTTCTTGTTTAAAAGCCCTGGCACTGTGAAAAAGCTTGCAGTGGCCCCTTTTCTTTCTGCATTCCTGTCGTCCATTCCTCCTCCCTTAATCATTTGCTAGAACATTCAGAACTGTCCTCTCAGGGACAGTAGTGGGCAGATAATGTAGTGATTTAAACTACGACCATAGTTAAGACATCCGTGAGCATCCACTAAACAAGATCAGCCAGGACAGAGAAACAAACTTCCTAGGTTGAGGGCAAAGCCACAGAGGTTTATTGCACTTCATCCAAAAAGGATGCAAGTACATGCAATTTACTTCAAAAGGTGTGAGAATAAATTCACATAAAAATGCAAGACATCTTAATACAATTCTAACAGCTATTCAGGCTTCCTGCTCTCTCCCCTGATTGGCTGGAAAGAGAGGCAGGCTACGATCTGTACCTGGATTGGTCGAGAGTTCCCCTGAAATCATAGCCTACAGGAGATTTCCATGTCAGGAAGAATGACAGCTGGTGGTTGGTCAGTTCAAAGAGCCAATCAGTTACAGGGACATCCTCTGGGAGGGCCCAGTTCATGAGGAAATGGTGGTGTGGATATTTGAATGAGTCCCTGATTAATTCAAGTGTCCAGTTCCGTGCTAGACAAAGGTGCAAGACTCAAAAGACAAAGGTGATGATTCCAGACAATCAATGGCTTAGCTGCTTGTATAGAGAGCTAGTGCATTGATTTTTGCTGAGTCCCCACTTCCATAGGAGCGGCAGACTCTCAGCCTCAAGCTGAATGAAAAAACATCCTGAGATTACCCTGATGTCATAGAGGATAATCTACAAACACACACAGGTTTTATATTGATCTGGTTTGGGAAATAGCTAGAGGGATCCTGTGATTTCCTTTCCCAAGGGATTATGCAAATAGAAGGCATGGAGAGGTAGCTGCCTTCTAGATACATTTTGAAACTTTTCATCTGATACAGTTTATACTTTTAGGAATTGACACAGTACATAAAAGATACAAGTTATACAAAATCATCAAATTGGTACATGTTATTAAAGGGTTAGATTTGATAATTTGTAGGGTACAGCTACTTCTAGGTCCATTCCAGAGCCTAGTGCTTTAACATTTCAAAATTCCGGGTTTGCAGAAAAGATTAAAGAAAAAGCACTAATATTATTTGCTTTGAAGTCTCTTGGTGTACTATAACTTCTTTTTGGGAGAGGGATGCTGTGGCTCAATTACAATAGAACTTGAAGAAGACCAGGACAGGAGCAGGTTCTAACATGGTCCACATCAAGTCATACCCAGTAATATCAGAAGTATCAAGTACATAACCCCTGTTCTGAAAGAAAGACGGTACATTTTGTCTTCCATTGGGCTTGTGGAAATCTAGAAACCTTGTAACAGAAGTTATTCAAAGATAATCAGTAGTCGGATATTGTGGAAAAAAATAGTAAAGCATTGAACCCTGGAAAAAGACAGGGCATTTTAGGAGACAAATTCTTACTTGTTTAGGAGCACGTCCCCATACTAGGTGGACAAAGTAATGAGTGGTGCTGTTACACATTTATTTCTTATGTAGTATCATCCTAAAGCTGCAATTTATCCGCTCCTTAATTTAATTTAGAAATAGGATGCCTATTAGGAGAAGTCAGTTTAAATGTTGTATCCTTGGAAAAGCAATTCCTACACAGAACTGCATACCATTTAAATACAGTTTCACCTTGTGACAACTAAAATATATGGAGTATCTCCACACTAGAACTTATGTCCCTCATGTAAAGATAGATCTGAAGGTCACATGAGGTCTTTCATCATGGGAAAGTATGTTTTTGAAGTGTAGCAAGGGTGTTGTAACACTTACATTAGCTTTCAGGCTTATGAGTTTACAACATTTTGACCTTTTCCATTTTGCATATAAAATCTTTATAAAGAGGAAGCTGTTTATAACAAGCCTTACTTCTAACAAAGGCAAAAAATTCTTCCCCATTATTTCAAGCATTGTTGCTCAAAAAAAAAAACTCAGCAAAGCCAACTTTGTTAGATTTCTCAAAAATCCACTATATTAAAAAGATCAAATGCCTTTTCTTTCCATTTGTATATAGTGTTTTTTTTTTCAGTTAAAGAATTGTGCTGTTGCCTATTTTATTTTCAATGGTTAGGGGCAGTTTCACAGTCATATTACTCAAATCTTCTATGTGTTTGTGTTGCTTTTTGGTTCTCTGTTATGCATTTCTTGATTACACATTGCTAACGGTTTTTTAAAACTTATATATATATATATATATATATATATATATATATCAGTGTTTGTTTTTCCCCTCTCCAGATCCAAGTTTACTAGATCTTCTATCACACACAGTTACACATCCAGTTATATCTTGTTTAAATCTAAACAACCAAGCTTCTATCCCTGCTGCACCATTTAGCCACCTGCTTGACTTACTATCATTCCAAGCATGTGTGGATGTAGCTAGATTGCCTTTAAAGATGGTTCCTGCCTCGGTAGCAGAAAAAGGAGAGAAAAGAGGGAGAGGAAATTGGGCAGAGAGGAGATATCCCTCCTGATCATGGCCAGCATGCTACCATAGGTGCTACTTTTAAGAGAATAGGTTCTCAACAGGTAAAAAAGTTCCCTGCCCCCAAAAACAGTAGTTAAATTTTGTTATACCATTCACTCTCTGAATGTATGGTTTTTGGTTTGTTTGTTTTTTTGTGGGGGAGGGATATTTTCAACTCATGGCTGGTTTAAACTGTGAATTCAGAATACACGTATATGGGTAGCCAACTGTATTTTCCTTTATTGTTTGGAATTTTGATAGGATGAGTGACTAATATTCAGCTTTTGTCACTGTGTGTTCCTTTGCAAAGGCAGTGCCTGTGAAATGAGAACATGACAACTGATGAGGCTACAAAGAAGGAAGGAGATGTCCCAACAGCTACTCTTGTTGAACAAGGCGAGGACATCACACCAATCAAGGATCGAGGAGTTTTGAAGGTGAGGTTGTTGGGAGGGGGGGAGGAATCTTATCTAAACATTCCTTCTACAGCCCAACAAATTTGAAATATATCAAGGCAAACCTAAAAACTTTCCATTGAGGACAACTATTCCTCTCATGCAAGGATGAAGTAAGAGGTCTCAACTTAAAGGTACCAAGAACAAACAACAGGATCTCGGATATGCTTTGGTAACATTTTTCCAGCAGCTTATTTGGGGTATGTGTGTCAATTTGAAAACAACCTCATTATTATTATTATTATTATTATTATTATTATTATTATTATTATTCTTATTTTTCTTACCTTCCTCTACTCACAGCTCGAGGTGGCTTACAACATTGTTAAAACACATAATCAAAGCACATAATCATTTAACAACACTCTGTAGAATACACATATTAAAGCATATTTCTATAAAGTACATATTAAAATGTACAAAACAAGAATTAGACATAGATTGGAAGTTTAAAATTTGTCTTTAAAACTGTCTGAGTAGGCCTGCCAGAAGAAACAGGTCTTCACTTGTGTCTTAAATTTTATTAATAAAATAAATGCTGCAATCAAATGATATGTTTATTTATTAAACACTAGCTTTGCCCGGCCACGCGTTGATTATGGGAATCATTTGTTGGCCAGGTGGAATAGCAGTGAATAGCCTTGCAGCCTCAAAGCCTGGCTGTTTTCTGGAGTAGCTGGAGTAGCACCCTCAGTCAAAGAGCCACTTTGAAGCCTGGCTATTTCCTTTGGAAGGGAATCATTGTTTGGCCAGATTGAATTGCACTGAATAGTCTTGCAGCTTAAAAGCCTGGCTGCTTTCTACATAGGGCATCCTTGCTAGGCCAGGTTGAATGGGACGGAGTAGCCTTGTGGCTTCAAAGCCTGGGGATTTTTCACCTAGGGGAAATTTTGGTTGGCCAGGTTGAAAAGCACTGAATAGCCTTGCTGCTTGCAAGCCTGGCCGCTTTCTACCTTGCGGAATCGTTGGTTGGCCAGTTTGAATAGCAATTAATAGTCTCGGTGTTGCAAGTATGAATGCTGCAATTAGGCACCTTGATTAATATTTAATGGCCTTGCAGCTTCAAAGCCTGGCTGCTTCCTGCCTGGGGAAATTCTTTGTTGGGAGGTGTTAGCTGGCCCTGGTTGTTTGCTGTCTAGAATTTCCCTGTTTTCAGAGTGTTGCTCTTTATTTACTGTGCTGATTTTAGATATTATATTGTTCTGTATTATTATACCACAGTAATTATTATATATTATATTTATAATCTTTTATTATCTGCTTAGAAGTCGATTATATGAGGCCCCTTCTACCCAGCTGTATAAAATCCACACTGAAGTGGATTATATGGCAGTGTGGATTCAAGATAATCAATTTCAAAGCAGATAATATAAGATTATAAATGGATAATATAGCTGTGTAGAAGGACCTTGAGTCTACACTGCCATATAATCCAGTTCAAATCAGATAATCTGTATTTTATAGGCAGTGTGGATCAGAACTAAGTGCATTCTGCCTATGCCCTGGGTGCCATTTTGGCTGAGGGAGTTGCTAGGATACGAAGGGGGCGGGGCCTAAAGGCAGCGGCGGGGTGGGGGGGGCTAAAGGCAGCAGATCCTACCTTTCAAACTGGCAGTTAGGGGGAGAAAGGCTCTTCCTCATCCTCTGTAATTTGGACTATTTTTCTAGGTTTTTTTGATTGAAAGACATATTTTGGATGACTATGTCTTTTGTGGCCAAATTGGTGTGATTTGGTTTTGTGGTTTTGTTGTTTACTCCATAGTAAAATGAATATTACATTTTTATATATATAGATTTAGTATTTCCTATCCAGGATATATGTATGTACCTTTGAGTCACCTGTCAACTCATGAATTTCACATAGTTTTCTTAGGCAAGCAATGGTTTGCTATTGCCTTCCTCTGAAATAGAGTGTACAATACTTGGTAATAAATGCTGATTGACAGTTCCTTTGCAATGCATTTTTGATGATATGAATAACCCTTAATCATCAAGTTTTTTTTTTAAAAAAAATCAACCAGTACAGCAAATTGAGTCTTAAAGAATGTTATCTTTTTATATTTGGATACTGAACCTATGTTTACAGACTTCTGTACTTGATTGATGGCCTTTCGGAAGTGCTCAGGCACTACACATGAGCCCCTACCTATTTCATGTTTCATATCTTCTTTCTAGATTGTGAAGAGGCCAGGAAATAAAGATGAATCTCCAATGATTGGAGACAAGGTTTATGTTCACTACAAAGGAAAGCTGGCTAATGGGAAAAAGTTTGATTCCAGCCGTGACAGGAATGAGCCATTTATCTTCAGCCTGGGCAAAGGTAAAGAGTGGAAAAGGTGGAGAAAGGTAAAGAGAGCTTTAGGGATATAGTGTGGGTTCTTGTCAATTAAATGACAGTTTATATATATAATCCTGTTTCAAAAGGCCTGTGAGACTATGAGTAAGAGCAAATACAGGAAGGGCTGGGAATTGGCAGCTGTGTGGATCTGCCAGTTCTATGCAAGGCAGTCACTTTGTTACTTTGTCTATTGTGAAATATTATGTCAAATGCAAAGATGTTTTTGTTAGTCACATTGAAGATACAAATCCTCAAACGTGGCAAACTGAAATGGGCTAATATAGGCTAAGAAACTTCAGCATTAATTCTTCTGTCAGTAGGCTAGGAATCTCTAAAAGATATTCCTCACAAAGTTACAAGTTGCATGTTTTTTTAAAGAAAACAATGTCAATTTATTAGTTTATATTCTATCATCCTAAATGTATACATAACATTTTATTTGGGGAGCCAATATACAAGCATAGATACTTTAAACCAGTTAATTTGCATGTTCCTCCTAAATGTGCATGTTTGTTTGCTTATTTTTCCTGGCTCAAATTTGGCTTCCAGTTGAATATCCAGACTGAGATACACTGATTTTGTTTAGGGTTTTTTTTTTACAAGTAAAGGAGGTAAAGTAAGAACCCTGGCTTATCATGAACAAGTAATGTACCAATGCACACTGCTTAACCATTCCTTCTTATTGCAGGAGTGACTAAGAGCCTTGCTCTGTGATTTATCTGTGCAAACCCAGAGGCAGCTACTACTCTGGTTTCCTTCCTTCCCAGAAAACCAGATATGGAATCAATCCATGCTCTGTTTTAGGTTTTTTATGGTCAACAAATCCGGTTTGTTGGAAGAGAAACAAATGAAAACAGCAGCTGCACCTGGTTTTGTACAACAAACTGTGATGTCCTTTAGTTTGTTTGACTGCTTCTGCTGCAAGTAGAAGGAGGATGCCATTCTTGCGGTTCCCTGTTGCATGAGTAAGGTGTTAAAATGGGATGGAAAAAGCTGCCTTTGTCTACTCCTTTTTCTGCTCGCCATCTATGTCTACATGGGCCAAATCAAGCAGACTCACTTTGCAACTGCTGCAGTGAGTAAACATTAGGCTTGATCGATCCATGAAAAATTTGATTCTAAACTCGTTTCAAAACTAGAGGGGGCATTTTTTCGTTTTTGTTGCTAATAATGAATTTGGCCCCCAAATTTTTTCGAAATTAACGAAAATTCGTTATTTTCGAAATTAATTCGTTAATGGCGGACGCACATGCGCGGTGGCCCAAAAACAGCCCGAAGGGGGGGGGACTTAGGGGGCTCTCCCGCCCTCATTTTTTGAGTGATCTTCTTCAAACTTGGTACAGTGGTAGAACACATTTAACACTGATAGCTCACCAAAATGTGGAACGTTTCCCTTATCCTCTGATTTTTGGCAAATTTTCATAGCTTTTATAATAAACCATTTTTTAATAATTGCAGAAATCTGTTCCTGGTTTGAAAGTCTTATTTCCTGTTAAATTGGGTTGTCTTTACTGTGAAAGTCATTGCTCTACTTCAGAAACTTTGTTTTTGTGGCTGAAACTTTGTTAAATTGGTGTAGTCCCCGGCTGAGACACAAGCAGCCCCGCTTGTGTTTGAGAGCGGTGAAGGGACAAAGGCACCCCCTCTTCTTTCCCCAAAAGGAGTTGTATTTTGTACAGGGAAGTATGGGATATGCAACTCTTTCCCAAACTTGGCTTAGGATTATCAGGAAGCGTCCCCGGCTGAGACACAAGCAGCCCCGCTTGTGTTTGAGAGCGGTGAAGGGACAAAGGCACCCCCTTCTTTCCCCAAAAGGAGTTGTATTTTGTACAGGGAAGTATGGGATATGCAACTCTTTCCCAAACTTGGCTTAGGATTATCAGGAAGCGTCCCCGGCTGAGACACAAGCAGCCCCGCTTGTGTTTGAGAGCGGTGAAGGGACAAAGGCACCCCCCCTTCTTTCCCCAAAAGGAGTTGTATTTTGTACAGGGAAGTATGGGATATGCAACTCTTTCCCAAACTTGGCTTAGGATTATCAGGAAGCGTCCCCGGCTGAGACACAAGCAGCCCCGCTTGTGTTTGAGAGCGGTGAAGGGACAAAGGCACCCCCCCTTCTTTCCCCAAAAGGAGTTGTATTTTGTACAGGGAAGTATGGGATATGCAACTCTTTCCCAAACTTGGCTTAGGATTATAAGAAAGCGTCCCTGGCTGAGACACAAGCAGCCCCGCTTGTGTTTGAGAGCGGTGAAGGGACAAAGGCACCCCCTCTTCTTTCCCCAAAAGGAGTTGTATTTTGTACAGGGAAGTATGGGATATGCAACTCTTTCCCAAACTTGGCTTAGGATTATCAGGAAGCGTCCCCGGCTGAGACACAAGCAGCCCCGCTTGTATTTGAGAGCGGTGAAGGGACAAAGGCACCCCCCCTTCTTTCCCCAAAAGGAGTTGTATTTTGTACAGGGAAGTATGGGATATGCAACTCTTTCCCAAACTTGGCTTAGGATTATCAGGAAGCGTCCCTGGCTCGGATCCCTTGTTTCCAAAAACACTTTTGCGTGGAAAAAAGGAGAAAGCCCACCCCGCCCGCAAGAGGAAAAATGGCGCAGCACCAGGAAAAAAACACCCACAGGACAGCCCTTTGCAAAAACAAAAGAAAAAGAAAGACCCAACTAACACACACCACCCAAACTCAGCCAGCCACCCCACCTTTTCTCCCGGTCTTCACACAGCCATGCTGTGACGCAGCAATCTTTCCTGCCTGCCAGTGCCTGCACCAAAATCTCCCTTCCACCCTCTCCAAAATTCCCAGTGCGACTGAGCCACGAGGCGTGTGTGCACGCTCAGGACGTCCTACCAGCCCCTCCCCCTGGTTAAACGTGCTCTCTGATTGGCTACAAGGTGCAAACAACACGCTAGATTGCCCCAGTGGACTTAAACAAGTTTGGATGATTTGCCAAAGCATTTTTTAAAAACGAAAAAAAAGGCGCCATAACGGAAAACGGCCAATCGCGGTTCGAAACCGCGATATCCAGGCGTGTGGACAACCAAGGTTCGATATTGCTTCAAGACAAACGAAAATAACGAATCAATAACGGTAAACGGGGAAAACGAATTATTTGAGCAAGCCTAGTAAACATGATACACAGCTGCTTTTATAGCAGAAGTGCTGTTTCCAGCATTAATCTGGAAAAAAGGAGAACCAGAATTTACTCTGGCACTTCCTGGAAGCTCTCAAATGATCCTGGTGTTTATCAAGGTGTGGACAGCTGGATCCAGTCCCATCCAGTATTCACTTGTCAAACAGACCTACTGCTTTGTCACTGACTAGAAGCATGCCTTGCTGGAGCCATTGCTTCTGGTGATCATATGGCGAGATGCCCTGTTACCTCACCAGAAGTAATGTTGCCAGCAAAGCTCTACCAAGGGGCTGCTTGGAGCTGCGTCTGGATGGCGAAATAATGGTGATGTCCCCAAGGAGAATTGTTGGCCCAGCTGGTCATGTGAACCCCAAAAGGGCTTCAGGACACTTCTACAATCTTACGTGTGTATTCCCATGCTGCCACTGGACCCGCTTTGGAGCATTTTATTCCAGTGTATTTCATTAAGTGTGGCTGAAGCTACTTCCTTTTTATGCATTTACAAGTTTTTATTAAGCTAATCCATAGTTGCTTGCAACTGTGAAGAAAGCTTACATCTTCAATAGTTTCATATGATGCATGTTGATTTTTGCACTCAAAGAATTCAAATGGTAGAACCTTTTCTTATTAAAATGTATCAGGAACTATAGGAGCTACAAAGTCTTCAACACCAAACAAATGTATAACCAGCTCATTTTTCCATTGATACTAAATTAGAGAAGTTTGTATATGAAAAACATTATACTTAAATCTTGTTGTTTCATTCTTGATCATATTTATGATCTTGTAAGATTTGAATATATTAAGTATGATGTATTCATATTATAAGCATGGGTTTAAAGTTGTGATAGCAAGGTCTGTTACAGTAATTAGTATTATTTGGTGACATCAAAAGCCATTTTCTATACCCATGTCTCAGCTTCCACACAAGGTATATAAAAGAATGAATCCGAGTTTCTTCTGACAACAGTGAGAGAGCTGCTTTTTGGCAATCATATAACATCTTGGGGGAAGTACTTGACTCCTCATGATTTTTTCAGTTTTGATTTTGCCAATTTTGTTACATTTTGTTAGTGTTTGGGGATGAATGAATTACCATACTAAATGAATGTCTGCAGCTCTATAGAGCTCTAAAAGTGTTTTTAAAATCCTTAGTGATGCAACCATGTTTGGTACTAACATGTGTTTCCCTTCTGACAGTTTGTCTTTATTCTATTCTTAAACTTATAGCAATTCTTAAACAATAGATTCTATCCATAGTATAGCATATCTTTTCCAGATTAACTTGCTATCCAAGTTTGTTATAAGGTTGTTACAAAGTTTTAATAGAAAACCGTGCTTTGAAACTTTTCCTCATGCATGGAGGAATAGAGAGAGTGGAGCATGCAAGGACAGAAATTCTTATGGTTTATTATATTGAGCAGTGTCTGATATGTAAAATGAAGTTGCCCAAATTCTTTTGTAGTCCCAAGGACTGTAGTGTGTAGATATGAGAGGAGTGGTTAAATCTCCCATTCCTGCATGTTGTGTTAACTGCAGATTAGTAGAAGAGAAAATCTCACCTATCCTATAGCAGTCATCACTAAGATTACAGAACTGCTGAACATGCGGAATCTCTTCTGCTGTTACCTACAATTGTGAGTGAATTGTATTTTTCATTCACACGCTATCTGTTCAGTTGTGCTTTGGAGTACTTGAGCAGCATCCCAGCAGCCCATTGCAACATTAATGTTGGCCAATGGCTACATGTAGATCAGTGATTTGCGGATTTTGGTCCCCCAGGTATTTTGGGCTTTAGTTCCCAGAAATCCCAGACAACTTGGCCAAAAGTTAGGAATTCTGGTAGCTAAAACCAAACCATTTGGAGAATCAAAATTTGGGAAACACTGATATAGACACATGACCAAAAGCTGTTCATCCTGCCACAGTGAATGAAAATTGTAGGACAAACCTGCTCACAACTTATTTAAAGAAATTGTTAGTGTAGAAACAGTTGAGACTTACAGATAAATTTGTTGGGTTTTCCAGAATTTTGAAATGTACACTTCCAAAGTATAATGGAGTATTAAATGTATGGCTTTAAAAATTGAAAGGCAATAAAATTACATTTTTTTTCTTTTTTAGAGCTTACTGACACAAACTGTTTAATTGAAATTTCTTTTTACTAGGCCAGGTCATCAAGGCATGGGACATTGGGGTTGCCACCATGAAAAAAGGTGAAATCTGCCACTTGCTGTGCAAACCAGAATATGCATATGGTTCTGCTGGTAGTGTTCCAAAGATCCCCTCAAATGCAACACTCTTCTTTGAGGTAAGTATTTTTATTATTATTTATTGGTATTATATGTTACATTAATATTCTACCTTTTCTCCAAATGCTGATGGTAGAGAACAGCAATAATATACAAAGTAAAATACAAGTAGATACATGCAGGTCAAAATCAAGGAAGACAACAACCAGTTGGACAAATTTCAACATACAGACAGTCCCCAAGTTACGAACAAAATAGGTTCTATAGGTTTGTTCTTAAGTTGAATTTTTATGTAAGTTGGAACATGTACATTTTTTAAAAGTAGCTCCAGCCAAATAAATAAATAAATAAATAAATAAATAAACAAACATTATTAGTTTTGGATAGCATAGGGAATGGTTAACACCCCTGTGATGTTTATTTTGAAGTCTGTGTCCCTGTTCAGAAGATTTCTCCTCATTTTCTGTCCCTGTGATAATTGGATTTTGAAAAATGTGGCTTGTTGTGGAAACAAGGATTGGTGCTAAAGCTTCAGTGGAGACACCTTTCCCACATGATAACTCTTTCAGGAGTGAATTTCCCTTCCAAGGGGGAGATTTCTCTCCGTTCCTGTTATCTCACCCCTGTTTTTAACTATGAGTCGTATGTAAGTCGGATGTTTGTCACTCGGGGACTGTCTGTACTTACATTGCCCATAACAATCAACTTAAAGGGATGTGTTCTCAATAAAACATTATTGCATAATAACAGAAAGCATCAAAGAAATGGATCAACAGGCCTTCCTTGGGAAAGAGTTTTAGAGTCTGGGAGCAATGAACCCAACATAACTAGCTACGTGATTTTCCTGTCTTTTTTCTCTTTCCTAGGAATTAAAAGTTTCCCACCTAATCTTGTGTACATGCAAACATCTGCTTTCTGCAAAAGGATGATTTTATCTTGCAATGGCTGTTTAAGCTTAAAGGTGTCCTGAAAACTGGCTGTCATGCCACTTTCTTCATTATTTGTGGTACTAACAACCACCAATCTCTCCACTCTATGAGAAGACACATGTGGCTTATTCAATATATGTTGCCTTTTGAAAAGAACATACTTGAAGGGCACAGTGATTTGCTCTTAACTCTGCTGCCCGTACAAGCCTAATTACAAGGTCATATAAACTTGTGCAAAGCAAACAGAAAAATTCCACCTTGACATTTTGATGATATAGAATGGAATACGAATACTGTGCCATGACTCTGGGAAAACAGTTTTTGGATTTCATTTTCTTTACCTTGTTCCTTTCTCTAGTGAGCATAATGCCGATAAGAAGAGGGAATACATAGAATTCCATTTTTCTCATTACTTCCTATTACTTCTCTTAGTTGTTGCTGTGTGCCTACAAGTCATTTCCAACTTATGGCAACCCTATCATGGGGTTTTCTTGGCAAGACTTTTTCATAGGGGAGTTGCCTTCTCTTAGACTTCTCTTAGATCGAGGTCATTTGGGTTCCATCACTGATGTTAATAAGTTGTTGTGTAGAGCTCATTCTCATGAGTCCTCTGCTCGTTTTAACATGTTCATGGTGAATCTGTCTGAATACTCACTTTGAGTTGATGCCACAGTTGGACTGCATAATTCATACAGCTTATTTGTCATGAACTGATTAGAATAATAGCCATGTGCATCAGTTAGCCCTAAGATTCCATGCTTTCTTCTCTTGTCCTTTTATACAAAAAATGACATTTACATTGTTCAATTTTAGGTGATATTATTACTTTGAAGTTTGATCTTTTTTCAGATTGAATTGCTTGATTTCAAGGGAGAGGATTTATTTGAGAATGGAGGTATTATCCGCAGAATCAAACAGAAAGGTGAAGGATACTCCAACCCTAATGAAGGAGCAGCTGTTCAAAGTAAGTTCTGATGTTGAGACAGAACTATAGCTCAGTAGCCGACTGCTGATGGGTGGGATAGATAGAAACTAAAGCAGTAGCAGTTTGCTGTCTCTGCTTGTTACCAGCTCTTAGCTTTTAATTGGCATCTTCGTTTTATATGGTTAGGAATAATGAAAACACAACATGTCTGCATTAGCGCTGGCTTTTGGGGCTAAATAGGGCTGTGGGGGTTAGTTTCAGTAGATTGAATTGTGCTGCAGTCAGTTATGTTTTCTTTCGATTTAGGGGAATGCACTTTGCCATCTCTGTATGTTTTCTGAAAATGTGTTATGTTGGCAATTTCAGATGCTTTAGCTGTATTGTTATTAACAAAACAAATCAACTCAAAAATACTTTATATCCTGTTACATAATTGTTCTTTATATATCTTAATTTCTTGTCAGTGCTCTCCACTACAGTAGAAACATGTCTTTGTGGTACTTTATTCCACCAGTAAAATGCACAAAGATAATTGTACTTCATTATACTTGTACAATCATTGTATGCTTATTATATCAGTGTCATCCCACAAGTAATATATAGAGATCATAACACAGTGTTATCACAGTGGCTGCCTTAGTATGTTGTATATAGTAACATTGAACAGAGTATATTGCAACATTTTAGAAGCCCCCTTCCCACCAATTCTCTCCCACTTCCCCATTATTTATATATCTGTAATATAGAGTTATTTCTGACTTGTTTGCCCTAATCCATCATGGGGGAATGGAATATACATTACTCACTGGCTATTATAAGAAGCATTGGAAGGGAGAGTAACTCTTTAGACTAGGGTGTCCAAGTCAATTTTGCTAAGGCTCACATTAGCCTTATGGTTGCCTTCAAAAGGCTGTTTATAATTGCAAGACCTTATAAATGTAACTATGTTGCCCTTGCATTGAAAGCACCACAGGCCACATGTTTGTTCTAGACCAGTGGTTCCCAAACTTATTTGGCCTACTGCCCTCTTTCTAGAAAAAATATTACTCAGCGCCCCCTGGAAAGGGGGGCGTAGCTTAGAGGGGTGGGTGTGGCTCCTGCTCAAGAGGGCGAGGCTGAGCCTCTCCCCTAGTCCAAGATGCAGGGCTGGGAGGAGGAGGTGGGCAGGGCCACAAATGGGCAGCTAGGACTGGGATGGGCGGAGTTATGAGCTCTGAGGCAGGGCTGAGCTTCTATCCCTGTCCTGCAGTGCCTGCCAGGACATGGGCAGGGCTAGAGGAGGGGGCGGGGCCTCTTCCCAAGTGCCTGACGGGGCTGAACCTCTACACCCTGCCCCTGTGTTCTAACAAGCGCCTCAGGGGAGGTATACAGTGGCTCAGCCCTGTCTCACACTCTTAAGAAGAGGCCCTGCCCCCCTAGCCCCGCCCTTTACTTCTAAAAGGCCTCTCAGGAGAGGTATAGATTCTCAGCCCTGTCTCAGGCTCTTGGGAAGAAGCTATGCTCACTCCTCTAGCTCCACCCCCTGTGTCCTAACAGGCGCCTCAGGTACTCAGCCCTGTCTCTGGCACTTGGGAAGAGGCCCCTCCCCTCCCCTGGCCCTGCCCCCGTGTCCTAATAGGTGGCATTACCGCCCACTGGATCGCTGCAGCACCCACCAGGGGGCAGTAGCGCCCACTTTGGGAATCACTGTTCTAGACTATTAAACTTTCACAATAGCTCACATTTTCCCTACTGAAAAAGACCTGCATTTGAACCAACATAAACTTGTAGTTTTGCTTCTGCTGGCAGAAGGGAGGGCATATAACTATTGCTAAATAACAACTATAATAGTACAGTAGAATCTCGCTTATCCAACGTAAACGGGCTGGCAGAACGTTGGATAAGCAAATATGTTGGATAATAAGGAGAGATTAAGGAAAAGCCTATTAAACGTCAAATTAGGTTATGATTTTACAAATTAAGCACCAAAACATTATGTTATACAACAAATTTGACAGAAAAAGTAGTTCAATACTCAGTAATGTCATGTAGTAATTACTGTATTTACGAATTTAGCACCAAAATATCACGATGTATTGAAAACATTGACTACAAAAATGCGTTGGATAATCCAGAACGTTGGATAAGTGAGTGTTGGATAAGTGGGACTCTACTGTACTAATTTTTTCCACTGTCTCTTATGAGAAGCTTTCACTTCTGCCCCTGTACCACAAGACAATCTGTGGCATCAAAAGTAATTTGGAAGTTGAGTCTCCAGACAGGGGTTCCCAGTCTAATACTTCCCTGTGTTTACATAAGCCTCCCTTCTAAGGAAGACTGGGATAGTCCTGCAAAAAGAATTGATTTTTTCCCCTTTGGCAGATGATCTAGTGCCATGCTTGCACGTTTTATCCAAAACAATAAAATTCTGCCATTCAAGCTACAGGTCTGTCTTAAGCACTTCAACAGCTCTTGCAAACTCCAACTTCAAAACCTATCCTGCTGCTAGTACTTAATTTCAAGGGTACAGTAAAAATTTAGTTGGCCAATCTGACCAAGAGCTTGCAGTGGTGACACTAAGGCAGAAGAAATGGAAACCATTTCAGCCTTGGGTATTGGAAATTATTTAGGATTATATTTATTCTGTGGTAACTTTATTCTGTGGTAACTGGGCTTTCCCAGACTGTCCAATAGTTCTAGCAAATTCCATTTCATGATTTTATGCATTGTAATCCCTTGTAGTGGTTTCCGCTACAAAATCCAGTTGTTCCCTAAGTATATCAGACTTTTGGCTCTTGTTTTTTGCTATTTTTAATAGATGTTACCACTGTGATTTATATACCTTTCAGTCTATTCTAACCTTAATTACCTTATTCTTTCTCTTGCATAAATGATAGAAGTTTACAAGAAGAATTGCTTAAGTTTACTTCAATTGTAAAAAATATGAATAGAAGTTCATGAAACAGTAATGTAGTTGAAGGAAATCACCTGAGAAATACTTTTTCAAGCAACTGCAGGTTTTAAAGTGTTTTTTCTTCCTGTTGGTAAGCAGAAATCAACCTACAGCTTCCATGTGAGACAAACAAATCAACAAAGCACCCTGAAATAAACTATACACAATCTTAAAAAACACACACACACAGACAGACACACACAGATGCTTTTTATAGGCTAAAAAATGTATTAAAGGGTTAATACAAAACAGATAACTGGTCAGGGAATTAACAAATCACCCACAGTTACTGGGAGGGAAATGAATGAATTGGAGTGGAGTTAAAGAACTTTAATACAGCATTGCATGAGGAAACCAAAGGTATCATGCAGCTTGGGGTATTACAAAGCCAGTTGTAAATGGAGCTATACTCTCTTTCTGGTATTGATGGTTCCTTCTCCCCATTTTTCTTAATGGGAGAGGGACAGATTACTCTTAGTAGAGGCATGAACTGCTCACACACAATGAGCTTTTGGGATTAGGCAGAGGGCCCCATGCAATTAGGCCAAGGGCCATAGGTGGCCCCTAGCCTAATTGTAGCTCATCTGGTAGAGTTCTTCTCCATTGGTGGTTTAATTTCTGAGTAGTGATGGTTTGGTTGAGCTGTAAATTATTAGCAAGTTGTTCTTTTCCTGATGTTTCAAAGCATATTATGGATTATTTTTTGTTAGTAAATGTGATAAAGTACTAGAAATTAGGAGTGTGTGGCAGGAAAATGAGTTTTCTCTGAAAAAAACAACATACAATTGCAAACATGCCTTGTTCCAAGAGAGTAAAGTGTTTGGATTGAGCCACATTTCACATTCCTTGTCAGCAAGAGTGAAGTAGAAATGTGTGGATGATTTGGAATGAATTAGAGCAGGTTGTTTGATTATTATATTTTGAAAGCAAGCAGGTGGTAAAACCTCAGCAGCAATGAATTAGCGGATAATGTTTCTGCTGAGTTCTAGTAAAACCCAGTATTAACTTGGGAGCTAATTTAAAAAGATTCATAAGAGCACTACTATAATTAGAATGGGAGAAAATGTGAATGTTTCTGCACTGTATTTTTCTAGACAGTGTTATTAGGTTGAGTGATAGGGCATAATTCACATCTCTGCTTCCTAAAACACAACACAGTTGAATATTTGCATTCCAAGTTGTGTTACAGCCCCTCTGCTGTTTTAATCAGAGTACAAATTGCTGTCAGTGCACAGAGTTCATGTGCCAGCCACATTCAGAACACAGTGTTCTGAGCTCTTCAAAACAAAATCGCTCTAGGCACTGAGAGAACAATAAGTTAGCTCAGCAGCTGAAGCGATGTTCCCTAGCCTGGCTGGGGTTTCTTGCTCTGTAATCCAAGTGTAATTCAAGCCCAACAATCTCTCTCAAAGAGCAGTTAACTAAAGTTTGATAATCAAGTTGTGGATTTCTCTTCTGTGTTACATTTGCAATTCATGTGGAATCATTCCCTCTAATAACAAACCCCAGCCATCAAATGCCTGTAGATTAGAGAAGAGTCACCCCCACCCCTAAAATGAAATCTAACCAAGTGACTCCCAAGTCCTACACGATTACAGAGGCTGATAAATAAAAAGAAAGATGACTTTTGACACTTACACACCATGTTCCAAGTTGGACATTCCAGATCTAAACATGCAGAGATAAGAAAATATTGCAATAACTCATCCTGTTGTCCAGCAAGGACAGTCCTGTTTTTGTTGCTCTTCCTGTATGTGCTGGGGAGACAAACTGATACCTAATCACAGCTATACGGTATAAATTAATTGTGCACTGTTTTATTCAGGTACCTCTCACATCTGTGTGCTAATAATAAAGAAAAAGGAGAGCAATATCACCCTGTAGTTGCATTATACTAAAAGAATGGGTGCTACATTAATTTTGAGTGGAATGGACTCACAAAATAGCCTAACATTTCCCAACAATCCTGAGTGAGAAGAGAAGAACACAGAACCAGTAAATAGAAATATGGTGTAAAAATGATAATTTTCTCAACATTCCTGGAGACATCAACACAAACATGACTTCTTAGGGACTAAATTAGCAACATGTTGTTCTCTCTCTACAGGGAGCTAATGAGCACAACGATAGGGTCATGTCCCCAATGCACAAAAAGCATCATGATACATAATATTCAAGATGGCGTTATTGATTCCCCACTGCATTACCCTCCGTTCCACAGACCAGTATAGGTTGATTATCCATTATCCAAAATGCTTGAAACCACAAGGATTTGGGATCTTTGATTGTTTCAGCTTTTGGAATATTGGTATATACCTAATGAGATATCTTGGAGATGGGACCCAAGTATAAAAACATAATTCAATTATGTCTGATATATAATTTATAAACTTATTTAAAAAGTAATTTTATATGCCATATTTTATGCATATTAAGTTTGTGTACATTGAATCACCAGAAAGCAAAGGTATCACTATCTCAGCCACCCATGTGAACAACGTTGAATTTTGGGGTGTTTCAGCTTTTGAAACTCTGGATAAGAGATGTTCAACTTGTATTTCAAGTCTCCAGTTTAAGTGCAGGCATGAGTTAATATCCCATTTAGTTTATCAACAGCTGTTACAGAACAAAATACATGAAGGTGAGGTAGCAGGGCTCATAGGACAATATCCACAAAGCTCCATTGAAGAAACCACAGTCAAAGAGCACAAAGATTACATCACTTTCCACTTGAGGGAAGAAAAGGACACTTTTTCCAAGCAGCCAAAGAAGAGGATCAGAGCAAATGCTCAGAAAAGGAGTGTACTGCCAGAAGCCTCCAGTACCTCACTGCAAAGGGATCTAGATAAACATCTAAGCCCAATCATATACAGCTTTTGGATATGTAATACAACATATCATTTTGAATAAGATCAAAAAGGACACTTCATGTGACTTAGACCAAACCTGGAATCACCAGAGCTTTCTCTAGCCATTCAGCAACAGTAGCACATAGAAGTCAACAATATATTTGCATTCCCTAGCCCTAAAACCCAACCATAAAGGCAAAGAGTTTGTCATGCCAGAAATCCCCTTATCCTGCTTCAAATCCCGGCTGTAATGCGTCACTGACAGCCTGAGCCAATTAGGAAGAATTTCTCATTTCTACATACGTAGTCCAACCAGACATTTTGAGCGCACTCTCAATTCTCTTTATGTTGCTTTGTAGACCATCCCTTTCAGATTTCACTTTCTATCACTCTCATCCTCTGCTACCTTCCTCCCCACCCCCTGCACATAATAACTGTTGACTTGGATGTAGCTCCCAACTCCGTAATGATGTTTAGAGCTGTGGGCTCATCCCATATAGGGTGCCAAAAGGAAGAAGAGCTATTACTTCTGGGTCTATCAAGCTTCCTCCATGATTCACACAATCTATTGGTATACTATCTAAAACCAATTTCCACTAAAGTTATGGCAACCAACTTCCACCAACAAAGAAGCATTACTTCTGGCAGAGGTATAGCCTTTATTGCACTACCCATGATAGAGGAAATTCTGAAAGAAAAAATTACACTTGTGGTGTTGTCAGTCTCACTCCAGTAAGTCTCCTGTGCTGTCAATTATGAATAACAGGCATTTAGACAGCAATATGCCTGATTTGATTGAAGTTAATTCAATGACCATTCACTTACAGATAGATTTCTAGGCAGGATAGGCACCTTTGACATGTCTGGAGGCCAGTTAAAGTCCCTAAAAACTTTGTGAAGGCTGCACCACAAAAATGTAGTTAGAGCTGCTGGGTGTCGGAGGGAGCCACTTCTAGGTTGTCTAAATCATGTTGTTGCAGTGTGCGTATGTGTGTGTGTGTGTGTGTGGGGGGGGGGGGTAATGGTTGAGAAATCACCAGGGTGAATGTGGACCATATGTACCCTACCTTGCTTTAAACCAATTGCTTTTTAAAAACAGAAAAAACAATCCTTTATTGCTGCTGGGGATTTGGAATATCAGTGTTCAGGTAGAAGAGTCAAAGGGTAAAAACAACAATGTAAATTATCTGAATAAGCCATTGTTACAACAGTGATTTTGTGTAATTCAGTAAATCATGGTTAAAACAAATCTTGACTTAGCACTGTGTGCAAATATAGTGTATGTGGAGAATAAACACTGTGAGACTTAGAAATGATGTTTAGAGTTTCGTTGACATTTTCCTGTGACATCACAACTGTTTTCTGATTTTGAGGCGCAGAGATAAATTATGACACCAGTGTTGTCTCTTACCTTAAGAAATCAGATCACAGGCCAGTAGTTACTGATGGTTAGCAGTCCGATTAGATATTGCTCTGTCACAATCTATGGATGAGATTCTAAATCAATTGCCTGCTTATGTATATTAAACTAAACACCATCTCCTGTTCTAATCTTCTTCTCTGCTGTGGCCCCCCGATTGTGGAACTCACTGCCCGGTGAGATTAGGCAAGCCCCCACACTAGCAGCCTTTAAGAAAGACCTGAAAACATGGCTCTTCTGTTGTGCCTTTGGAGAGTAATCACTTCATACATTCCTTTTGCTGCTCTCCTTCAATATTTGTCCTCCAGATCGCACCGCCACTTTATGATCCTGTCCTCTGTGGTTTTTACTCCTACTTCCTTTCTCACCTCGAGTTTTAATCTAGTGTCCATGTGGCCCGCCCTTGGTTTTATTGTTCTTTGACCTTGTTTAATGTAGTGTATATTTTCTTTTATTGTGTTGTTTAATGTGCTATGATTTGTTGTTCTATTATATTTTGTTATATTGTATTGTTCTGGGCATGGCCCCATGTAAGCCGCCCCGAGTCCCCATTGGGGAGATGGTGGTGGGGTATAAATAAAGTTTATTATTATTATTATTATTATTATTATTATTATTATTATTATTATTATTATTAATCCTGCAGTTCTGCCTAATTAGGCAGCAGCCAGTTTGAGCAATTGAGGCCTGTTCTCCTATAAATTGAGATATAGCAAGCAAATGTTTCCACCCACTTGTAATCCCTGGTGCAATAGGCAGAACCAGGATCCCTGTTACAATTTCTCCTCACCCTGGAGATCACTGGGGTGGTGGAGGAAAAATCCGTCTGCTGCCTCCCAATTGACAGAAGAACAGATCTCCATCACTCACTGGCGCTATTTCCTGTTAAGGCAAGATTGTGGAACTTTTAGAATACCTACCTATTCCATACACTTGCCATAATCATGAATATGTTGGGATTGTAAATACAAACCCATTATGGATGTGTAACTCTTAGGTTTCTCATTTGTAACTCCAATCATGAATTTGGGCCTTAATATTTTAGCAAATTTCAAAGTTAGCTATGGTAGTTTGCCGCTACAAGAACTACAGTCTCATAGTATCTTAAAGTCTAGGTGATTTGTTCTGATGTAGGTTTTTCTGGCCTGGGAGCATCTTCTGCCAGATGCATGAAGTGTTATCTTTAGCTGAAAATTTTATTGGCAGATCCCAGGTGCATCTATCGTCTCGTACACTATAGAATTAATGCATATTGACATGACTTTGCTTGCAATAGTTCAATGCTATGGAATCAATGGTAGTTTTACAAGTTCTTTAGCCTTCTCTGTTAAAGAATGCTGACACCTCACTAAATTACAAACCCCACAATTCCGTAGTACTGAGCCATGGATGTTAAAGCAGTGTCAAACTGCATTATTTCTACAATGTAGATGCATCTACATTCTGTTTTGTTACTTTATTGCATTTTATTTCCTTTGATCTCACTGCTTCCATTATATCAATTTTTAAATACCAATTGGTTTTGTGTGATATCTACGTTTGAGGAACTGTACCTCAGAAAAATTATATACTATAAGATTGTTGTCTCTGCATCTTTCAGGTCAGTTTTAAATGATATAGTATTTACATGGTGTTTTATTCTCACAGTGTTTCTTACTAAACATCATGTTGTCTGCCTTTCTTGAAGTCTTTGAGAAGTGCTAATTGGCTGTCAAATAAAGAGTGAGCTCCCCACTCACTTTTGTCTGGATATGGAAGTGTTTTTTCTAAAGGAAAATGCAGGCTTTCTTAACTTCCAGTTGTACTGATGGGGTGCAGTTTCTAATGAATTAAGGGATAGCATTATGCCTCCCCACACATCCCTAACTTTGATGCTGCTGTTCCAAAATAGGAGCAATTGGCAATAATCAATGTTAATGTTGTTGCTACCAGTTCATTCATGCAGTCTTAAGTCAGTGGTGGTGGTCGCATTTCAGAAATGGAGAGTATTTAGCAGCACTGTGGCTTTAGAGTTTATTTTGGCAGCCATCCCATGCATTATGGGATACAAATGGTAGCAAAAATACATTTTGGTTATATTCCTCATTAATGCTTCTCAAAATATTGTGAGTAGATGGTGCTTTGCAGCTTATGATTCCCTCTTCTCCCATATAGTCCATCTGAAAGGATTCTGTGATGGCAGAATGTTTGATTGCAGAGATGTAGCTTTCACTGTTGGAGAAGGAGAAGACCATGATATTCCCATTGGAATTGACAAAGCCCTGGAGAAGATGCAAAGGGGGGAACACTGCATTCTGCATATTGGAGCTCAGTAAGAAACTTGGGAGTCTGTCGCTCTCCCACTCCGTTTTATATACATATATACATAGTACACAGATTCTATAATATACAACTCTAAGCAGAGATATAGTTATACAGCTAGTTTACCATGGTTCCTTTGTTAACCTATGTTTCAGTTGAAACCAGTAATATCTATCAAAGGAAGTCAATTCTGCATACGAACTATCTTTAAATTATTTTCTGCCGTAATACAAACCTTGACAGAAGTAGTATCCAAATTATATCTTTTGGTCATCATGTATTCAGCAGTTACTTGTGCCATAAACATTTTTTAAAGAGTGGAAAGAAAAATAATGTTTACTGTGATCATCAGAGATTCTAAGGAGCTTATGAAAAATTGCATTAGTGAAAAATCAAATGCATGATCCATTTAAGAAATATTAATGGAATACACAGTATATAATTGCATTTAATAGAAATCATACAGATGACTCCAGTGTAGTACATAAAATCTGTGTTTTGACACACGCAAGTTACTTAGCCACTTGTTTCCTAGGCAACATCTGTTTAGTCTCCAGGGCCCAATGTGTAACTAGTTGATGTTATCTCCACGTGAGCATAAATACTCAGAATGCTAAATAAAAAGCCTGAGCTTGTGCCATTTCTCTTAGTGTCTTGTTTCTCTGCTTTGTTTCAGATATGGGTTTGGTGAAGCAGGGAAGCTTGCATTTGGCATAGGGCCAAATACTGACCTTGTATATGAAGTTATACTGAAAAGTTTTGAAAAGGTAAAAATGGAATTTCTTTAAATAACAAACAGACACATACATATTTGACATTTACCCATAGTAACCCTTCTGCAATGAAAATATTTAGGATGTCCTGTTTCTCCTGTCATCCCTCAATATGTTTGTGACAAAGCTTGGTAAAAACAGATACGTCAACTAAGATCACAGTGTTCTTGTGTGTTAGTTTGTTTTATTGTTTTGGGTGGGGTCCAAGACTTGTCCTGGACTTGTTCCTTTTGTATTTTTCCCCCTTGGGCTGCAGACAAAAAAAACCATGTCCTGCCAAACAGTCCTGAAAGGAGGGTAGGGCAGAATTGCTGAACAGGCTGTGCCCTCTTCGGGGTGTTGAAGAATGTGCCCATCTCTGTACAGTACACTACAGTGAAGGAACAAGATGTACATAAGGTGGAGTTGTGCTGCTAAGTCTATAATGGGAAATGTTTTCAGGAAGCAAGCTTTGGTGATTGGTTTTTTCTCCACCCTTTCTAGCCTCAGAGAAATTTGTAGAGACTTCCTTTCATCACTTTCTCAGCCTAACATACTTCTTGAGGAATGTACTTTCAAGAAGTCTTCAATTGAGATCAAATTGGGACATGGGGAATTCTACAATTTTATCTCAACGCCATAGACATTTGATTACTCTGTATCTTGATCTTGTTTAATTTCTAAAGCCAGATGTAACAGAGTATATTTTAAGCAAAATAATGCAAAATAATGCTCTCCGTTGTTACTGTCCACTTTTCCTGTTGGTATAGTGAAAAAGCCACTGCTCTTTGATAATAGAAATGATAATGTCAATATTGGAAACAGCAAGATTCTATGAAACAGATTGTGTTTAGAGGTACAAACACGATTTCCATAAAAGTTGCTTTGATTTACTGGCATTCATTTTCTTACCATTATTAAACAATTGCTATGAATGTTTACTTATAGGCCAAAGAATCCTGGGAAATGGACACCAAAGAGAAACTTGAACAGGCTGCCATTGTTAAAGAGAAAGGGACTGTTTATTTCAAGGTCAGACCAACATGTTTATAAATAGGAATAGTCAAGATGAGTTAGTTAGTAGTTGTCAAGTTAGTTTTATAATTGTTTAAGATATGTTGTTCAAGTATACTTACGTTTATATAGGTATAGACATTGTTTTTATATGTTTTTTTCTGTTACAATTTCAAATTAAAATATACTTTATAAATTCTCAATATATATGCCAAAAACCCAGGGGAGTTCAGGATATCAGCTGTAGTTATTAGGCCAGGGGGTGCTGTGTTTTATGTAGTTTAATAGATTTGTTTAATGGTTTTATTGGTTTTAACTATATATTTGTAATATTTCTATGTTTAATTTTATTTTAATGTTTATATGGGTTAGGTTGCAATACGCACATTGTTATGGTTTTTACTGTTAGCTGCTTTGAGTCTCCTTTGGCAGAGAAAAGGCTAGGTATAAGTTCTAATACTAATACTCCCCTCTCCCAAACAAGTAGTGGTCTTGACAGAATTGCCAGAACAGTTGACACCAGTCTTACTGGTTCTTTACTTCTTTACTCCCACACTTATAACTCCAATTCCTCTTACAGCCTTGTCTTTTTTATATTCTTCCATTTCCTCATTCTAAACTTATTAGCTTTCAAATCATAACATGTATTTCAGAAGTAATTTCATAGTCTGGTTTCCTCTCCTCTGTTCCTAGGAGGGCAAGTACCTGCAAGCAGTGATTCAGTACGGGAAGATTGTATCCTGGTTAGAAATGGAATATGGCTTATCAGAAAGGGAATCTAAAGCTTCAGAATCCTTGTTGCTGGCTGCCTTCCTCAACCTTGCCATGTGCTCCTTGAAGCTGAGGGATTATACTAAAGCAATTGAGTACTGCAATAAGGTAGTACCACATTTGTCTGTAAAGGATTGAGGAAGTTATTAATGGCAGGGAGTGACCTTTGGTGCAGCTACACTGTGGAATTAATGCAATTTGACACCACTTCAGTTGAGTCTTCTTCAGGAGAGATAAAGCAGGGTATAAATAAACATAAGAATAAGAATAATTGCCATGGCTCGATGCTGTGGAATCATGGGAGTTGCAGTTTTACAAGGTCTTTCCACTGAAAGGAGTGCTGGTTCCTCATCAGACTTCAAACTCCAGGATTCCATAGCACAGGGTCACAGCCGTTAGTGTCAAACTACACTAATTCTACAGTGTACATTCACCCATGTTCTGTCCTATATACCTCTCTTTCATCCCAACCATTGACTTTCGTTTTCTAACACCTCAGAAGGAATGCCTTCTCAATGCTCAAAAAGGCAGTAAATTATTGCCTAATAGATGTAGAAATAAATCACTTCCTAACAGGTGCTGATGGACTGTTGCTATAATTACCTTTAGAACATGAACACTTTTATGTCATCTTGGAAACTTAGGGTGAGTTTACATATAAAAGTACTTTAGCGAATCCATTAGATGTCTTTATTGTGAATTAGCTCATGTACTCTAAATGAGAGGAATGAAAACCAATGCTAGAATTCCTCATTAAAGATCCCAACCCTCACTATTTGTACATGAAAACCAGGCCTACACAACCTGTGGCCTTCCAGGTGTCTTGGACTTCAGCTCCCAGAATTCCTGATCATAGCACAAGCTAGCTAGGTCTTCTGGGAGTAGGAGTTCCAAATGCTTGGAGGGCCATAGGTTGTGCAGGCCTGATGCAAAAATTACAATAGGGCTATATGCACAGTAGATATTGAAGATATGATGCTCTTAGAGGTCTACGAGAGTTGTCATCTTTTCCTTTTTAAAAAATGTGCTCACAATACAGAATCAGGTAATGCCTTTGACATTTAATGGTATGCACATATTTTTGCTTAACATCTCTGTGAAAAAGGGGATGTGGTGTGAAAGCTATGGCTTCCATGTTTTTACTTCTTAGTAGGTTGTTCCAATGGAGTTTTATTCAGATTGCCCACTGTTTTCTATCAGTTAATCATGCATAACTGTATTATTATAGAATGGACCACAATCTGGGCTTCAAGAGAAGTATGCAGAATGTGGTTACTCCTATTTGTTCAAGATGCAAGTCTCTGAATGTACCACAGCCAGAACAAAGTGTTAAAACTGCAACAGAACATTTACATTATTGAGATAAATATGCAAAGACTAAGGCATGTGCTTATGGATAAAACTAAAAATATCTGGGGTTTGTGAATCATCACCAAAACATGCCCATAGGTTTTCTTCTGGGCCTCTTTTTTGGAAGCTTTAAGCATAATATCCATTCACATTTAGTCAGTGTATCATATTGCACTTTATGGAATGTTCTATTTACAGCTATAGATAGCTGGACCCCTAAAATATGTACATTTCCAATTAGTATTAGAGACAAAATGCATTTTGTGGACTAGTGTACAAGATTTATGTCATCTTAATACATTTATGTGTCTGAAATTTATGTTGATATATGTGCATATCTCATATACATATGTACTGGTATTACTTGTATTAAAATGCTTATTTGATTACAGAAGGATCTGATAAAGACATTTCACTTCAGAATTTCTAGTTGTAATATTCATTACATTTTAACTGTGAACTTTAAATGCTATTTTTCTGTTTTAAAAAACACTGACAATTAGAGTTTAGTTACTTATGCTAATAAACATACAGCATGTCTAGGAATTTGGTGTTGGATCTGTTTGGGGTGGAGACAAAGAACTCTATGTGCTTGCACTCCTCCACTCTTACACTTGCTTTTTTACAGGGTCCCCATTCTCTAGAAATATTTTTATTAGTCAAATTTATTATATTCCATTTTTACTCCAATGGCTTTCAATACCAGTTGAAATATATAAGCTATATTTCAGAGGAAGGAACTGGTAAAACCATATCTGTGCCTTCCTTGCTTAAGAAAAGCTTATGAAATTCATGGGATCTCCATAAATTGACAGGTGACTTGGAAACACACACGCGCGCACGCACGCACACACACACACACACACACACACACACACATTATTCTATGGCTTCTATCCTTAACTAAAACAAAATAAAATAATGATACACTTCACCACAGACCTTCTGTGTCAAATATTTCCCTTGACAAATATTTTTTTCTGCCCACATTTCCTTTGTGACTCAGATTTTCCCCATTCTTGTGTTCTCTCCTACTATGTGAAATCATTTGAGTTATGTTAATTGTAGGAATGTATGTTTTCAGGCATTAGCACTGGACCAGGCCAATGAAAAGGGCTTGTACAGAAGAGGAGAAGCACGTCTACTCATGAACGAATTTGAGCTGGCAAAATGTGACTTTCAGAGAGTGCTAGAAGTGAATCCAGAAAACAAGGCAGCCAGATCACAAATCACCATTTGTCAGAAGAAAACAAAGGAACACAATGAGCGTGACCGAAAGATATATGCCAACATGTTCAAGAAGTTTGCAGAAAGAGATGCAAAGGTTTGCACCATACCAATATGGCTACCTTCCAACCATTGTCAAACAGTATGATATTAGACACACACACCCCCCCCCCCCCGCACAAAAAAAACCAAAACTAGCAACATATTATTTCTTTTCTTTTAAGCTGTGGGAGAAAATGATCAAGCTTGCACGTATGGAAGAACTTTCAAATTTACTCTCCTAGTAGCACAAGAAAGAGGCTGTTGGTTGTCTTAGGAACATAAAGCTTCTGAGATCTCGGTACAGAAGGGTTTTTCTTTTATTGGGGGGGGGGTCATTTAGATAATAAACAAAAAATGACTTGGTACAAGACATAGTCAAAGCAAGAATAGGTTGTGTTAAAATCAGCAAACCTTTTCCACTGGTTTCAGTGATAATAAAGGGCTTTTCATATGCATAGCTGGATCAGATATAGAAATAATGCTTTCTTATAATCAACAACAGCAAGGGGAAATGACCTTGCTGTTACAGAACTACATGTCTCATAACAACAGGAATTCAGCCCATGTATGGGCCTCTGAATCAGAGCCAGAATGTAGATGGAGAACATATTGCAAGCCACAAATGCATTCATTTTGTGACTGACAGTTTCCTAATCTATTAGTTTTATGAGATGACTTCAGGGGAAAAAAACTTAGTTTTTGTACACAGCAAGTAATAAGCACCCTATCATTTCACATTCTCAAGATGGTGCTATATGCAAGTTCATTGTATTTTTCCAGTCCTATTCTGCATTCATCTTTTGCCTGCCTCATGAAAAAAGAGGACTGGGCTCCTATGTCTTTAGTAGTTGTATAGACGAAGGATTTTCACACAAGCTCTATGTGCTGAAATTTCCTCTTCTACAGAACCATTAAAGGATCAGGAGTTCTGTCCTCTTTTTCATCTGGCAAGTATAATTCATCTAGAAAGTTAAGGGGCTGTGTTAAATGCAGTTAGTTTTGGTTGTTATTCACCAAACATTGTTCCATAGAAAACTGAAGAGGGATCGTGTGCCTTTAAGGTATGTGTGTCAAATTCAAGGTCTACGGGTCGAATCTGGTTCACCATGTCACTTTATGTGGCCCTCCAGAGGCTGAACTACAACTCATGTATTCCTCATTAGCCATCATGGATAGAGCTGTTGTAACATTTGGAAGGCTGTGATTTGTTCTGTTTAGTCAGGGGTTTGAATTTAGATACAAGGCTTGTGGATACGATATCTGAAGTTAAATGTCTTTTAACCTTTCCCCAACTTTAGAGCCACAAGTGCTGTTGGGTTAGAATTACCATTATCCCCAGTCCTCATGGCGAGTAATCAAAAGTGATGGGAATAGTTGCTTAAAAACATCTGGGAACTCAAAGAGCACTGACCACTATGTACAAAATTTATAGTTTGCCCTCTGTATCCACGTATACTCGGTTAATTGAGTCAACAGCCCTTTGAAAGCAACCATAAAGCTGATATGGCCCTCAATAAAAAATGAGTTTTGACACCCTGCTTTAAGGATTGTGTAGAAGAGAGAATTTTAGCAGGTATTGCTTGTTCCCAATTAATGAACACCTAATTGAAAACTCCTCTTTTACAGAACCATAATTATATAGGAACCCTCTCTAGTTTTCAGTCTGGCAATACTACATATACTCAGAAAATAGGGAATTATATTGCTAAAATATTGCTAATTTCCTTTGAATTATCATTTTCTGTATCAAAAGATATAAGGATCTCAGATTTATGTTTTGGAGACATATAACTCTGCAGTAATCCCTACATATGGAATATTTGCTCCTGGTTACAGGAGGAGGCCAGTAAAACCCCAGAAGAGCAGGAAGAAAAGGCATCGTCTGAAATTGATCTTACGAAGACAGTGACAGAAGGCAAAGAATCAGAGGGCCACGTATGACTGTGCAGCAGAGAGACAATCCTTCTGAATTTGGCCTCCACTCAAACAGGTTTCTGAAGAACTCAGAATTCAACAGTGTTTATTGTAAAGCTTGTTACAGTAGGCGTTGTTGTGGAAGCAAAAAGGCCTATACAGCACAGCTTCACAAGGAACTATAAAACCATCTCCACTGCTCTGAGCACGCTCAGCAGTGGAACATGCACAGAAGGACAGAATGGGACCACTCCACGTGGAACAAATGGTTAAAAATACAAATACACACAATGGTTCTTGGCTATAGAAGATTTTTATTGAAGCGGTTAAAGTAGAACTCATTTCAGTTTGCATCTGTTTTAAAGGCAGTGACCAGGGTTCTATAAAATGAGTCAGCGTATAGGAGCAGTCAGCTGTATAATTTTGGCATTGCATTTGATTGTACTGTAGTAGCACCATATGGGTGTATGTTGTCTGTGTTTTAAAAAAGAAAAAAGGGCCTCAAGTGCCACCAACTCAAGGCATCATTTTAGCACTACTAGAACCAAATGACAGCCAGTTGAAAGCCAGACTCCCGGGATCTTGTTCCGTCTGTTCCGTATAGCCTATGATGTGTGTGTTTTTTTTTCTTGTAGCACAATCTGGTTTCTCAGGGAACTGAGTAGTCCAAATCACATTATTCTTAAAGTTTTGCTTGCTAGCAGGTCCCTGAGGGAGTGATGATTCAGTGCACCTGAAGTGCACCTGCCAACAAGCTGCTAGAAGAAAAGGGCACTGGAGTTAGCTACCCCCTTGTCACTCCTTCCAACTTCTGTTAAATGTAATCATCGAGGACTCTCAAATACTCAAGTGACTAATTTCTTTTTATGCTTTTGTTTTGAGGAATTGAGGCAAATATGGTCAGCAACAGATTTGGATTTTGTGCTTTGTGCCTTTTCTAAAATTATATTACACCAAATAACCAGGATATTGAAATTAGAGAAAATCTTGACAATTAACTCGACTAGCAATGCAGTTAATTGTCTTTTCATCACAGTGAAAATGTTTTTAAAATTAAGTTTATCATTTGGCCATAACATTTTTTGCTCATTTTAGGATTCTTATCCCAGATTCTTGTTTGGATTTCCTTTTATGTTGCCATCTTGTTAGTCATTGTTTTATCAAGCAGAGAGGATCAATTCTGACATAAACACAATCTGAAGGAGTCAGAACTGATATAGTTTAAAGCAAAGGGCTTTCACAGCAAATGAATCCTATCAATCTCAAAACCAACAATAGCACTAGAATACATTGTGTACTCATTTCTAGAAAAAGATAGTTTCAACCTATAGTGAACATGCCCCACTGAACTTACTGGGACTTGTAGGCCTAATTTTCCTCATGATTTGTTTACTGATCTGTGATGGAACTCAAAACAGATTCATAGCATAAGCAGCTATAGCTTCGTTACATTTTAGGGCATTGTGTTTTCTTATATGTCAGATGGGTAACACTGCTTTTACACCAATTTAATTTTTTATTCTAATTTTCAAAAGGGAATTAACAAATAATCAAAACTTTTACTGTTGATTTTCTTCACTGTTAAAATAATTTTCTTTTTTCTTATTCCTGCTTTTACTGATAGCATAGTTCCCTGTTATCTCTCCTTTCCACATTACTGTTATGTATGATCACAAAAAAACAAAGAAGAGCAATATGTTATTGATAACATATTGCATTGAAAGTATGGCACCATTTGCCTCAATAACCCAGGGATATTCTCAAGCAATCACATTCTAGGAGACCAACAACCAATCTTGGCCCTCAAAACTCTTGTTAATGCTGTTGAACACTCTTTATGTGCCAAGATTACTGAACAGGGTGCAATGAGATGTAGGGATGATGTTATATTAGATATGCACTGAACAGCACTTTGAACATGTGAGAGAGGGTTTATTTTGCTACATGGCCAAGTATATTGTTTTATTATTATCATATCATAAGTTTAAATGTTATGTGAACCAAATTGACAAAATATGGAGGAAGTAATTCAGATTGCAAGACATCTTTATTTTTGATCTCCAGGTTAGTAACAACATAGTCCACATGAGTTATGAGAAAGCCTTAAACCTATTCCTAATAAACTAACATGAGATCAAGATGGCTATATATATATAATGTTAAAATAAATTCAATGTGCCTCATATTGAAATACTACAGTGCTGACATCAAGTGAAAACGGAGTTGATACAGCACTCAAAGTTCCTTTTTGTCTGTGTGTTCAATTCTGTTTTGTTTGAAGGAATATGAATACTGTCATCTTGTAGATTGCAAATGAATATAATTTTATGTCCATCTTGGTGAGACAAAGGATTTTCAAAGGCTCTCCCTGTGGTTTTTCAAATAATGATTGATTACTTACAATGGTAACTAGGGTTTCAGTTTCACTGTGACTCTTCAGCTGCCAAAAAGATTTTTTATCTTCAGTAGACAGTGGTTTGGTGTGTGAAAACTCCTCTCTAGTAGAGGAGAATCACTAATATGCTCTTATTACTGCCCTTCAAAATGTTCCAAATGTTGTATTCTTGTGTATTGTCTCTCCATGAATATGAATATCAGAGTGGTCCTAATGATGCCATAGAATAGGAATCTTGTTGGAATAGTCAGAGTGTTTGAGATCATCACCATAACCAATGGATATGTCTTACAGTTCTCTACCTTTGTGGAGCAATTGTCCTTTCCTTTGGCATCCTTTTCCTCTGCATAAGATCCAGTGACACATGTGCAGTTGCCTTATGCCTCATTGTCCCCAACTGGGCCAAGGAACACAGGTCCTGTGTGCCTGCACTGTCAGGGTTTTCTACTGGGCCTGGCAGGCCTCCAAATCTTGTAATGAATCCAGTTCTATAAGGCATATAGAACTCTTAATGTCTGTATCTGACACTAAACATCTACTTAGCCAGTATATCTGTCCAAGTAATTCACACAATTGTTTCTCCAGTTTATAATGATACATGATAGATGTCTCATAGCCTCAAGAACCCTTTGTCTTGGGTACTTCCTTTCTCTTCTTCCCAGAACTCTGTTGCTCTTAATTTTCCATAATGTTACCCACTGACTATAGAACGTTGGTGAGGATGTCTGATGTCTGACTGTAGTGTGTGATGTGGTGGTTGTGGCTGGAAATTTAAACTTTTACAGGTGCATATTTAAGCAACTTCCTGTTTTGCAATCCTGTAAATGTCTGTCCTCCTTTTATTTTACTTTTATGTCAGCTTCAACATCAAGATAACTGCATCTACCTCAGTAATAAGTGACTTTTTTGCTCTTGAATACAGCCATTAGATATTCACTTTCTTGGTCTAAATTGAATTGGCTTCAACAGAAATCCTGTTCCCTGCTGAGCAGAACCTCTTGTATTTGTTCCAAATTATTTTCACTACCCCCAAAATTATTGGTTCCTGGATTAGAGTTTGATAAGACAACTCTTGTAAGAGGAAAGCAAAACTTCTTAGTTTATCCACTGTCTTCAAAATGTAAACTGGTAAATCTTCTCTCAAAAATGGATTACACATTCCTCTATTGTTGGCTTCTAAATGCTTGATATTAGTAGGGACTAGTTGTACTATTCGACAGAGAGTGCGAGGCATCTAGTTGTTAGTATGGTACTTCAAAACTACATTCTTGGAGTTTCCTGTTGAGATAATTAAAGTTAATAGCACACAACTTGCAGAAATGGCTTCTTATTGTGCCAAAATCCTTCCTGTCCCTTTACTGCCTTTTTATGCTCTCTCCTTAGTTCTTGTAAATCAGTGGTTCTCAACCTGGGGTCCCCAGATGTTTTTGGCCTTCAACTCCCAGAAATCCTAACAGCTGGTAAACTGGCTGGGATTTCTGGGAGTTGTAGGCCAAAAACATCTGGGGACCCCAGATTGAGAACCACTGTTATAAATTGTGTCTAGATGGGGTGACTTCCCTACTATCTGTGGACTTTAAAAACAGAAAGCCATAATTCTTTCACTTGAAAGAAGCTGCCCCCCACCATTGTTCCACTAACCCATTAATTAATCAACATATTTCTTAATGTGCTTGGGATGCAGTAGAGATGGATTCTTCACCAATTAGTGTCATCTTGTTCTATTTTGATGATTACTGGTCTGGTGTTTACTTCGTTGAGTCAGAGACAGAAAAAAAGCACTCATCCTATTTCTGTTGTACCAATGGACTGAAATTGTCTTTATTAAATCAGCTTTGAAATGTCACATTTGCCACTAACAATACATTGGCAGTCAGAGAGAGAGAGAGAGAGAGAGTTCAATGTCCACTTGTGACACATCTCAAGTTGAGAAAATGACAAATAATCAGATCTGTATGATGTCTCCTTTTGGACTTTTGTTGTTGTTGCTTAAATACAGTTTATTCTGGAACTATAAAAATCTAGACATTTTGCAAAATATTATCTGTTTTCTGGAAGTCTTAATTCAACATCTGGAATATGTAACTAATTTAGCCTAACTTAATGTCTCTGTTTTCACTTGATTTTGCTGTTGAAGTGCCAATAACAAAAGGCCCACAGATTTGACTGGCCTTGATGGTAGCTGGTATGTGTGAGTAAAACCAATCCTGCCTATTGCCCACATGGGAAAATAGCAAAACATGTGCCTGCCGTTCTGCTATTGCTGGCACAGCATGAGCAATAACAGCTTAATTGCATTTGCTGTGGGAGATGGAGAGACAGGTATTCACATAAGACTTCTGCTGCAGGTGTGGGGAGTCCTCTGAATAGTGTTGAACCTCAACTCTCATTGTGGGACTTGCAGTCCAACAAAATGGAGAGGGCCGTGTGATTTGCATCTTTGCTCTATAATTTAGCTTTCTCCAACATAAAGAGCTGTGATACTGGAACTGCAGGCTTTGTATATTCTTTGTTATTAGAATGAAATAACTACAACCTCATTCAGCCTTCCTGGCACAAGTCTGTCCTAAGCACAGCATAGCATTATAGCAATTCTAGCACAGAATTAGTCATCTAAATACTTACCCAGAAACTATTATTTCTTATCCCATTTGAATAGGCAAACATCAAATTATAAAGTGGCGTTAGCAGCCAGAACATTTGTTTTTGTAGTTGTGTCCTGATGTGTTGTATTTGTTCCACTAATTATTTACCTCACCTTGAAAATGCTAAGGCTGCAAAATGAATTCTGCATTTTCACATCTCTGATCCAGCCTCTCTCTATTGGACCACACAACTTGTCAACCTCAGAGTGAAATAAAAGTGTGGCCCATCCACACACTACCTTTTAATGCACTTTTCTTGGATGAATATTCATCTCCGTGTTAGGAGAAAATGACACAAAGTGGCCTTGAAAAGGGAGAGGAAAGAAGAGCAAAGCAGGTGATCTACCTCAGGGCTAAAGACTCTGAGCCACCCTTCTTCGTCAAGAAAGGAATGAGAATGCCTTGCTCCAGTGATAGATGCCAAGGCAGGGCTACCATATATCTTCTTTCAACCAATTTTTAGCCTAGCTCAGCACAGAACCGAACAGAGGTGAGGAATGATAATACTCTGATGTTTCCTAAGAATATGCTGCTAATGCAACAAAATACAGACAGCACAGCCATACGGGCAGCATTCATTCATATATTTTCCTCTCTTCATTTGGAGTCCTTCTAAAGCTGAAGGTTTTTCTGAGTCCATTTCCTTTCTCTCTAACCACCTTTGAGGTTCAGGAGCTCAGCATGACATCTGAATCCTCTCTCTTCCATGCAACTGAAGTCAGAAACATGTTTACCAACACAAGCAGGATTCCACCCCCTTTTTTAGTTACCTTTTAAAAACCAGTTGGAGCCTTAAATTTTTGGAAAGGTTACATGTGTTGTCTGTTTTGAGAGTGAAAACATAGAACACTTTTAAGAGCAGGAAGGCAAGGTGATAGTTCCTTCACCATAGTCAGCACTAGAATAGGTTTTCCTCTTCAGGGCAAGCTCTGAGAAAGTGGTTCTGCAAGTTTATAGTATCAAGGGTAAACCAGTTACAAATGTTCTAGCTGTCTTTTGTGTTTGGCCACATGTGTGTACACACTCCTGTGAATCTCCAGAACAATTTTGCATCTAATTTTGCTTTGCATTTTCAGTAAGATAGGGGAAAATGACAACTTCAGTGCATGCCACTTTAAGTGGACCTCTTCAGAAAGCAGAAAGAGGAAGGGCAAGGCTTACAACCAAGATAGTATTCAAATTGCAGGGCCCATATGTCTGTTCTTTAAATACTGTATCTTCTTTCCCTCTTCATGGCTCTTTTCCTTATACATACTTGGAGAGAATCCTTAGGGTCTGGTAATTTTCTGTGTCCAGCTGTGATTACCTCATAGAACAAACAGAAATTAGGAATAATGTAGTAAAGAAAATCTACCTGGATCCCACTTTCCCCATTCAGTTTTGCCAAATCAAATAGAATAAAAACAGTTTAATTCAATTTTCTAATGCAACAGCCCCACAACAATTATGGTCTGTTGTAGTATGTGTACAGCACAAGCCATCATGCATCACTTCAGTCAACTTTGCCAGTTCTGTTGTTTTTCGGTCCCGTCCCTGGGTCTTGCTTTATGAAGAAATGTCTCCAAAACAATTTTAAATTACAAAAAGCAGCTTGGCAACATGAACCTCTGTCTCCCCCTAAAACATAGCACAACAAAACAATGCAGTTCTCATGTGTCATGGCTTTACAGAGTGAAAGGTAACAGTTTACAGACTTGCAGAAATCAAAGCAATTTTATTACATGGAATATACACTGAGTAGGGAAGGCAGTTATCTACTGGGGTGGTGCAGAGGTGGATTGTTCCAAGGATCTGTTCATCCTTGAAGGGTAGGACATTCTCGAAGCACTTGTTACAATGACTTAAAGCACTTATCAGTGTTATGGGAAGTGTTTTAACCCCCTACTTCTGTCAATCCATGAAACAACAATAAAATCTGACTTTTTCCTCACCATGTCATGGTTTGTGTCTTTGTATATATTCCTTCTCAAATCTTAGAACATGGATAGGCAAGACATGATTTTCAGGTAGCATATGCAAGTCCTAGAAGTATCTTTGCTCCCTGCCCTGTTTAAACAATCCTGCTTGAAAATCACTGTATTCAAACCACATAAAATCTGCTCCTTTGTCCATTATAAAAGTGCAACAGTGGTCCGCTATACTTTCCTGGCAAAACCTCATCCCAGTACTGCCCTGCCCCATGTTTTATATGATGCTCTGCTACATTGTTTCATTAGGTCACTTTGGTATTCTACTCCGGAATCTCTGCGTCACAAAGAAAATGTTTTTATAATCTTTTAATTTGTTTTAAACTAATGTTTTTAACTTGTCAGATTGTTTAATATGTTTCTATTCTATCTATTTTATTTCTATTGTCTTAAATTGACATCCCACTATACAGGCAGGAATATGATATTTTAACAAATAAGTACAAAAAATACATCAGGAGTATCATACTCATTGAACTGAAGTTCCCAATATTCATCACCACTGGCTCCACTAGCAAAAATTTATGCAAGTTGCAGTCCTGCCACACTTGGCTCATCCCTACTCTACATATATGATATAGGACAATGCCTGTATCCCCATGGATACCTGAAATAGTAAATAATATAAAATCCTATATATTCACTATACTTGGGCTAGAAACACACCATAGAACATCACAGGAAGACTTAGACCCAAAAACACTTGAGGGGATTTTTCGAAGTGTGGGTAAGCAAAACCATGGATACTTAAATTGTGGATAAAGAGATTCTGCTGTAAAGAATATGTGCATGCACACACATACATATACCACAATTCTCCAAGGCCCAGCCATGGAGCACACACAGCTAGCTCTGCTTTCCAATACAGAGGAACAAAGAACTTTATAGATGGCTTTTGTCAACCCCAAGCCTACTGTAGGGCATCTGCCCCCCCCCCCCCCAACTTTCATTCTGTGCTTGTAAAATTGCAATGATGGATCAGAGAACCATTTGGGTGTATCCCTATAACCAATGCAAAATGATTACATCCTCCATTGAGGTCCACTGTGTTCCTCTGGAGCTCTCAGTGGATAATGTAATTACTTGTCATCTGGCTGTAGAAATTGCCAGGTGCTTCTCCAATTTCCTCTTGCTCTCCAGCAAATATAGAAAGGCCACGGAGAACCATTGAATCACAGAGTTGGAAGAGACCCCAAGGGCCATCCAGTTCAACTCCCTGCCATGCAGCAACACACAATCAAAGCACCTCTACACAGAGATCAACACTTTTCTTTTCTGCAAGCAGCAAATCCTTTGAAATCCATGTGGATAATACATAGCAGTAAGGCACCATCTAGTGGGCCAAGATGCTTTGTGTTGTGAAATAAGACCAAATGCAGGATGCTGCAAATCAACTGGGCAAAAAAAAATGTTGGGAAGAAAAAGCAGATGTAATCCTGAAATTCTTCCTCAATGAGAGTGATAACAATAAAGCTGTGAATCAGAGACAGGCTTCTTTATTTTCTTCCATATTTACCTTAAAACCCCTTTGCAACAGAACTCTACTAACAGAACAGCTATTTGAGGAGTTTACAGTCAGGCACGCAGTGCCAACCTAAGACATTTTTATAGCCCAAGTTAACTGACCATATGGGTCCCCTATTATGGAGGGCAGCAATTGATAAGATGGCTCTGAGGTTGGAAAAGTTAACTTAAGGTTAACTGGTTTCCAACAGAGAGGAACACAATGGAGCACAACACCCAGAATCCTCCAGCCAACAAGGTTAGTAGCCATCTTAACTTGGATTTGTCCACAGAGTCATTGTCCAAATTCTGAGATCAAAGCATCATAGAATTGGAAGAGACCCCAAAGACCAATCCCCTGACATGCAGGAATACCCAATGAAAGCACTCCTGACAGATGGTATTCCAGCCTCTGTTTTAAACCTCCAGAAAAGAAGGCTCCATCACACTCAAAGGCCTTCTACCACAGCTGAGGCGGAAGGGCTTCTGACCAGCCATGTAGCACACACAGCTAGCTCTGCTTTCCAATAGAGAGGAACAAAATGAAGTTAAAGAGGAACACTCTGGAAAACCCTGCCCTTAACATCTCCCGCATGAGTTATAGTCTTCCTTTGCCTTGTGATAGGACTAGCCATGTGACTATGGGTAGGACTGGCCATTGGCTGCTATTCTAAGTTGAGCAACCTCACTTATAGATATAGTTATGTAGTAGAGGCACTTTGGAACTTTTCTAGTGAATTCCAGAGATGTGTATCAGAGCACCAACTCTACCAATATGCATCTGGATTCCATGTTGGTGTTCTAATATGTATTTGGGCTCTACCAATGCACATTGACACTCCCTCGCTGATGTTCTGATGTTCAACAGTCCCAATGTGCAACAGTCACTTTACTGGTTCCCTCGTGCTGTAATATCATGGCAGCCCTGGCTAAATACAGACATTTTGAAATTGCTCAGTTCTGTTTCCCACAGATGTAAGTCCACTTACATAGATGTTCTTCACTGAATTCAGCCATTGACCTCTTCCTTGTCACTTCTGAGCTACGTGGATCAGCACTTCTGCTAGTCAACCAGTATATAAACATGCTAATGGCCCTTATCTTGGCCATTTTGGTTAGTATTCCACTTGAACAGAGAGGCTCTTTGTAAAGTTTTACATCACACACACTAAGGATGCCTACAGGGAGCAGGGAGTGGGTAGTTTAAGTGCTTCTAATTAAATTTATCTGCCCCTCTCCTGTTAAAAACAGTTGCTGTGGGATTGTGATAAAATGCAAGAGCTACTGCCTTTCCCCATTTTGTACAATGGGACATCAGTATCTTCTAGTTTTTGGCCCATGATCCCTGTGGACACCCTAATCTGTGAATGCTAAAGTCTTATTATATAAAATGTCATACTAAAATGATGCTACTTATTTAAAATGGCAAAATCAGCTTTCCTTTTTTGATATTTGTCCAAGTTTTCTCAAAGGCTCTTGGAAATTGTAGCTTGGTAATATGAGAGGAAAAACAACTGCCTCCATCCTTATACTGTAAAACTATATACCCAGGATGCTCTGAGGAGAAGGAATGACTATCGCATCTCTTCAATGATCTGTTACAGATATATTTTGTAATGTTGTGATTACAACTCTTGTCTCTCTACTTCACCAATGGGAAATGGAAGGCACTTTCTCATATAGGCTAAACTGTGGCAGGGGAGTAGATCCTGCCTTCCTGTAGCCTGTATGCCAACAATATACTCCTTCCATTAAACCAGTTACAACCTCATTCCAAAGTTAGCCTAAACCATTTTATTGTTTGAAGTAAATAAAAAATGGTAACCCATTCCAGGAACTATGTTGTATGATGTCCAAAACTAGTCAAGGTTATTTTGGCCCTGATCCTCAAGTACTTCTTCCTCAGAGTAAAACTACAACAATATCACACTAACAGACAGTTTCCTCTCCTTTTGTGGTACCTTAAATCCACTCCTTTAGACCACCGCTTTGATGTGCTTAAAGATAAAGCCAGCCCTATGTCCCTTCTCCCAAATATAATCTTTGCTTGTAGAATAATAATATAATAATAAAACTTTATCTCCCTGAGGGGGCTCGGGGCAGCTTACATGGGGCAAAGCCCGAACTTCATGATCAGTTAAAAACAACATACATACAATTTACAATATAACAAAATAAAAACAAAAAACAATATAAAAGAGTGGTATTATAATAATTAGTAATATCAATCAACCATCAATACTATTATGTCATCTACCTAGGTGGAGGAACTAAAATATCTATGCAAGAGTACAGTGATGAGATAAAATGCATAGATAATAAAATACTGACCTAATAAATATCGGATAATACCATATGAGGTTAACTATCTAATGCTTGTCTCACCAAAGGCCAACTGAAACATCTAAGTCTTTAGTTGTTTCCTGAAGGACAATAGCGAGGGGCTAACCTAATCGCCCTGGGGAGGGAATTCCAGAGACAGGGCAACACAGCCGAAAAGGCCCTCTCTTGCGTCCCCACGAGACGTAGTTGTGAGGAGAGTGGAAGCGAGAACACTAGCCTGGATTGTAATGTGCAGAAGAACATGATAGAACAAGTCCTATGAGGAGTGGCTTAAAGAGCTGAGCATGTTTAGCCTGCAGAAGAAAAGGTTGAGAGGAGACATGATAGCCATGCATAAATATGTGAGGGGAAGTCATAGGGAGGAGGGAGCAAGCTTGTTTTCTGCTGCTCTAGAGACTAGGACACGGAACAATGGCTTCAAATTACAGGAAAGGAGATTCCATCTCAACATTAGAATTAACTTCCTCACTGTGAGAGCTGTTCAGCCGTGGAACTCTCTGCCCCATAGTGTGGTGGAGGCTTCTTCTTTAAACAGAGGCTGGATGGCCATCTGTCGGAGGTGCTTTGAATGTGATTTTCTTGCTTCTTGGCAGGGGATTGGACTGGATAGCCCATGAGGTCTCTTCCAACTCTATGATTCTATGATTTAGTGTCAACCAGGAATAGGAGCAATTTCTGACTCTCCACATTTTGTTGTACTGCAACACCCACCTTTTCACTTCACTGACTGCTGATGAGAGATGCAGTTTTTTCATCATCTGATCCCTGATGTAAGGGCACGACAAGATGGATTTACAATTGATTCCAATAAAGGGAATACAGTTAGGAAATACCCTGATAACATTTAATAAATAACATTCAGAGTACTTATCAGTGGTATGAAACATTCCTGTGCTTTTATATCTGAATTGCTGAAAGCAAAATAAGGCTTAAAGCATATGAACTGAAAGACACACATTTTACTAGTTTTCAATTCTGAATTTCTCTTTAACAATTTGGAATATTGTAAATATAGAAAAGATTAGTTTTAGATCTGTTCTTTAGGATAAGATTAGCAAGCACATAGTTGTCTATTGTAGCATGTATCTGACTGAGAAGAGCTGGTGTGGAAGGAGTTAATATGCTGAGGAAGTTGCAGTTATCAGACTGCCTCCCTTAAGGTGATCAAATCTGAAACCGCTCAGTAGAGAGGCTCAGCACAACTCCCGGGAAGGTCTCAGAATAGCCTCCCTAATCTCCTTTCCATGGCTACAGATGGAGTCCATTCTGCAGAAATGTTTAGTAGAATTAAATACACTCTTTGCCTGCTCTGAAAATCCTGAAACAGTGCAAAGAGGTTCAGTTTTGTCTCCATCTATCGAAATGCTGAAGTAGAGATACTCATCATAAGTAGCCATGTCTACAAGGAGAGTTCAAAACTTTACACTGCTGTGTTATTTCATACTGATTAGCAATTTCAGCTTCTGTTTCCATAAGGACCATGTTTGTTGTAAAACCATTCAAAGCCTTGCCAACCCTCAATACTTTATATAATAGAGACAATGTATTGATACAATTCAGCATATCTGGAAAGAGACCCCAGTGGGGCAATGGATTAAACCCTTGCCCTGGCAGGACTGCTGAGCAATCCAGGGAGAGCAGATGAGCTCCCTCTGTAAGCTCCAGCTCCCCACATTAAACATCCGGGTATCCCCTGGGCAACTTTCTTTCAGACAGCCAATTCTCTCACACCAGAAGCAACTTGCAGTTTCTCAAGTTGCTCTTGACAGGAAGGGAAAAAAACATATCTGGGAGGCACTCCATCAGGAAAGGTTGTCTTAACAGATATGGAAAAGGATGCTCCCCACTTGGCTGAATCCATTGCTGCTCATTTTATAGTAATTGAGGGGAAATTAACTATGTCAATTTCAACACCCATTGGGTTATGCCACGTGCTTTGAACTGAGATGGATACCCTCCTTTCTGATGAGAAGAAAAGAAAATTACCATTTCCAAAATGAAAAAATACCCCAGACAGGACAGAAACTATGAAGGCAAGATCAAATCCAATAAATGTGGTTTGAAGTCAGGTTGGCAAATTAGAAAGGAGGGATCAAGACAGAAGAATCCAGTAGGTTGGGCCTGGAGCCAACCAGGCTGACCTTAGTAGCACTAATGTAGACTCTAATGTCTCACTGAATCGGGAGTTTGTCCACTCTCTAGGCCTTATTCCTGATTACTTGACAGGAAATAGCTTTACTGGTGGGACCAATAAAACACTAGGAGTTTTGGCAAGACTATTTATATGTTCTGTTGTGCATATAATGGCTTAGTAAAAGAAACGAAGAGGTAATGAGTCAGACTGTGGTTTGTTCATTCCAGGTCAGCCCTGTAAAACAGGGATTAATTCTATCACTGAGTATCATCAGCATGAAGTTGTCAGGAAATGACATAACAAATCTTGATAACTTTGTGTCATGTATACAAAATTACTTGACTGGCATGTTATATGCTTTCCAAAAGTACGTTGTTCTCTTCAGAGATTGTACATCTATGTTATCTGTTAGGGTTTCCCCCACACATGCTACCTCATTTTACGAAAAGTGGGGGAAGCCTCCAATATATGTATGTGTGTGTGTGTGCGCATGTGTATATATATATCTGTATGTATGTATGTATGTATGTATGCATGTGTGAGCCCTCAATGGCATAGTGGGTTAAACTGCTGAGCTGCTGAACTTGCTGACCGAAAGGACGGCAGTTCGAATCTAGGGAGTGGGATGAGTTCCCGCTGTTAGCCCCAGCTTCTGCCAACATAGCAGTTGGAAAACATGCAAATGTGAGTAGATCAATAGGCACTGCTCTGGCAGGAAGGTAACAGCGCTCCATGCAGTCATGCCGGCCACATGACTTTTGAGGTATCTATAGACAACGCCGGCTCTTTGGCTTAGAAATGGAGATGAGACCAACCCCCAGCGCCAGACACAACTAGACTTAATGTCAGGGGAAAACCTTTAGCTTTACCCTCTGTGTGTGTATATATATAAATATATACACATACACATATACACACAACATTCCTGAAGGATCCATAGTTTCACACATTCTGGACCTGTCATTGACTGTCAAATCAGACACTCCCCAAGGCAGAATAATCTTCTCTTGGCCCTGTTTAAGTGAATTACAGTGACAGATGTTCCTTTCTTCTGAATCTCCTAGGAGGCCCGTTGGCAGTCTATCAACCCTTGAAATCCTATTACCTGCTTTGATGAAAAAGTTCATCATCTTCCCAGCTTGGCGCCTCCCTCTCTTCATCTGTTTCCCTGTGGAAACACTAACTCTGCTTAGGTAGCCAAAGAAGCCGGTCTTAGAGTCACCTGTTGCTGTGGCTGCTGCTGATCCTGACCGTATAGGAATCAAGGGATTGCATTACATTTCTGGGAGACATCATCTGCATGACATTCTAGAGCTTCCTTGCAAGAAAAGAGTGATGAGAAAGCCAAGGAAGAGCATTCCCAGTTCCCCTCAAGTGGGTGCACTGAAGTCTCCCCCTTGATTTACACAATCCTGAAATCAGGCAACTTGTTCATATATATTCCTTGGCATAAGCCAACATCAGGAAAGGAAGGAAGGAAGGAAGGAAGGAAGGAAGGAAGGAAGGAAGGAAGGAAGGAAGGAAGGAAGGAAGCGGAGGGAATCCTCTTTTCAGGCATCTATTCTGTTCCCTCCAGATCCTCATTCCTTCTGAACAAGAGACCTTGACTGCCTGCAATGCCCCTTCAGTCAGATATCCTCCGGGAAGTGTGGACAGCAGATGGGTAAGTCCAAATGTCTTCTACTTTTAAACAAGGATAGCTTGACACTGAAACAGAGCTGACATTGTTTCAAAGCCTATAGGTTATCTGGGGCAAGATTTCACTAAACTAGACCATCTGGAACTACAAATCCCAACACTTCCAACCATGGCTATTCGACATAGTGGCTGGAGATGATGAGAGTTGAAGTCTGAATTCCTTAGAAGGCACCAGATCGGGGAAGGTTAGGCCATAAAACAAAATGGGAATCTTACTCCTGCTGTGACCTCTCCAGGTATCCAAAGGCAAGCTATAATCTCTCAGATTAAGCTTCCCACTTGCAATATGGACATAGTAATACTCAGCCAATTTCCAGAGTTTATGTAAGGATTATAACACATTTTCAATGTGCTTGAATCTGTGGCAGCTGATGGGTCCAATATCATGGGATGGTGAACCTGCACCAGGTTTTGGATAGCTTCAAAGGCACTATACAAAGTACTGAATCTGTTTTGGGTTCAGTGGTTCAGCACCTTGGATAACTCCAGTAAAGTCTGACCTAGAAGTGGAGTGAATTCATGGCCTTACTGACATGGGACCCACCGGCCATAATTGGGGTGAAACTCTCTTACAAAGTCTTCTTTTCTTGAAGAAGACTATATAAATCCTATATTTCCTTATTCCTTCACCCAATATCTGCCTAGATATTTATATTGATAATATTATATTGCAATGTTGTATATTTGTTGCTGTAGTGATGTATGATGTATTGTTGTACTGTATAATCATTATGGCCACTAATAAGTAATATATGTTTGCTAGTAGTGCTGATCAATTGAGTATCAACATGGATTATTTCATAATATCTACCTTCACTGAAAGGGTAAAATAGCTCAACTAAATAGCTATTGTAAAGCCGGGTTGCTGTGTGTTTTCCGGGCTGTATGGCCATGTTCCAGAAGCATTATCTCCTGACATTTCACCCACATCTATGGCAGGCATCCTCATAACCTCTGAGGATGCCTGCCATAGATGTGAGCGAAATGTCAGGAGAGAATGCTTCTAGAACATGGTCATACAGCCCGGAAAACACACAACAACCCTGTGTTTCCGGCCATGAAAGTCTTTGACAACATATTGTAAAGCCTGTTTTTCCCCCAGTTCACTTTCTATTGAGCAGTCATCTATATACAGACCCACTTCTAGATCCCTGATTGTTTGGAATGATTATGTGTAAAGGTTCTACTATGCAATGAACCTCATCTATAGCCCCACTCATCTTTGAATAGTTGTTTTTGGTATTCATTCATGCATGCATTTATTCAATTACATGCAATAGCTCCTTAAGGAGGCCTATGATAATACAGTATAACTACAAAAGCAGAAAGCATTAAGACAGCTCCACTTCTCTCTCCCAAAAATCAGTATAAGATGAAAGAATTTAAAACTAGTCCCAGCCTTTAAAAGGAGTTTAAACATTGAAATAAAAATCATCAGCAAGAGTGAGATGATCACTCTCTTCTTGGTAAGGGAATTATACATACGAAACCCACAACTAAGAAGACCTTATTCTGTGTTCCAGCCAACTGCAGATCTACTGCCATGGGCTTTTTAGGAGAAAACCAGGCATATCCATGTGAGAGGCAGCGGTCCTTAGAGTATTGTATGGTTTCCAGGCTGTATGACTGTGTTCTAACAGCATTTTCTCCTGACGTTTCACCTGCATCTGTGACTAGCATCCTCAGAAGATCCTCTGAAGATGCCAGCCACAGATGCAGGCAAAATGTCATGAGAAAATGCTGCTAGAACATGTCCATACAGCCCAGAAACCACATAGCACCCCAGTGATTCTGCTTTGTTCATAACAAGCAGCAGTTGAAATGGGCCTGGAAATGAAGTGGATGCTAAAACACATTAAACAAAACTATTGAAGTGGTATGTCCCAAAAAAGTAAATACCGATAATGAATTACACAAGTAAAGCTTTCCTAGCATTTTTCAGACAAATCCTCATATAGAATAGGTTGTGGATGTGTTTGCAGTACGGATTTATTGTGTTTATGGTTTAGTTTTGTTTTTTGTTTTTGTTTTTTTTCGTGTCAGGAGCAACTTGAGTCGCTTCTGGAGTTGTGTTTATGGTGGAACACAGTGTTCCTCTCCTATTGACTGTCAAAGATACTAGTGTACGTCTGTCCTCCTTTACATCTTGTCTCACACCCTATACATTGGAGGTGGGTGATAATTGGGATATGAAATTATCATAACCATTCTTGATGGAATCATGCGACCTACAGTGTATGGCAAAATGGGTAAGGAACATCAACAATATGATAGGTTGCAATGCCATCTATTGGCATGGGACAGAATCACACATAGCTTACTGGACAGTGGACACTATAGTGACTGGGTATGTCCACACTGCAGAATTAATGCAGTTTGCCACTACTTTAACAGCTCAATGCTAGTAAATCCTGGGGTTTGTGCTTTGGTAAGGCCCCAGCAATTTTTGGCAGAGAAGTCAAGAGCTTGTAAAACTACAACTTTATGATTCCATAGCATTGAGCCATAGCAGTTAAAGTAGTATCAAACTACAATGATACTACAGTGTAAGTGCACCCTTTGTGTACTTTTAATCAAGACAAGTGTGCTTCATAAACATGTTCAAAGTAAGTCTGCCTCCTATTTAATGTTACTTTCTTTGTTCCCCCTTCCATTAGCGTGAATGAGGAATCTGGAAGCCCTCAGCAACAGAGACTTAAACAGGTAGGAAACCCTTTCACATTGAATCCTTTACAACTGTATTTATAAAGATTCTAGTGACTCATAAATGTGCCTGGCTACCCACTGGGCTTTCTATTGCAGCAATGCCACATATTAGATTTGAAGAGGGCATGAAGAATTTGTTCCTATCATCCAATGAATTAGATTGGGGTTACAATGCTTTGAGGCAATGGTGAACAAAAAGGAAAGAAAGGAGGTAGTTGCCAGACAATAAATAAAGGAGGGCTGAGGCTGGCCCAGGGGAGGGGGGGGCGAAGATACTTTTTGAGACTACATTTCTCAGAATCCCCCAGCAGCATAGCCAGTAACTATGATAGCTGTGGGATTCTGGATATTGTACTCCCCAAACTCTACCCTATGCCCTAATTAGATATAAAATGTGACAAAGGCATTGGCAATGCCTCAGACTCCTGCTGTAAGATACAAAAGACAATTCTGAAGCCACATCTAGTTTTGGTTATCTTGAAAGTACTAGTTTCCAAGTGTCCATTTGATGGTCATAGCCTTACTAGGGTCAGATTGGCCAAGCCCCAACTTTTGCGTATTTGGGTGTGATGTTGAATTTGTCTTCTACATTTCCTCCAGTTGATTTGCAGCATGGCAATATACCTGCAGTTGTCCATTTTGCTTCTCATGGCAGCCCTGTGGTCTTGTGCTGAACCTGACAGATGCTGACAGCCAGCATTTTGATGGCTAAGTGAAGGCTCAAACTCAAATCTCCCCATGGCTGCTCCTTTCTACTACTTCACAATGGCATTCCTTGGCAACATCTCGTCCAGACCTTTCTGAATAGCAGTAGGGGCTGAGTCTGACCCAGTTAACTTGTTTATCGATGCTGAGACTGTCTCTGAGTTCACCATGTCCCAGGTTTCAGGCTCTCTGCTTGCACCTGTTTCACAAGCCTTTCTTGCCCGAGCCACATGACTCACATGTGATCAACCATGTTTATTTATAGCCTTTGAAGAATGGGATTAGAGGCAATGCACCTAATCTTGATCCATCTGCATCCTCCACACAGTCACTCTGTTTGACCTCAATCTCAGAGGAACTGTGCCATTGCAGGCTATTTATGCACACCTCCTAGGATCATGGTGTTCCTTCAACCTATTTTCATATCAGTGTTTTGTAGGTTCAGAATCATGCAAAACCTTGTGTCCTCTGTATCCTTTTGAAGGTACTATGCAGGACTTCCCTTTGATGTTTCGAAGAATTGCGGTCTTGTTGTTCAGAACACCCAGGCTTGTGCATATCCTCCAACTGCCCTGATTTGGCAGGGACATGCTTGATTAATACTTTGTCATCCCATTTTTAAATATCCTATTTTCTGTATCTTTCTCTGCCATCCCTCCTTTAACTTTGCTGCTACAAACTGAATTCAAATGTAACAAGAGGGAGCGGTAGGAGCAGTATCTTGCCCTCCCTTGTAGAGTCAGGCAAAAGCATCGCCTCTCCAAGCTTATGTGATCCTGTTCAGAAATAACTTTTGCCATCTTGCTCACATTTCCTGACCACATGTGTCCGGGTTTTCATCTGTGAAATGTTGGAAGGTACGGTTCTCCACACGTGCATGATTCTGTGCATAAGCTAACTCCTGATTATGCCTGTCATCCTTTTGATGGAACAACTCAGTGATTTATACAAGCTATTGCAAGTCACTTTTTGGTCATCATAGAGTCTGTCCATACAACAACCAAGTTCTGCCAACCAAGTTCTGCCCAACCCTTCTTGGAAAGAAAAAATGCTGGATGCATTTTTTCCCCACTGACAACACTGAAATGTTGATATTGAGGAATGTCTGTGCTGCAGATACAATGGGCTTTGGAGAGGTAATATAGGTAGCTGTAACTATGTGATAGATGCATATCTCTTAATACAAGCATTTGCACAGTGTAAGGAAAGAAAGAAGTTTGCTTAACATTCCCTCACCATGATTCTTTATGCCTGCTAAAAGCATATCACGTAGGCAAATGGCCTGCTTAGGCAGCTCACCCAAGCTCATTATATTCCAGAGAAGAGAATGGCTCTTTTCAGGGAAACTGCCAATCTTTCGGCTGTCAAGGCGCGATCATTCAAAACCACTCTTCTTAACTTCTTCCAGTGCTCTTTCTCCATATAACTCTTCCTGCATATACTACCTGTTTTGGCTTCCACATTTTTTCCTGGTCTTCAGGACCAATATCTCTAGTTGTATCCCTACCCTTAGAATAGTTGGTTTCCACATCTCTGGAGATCTAGGCGGTTTCCTCAGATCTGGGCACCAGAGAGCTGCACCATCAATGTCCTCTCCAATGTATTATATTCAGCATGTCCCTCTTTACCCTCTTGTACATATGGCCATAATTTGCAATGTTACGGGGTTTGATTTAGGTGCAGGATGGGCTAGTTTCTCCAAAACAGGACGTGATTAAAATCCACTAGACTAGACAGTGCCCTTGGAGGTTGCAAAATGGTTTTGAGGCTCACATGCAGCCCATGGGTTACACTTTTCCCATCCCTGGTTGGCTATCCCTCAGAATATGGTCTCTACATACCTGAAAGTACTGAAGAATATAGAGATGTTGTGATAATGCTACATGCACTCCAACATTTCACAAATGAAAACTGTAACACAGGTAGTAAAACCACTTTGGAGTGTGTTTAAGATGGTAAAAGTTATTTTTATGCTCGGAAATGGAAGTAAACAGAGACAACAGCAATGGGAAATTGAATACTGAAGATATTTGAAATGGCAGAAATGAGTGAGTTATCTGCTTTAATCAGAGAGAAGTCTTTGGAAAGTGTTGTAAAAATTGAGAACTTTATTTCACATTTATATAGAGAAGACAAGAAAAAAGAACACTTGTGAGTTTTGAATAATAGGTGGTATTTTATACATGCATAATAGCATTAGGTATGGTAAAGGAAGTGGGACATAATTGTGTTTATGAAATCAGCTAGGAGGGTAGAAAATCAAATCTTACATTTCTGGTGGTGTTTGGTTGGTAGTTGACAGTTGTTTATGAGTATTTTTTGTTTCTTTGTTTACTGTATAGTATTTCTGTGTATGTCTGTGGGTTGTGGTATGTAGTGATTACCACTGATTTCCTTTTAGGCTGGGAGAGTGTGACTTGCCCAAGATCATCCAATAGATTTCCATAGTGGAGCAGGCATTCAAACCATGGTTTCCTAGAGTGCTAGTCTAGTACTTAAAGCACTACACCATGCTAACTTTAGCCATAACGTATCTCCATCCCTAATTGTTTAACATTTTATTTCATTTGAAACTGAAGCTGGAAAATATTCTTTGGACTACAACTTCCAGCCAGCATGTCCACTTGGGAGTTGTAGAGTTTTTTCAAAAGCATATTCTCCAGAATCTAGTATAAGCAGGATCAGTTCCTGAAAATTGCATTTGGAAATAGAGAAATAAATATTCTCTCTTGTTGGAGAAAAAGGAAAGAAAAAAATTAGAGTTGTGCACATGTCTTGCAAGAAATCAATGCTTAAATATAGTGTTGTGTCCTCATCCTAGCCAGCTGACCATTTTTACCTCCATATCTGAGATAAATAGTGTAATAAAACAAATTATTAGTATCCTAATAAATATCTTGGCATTTGTTTACCTGCTTGCTATCCTATGGGACTTTGATGGGTAAGTTGCATTAATTACTGCTATTTTATCAAAGTGTGGTACTTCTGTACCAAACCTTAGCTGTGGATTCAGAGACTGGGTCCATACTTACATAGCTCAATGGTATGGGATCCTGGGAGTTGTAGTTTCGTGGAACAAGAGTATTCTTGGACAGAGAAAGCTAATGACTTATTATAAAACTCCTATTAGCGTATGATAATATTGGCCAAAGTACCTGCCTGATTGTCACACATTTCTATATTTATGCAATGTGTTTTAAGACTGATACACATCTATACATCTATGGCAACATTCAACAGGGATGAATAGAATCCTTCCTTATTCATTTTACCAATTAGTTTATTCTCTCCTTTTACATATTGCTGAGCAATCTAGTGGTGCTAATCTTGATATTAATCCTAAATAATCCAGGGCTCATGAAAGATGGGCGTAACTGGTTCCCTCCTCAGTATGGTTCACTAGCAATTTGGACCTGACACATTGTTTTTGGTCCTGTTTGTTGTGAAAGTGGGGGGAAAGATCAACAATATTGGGGTGGCAGAAGTACATTTGCTATTTAATAGTGGGTTAGATCCAGACTTAGTCATGCCAACTGAAATCTATGAGGCAAGTAAGTCATGAATGATTAAGCCCCCTTTATTTCAGTGGGTGTATTCTAAGTGTGACTCATAAATCAGGATCCAACCCACAGATTTGGAATTAAGGCAAAATCAATTATTGCGGATCTCCTCTCATTTTTTAAAAAAAATTAATGTTCTAACCCTGATGGTTACAAAGAACCCATGATAACAAAGTTCTGGTTTATGCCTTTCGTTTTTGCAAACCAGAACTGGCATAAAAACACCCAAAACATTGTTTCTTTTTTACCAACCTCTTCATTTTGAAGGCATGATTCATGGGTTTTAAGCGTGTGGGATTGGCAGTAGCAGATTGGTTTTACATATTGGCAATGTGGGGTTGTTTGTTTATTTATTTTGGAACACACCCAGTTACTATCACTGAGGAGTAAATGAGGAAGAGATCTTAGTTTAGGAGGGCCTTATATCCCTGATGGCTACAAAGCCCTCCTAAACTAAGATCTTTTTCTCATCTACTCCTCCCTGCATTGTTCAACTGTGCGTAGGCATGAATTTGCTACATCCTCTTTTTCATACCTTGCAAACATAAGGGAATGGTTCGTTTACTTCTGGGTTTCAGTTCTTGGCCATCTCTCACATCTCACTGTTTGTTTTATGTAGACATTGATATACACCCACCCAAATATACCATGGGGTACGTTCTCATATGCAGATGTAAAAAAAACCCCAATTATATTAATTTGGCATCTAGAGTAAATTAGCAACACTCTTTGAATATTGTTTTCAGGGAACCTGGATAGCTTATGGTAAAAAATAGCAAAGGAAAATACAGGAAGGAAGACATGGAGATGCAGAATACATTGTTAAAGGGGATGAGAATAATAGGCATCACGATTGAAGAGGACTTACCTTGTGATCACTACAAGGCATGTCCAAACTAACCTTCATCTATATTCTGACTGGTGGTCTATCAACTGATGCAAAGTACATCCCTCTCAATTTTAAGAATGACACAAGGAGCTAACCCATTTCTCCTAAGCTTCATTGGGGATGGAAAAGACCCTGGAGAACATTCCAACAAATACCTAAACTGTTAACTGATTTGATTCCTGTTCTCCTTATTGGTTCTTTCCTAAGAAAAAGTTATTAGGAAAGTATTAATTTAAGGTATTATTTGGTGTTATTAAAATGAGGCACTAAGTTTATAGAACCTTGTGGACTATATTAATTGCATAGCCTTTGATTATTGATTCTTCATAGCTTTACTCCCAGAAAGGTTACTTTGGAAAATACTGCCTATTCACAAATCCCATTTCAAGCCGGAACCATGCTGGCTAAAGAATTCTGGAAGTTCTGGTCTCGTCCAAGTTCTGATTTCTCAATGTATTCAGAGAAGGGTGATCAAAGGGATGAAAGATCTGGAAATCTTGCTTTATGAGGAATGACTTAGGGAGCTGGATATGTTTAGCCTGGAGAAGAGAGGTTGAGAGGTGAGATGATGCCCATGTTTAAATATTTGAAAGGTTGTTATACTGAAGAAGGGGCAAGCTTGTTGCTCCAGAGAGCAGTTCATGGAACAATGGGTTCAAATTATAGGCAAAGAGATTCAACCTAAACATTAGGAAGAGTTTCCTGACATTAGAATCTGTTCAACAGAGGCATCTGCTGCCTTGGAGTGTGGTAGAGTCTCCTTCTTTGGTGGTTTCCAAACAGGTTGGATGGCCATATGTCAGGAGTGCTTTGCTTGTATATTCCTCCATGGAAGGGTTCTGGATTGGATGATCCCTATGTTTTTTTTCCAACTTTATGTTTCTTATGATTCTGTGATGTAAAAGGTAAACATTTCACCTTGGCAAGTCTAGTCATGTCATCCTCAGTTCGTTATTTCACAATCATCTCAGATGAGAAAAATGGTATTCCTCTTGATTCTCACAACCGATATTTCCTTATGTAGCCACATCTCTTGGTGCAGAAGTTAAAAAAGAAACGGCCAGAGGGTACACTGGAAGCCAAGCCCAAAAAATCCAGGGTAAAAAAGCAAGAGGAATCAAACCCCACAGAGGATCCTGCTGCCCGGCCACCAGGTAAGGGGCATGATCAGTCTTTAAGAAAACCAATAAATTAGCACATGAAGCTGTCTTGTGCTGAATCAGTCTGATGGTCCTGCTGCTGTCCATGTTGACAGAGAGTTGCACACAGTCTCTCTCAAGAGATCTTTCCCAACCATTCTGCTTGAGAAACAGTGAATCGGACATGACAGGGATGAAACTCGTGATCTTACACATACAAAGCATATGATCTCTGGTTGAAGGAGGGCCCTTCCCTTTTCCAGGTGTTTCCCTGAAGGATTGTATCATACTCCCAGTTCAACATTGCAATACCAAATGAAAAATACAGAATTGCAACTTCTACTTTTGGCCAATGAACATGATCCTTTCATGTTCTGCCGCCATATCGATTTGACAGCAGACGGCGAAAAGCATCTGAGCTCAGCATGCTAGCAGTTTACTTGAACTGGATAGGGAAAAGGTGAATCTAACTTTTAGAGACATTCAGGGAATAAGCCTCACTCTTTTGGCTCTCATTCCCTCACACCCTTTTTCTGCTGACATTTAGCATGCAGCCAAAATTTATCTTTTCACCATGACATTTCAAGAATTAAAGTTAGTAGCTGCTAGACTACTGAAGCAATAATTGTTTCTCACAGTTGTTACATTTTTAGACTTATTATGTATTATATTTTCTTTAAAAATGCAAACTGGTTTGTGATATTAGATTTTTTTAAAAGCAGGGTAGAAATTGGGTTGCTGTGAGTTTTCCGGGCTGTATGGCTATGTTCCAGAAGCATTCCCTCCTGATGTTTCACCCACATCTATGGCAAGCATCCTCAGAGGTTGTGAGGTTTGTTGGACCACTCTAACAACTACCATGTCAGACTACACAGAGAGGCCATTGTAATCCACAAGCATGTGGACAATTTCAACAGAAAGGAGGAAACCACGAGAATGAACAAAATCTGGCTACCAGTATTTAAAAAACCCCTCCAAAATCAGGACCGTAAATAAAGAACAACCTTTAAAACCAGGGGAACTCCAGACAAGAAACAATCAGAGCCAGCTAATCACCTCCCAACAAAGGAAGCAGCCATGCTTTGAAGCTGCATCACTATTCAATGCTAATCAAGATGATAAACTGCAACCTTCACACTTGCCTCAAATATACAAGAGCTCTTTCTCCCACCCTGGACATTCCACAGATATATAAACTTCACTTGCCTAGTTTCCAACAAACCTCAAATCCTCTGAGGATGCCTGCCATAAATGTGGGTGAAGCGTCAGGAGAGAATGCTTCTGTAACATGGCCATACAGCCCAGAAAATTCACAGCAATCCAGTGATTCCGGCCATGAAAACCTTCGATAACACGGGTAGAAATTAATTTCATAAATAAAAATAAAGAATGTATGTACAAAATGAATATTCTTGAATAGAGTTTATACTGAATGTGAGATGCTGGGAGCTGTAGTCCAAAAGTTACTTTCCAAACTCTACTATTTGGACCCATACACTTATCTTCCAACTGCAGTGTTTTAATTGGGTTCATCCAGGAGAGGGCAGGCACACCCCAAGCAGGCGAAACTTCGCCCCTTCACAAGACAAGGATAAGACAAGGTTTTTTCTCTGAACAAAGGAAAAGGGGTTTCTTAATTCCCAAAGATTAGGAAAATCCCTTCTTTCCCCAATTGGGTGTGTTACTCATCATATGTGCAGCTTCATAAATAGAAAAAAGGGAGGGTGAAAACAAAACTTTTTAAAAATATATTAACACGCACTTTCGTGGATATAAATCCACTTCCAAGAAAGCACATGCGAACATAAAAACTGCCTCTTCCATGACTCTTTTTATGCTTTAAGATACTAACATGGCTCCTTTTTTAAAAATCCATTTAAGGAATGGCTCTCTCATCAGCTAGCCAACTTCTCATGATTTCATCATCTCCCATTGTCTGTCTGTTGTCATTATATGTTTCTTTTCCTGACACTGATATCTCTTATCATAAGCTGCTGTCAAGAAAGTGAGGAAAAAGAAAGAAGAGAAGCTAGAAGATGAAATTGAGAAGGATCCATATGCCAAGTTTATTAAAGATCCTAGAAAAAAGAAAGAAAAACCTGCTATCCACTTCAATGTGTCCAAAGCACCAAAGAAGAAACAAGGTAACGTGTTTTGATAGTCTAACCTAGAAGGTCCCTACCGTGAAATGACATTTCAAGGTGCAGCTTGTAGATCCCCCTTCAATCCCATTCCCATGTCTAATGCTAAGAACAGAAAAATGAGTAGGTGTGAGTTGCAGTTTGCAGTTATTGCATCAAAAATCTGCCAGAGTGGAAAAGTCTACCTCCAAAGGGTGCATCTATGCTGTGGAAGTAATGCAGTTTCACGGCATTTTAGCTGCCATGGCTTAGTGCTATGGAATCATGGGAGTTGAAGTTTTACAAGGTCTTTATCCTTCTCTGCCAAAGAGTTCTGGTGCCTCACCAAACTACAGCTCCCAGTATTCCATGCCATCGAGCCACAGCAGTTAAAGTGGGGTCAAACTGCATGTAGATGCACAATCCCAGTTGTCCAACGCAACCTGTCCAGTTAAGCATGTGAAAATGGATTGCAGGCAGGATGACTCCAGTTTATTCATTTATTTTATACAGTAAGAGTGAATGGGAATTTAGGGAGGGGGGAATCAAAGTAAAATGTGAATGTATGTTTCTTTAATTGATTGATTTAGTATTATAGCTTTGCATTGGAGGCATTATTCTGCATTGAAGAAACAACTAGGGACTCCAAAAAGGGTAAGAGGGGTGGGAAGGGGAGACCAGTGAAACCAGCAGAGCAGGAACTGCTGTTTTGTCATCAGAATGTCCCTGTTGACCTTTTAAAACTGGTTATAAAACAGTGTCCCATTTCAGCAAGTCTGATGTCCTCAGACAAGTAAGATTGACAAGATCAAAGGTACTGTAGCTCCCGGGTTCCTATTTGTGTCATATGTGGATATAATGTGAAATTATGGCTATCTTCTTTAGCAGTCATTGAAGAAGGAGGCATACACTCTTTCCTTTGTGCAATGACACACACATGCCACCAGCAGAACCTTCTTCCATGACCATTTAGGTCTAGAGCAGTGGCTCTCAACCTGGGGTCCCCAAATGTTTTTGGGTTTTAAAAGGTAAAGGTAAAGGTTTCCCCTGACGTTAAGTCCAGTCATGTCTGACTCTGGGGGTTGGTGCTCATCTCCATTTCTAAGCCGAAGAGCTAGCGTTGTCCGTAGACACCTCCAAGGTCATGTGGCCGGCATGACTGCATGGAGCGCCGTTACCTTCCCACCGGAGCGGTACCTATTGATCTACTCACATTGGCATGTTTTCGAGCTGCTAAGCTGGCAGAAGCTGGAGCAACAGCGGGCGCTCACTTCGCTCCCGGGATTTGAATCTGGGACCTTTCGGTCTGCAAGTTCAGCAGCTCAGTGCTTAAACACACTTCAATCAGTGCTTTAACACACTTCTATACTGCCACATAAAATCCAGATTATCTGCTTGGAACTGAATTATATGGCGGTGTAGACTCATGTAATCCAAAGCAGATAATGTGGATTATCCGATTTGATAATATGGATTATATGGACGTGTAGAAAGGATAACTGGAAGTGAATTCTGGCCTCTGATGTTTAAAATTTGGCTGCACCATTATTTTCTCCACCTGTTGGGTTGGTTACAAACCTGTAGCATACATATAATCACCTACCTAAACTGCACCTTTCCAGTTTTACAGCACATATTTCTACTGCTTGAAAATAATTATTTAAATCTAACTAGTTATGTGTTACTAGCCTCATTTCCTCTCCTTTTGTGAGGCTTGACTAGTTAATTTCTTGGATAAAGACATTCACTATCAGAAACTGGAAGTAACTAGCTACATTTAACTATCATGTGCTAGTTCAGGTCCCTTTCACACAGCCATATAACCCAGAATATCAAGGAAGAAAATCCCACAATATCTGCTTTGAACTGGGTTATCAGAGTCCACACTACCATATATTCCAGTTCAAAGCAGAAAATGTGGGATTTTATTCAGCTGTGTGGAAGGGTCCACATAGATGGTTGGAGAGCTCGGGGGCTATGAGAAGTGGAATGGGAGGAACTGAACATTTGCTATCCAGAGAGAGCAATTTTAAAATAACAAAAAGGATACTTTGACTCAATGACAAAATTGGATCTACACTGCCATATGAAATCCAGATTATCTACTTTGAACTGGATTACATGGCAGCGTAGATTCATATAATCCAGTTCAAACCAGGTAATGTGGACTATCTTCTTGGATAACCTGCATGATATGGCAGTGTAGATCCAGCCAGAGTGACAATCCATAAACCATCCTCTATAAATCCCAGGATTTGTTTTGAAAATTAAGGGATTAAATAACGATTTAGTTGCAGTGTGTTATATAATGTTATCTAGTGATATAATGAATTGAAACATTTTCATGTATTAAAGTTAACAACAATAAATTAATTTCATGAATCCTCTTCAACAATAAAAATAATTTCAAAAACTAATGTTGCAAATTCTGCATTTTTCCTTTGAGTGTGTTTTTTTAAAGTTTTGTCTAGCACCATGAAGAATCTGTGGAACAATAATGCAAATGAACATAATGTCAGTACATAATGTGCAAGCTCTTGTGGATAAATCATCAGTTGTTATGTTAACAGTAATTGTTGACTATTCAGTAAGAAAATATTTTTGCTCCAAAAACTAAGGGGATATGTCTGTGCACAAAAACTTGCTTCTAGTAGTGGCTGTCATTATCATTACTATACTATACTTGTGTAACTACAGACCAATCTCCAACCTTCCATTTTTGGGCAAGGTCTTGGAGCGGGTGGTTGCCTCTCAGCTCCAGGGATTCTTGGATGATACGGATTTTCTGGACCAATCACAGTCTGGCTTCAGGCCTGGTTTCAGTACCGAGACGGCTTTGGTCGCCTTGGTGGATGACCTCCGCAGGGAACTGGACAGGGGGAGTGTGACCCTGCTGGTTCTCTTGGACATCTCAGTGGCTTTCGATACCATCGACCATGGTATCCTTCTGGGACGTCTCTCTGGGATGGGCCTTGGGGGTGCTGTTTTGCAGTGGCTTCAGTCCTTCCTGGAGGGGCGTTCCCAGATGGTGAAGCTGGGGGACACCTGCTCGGACCCCTGGCTATTGTCCTGTGGGGTCCCGCAAGGTTCTATTCTGTCCCTCATGCTTTTCAATATCTACATGAATCCGCTGGGCGAGGTCATCCGGGGTTTTGGAGTTCGGTGCCATCTCTACGCGGATGACACCCAACTCTATTACTCTTTTCCACCAAAATCCAAGGAAGCCCCTCGGATACTGGATCAGTGTCTGGCCGCTGTGTTGGCCTGGATGAGGGCGAACAAGCTGAGACATAGTCCTGATAAGACAGAGGTCCTCCAGGTCAGTCGCAAGTCTGATCAGGGTATTGGGTGCCAACCTGTGCTTGACGGGGTCGCACTCCCCCTGAAGGCACAGGTCCGTAGCTTGGGGGTCCTCCTGGATTCGGGGCTGACTCTTGAGGCTCAGGTGTCGGCCGTGGCCGGGAGGGCCTTTGCACAATTAAAACTTGTGTACCAGCTGCGACCATACCTCGAGAAGTCTGATCTGACCATGGTGGTCCATGCCTTAGTTAGCTCTAGACTGGACTATTGCAATGCGCTCTACGTGGGGTTGCCTTTGAAGACGGCTCGGAAATTGCAACTAGTACAACGCTCGGCAGCCAGGTTTCTAACTGGAGCAAATTACAGGGCACGTTCAACGCCTCTGTTTAAGGAGCTCCACTGGCTGCCATTTACCTTCCGAGCCCAATTCAAGGTGCAGGTTCTTACCTACAAAGCCCTAAACGGTTTGGGACCCGCCTACCTTAGAGACCACATTTCCCCCTACGAACCCGCACGATCTCTTCGCTCGTCGGGGGAGGCCCTTCTCTCGCTTCCACCACCCTCGCAGGCGCGGTTGGTGTGGACGAGAGAGAGGGCCTTCTCCGTCGTGGCCCCCCAGCTTTGGAACTTGCTCCCTAGGGAGATTAGGCTGGCCCCCACCCTCCTCTCCTTCCGGAAGAACCTGAAAACCTGGCTTTTCCGGAAAGCCTTTGATGAGTGAATTCTGTTGGTTCAAGTTGTCTGCCTACATAATAACAGATCCACTGAGTCGCCTTCTTATTGTCATTATTGTCATTTCTAGTACTTTAATGACTATGTCAATTACGTAACTACCTCCCCCCGATTTGACACATTCGCCCTTTGGCCTAGACTTGTGTTTTATATCTGTTTTTAACGCTTTTTCCTGCAATATTGTTTTTATGATGGTTTTACTGATATTGTTGATTTATTGTTGTAAATTTATGTGTTTTGATTTGTTTTTATATTGTGATGTTGGGCAAGGCCCCATGTGAGCTGCCCCGAGTCCCTACGGGGAGATGGGGCGGGATACAAGAATAAAATTATTATTATTATTATTATTATTATTATTATTATTATTATTATTATTCTAGTAGTGGCTGTCATTATCATTACTATACATTTCTCCATGTTGGGATCCAAGGCAGCTTTCAACAGCTAAAATTCACAACATAAACATTAAAAATATTGATAACCAAAAATTTAAAATCTGTTTGGAATATAAATCATTAAATAAAACAACAGCAAATAGCAAATCGAGCACGTATGGCAAGGTCCTTTCCCCCTGAACAACCAATCTTCCAAAGCCTGCTAAAAAAGAAAAGTCTAACCTCTATGGGAAGGGAATTCAGAGCCTGGGTGCAGCTACTGTGGCAACATTGACCAGTTTCGAACAGTATTATATTGCCTAGGAAGTACCACTTCCATCTTCCCTATGTGGGTGGTGGAACAGAGAGAACTGTCTTCCCAGAAGATCCCAAACATGTACAGATTCATATGGTCAAATACTGTCCTTCAGATGACCTGGATATGAGCCATATAGGGCTTTCTGCATCATAAGGAACATTTTGAATTGGACCTAGAAATGACCACCAGTTAGTGTAGCTGTTGTAATTCTTGCTGACTTGGGATGGATATAATAGCTCTACTAACTGTAACACCATTTAGTGCAGGGGTCCCCAAACTAAGGCCCGGGGGCCGGATGCGGCCCTCCAAGGTCATTTACCTGGCCCCCGCCCTCATTTATAATATAATATTTTTATATCAGTTTTAATAATATAATATATTGTATATACATATGATATTGATAATAATATTATCATTTTATACAATATAATACTAATAATAATACCATATAATAATATTAATTATATGTTATATATTACATATAATATTACAGTATAGTGGTATAGTTCAATATAGTAATATATAATGCTAATACAGTAGAGTCTCACTTATCCAACACTCGCTTATCCAACATTCTGGATTATCCAACGCATTTTTGTAGTCAATGTTTTCAATATATCGTGATATTTTGGGGCTAAATTCATAAATACAGTAATTACTACATAGCATTACTGCATATTGAACTACTTTTTCTGCCAAATTTGTTGTCTAACATGATGTTTTGGTGCTTCATTTGTAAAATCATAACCTAATTTGATGTTTAATAGGCTTTTCCTTAATACCTCCTTATTATCCAACATATTCGCTTATCCAAGATTCTGCCGGCCCGTTTATGTTGGATAAGTGAGACTCTACTGTATTGTGCTATGCTAATAATATAATATATTGTATGTACATACAGCTGCTCTGAGTCCCTTTTGGGGTGAGAAGGGCAGGATATAAATTTAGTAAATAAATGTAGTAAATGAATAAATAAATAATTTTAGACTTAGGCTCCCCCAGAGTCTAAAATGACTTAAAGGCACACAACAACAACAATCCTAATTAACCTGACTATCTCATTGGCCAGAAGCAGGCCCACTTTTCTTATTGAAATCCTGATAGGTTTATGTTGGTTAAAATTGTTTTGATTGTTAAATATTGTATTGTTCTTTCATTGTTATTGTTGTTGTTGTTTTGCAATACAAATACGATATGTGCAGTGTGCATAGGCATTTGTTCGTTTTTTTTTTCCAAATGATAATTTGGCCCCTCAACAGTCTGAAGGATTGTGGACCGGCCCTCTGCTTTAAAAGTTTGAGGACCCCTGATTTAGTGGAACTGTTGTATCCACCTAAGTCAGTTAGCATGTTACAGCCGCTTAAGTGGCTGAGGGGGGAAAGAAAGGGGCCTGAGGCTGTTAGGAATTGTGGGAGTTGAAGTACAAAACACCTGGAGGGCCCAAGTTGGCCCATGCCTGTGTTACAGTAATCCAAACAGGTTGTAACCAAAGCATATATTAACATAACCAAATCTAACATCTCAAGGAATGGACACAGGACGTACACCATCCTTAACTGTACAAACACAACAAGTGACTATATTCTTTGATACTATTTTTTCTCTTTTATAAATGTTTATTTGTTAATATGTCAAATTTCTAGAAGACTCTGAAGATGAAGACTCTGAGGAAGATGAGGAGGAAGATGTACAACCTGAAGATCCACCAAAAAAGCCAAAAAGAAAGATCCACAAAGAGACTCCATCTAGTGAAATCAAGGAAAGGAAACCCAAAAGTAAAGGTCAGTGACTTCATGTGCCATCTCTGTGTAATAGTTTCTCCTCCAGTGCACAATTGGCAGCATCTTCATCAAACTACAGTTCTCAAAAATCAGTGGCATTATTAATATGAATAGCAGGAGACCTGTTTCTTTTTTTCAAAAATACGGCTTTTTACTTTGTAATGGTGGTTTAAAATAGTGTTAATTATTTTTGTAATTTATGATGAACTTCCTAATTATCTCAGAGAAAAGCAAACTACTGCAGACTCTCCTTCACGGCCTCCATGGCAACCATGGGGCTGTCCCAATTAGTAACAGGCCCCACCCACAGTGCAGGATACACACTGGACTTGGTCTTCTGCCAGGGATGGGAGGAAGGTGGCGGTGTGGAGGAGCTTACCATTGCTCCGTTGCCATGGACCGACCATCACCTGATCAGGTTTAGACTTACTGCATCCACTAACCTCCTCAGGGGTGGTGGACCTATTGAAATGGTCCGCCCCAGGAGGCTTATGGATCCAGAAGAATTCCTGATGGCTCTTGGGGAGTTTCCCGCCTCCTTGGCAGGTGATCCTGTTGATGCTCTGGTCTCTCTCTGGAATGGAGAGATGACTAGGGCAATAGACATGATCGCTCCGGAGCGTCCCCTCTCAAGTAACCAAGCTAAACCAGCTCCTTGGTTCACTGAGGAGCTGGCAGCGATGAAGCGAAAGAAGAGGGAACTAGAGTGCGTCTGGCATTCAGAGTGTAATGAGTCAGACCGAACATGGCTGTGTTCCTATCTCAGGACATATGCCGTGGCAATCAAAGCCGCAAGTTTACCTTGCAGCCAACATTGCGTCTGCAAAGAACCGTCCGGCGGCGCTGTTCCAAGTTATCAGAGGGTTGTTAACTTCCACCACTCAAGGTGGGATCCCTGATAGCTCGGCAGCCCGCTGTGAAGCATTTTCTCGGTTCTTTGTGGACAAAGTCACTCTGATCACTCCGACTTTGATGCCATATTAATGGCAGTCTCTGAGGATGTAACGAGAGCACCTGCTTGTCCAGTTTTGATGGATTCATTTCAATTGGTTGAGCTCGAGGATGTGGACAAGATTCTTGGAGAGGCGAGACCGACCACATGCATCCTGGACCCCTGCCCATCCTGGTGTTGAATGCCTCCCTTCAGGACGGCAAGTTTCCAGTGAGCCTAAAAATGGCTGTGATCAAGCCGTTGTTGAAGAAGCCATCACTGGACCCCACTCAATTGGGAAGCTTTCGGCCTATTTCCAATCTTCCTTATTTGAGCAAGGTCTTGGAACATGTGGTTGCTTCGCAACTCCAGGGTTTCTTGGTTGACACTGATTTTCTGGATCCGGCACAGTCTGGCTTCAGGTCGGGGCATGGTACCGAGACAGCCTTGGTCGCCTTAGTCAATGATCTGCGCCAGGAACTGGACAGGGGGAGTGTGTCCCTGCTGGTTCTGCTGGACCTGACAGCAGCCTTCGATACCGTTGACCATGGTATCCTTCTGGGATGCCTCGCGGGGATGGGTCTTGGAGGTACTGTTTTGCAGTGGCTCCACTCATTCCTGGAGGATCGGTCCCAGATGGTGTCTTTGGGGAACGCCTGCTCGGCCACACAATCATTGACTTGTAGGGTCCCGCAGGGTTCGGTACTGTCCCCCATGTTGTTTAATATTTACATGAAGCCACTGGGAGAGATCATCAGGAGTTTCGGGGTACGATGTCATCTCTATGCAGATGATGTCCAGCTCTGTCACTCCTTTCCACCTGTCACTAAGGAGGCTGTTCAGGTCCTGAACCGGTGCTTGGCTGCTGTGTTGGTCTGGATGAGGGCCAACAAATTGAAATTGAATCCAGACAAGACAGAGGTCCTCCTGGTCAGTCGAAAGGCCGATCAGGGTATTGGGTTACAGCCTGTGCTGGATGGGGTCGCACTCCCCCTGAAGGCGCAGGTTCGCAGTCTGGGGCTGATCCTAGACTCATCATTGAGCCTGGAGCCCCAGGTCTCAGCGGTGACTAGGGGAGCCTTCGCACAGGTAAAACTTGTGCACCAGCTGCGTCCATACCTTGAGAAGCCACACTTGGCCACGGTGGTCCACGCTCTTGTTACATCCCGATTAGACTACTGCAATGCGCTCTACGTGGGGCTGCCTTTGAAGACTGTTCGGAAGCTCCTGTTAGTCCAACGGGAGGCAGCCAGGTTGATAACCGCAGCGGCGTACAGGGCGCGTACTACTCTATTACGCCAGCTCCACTGGCTGCTGATTAGCTACCGAGCACAATTCAAGGTACTGGCATTAGCCTATAAAGCTCTAAACGGTTCTGGCCCAGCTTACTTATCCGAACGTGTCTCCCACTATGACCCACCTCAGAATTTAAGATCTTCGGGCGAGGCCCTGCTGGTGGTCCTGCCAGCCTCACAGGTGCGGCTGGCGTGGACGAGAGACAGGGCCTTTTCAGTAGCGGCTCCCCGCCTATGGAACGCCCTCCCAAATGAGGTCAGTCAGGCTACCTCCCTTCTATCTTTCTGCAGGAAAGGTAAGACCTGGTTGTGGGACCAGGCCTTCGACCAGTAACAGCAGCATCAATTATTACCATCCTAGAACTCAATGACAGACCAGCTATCAGACTCGAAATGCACCAATTGTATATTTATATGTATATTTTTATCAATGTTTAATGTATCTAATTTTAATTGATTGAATTGTTGTAATATTTTTATATTGTGTTTTATTGTAAGCCGCCCTGAGTCCCCTATTGGATGAGAAGGGTGGGATATAAGTATTGTAATAAATAAATAAATAAATAATAGCATGTGTGTTCTTCGTCCTTAGTAGTGTGTCATCTTGGCACACTCTGATATTTCTTGGGTACATGTGTCCCCGTTTTCATGTATGATGTGTTGGAAGACATGAGAGCCAATATAGCTTAATGGTTTGCGCATTGGATTATACCATGTTTTGAATCCCTGCTTAACCTTGAAAATCAACCGGATAGCTTTGGGCAAGTTACACTCTCTCAGCTTCAGAGGAAGGCAAGGCAGAGCTCCCCTGAAAAAATCTCGCCAAAACGAAACTTAGATTCACCATAATTTGGAAATCACTTGAAGGAAACTAGCAGCTGCAACAGCAACAACAACAATAATGTAATATACCTGTCAACATCAGATCATGACACCATGTGATCTCTCCATCTAGTTTGTGGAAAGATTCACAATCACTAATTTATGAAGATGTGAAAAAAGAAACTGAATGGTCCATCGACACTGCAAAATGAATGCCGTTTGATATCACTTTAACTGCCACAGCTCAATGATATGGAATTCTGGGAGTTATAGTTCTGCAGTCTTTAGCCATCTCTGCCACAGAGTACTGGTGCCTCACCAAACAATAACTCCCAGTATTTCATGGCATTGAGGCATGGCTATAAAAGAGGTGTCCAGCTGTATTAATTCTGCAATGTAGATGCACCCAAAGTCTTCTTACTTAATTATGATGGAAAGCATGGTTCACTGGTTTTGTATATTCCTTAAACAAGGTTATCTGGTCTCCTTGAATGGCTAGAAGTTTGCCTTTTTGTGCCATACAGAACCATGGAATTCTCTATGACTGCTCAGACAAAATCAACTGAAAGATTCTGGGAGTTCTGTTGCAGAAAAGTACATCTTCCTAGGGTTTGCCCAGTCTCTTAGAAGATCTCCCAATACTCAGGAACATCCTTCAGAGAATGCAGTTTAGCTGTTGTAAATCTTGGATTCACAAAACATTGTGACTAGGAAGAGTGGAAGTGTTTTTAATTATCTTAAAATTACCACTGAATACAACTTGATGGCTTTGAAGCTAAAGGAATGGGACTAACCCTATCCTGCTTCAAAGATAGAGGTATGTATGAGGAGAAGATAGATGTAAACGCTACAACAAAGTCCCCAGAGCCGACAAGATGTAAGGTGAGGAGATAGTGGTTCAACAAGAAATTTTATTGCTTCTCCCAGAAAATACTAGAGATAAAACAGATAGCTATGTAGAGAGGTGGCTTTGTACATAAGCACTATAGCTGAGATTATGTAAACAAAGCATTGAAAACTGATCAGTTTATTGGAAATTTCCACTTTTTTACTATCCAAATACCATGTCAGTAAAACAATCCATTGTTACAAAATGAATCAATTCCATGCAAATAGATGGACAAATAGATAAATATTATAATACATCTATGTTAACAAGGGTGAGTTAAGAGCTATTTAACAGAGTGTATGTGTGTGTGTGTGTGTGTGTGTGTGTGTGTGTGTGTGTATATATATATATATATATATATATTCATGTCAGGAGCAACCGGAGTTGCTTCTGGAGTGAGAGAATTGGCCGTCTGCAAGGACGTTGCCCAGGGGACGCCCAGATGTTTTTTGATGTTTTTACCATCCTTGTGGGAGGCTTCTCTCATGTCCCCGCATGGAGCTGGAGCTGATAGAGGAAGCTCATCCACACTCTCCCCAGGTGGGATTCGAACCTGGCAGCTTTCAGGTCAGCAACCCAACCTTCAAGTCACTTAGTCCACTACGCCATCTGGGGGCTCCAGAGTGTATATTAAAGACCATTGAAGACCTATATACACCTTATTTATGTAAACAATGCCCCTGATTTGTATTGTTTCAATCCATTTTGTATTTCTCTGATATATGCTGAAGTGTCAAATAAAACCAAAAAGTAGTATAGGCAACTCCTGGACCTAGCTCATATATTAAGACATTTAATGTTAATGGGACAGATGTGATCCAAGAGGGACTCTAGGCAGAAGTGGCAGAAATGGTGTGAAGGCACTTAAGTCATTTATGATATGCACTTATTCCAAATAAAGAGGATGGGTTATGGTGAAAGCCTACCATCCATCTCAGGCCCCTTCTATACTGCCATATAAAATCCAGATTATCTGCTTTGAACCGGATTTTACGGCAATATAGACTAATATAATCTAGTTCAAAGCAGATAATGTGGATTGTCTACTTTGATAATTGGATTATATTGGCAATGTAGATTCAGCCTTACTTCTCACACCCTTTTTCCATATCCTTCATTTTAAATTTCCTTGGTTGCTTTCTGTCATTCTACATTAAGATGGATGCTTGCAATTATGTACAATGCTACTGCAGGTTGAGTATCTCTTCTCCACCATTCTCTTCTTTTGGAATACTGTATTTGCATATACATGAGATGAGACCCAGGTCTAAACACACACTTCATATACACCTTATACACATATCCTGAAGGTCAATTTATACAGTATTTTAAATAATTTTTGCATGAAACTAACATTGTGTATGTTGAACTATTAAAAAGTCATGGTCTTTATTGCAGCCACCCATGTGGGCAATTTCAGATTTTGAGGTATTTTGGATTTCGAATTACTTAATAAGAGATGCTCAACTTCCATCAGCATTGGCTATGGTGGCAAAAGTACATTTTTTTCCTTTTTAAAATTTAATTTATCAAATATTAAACATTACTATCAAATATCTTTCCATCAGTGTTTACAGATTTTTGTAATTCTTCCAGAATTTGTAAATCCTTCTTCACTAGGGATGGCAGATTGTTTTTCTTGTCACCCTCTTTTTTGTCCTCATCTCCTCTACTCGCACTTTACTCCTGATGAAACTCTATTCCTCTCCAATAGGAGAGAAAGCTGAGCCTGAGGCCAAGGCACGGACCACAAAGGCCTTGAAGAAGGAGCCAATCTCTGTGTTCCAAGTGAATGGAGACAAGAAAGACAAAAAAGTCAAAAAGAAAGGTGACCGACTTTGTTCTTAGTTCCAGGACTCAAATAGCCTTTCCTTGTTACACTATGGGCCCTTCCACGCTGCCATATATCCCAGTTCAAAGCAGATAATGTGGGATTTTATTCAGCTGTGTGGAAGGGGCCTAAGCAGTTTTGTGGGTTAACTGACTTGCTTGTTTATTTATGAATAACAGCTCTGAATTATTTAGATTACCGAGGAATAAACTAGAGACATATTTATTTTTTCTAGGGGTGAAACCACTGACTGTTTTGTGTCAAAGTTAGGAGATGTTACACTTTGGGCTTCAGTTCTCAGAACCCCTCGGCAATGACTATGAGTTGGCTAGGGGATTCTGTAAATTGTAGCTACCAATTAAGTCTCCTAAGCATACTTTGCTTAGTAATGTATTTTGTGCATCATTTTGATTGGTGAAATGTCAGGGAGCCATGTTTGTGTTTCATTAAGTAGGTGATAGGAAGATTGGTTCTAGCCATGTCCTGAAGCATGTAGCTCCTGATCCACAACCACATATTGGCACATGCATCCCTTGGGGGTCAAAATATAGACTTAGAGATATTCCCACATTCAATCTTCAGTGTATATTTTTATTCTTGTCCCAACTTGCATGGGGGTATGTGAGACTAGAAGTGAGGAAGCAACAGCTTTACAACCCTTAGCATTAAGGAATGATGTTATTGTTTTCTTTTAGTGTTTTGTTCTTGCATTGGTCAGAAGTGATGGCATTAATGGACATTTTGTGATGGCAGTTAGGATATTGTTACAAAATACGATGGCTACAAAAATGTAGCCCCTGACTGTTTTCCTTTTGCATAAACATTCTACTGTATTCACTGCAGATCCGAAAACCAGTGAGGCAGAAGATGACTCTGATTCCAGTGCTAAGCCAACCAAAAGTGAGAAAAAGAAGACCACAGCTTCAATGTTCCAGACTGGAGGAGAGGCCTCTAAGGAGAAGAAAACAAAAAAGAAAGGTAAGGGCAGCCCTTGCTGCAACAAAGATTGGAAGGAGATTGAACAAGAAGACACATTCATGGAGTCCCTTCTTTCCAACTGTCCCAATTTAGCAAGAACAATCCTAATTAATCTTCAACCTTTCCACATTTTCAGAGATTTTAACGTGTCCAGTTGTCCTTATCTTATGCCACTTGTTACATGAGTTTAAAGTGCAAAAGTGGTTTCAACTCACTTTACTCAGCAGTGGAGAGAAGAGCAAAAGAGACAAAAATTTGCCCTCTCCAGTAAGGGCAGGCAAAAGCAAACTGCTGCATCCTGTCTTAGTCTACCTCTTCTTCATAGTTAATAGCTTTTGCCATCTTGGTGACATTCTGATATTGTTTGGCCATTATGCACCCTAGTTTTCATCAATGAAATCTTAGAGGGTGTGATATTTTCACTGGTTCTCAGGTCCTTTTCAGTTCTAATGCAAGGTGGTGTTTCTCATTTTTAAAGCTCTAAATGCCCTGGATTCTGAAAATCTGAGGGAAAGTCTCATCCTATATTTATTTATTTATTTACAGCATTTATATTCCGCCCTTCTCACCCCGAAGGGGACTCAGGACGGATCACATTACACATATAGGCAAACTTTCAATGCCTTTTAACATAGAACAAAGACAAACAAACATAGGCTCCGAGCAGGCCTCAAACTCATGACCTCCTGGTCAGAGTGATTCATTGCAGTGATTCATTGCAGCTGCTCTCCAGCCTGCGCCGCAACAAACCACCAGATTGTTTCTATCCCATGGCTAGTCCTCTGTAGTTTTAGTTGGAAATCCTGCCAATGCATTCCATTGATCCAGGTTTGGGAAATGCAGAAGTCAGCATAAGTGCTCCAAATCGTGAAATATAAACGTCTGCACCCTTTAAGATTCTTCTGAGCCTTTACAAATGTCCCATTTTCCCAGATGCCAAGCTGGCTTTTTGTTGTAAATTAAGACTGTTTAATTGAACAGAAAATGGAATATTCCAACCACCCTTCCCCCTTAATTAAAACCGTGAATAGCATCCAGCGCAGGCATGTAGCGGGGGGGGGGGGGGGCTTGAGGGGCTTAACCCCGCCTTGCGCCCAAATTCTCAGGGTGGTCCATGAGAAGGCCTTACTGGTATTATTTAAACTGTTATGTTTATTCATATCATGATCTGATCACCATGCTCAATATATCCCATATGCATGGGGGTATTGAGATAATGATACAAAAGGTTTGCTAGGGTAGATCCTCTCTTACTCAGCCTCAGCCTCCCCCCCCCCCCCCGAATCAAAATCCAGCACTCTCTATCTGCTCATGGAACAACTTCCAATGGATATCTTTGGAAGTTCTGCCACAACTATAGACAGCTGTAGTAACTATAGTTCATATTTTTATGCTAGATATAATTTAATTTGATTTTAGGTTGTATGTTACACTTTGGTTTTATATGTGGGTTTAATTTGGTATATGTGGGTTTATTTTGGCATATGTTGGTCTATTTTGGGGTTTGGATGGTTTGATATTGTGTCTGTATTTATTGTTGTTTGCCTTTTTGTGTGGAATCCATCCTGAGTCCCCTTATAGCGATAGGGCAGAATATAAATAAAGTTGTTGTTGTTGTTATCCACTAACATTTGTGCAACCAGTTAACACAGCTTTCCCCCTTGCATATCTGTAATGCAAGCTGGTTGTGCTGGCTTCACATGATGAACAGCACTGTAAGACACTCTAATAAGCTTATAATGGGCATACCAGCAATTTGTGCTTTTAGAAAACAGGAAGCTGCCTTATATCAAGTCAGATTACTCTAGCTTGGAATGGCTTACACCAGGGACAGGAAAGTGCAAGGGCCACTAAGGTGACAATAAATTACCCTTAATGCTTTTTGGGAAGGTGTTGGGGGCATTTTTCTTTTTTAAAAGGCTTCTCCTGGATCTATGACGGCCCATGGGGTCCAAAATTATGGCAAAATACAGTACCTGCCATATTCCCTAGACTAGACAATGTTTCAGGACATTTATGGTCAATATAATTGGATTTCTTTGCAGGGGGAAGTTAGTATAATGTAGTGGTTTGAGTGTTGGATTAGCATTCTATTAACATTCTGGGAGAGCAAAGTTCAGCTCTCCTTGGACCATAGAAGCCCACTGGGTGACTTTTGACAAGTTACACTCTCTCCGTCTTAGAGGAAAGACAGTTCATTCCAGCACAAAGCAGAATGATTTATGCTTCAGCAAAACTGGCATTTATTTAAAATATTATGCTCACAATAAATGAATACTGAAAGACGGAGAGGCAAAATGAAAAGAAAATGTGAAGTGCTGTTTTGAAGCCAGTCTTAAAGCCCCTTTGTATGTGGCCACTTTCTCATTGCATTGTCCCCCAGTGCTGTTGCTTCAACCCACAATTTCCCACAATTCCCTGTGATTCTGGAACTAGGTCTCAATGTATGAGCTCCTTTGTTGTCGATCCTTCCCTAGAAGAATGCTGTGTCCTATTCACAGCAATCTATCTCAACCCACATTATCTGAAGGCCAGAACAAACTAATGGATGTGGCCAAAGACAGATTGTCAATGGTTCAGTTGGTGAAAGTGCTCCAGGCCTTTTGCTGGCTAGACCTTGAGATTAAGGAACGGGTATAATTCGCTTCCTCTTTTTTTCCTCTATCAGTTCTTGAATATTCCCATGTTTCTTTTGTTAACATTTTTTTTTTGCTAATAGGCTAACTGAGGATTCAGGGAGATCTGATTGTTGGCCCAAAAATGGATGTGTGCATGAAGACTTCTGTGCTGCCAGCTTTTCACATTGGTTTTTAAAAACAGCTTCCAGGAGAGGACCCAGACCCCCCCCCAAAAAAACCCCAAAAGAAGCCTGTAAAAATTAAAAGAATTTACCTGGCTGCCATTAAAGCACTTCTGGAGTCCTCCTGGCACATAAAGATGATGCACCAGGAGACCAGGGGGAGCAATTTCCCTCCTCATCCCCCCTGTCTTCTGACACATAATTTCTATTTGCCAGGAGGACTTGGCCAAGTAAGTTCTTTTAATTTTTATGGGCTTCTTTTGAGGGATTTGGGGAGGGGGTTGGTGTCCTTGAGGTTTTCCAAGCTCATTGAGCCCAAATAAGCCCAGAGTGCTGTGTGGATTGGATCCAGGGATTGCGTGATGCAGTCCCTGGACTAGTTAATATCAAGGATTTATCAATATTTCTGATTACTGATCAAAAATAGTGGAGGAATAAAGCCCGGTTCCAGCTAAAGTGCCAGGTGGAAAAACTCTACAATTTAGGTTCCCATTGACATAATTGTGCATGGCTAGACTCCATAACATCACTCAGCCTACAGAGAACCAGAGGGTGAAGAATCAGCTTCCCAATAGATTCCATGGTTATCCTGTATTTTAAAGAATGTTGTTGAAGTTAAAGTAAACCAGAAGACCCCAACCCAGATAAATGTCAGAAAGTTTATACTAAGACATTAAGTTTGCCATTCATTGTCCAGTTTGGGGATGAGGGTAAAAGTGTGGTAAGTCATCAGAGTGGGCCAGTTTCTCTTGGCATGCCACTCGCTACTCCAGAGGGCTCTAGAGGCCATGTACAGACTGGGTCATTATGGAATATTTTTGCCTACAGCTCCCACAAAAGCCGCTGAAAATGAAAGTGAGGAAGAGGAGGCAGCTCAGAAGAACACCAACAAGAAAGGGAAAGCAAAGAAGTCCAAGAAGGTGAGGATGGTCATGGGGCAATGGGGGGTTTCAAAAGTCCTCTGAACAGGGGAGCTCTGGGAAACTTAAGAGCAGTCTATTTCTGATTCAAGAACCCCATAGGGGCTTATTGAATGGGAAAGAGGTGGGACTTGAAAATGTGCTGCTCGTACATCACATTGATGCCAATCTGTTTCATGCCATCACCAACATTCACCTATGCTGTATCATCCCAGGTAATTTTCAAAGTCTCGAAAATAGAAGGATCTGCTACAGCATCTTGTTTGTCTGTAGTAGCACAAGATGATAATATTGAGATGTGTTCACTACAATTCCGATCATTCACAACCCACATGGTCAACCACTATGCTGACTGGGGATCAAGGTAGTTGCAGATGAATCCATCTGAAAGGAGCTAGGTTGGTGGAGGATCTCTTTAAAACTATGTAGAGAGCTCAAGCCAAGCAAGGAACCAACACAGGGTGCATCTACACTGCAGAAGTAAAACGGTTTGACAGCTTGTTAACTGCTGTGGCTCAATGCTGTGGAATCATGGGAGTTTTTGTTTGGTGAGGCATCTGCACTCTTTAGTAGAGAAGGCTAAAGACCTTGTAAAATTACAACATCTGTGGTTCCATAGCATTGAGTCACGGCAGATAAAGTTGTGTCAAATGGTGTTATTTCTACAGTTTAGATCCACCAACAGAGATGGCTGGGATGAGGCTTATAGCCTCACCCTAGTCATCTCTGTTGTATATTTATAACCAGGGGGCACAAATACATTACTAATTTCTGGCACACTGGAATAAAAGGTGCCAATACAAACATAATCAACTGCTGAAATAGTGTCAGCTTGTAGCCATTTTGCCAAAATGCCTTGGACAGTATGTTATCTAACTGATCTTCCCTAATTTTTTGGTGCTGAACTGCAGAAGGAAGAAAGGCCGCCTTCTCCAGTCATTGAAGTGGAGAACCTGGAGGAATTTGTGCTTCAACCGGCTCCTCAGGCAGTGACCATCAAGTGTCGGGTCACTCGAGACAAGAAGGGGATGGATCGGGGCCTCTACCCAACCTACTACCTTCACCTTGATAATGACAAAAAGGTGAGTGGCTAAAGGAGAGGCCTCCCTTTTGTGAAAAAAGGAAGATTGCCTTCCAGTGAAAGGAATTAGGGATGATATGATACATTTATCACCTTTGTTAAATACAGTCCTCTAGGAAGATATTGTCTGACAGGTTTTTTTTTCCCCCTAAGGGTTTTTCCTTCTAATTTTCTGCAAACTGTTGTCAAGTCAGCTTTGATTTATTGCAACTGCATGAACAAGCAACTTTTGCTTCTAAGTAAAACATGATGTATGGCATGGTATTGATAAAGATGGAATGTGGTTTAAAATGTATAAAAAAAGCAAGCAAGCACTGTGGAAATATTTTGGCTTTAAGAACTAATATTGTCAGAAAATGAAGTGTTTTATTCCGTATCCTATGGAGGCACCATTTAACATTTTAGCTGATTGTGGGAAAGTAATTCCTGAAGAGTCCTAAAGAACCACAGTCTCCAGCCCAAAATTTTTCAGTTCCTAAGCAAACCATTTTAATCTGCTCTCTTCCATATATGTTGATGTTGAATTGTTATAGGTCATAACTAGTACTTTGAATTCTGCCAGATATTAACTGCTAATCAATGAAGGTATTTCAACAATAGTGTTATCTGTGCTTTTTATTTAGCTTGGTTAGCATTCTCAGACCATAACATTTTGGATCTAATGAAGTTTCTGAACAGTTTCCAAGGGCAGGTCCAGATAATGTGTGTTGCTGTAGTCCAAATGAGGCATATTCAAGGCATAAGACACCATAGCTATGAGTGACATCTCCAGAAATAATACAGTTAGCACCACTGCCAAAACTAGGCCACTAGGCTCATGACTGAGTCTAGAACAGTGGTTCCCAACCTTTAATCCTCCAGATGTTTTGGACTTCAGCTCCTATAATTTCTAACAGCTGATAATATGGCTGGGATTTTTGGGAGTTGAAGTCCAAAACACCTAGAGGACCAAATGTTGGGAACCACTGGTCTAGAAGTACACCCAAGCTACTACAAACCTTTAATTTCACGCTAAGTGTAATCCAGCACAGACTGAATCCCTATTCCCATGTTGAATGACTAGAAGCATTTCTGTTTTGTCTTGATTAAGCCTTAGTTTGCTCTCCCTCATCCTTCCTTTGAATTCAATGGAGTTGTGGCAAAATGTGGAGCCTCAAAATGTCATATAAAATCAAGGGAACTCTGACTTAGAATCAAGATAAATACCATACAATACTATAGGGACAGCCATATCTGAAGCCATTTCCTCTTCTTTCACATAGGTCTTTCTGTTAGCTGGCCGAAAGCGCAAAAAGAGCAAGACCTCCAATTACTTGATTTCCATTGATCCCACTGACCTGTCTCGAGATGGAGATAACTTCATTGGAAAGCTGAGGTTAGGACTTCCTTTGGTTCACGTTATTAATTCAGACATGAATGGCCACAGCTGACCAGGACAGCACCAGCTGCTGGAATCGCATAGTGAATTTCTCCATATATGCCTCCCTCCTTTTCTCTGTAGCATGCTTAGTCCATATGTAGATGGACTATTGTGATGACTCATGGGCCATGTAGTCTCGTTCCTAGTACTATTGTGGCAGATGAAGAGGAAAACTTGGGTTTCCCACCGTTTCAGCCAGAATTGGAGCCCTTGCACCTGCAAGATGTTTGCCCACAAGAAGTCAGCCAAACAAGCCTTGAGCAGAAATCTCCCCCATTTTCTCGCCGGGATAATTATAATCGAGATAGAGGCGCTAGGGAGGCGAATCGCAGAAGCGCCAGGATTGCTGCCAGACAATTAGCTGATTAAGCCTGTTTCCCTTGGGAAATCTTAAGGAGTCATGCATCTGGACACAGTATGGGTTTCGTTTCTTGTTCCCCAGGGAAAGTGTTCCTTGGCGGGAAAACAAGATCCTATTTAGGTGTTTACCCGCAAGGAAATCCTTGCGGAGTCAATTCGTCAGCTTCGGGTGTGAGATCGTGTGTGGACTACGCTACTCCAGTTCCCTGTTTCCCGGACCTTGCCACGGACCTTGTTCTAGTTCCAAGCCTGCCTTGTCCCCAGATCTTGCCACGGACCTCGTTCTTGCTTCTTGCCTCTTGTTGCCACGTATCAAGCCTTGTTTGCCAAGAATCTAGTTTGCTTCCAGCCTTGTTGTCAAGCTCCATTGGACTAAAGGACCCTGTCATTTCCCCACACTTTGCTTGGCAAAGTGTGTGTTCCGGTTATTGGATTATAACTTTGGACTCTAATATCACATATTGGACATTGTTTTCCTGGACTATATTTGACCTTTCCTGAAAGGTCTACTTCTGAACTATATTCTTCACTTGTTTTTATTGACTTTATATATTCCTTTAATAAAGATATTAGATAGATTCTGGCCTCTGCGCATGGTTATTGGTGCTCTGCAGCCTGGGTCTTGACAGTTTGACTCCGCCAACTAAGCACCAATTAACCTAGACCAGAATGTCTACAGGAACCGGGGCGGAAGCCCAACCACTCAGTTACACCATTTCCAAGGATGAATTAGACAGAATCCGTGATACACTCCATTCGCAGGAGGGAGAAATACAGGGCTTGAAGGAACGCGGAGCCCGTCTCCCTGCCCTAGCGCTCCCAACCAAGTTTTCTGGAGAAGCTTCCAAGGTTCATGTTTTCCGTCGCCAATGCCAGGCGTACATAGAAGCCCGCCAAGCCGAGTTTCCCCAAGAAGAAGTCAAGGTGGCGTGGATTTACAGTCTCCTAGAAGGGCCAGCGGCCAATTGGGCGACGGCGCTATTTGATGAAGCCTCCATGCACCTAAGTTCCGCGCAAAACTTCCTGAATCACCTTAAGGCGACTTGGGGGATCGAGGACAATCTAGAGGCGGCCGGCCATAAACTCCGGCGCCTTTTCCAAGGGGACAGGCCGTTGTCCCAGTACATAGCCGAGTTCCGAGTGCTGGCCCAAAACACCGGTTGGAATGATGTAGCCCTCAGAGGACAGTTTCGTGAGGGTCTCAACATCGAGATGCAGGAAGAAATCTCCAAGGTGGATCCTCCAAACTCTCTTGAGAGACTTATTGACCAATGTTTACGAGCCGAAGTCATGCTTGCCAACAGAAAACAGTGACTCCGAGGCCAGAGTGGAAGAGCAGGAGTAAAACCTCCTGCTCCCGTCAGTATTCAGCCACGTCCAGTGTGGAGACCCCCACCACCAGCCCCATACCCCAGAGGAAGTGAGGAGGAGCCGATGCAGTTGGGCAATGTGCGTCCCAGATTAGATGTTGCCGAGAAGGCCCGCCGCCAACGTTTAAACCTCTGTTGGTACTGCGGGAACGGGGGCCACTTTGCCAGAGAATGTCCAGCCAAAAGAAAGCCCGCCGCTCGCTTGGCGGCGGCGTCCTCCGCAGAGACGGAGACGGCCGAGGCGGCTGGCGCAAAGCCGGCGGGGGAAGCCAGCGACCGGGCGTAGAGAGGCTCGCCAACCCGGTCAAAAACCCCACTCAAGAGCCGCAAACCGGGGTCCTATTCCTCCTAGTGGTCACCTTGTGGTCAGCGAAAAAAGGACCCGTCATGATCCATGCCATGATAGACTCAGGAGCAACAAACAATTTCATCGATAGAGAGTATGCCGACTCTCTGGGATTACAATATCACGATTTCAAGAACGCCCGGGTGGTGCAAGCCATAGATGGCCGTCCCCTAAAGACAGGTCCAGTAAGCCAATGGACTGAACCCACCAGAATGTGGATAAGGAGGAGATTTCCTTCTTTGTTACCGAGGTCCCTCACTTCCCTGTGATTTTGGGAATTCCATGGCTGACACTCCACGACCCCAACAGCGTAGGGGACCTACGCTTGGTGGTGGACTATAGAGCATTGAACAATATCACAAAGCGGAACCGCTATCCCCTGCCTTTGATCTCGGACCTATTAGACCGGCTTCGAGGGGCCAAGGTTTACACCAAGCTGGATCTTCGGGGGGCTTACAATCTAGTTCGCATCAGGGAGGGGGACGAGTGGAAAACCGCCTTCCAGACTAAATTTGGATTATTCGAGTCCCTAGTCATGAATTTCGGTTTATCCGGAGCTCCCGCAACGTTCCAGCACTTTGTCAATGATATTTTTCAGGATTATCTAGATCGGTTCTTGATCATCTACTTGGACGATTTTTTGGTGTTTTCTAGATCACAATCAGAACATGAGAAACACGTCAGAATGGTGTTACAACGATTGCGGGATCATGGACTATATGCCAAGTTGGAAAAATGCGCTTTTGATCTACAAGAGGTAGATTTCCTGGGATACCGTGTCTCGCCACTAGGGCTCTCCATGGACCCGGCAAAGGTTTCAGCAGTATTGGAATGGCGGGCGCCAACCAACAAGAAAGAGGTGCAGCGTTTCTTGGGGTTCGCGAACTACTACCGCAAGTTCATTCCAGACTTTGCCCGCTGGTCTGACCCAATCACCAGCTGCATCCGTGGAAAACAGCCTTTCCGCTGGACGGAGCAAGCAGAGGAAGGGTTCCAGCAACTAAAGAAGTTATTCACGTCCCAGCCAATTCTACAGTACCCTGATCCTAAAACCCCTTTTGTTGTGCAGGCTGACGCCTCCGATGTGGCAATTGGGGCTGAACTCATGCAACCAGTGGGAGAACATCTTCACCCTTGTGCCTTTTACTCCCGTCAACTAACAGCCCCAGAGAGAAATTACACTATTTGGGAGAAGGAACTTTTGGCCATAAAGGCAGCCTTTGAAAATTGGAGACATTGGTTAGAAGGGGCCAAATTTCCCATTGAGGTTCATACTGACCATCGTAATTTGGAACATCTAAGAACTGCCCGCAAGTTAAATCAGAGGCAGCAGCGCTGGGCTTTATTTTTTGAGCGTTTTGACTTCCAGATCCATTATGTAACCCCAGCTCAGACCAAGCAAGCAGATGCTCTATCACGGAAACCAGAGTATGCTGCAGGGCGCAGAGAGACCTTCGAATCCCAATTGCTACAGCCTGAAAACTTTGCCATGCTCACAGTGGGAAACACCAAATCCACTGCAGTTGAACCAACTCCCTCTACTCCAGGACCCCTTTGTGCTCAAGAAATTAGAGCCAGTCAACAAGCGGATGCCTGGGCTCAAGATCAAATTCACCAAGGACTACGTTTCCCTTTCTCACTTAAGGATGGGTTACTATGCTACAGAAATCATGTCTACATCCCTCCAGGACCATGCAGAGAAAAGGCACTTCACCTATGTCATGACTGCAAGCCAGCAGGGCATTTTGGGCTATTTAAAACCATGCATTTGATCCTACGAGATTTTTGGTGGCCCAAGATCCGCAAGGATGTGGAAAAATATGTCAATACCTGCCCAGTATGCCAGCATTCCAAGACAAGAAGGGAGAAGCCCTCAGGGCTACTGCATCCCCTTCCTACTCCATCTCGTCCATGGGAGATAATTTCTGCGGATTTTATCACCGACCTACCACCCTCCCTTGGATATACCACGATCCTAGTGGTGGTGGACCTTTTCACCAAGTTGGCCCACTTCATTCCTTGTGATGGCCTTCCCACGGCCAAACAGACTGCAGATTTATTCCTTCAGCATATTTTCCGGTTACATGGATTGCCCAAGAGTTTGGTCACTGACCGTGGATCTCAATTCACCTCTCGATTCTGGAAGGCACTACAAAAACTATTGGGCATAGACTCTCGTTTATCCTCAGCTCACCATCCCCAAACAGATGGGCAAACAGAGCGTACCAATGCCACTTTGGAACAATACCTTCGCTGTTATGTAAACTATCAACAGGACAATTGGGCTTCCCTATTACCTCTGTCAGAGTTTGCCTACAACAACGGTGTCCAGGCTTCAACCAAGGAAACCCCGTTCTTTGCAAACTACGGCTTCCATCCACGTTTCTTTCCTCCTGTCATTGAAACCTCAGAAGTCCCTGCAGCAGAGGACTGGCTGCAGGAACTCACAGCGGTGCAACAACTATTGCTCCAACAACTGGACCAAGCCAAGGAGGACTATAAACGCCACGCTGACAGTCATCGCCAGCCGGGCCCCAAAATCAAGGTAGGAGATCGGGTTCTGCTGTCCACTCGCTTTTTGCCCTCCCACCGTCCCTGCCGGAAGCTAGATGCCCGTTTCATTGGTCCCTACCCAGTGGTGGCGCAACTTAACCCAGTGACTTTCAAACTCCAACTTCCGCGCTCTATGCGCATCCATCCAGTGTTTCATCGCTCCCTGCTCCTTCCGGCGGATGGTGTCCGCCCCGATGCAGACCGGCCGGCACCCACTCCTGTTTTGGTGGATGGGGAGGAGGAATTCGAGGTTCAGGACATTTTGCATTCTCGCTTCCACCGCCGCTGCCTTCAGTATCTCATTGACTGGGTGGGTTTTGGCCCCGAAGAACGCTCTTGGGAAGACGCTTCCACAGTCCATGCCCCCAATTTAGTCCGTCGCTTCCATCAGGCCTACCCTGCCAAGCCACGGCCCCGCACCTCGGGAAGAGGGCCCGTTTTGGAGAGGGGCCTTGAGGAGGGGGATAGTGTGATGACTCATGGGCCATGTAGTCCCGTTCCTAGTACTATTGTGGCAGATGAAGAGGAAAACTTGGGTTTCCCACCGTTTCAGCCAGAATTGGAGCCCTTGCACCTGCAAGATGTTTGCCCACAAGAAGTCAGCCAAACAAGCCTTGAGCAGAAATCTCCCCCATTTTCTCGCCGGGATAATTATAATCGAGATAGAGGCGCTAGGGAGGCGAATCGCAGAAGCACCAGGATTGCTGCCAGACAATTAGCTGATTAAGCCTGTTTCCCTTGGGAAATCTTAAGGAGTCATGCATCTGGACACAGTATGGGTTTCGTTTCTTGTTCCCCAGGGAAAGTGTTCCTTGGCGGGAAAACAAGATCCTATTTAGGTGTTTACCCGCAAGGAAATCCTTGCGGAGTCAATTCGTCAGCTTCGGGAGTGAGATCGTGTGTGGACTACGCTACTCCAGTTCCCTGTTCCCCGGACCTTGCCACGGACCTTGTTCTAGTTCCAAGCCTGCCTTGTCCCCGGATCTTGCCACGGACCTCGTTCTTGCTTCTTGCCTCTTGTTGCCACGTATCAAGCCTTGTTTGCCAAGAATCTAGTTTGCTTCCAGCCTTGTTGTCAAGCTCCATTGGACTAAAGGACCCTGTCATTTCCCCACACTTTGCTTGGCAAAGTGTGTGTTCCGGTTATTGGATTATAACTTTGGACTCTAATATCACATATTGGACATTGTTTTCCTGGACTATATTTGACCTTTCCTGAAAGGTCTACTTCTGAACTATATTCTTCACTTGTTTTTATTGACTTTATATATTCCTTTAATAAAGATATTAGATAGATTCTGGCCTCTGCGCATGGTTATTGGTGCTCTGCAGCCTGGGTCTTGACAACTATGGAATTCTAGCTGAGTGGAATCAGACTATAGGAAGCTTCCTTGTGGAGAATTAGGCCTCTGATCTACTAGTTGGAACCTCTGGGAGATGAAGTTCAAACTACCTGAAATGCCAAATGTTCTCCACAGAATGTTCCACAAAGGTTCCTTGTGTGGTCTACAGAGCCTGTCCTGCTCAGTTTCTTTGCTGAATGTCAAGGGAGAGACTTCTTTACCAACTAATATGCAAAATCAGAAAATAACAGATTGTTGTTGTGTGCCTTCAGGTCATTATGACTTATGACAACTGTAAAGTGAACCTGTCTCAGAGATTTCTAGGCAAGATTTGTTTAGAGGGTGGCACCTTCGAGACTAACATTTGTTTCCAGTCCACTTCATCAGAGTATGTGTTCATGTATTTTTGTGTTGTATCAGTCCTCCTTAATATGTGGGCCCGTCCTTCCCTTACTGCAGCAGTTTGCCTGGATAGGGAGCCCAGGTCTTATTATCCCTTCCTATAGGTTAGCCACTAGCCAGATACATCCTCATAATCTGTTATTCGATCTGGTGTGGAGATTGTTCCTGGGGGCAGGGAGCAAAAAAGAAGTCACTTGGCTGGTTCTAGCCAAAGGAGAGGAGAAGCATGTTGCAATTTCACCAGTGTTTGGAAATAATGCAGATATCCTGGCTGACCTTTCTGACCTTTCTTATCCAGCCTATTTTATAACCTTTCCCTTGACCCCCTCAAAAAAAGTTGGGCATACATTGAAGACACCTTGTGGATACCTGAAACTGCAGATAATAACAAACCCTACATTTTATTTCTTTGCTGAGTGTCAAGGGAGTTTTATCATACTTGAGCATAACATAGAATCACACTGGAGGACCTGTAGCCACACACAAATACTTCTGGGAGTAAATATTTTTGGAGTATAGATAAGGTGGTCCTTTTGTACACCTTAGGCATTCAAAGACAAGCAAGATAAATTCCCAGAAGACTGCAAACACATCAGTTGTAAGAGTTCCAGGTGTGAACAATTTCCAATGTCTTTCTCTCTGTCTGCAGTACTAGAAATTTGCGGAATAAAAGAAAATTTCACTTTAGAGAGCAGAATTCTTACTTGGAAGACAAAGTCTCATCCCCCGCCCCCCAATACACAATAGCTATACCCCCAGGTTTCTATCAGTGCTCTCATCCCTGATTTCTTCCTTCCCTTTTAGGTCCAATTTGATGGGCACTCGGTTTTCAGTATTTGACAATGGTGTAAACCCCGACAGGGGAAATGCAGATTGGTCAAATGTGCGCCAAGAGCTTGCAGCTGTCATTTATGTAAGTAACCAGCCGTGTGTGTGTGTGTGTGTGTGTGTGCAAGCAAGCATGTTGTGTTCTTTCTCCTTTAGCTGCTAGCTTCAGGCAGCTATTTACAGCAGCCAGCACATATCAGGCTTTCGTGCTTGTTGTGGGTCTTTACAATAAGGGAATGTTGAGAACTTTCCATCCACTGCAAAAACTGTTCCCAAGTGAACAAGAACCATAAGGCTTATCTAAACAGTCAATCAAAATGTGCCCCAATGTAAAGGAAATATGCAGTGTCTACTCCACATGTAATGGGCATCCACGGCTAATCCAAAACAAAGGTGTGTTAATGCTTTCTATGACTTTTCTTACACATGTAGAGTGTTTTGTAGAGAGGAATGTACAGAGTATTCCTAAAGCAAAGCATGCATTATGTTGGCTAGAATCCAGTAAAGCTAGTATAGTTCATTAACAATCTCACCAGAATTTTGTCTAATCAAATGTGATGTTTTGTTTGTTTATTTTGCATTCTGTATTCTGTGGGGCAGAGCCTGGAAGCACTAGTGATATAGCCAGTGGACAGGCATGATGGGTGTGCAGTCCAACAAAATCTGGAGAATGGTACCTTTCCCTTCCCTCCCTTATACAGTGGAATGCATCTGCTTGTCTGATTTTGTGGGATTCTTTTAGGCTTGTTCTTCCTGAGACCGTGGTGGAGGTCCTTGGGGCTGTGAGGGCAACCACGTCGGCTCTGGACCCTTGCCCGTCTTGGCTAATTAAATCGGCCAGGGAGGGGCTGGTTGATTGGTTTGTGTTGATCATTAATGCATCGTTGGAGCAGGGGGTTTTTCCATCTCATCTGAAACAAGCTGTGGTTCGTCCACTCCTTAAAAAGGTTTCCCTTGACTCCACGGTGCTGAACAATTTCAGACCAATCTCCAACCTCCCTTTCTTGGGTAAGGTGCTGGAGCGGGTGGTTGCCTCCCAGCTCCAGGGCTTTCTAGATGACATCAACTACCTAGATCAGTCACAGTCTGGTTTCAGGCCTGGTCACGGCACCGAGACAGCCTTGGTCGCCTTGGTAGATGACCTCTGTAGAGAGCTGGACAGGGGGAGTGTGACCCTGTTGGTTCTCTTGGACATCTCAGCGGCTTTCGATACCATCGATCATGGTATCCTTCTGGGACGACTCTCTGGGATGGGTCTCGGGGGCACGGTTTTGTCGTGGCTCCGATCCTTCCTGGAGGGTCGATCCCAGATGGTGAAGCTGGGAGACGCCTGCTCGGACCCCTGGCCTTTGAGCTGTGGGGTCCCGCAAGGCTCTATTCTGTCTCCCATGCTCTTTAACATCTACATGAAACCGCTGGGAGAGGTCATCCGGAGTTTTGGAGTTGGGTGTCACCTCTATGCAGATGACGCACAACTCTACTACTCCTTTCCACCTAATTCCAAGGAGGCCTCTCGGGTGCTGGATGAGTGCCTGGCCGCTGTGTCTATCTGGATGAGGAGGAACAAGCTGAAGATCAATCCCGACAAGACAGAGGTCCTCCTGGTCGATCGTAATCCTGACCGGGGTATAGGGTGGCAACCTGTGCTGGATGGGGTTACACTCCCCCTGAAGCCACAGGTCCGCAGTCTGGGAGTCCTCCTGGATTCATCGCTTACGCTCGAGGCTCAGGCGTCAGCGGTGTCTGGGAGGGCCTTCGCACAACTGAGACTCGTGCGCCAACTGTGACCGTACCTCGCGAAGGCTGATCTGGCCGGGGTGGTCCATGCCTTGGTCACCTCCAGACTGGACTACTGTAATGCGCTCTACGTGGGGCTGCCCATGAAAACGGCTCGGAAGTTCCAACTGGTCCAACGAGCGGCAGCCAGGATGTTAACTGGGGCCCCTTACAGAGAGAGGTCAACCCTCCTGTTCAAGGAGCTCCACTGGCTGCCATTTACTTTCCGAGCCCAATTTAAGGTGCAGGTGCTTACCTACAAAGCCCTGAACGGCTTGGGACCATCCTACCTCCGTGACCGCATCTCCGTCTACGAACCCACGCATTCACTTCGGTCATCTGGAGAGGCCCTGCTCGTGATCCCGCCTGCGTCGCAAGCGCGGTTGGTGGGGACACGAGACAGGGCCTTCTCTGTGGTGGCCCCCCGACTCTGGAACACCCTCCCCAAGGATCTCAGACAGGCCCCTACATTGGCAGTCTTCAGAAAGAACTTGAAGACCTGGCTGTTCCAATGTGCCTTCCCAGATTAATAGGAAATCTCCAACTCCAAGTCCCATAAGCACTTTATTAGAACTAAGATCGTATATCGCACTCTGCACTTGCCCTATAAGCCTTATATATCACCTGTCACATCAGCACTTTTAATCTTGTACCCATTACTCTGGCCCGGCCCAGTTTTATTGTGTTTTAGCGTATTGTTTATTGCTTGTTGTTTATACTGTTTTAATTGTTTTAATTTGCCTTTTGTTTTGTATTGTTATATTGTGTGTTGAGGCCTTGGCCTTTGTAAGCCGCATCGAGTCCTTCGGGATATGCTAGCGGGGTACAAATACAGTTTAATAATAATAATAATAATAATAATGCTAATCCCTTCAAGCTATAACAATACAATTTTTATATTGTTCCGAGGTTTGCAACTGCTGGGCCACAGGTTAGCACAAGCTTATAATTGGCAGAATAACTGCTTGAATCTATTGAGAACCAGCTTGCTTTGGCAACATAAATGAACCATCTGTGTTTTGTGGAACTGAAGATCTTCAACAATTTATATGATGACTAGGGTTTCTGTTTCAGGAGACAAATGTATTAGGGTTTAAGGGACCTCGAAAAATGACAGTGGTTATCCCTGGAATGAATTCTGACAGCGAGAGGGTACCAATCCGGCCCCGAAATGTAAGTTGCTAATAGAACTTTTACATAAAACAAAATAAAGTCAGAATAATTTCTCTCTGTGTGTGTATGTGTGCTTATTTAAATATTAATATCTGGAGCTATGTTATGGAGGCTTTCAATAAAATCAATTTAAGATAATGAACACTTATTATAATTTAAAAAAACCAAAATATGTATTAGTTAAAAATTAGGCAATTTGAAATCAACTATAGCACGTGCACAACCAGGAGTAATATTACACTTATTTTAAAATCATTCCATTGGCTTCTAGTTAGTTTCTGAACAAGGTACAAAGTGTTGGTTCTTATCTTTAAAGCCCTACATGGTTTGAGGCAAGGTTACCTATGAGATCACCTTCTCTCATACGATCTGCCTTGTGCAATTAAGTTTTCTGCTTATTTACTTCTGACAGCCAAGATTAGACCCAGAGGAGTTTTCCTTCAGCTGCCCTCAAATTGTAGAATAACCTGCCTGAAAAGATTCCATAGCTGAATCTGCCATGCAGACTTTGTTTAAAAGAAGAAGTGCTGATTCTAGAGGTTTTCAAAACTTTGGGGGTGAAAGGGATCTTTTTAAGCTAAGCTTTGCAGTCTGTGATGCAGTGAACATGGGTGTTGATTTCCATGGGCTTGCAAACACTTTTCTCGAGGTCCAAATGAACTAGAATACACATACCATCTTTGTACCATAATAACAATGCATTTTTCACAATACAGGTTGGTTATCCTTTATCTAAAATGCAATGAATCATAAGTCCTTAGGATTTCAGATATATTTTTTGTATTTTGGAATATGTAGATAATGAGCTATCTTAGAGATGGGACCCAGATCTACACACAACATTAATTTATGTTTCATATATACCTTGTTTCATATACAGGAATCCTCAAATTGCAAACAAGATAGGTTCTGTAGGTTAGTTCTTAAGCTGAATTTGTAAGTCGGAACACTTACTTTTTAAAAGTGTAACTCTAGCCATATATCACACACACATATACATGATTTGGATAGCATATGGAAGGGTTAAAACCTCTGTGGTGCTTATTTTGCTGCCTGTGTCTCTATTCAGAAGATTTCACCCCACTTTCTGTCCATGTGATAACTAGATTTTGAAAAAATTGGCTTGTTGTGGAAAGAAGAATTGGTGAGAAAGCCTCGGTGAAGGCAGACACCTTTTCCCCAAGATAATTCTTTCAGGAGTGTACTTCCCTTCCAAGGGGTTAGATTTCTCTCACTTCCTGTTGTCTCACCCCCGTTTTTAACTAGGACTCATTTGTAAGTCTGTTGTTTGTAACTGACATACCTGAAAGTAATTTTATACTCAATATTTTTAACAATTTGGTGCATGAAACAAAGCTTGTGTATATTGAACCATCAGAAAGCAATCATGTCACCATCTCAGCCACCGATGTGGACATTTTTGATGTTGATGGATTTTGGATTTCAGAATTCTAGATAAGGGATGCTTACAGAATCATAGAATTACAGAGCTGGAAGACACCGCAAAGTCCATAATCTGTGCAAAGTGTTTGTTAGGCAAGTATTCTTAAGAAAGACAAGAGTAAAAAGCTAATTATTTTTTAAATATATGGGAGAATCAGGTCCAGGGGAATAGAGGTCTTACCTTGAGCTATTGGCAGGGTGTGTATGTATGTATGTATGTATGCTCATATGTTGTTTCTTGGTGTCTCCACCTCCCAACCACACACAGCTGAATGTTAGCAAAGACTATGAGTTGCACCATTAAGTGCCTTTGCATTACTAGCTCTAATGCTTTTCTCATTTGTCCCAAGGATAACGATGGCCTGCTTATGAGGTGGCAGAGTAAAATCATGGACAACTTAATTGAACTGCATAACAAAGCCCCAGTGTGGAATGATGAGACCCAGTCCTATGTGCTGAATTTCCATGGAAGAGTTACTCATGCTTCCGTCAAGAACTTCCAGATTGTCCACTGCAATGACCGTAAGTCCCACAGAACTTGTGACCCATGAAAGTGTAGACCGAACAGGCTTGGCTCAAGAATTATTGGGTCCACAAAAAAGGTTCAAAAAGATTGTCAAGATAAATGTGGTCCCATGTGTGTAACAACAAATATAAATATGCAATCTGTTATATACAGATACCATGGAGCTAATATATGCAGTTCACTTATCCATGGTTTCACTTATTTACTTAGGTTCTCCTGTACATACTACACCCCCTTCTTGGTACCACCATTGACAATATTATCCAATGTTTCACATATTCATGCGAATTCCTGTATCTCTTCTCGATACAGGGGTCACACAATAAGTTGAATTTGCTCCTGTCTGAAACCAACTTCCAAGAGGACCACAGGGCAACGTTTCAATTATATTGTCATGGCTGTGATCACACCAGCAACTCCCCCTCCCCTCTCCATTGGCTTATCACATAAGAGTTGTGTCTGTGCAAATGATCCACTAGAGGGTGCATGAGAGTAGGCAGCCAGGAATAAGATTTGGAGTTATTTGCTAGGCATCTTGGATTGCCAAAAAGGCGAATTAGGTTTGCTTTTGTTTCTTTGTTTGAGACTAGGCTCCCTCCTGGGTATTCAGTTCACAGTATGGAACATACATTTATTGAGGCCCTTGTAAACTGCAGAAACAGCAAAGTTTCCCCAATAACCCAAGCTAGTAATCCAGTTTTTGTTCAGGCTACATTTACAGTGGCCAGGATATGTCTTGGAAAGGGTCTTTTCACACTACAAAATTATAGTACTATGATTCCAGTTGAACTGTCATGATAACAACCAAGGCAATCTTGGGATTTGCAGTTCAAGGAGAGGCATTTAGGATTCTTAGTACTTCATCAAAATGTTGTCGACCGCACTTTAGGGGATCGGGCCCTTAAGGAGAGACCCGACCCGGTCCTGAGGGAACGGACCTTGGCGAAGCCAAAAGGAGAATATAAGCCGCAATACAACCTGAAGCCTGAAATGAAGAAGGTCCGCCAAAGATGAAGGAAAATCCGCCAAGGAGTTTTTATTGAGCAATTCAGCTGAAAAGGACGCTAATAGCGATCATTCAATCTACTAGCGTAACATATGTTTCAAATAAAGCCATATTTATACAATGTTTCGGTCTGACAGCCCTTTGAATTTCCCGCCCCGCTTCCCCGCCCATCTGATCGCGGATAGGCTGGGAGGTTGAACGAGGCGGGCTTTCGTTTCCCGCCTTGCTCTGCTGGCCCAATGGGGAGCCGCTTTTTGTCCCCACCCGGGCCAATCAGAGAGGAGGAGGCGGGAGCTATTGAAACAATGAGGTGACCGGATAGATTAATCCTGACCCGGCCGATTTCTAAAGGTATTAATGGCACCCATCAAGGGTGTCCGGGGTCCTGTCACGTTCACAGATTTTAGATATGCCTTGGGGTGTCAGACGGGAAGTGGTGATGGGTGGTGATGAGCCGTCATTGACGGCCCCACAGGGTGCCTTCCTGCGGCGTCCTGACCTGGGATATGACAATGTTTGCCTTGGGGGCGAGTCACCTTTAGGAATTTGGTGACTCGCCCTATATTGTCCATGCGATCGGAATGAGATTGGATTAAACTGTGGCAGATTATCCTTTTGTTTTTGGGAAGGGAGGTCTGGGTCATAGGGCTAGAGTTCATGTTGGGGTCATAATATTTCCCATTTGATTTCATGATTTGACAATTATATGGGATAGAATGAAAATTAAAATAAAGTTGGAACATAAACCCTGCTGGGAAGAATACATATTTTCCGGGGATCCCAAAGAGTACAAATACATATAGGCAGATAGATAGATTTCAAGGAAATAAAGGAGAATCCATAAAGGTGGGTGACATTGCATAAAGGGGAATCATGAATGATATAAGCAATAGAAAACATTTGATAAGGACGAAGTTCACAACATCTGGGGAACCCGATATGGAAATTCATAAGAGTGGAGTTCTAGCAGCATGATTTCACAATTCATGAAGTTAGCCCAACGATTAGAAATTCATACAACAGTGAGTCATGAGAGTGTCCAAGTACATAGAATATGAAAATTCACAAATACATGAGGAAAAAGAGTTCATCTGTGATGGGAGGAATTCGTAGAGATGGCATGGGGAAGAGGCACATGTGGGTTGCAGTCTTTGGAAGTATAGGATTTCATAAGTCCAGGGGTAGGTCTGGGGAAGAGTGTTCTTCTCCTTCATAAAATCATGAAAAGTATGAATGAAACGTGGAGGGCACCCGTCCGGGCACCCCCTGGCAGCTGTAGAGGGTGAGGGTCCTTGGAGAACTATGTCTCCCCAGCGAGAGAGCGATCCCCCCATCCCCAATTCACAGAAAGGGGCTAGGGATCTCTTAAAACCATTCCGCGAGTCGCGGGGAGAGGAAAGTCCGGGATAAGGCAGGATTTTAGCTTGAAAGGAGCCGTCGGTCCCGTTTGACAGTCAGCTGTTGAGGTGCCGAAAACTGGACCGATTCCGGTTCTGCTGGTTGTCTTCGAGTCAGGAGCCTTAGAAAGGGTTAGGACTAAAAGAGGAGCGTTCTAGGGGTAATTTTGATAGAGATATGAGCCGATTTATATCGACCGCCATGTTAATCTATGGCGGAGAGATCTCAGCCGGAGTTAAAGGGACGAGAGAGAGAGAGATTTCATGCAAAGGAAGGAGTCAGAGAAAAGATACAAAATAACCAGATAGAGAGTGTTATTGTTAAAATAAATGCTACTTTTATTGGGGGATTTTGTTACATAGTTCAGGGAAGGGGAAAGTGAAGAAAAAAAAGTCTTTTAATAATAGTCTGCTGCGGTCCCGCTTCGTTCCTTTTGTTGAGCAATCTGCGGAACTCTCCGCTGGGTTTTTTAATTAATTTAAAAGCTGGGGTGACGGTCATCAAAAATACAAACCCAAAGATTCCATAGGATAATAAAGCACTGCATATACAAACATAATCATAATGCCATAACTATATAGGGTGAAATGATCTCATTTGGACAATGGTCTTCAACTTAAGAGAATGTTCTGAATGTCCCTAGTTATCAGAGACATATAGACTTGTTTACATAATCCAAATCCATATAGATTTACCATGGAGTTATTATTCTGATTTAGCATAACACCTCATTATATAAGAAATCCTGGGATATGATTTTGGTCACTTACATCATTCACGGGATTCTCTTTTCCCCCAAAATCACAAGTTTATCTTAGCCTTACATTCTGGGTATCCTGGATTGCATATTAGTGAAGATTATTGGAAGGCATGAAGTTGGGAAAGGTTGGGTAATTATTAGTACTACTAATTCCTGAATGATCAGGAGATGAACTGAGAACACCTTGTCCTAGTTGAAGGTCCTGAAATATTTCCACCTCTAACCCATTCACTGAATGCAAAGATTAGAGCTGAAGCTCATTTACAGACGCAAAAATAATTGATTATGCGAGAGATGAGGTAAACTTACATTTGCACCTCCTGATCCAATAAAGTAGATTGAGGCATAGGGTCAAATAGATAGCCATTTTAGTTAATTGTATTATGTGTGAAGTATTTTTTAGAATAATGAGAGCAAACGCCATTCCGAATCAGGATCTGAGCAAGAACGGTTTTTCTAACCTATTGTTTACCATTGTGGTTCAAGTATAGAATCATAGACTTGGAAGAGACCACAAGGGCCATCAAGTCCAACCCTCTGCCATGCAGAAATACACAATCACTCCCAACAGAAGGCATTCTAGCCTCTGTTTAAAACTTTCAAACAAGGAGGCTCCGCCATAGTCCAAGGCAGCATGATCCACTGTCAGACAGCTCTTACTATTAGGCAGTTCTTCCCAATGTTTCAGTGAATTCTCTTTTCCTGTCATTTGAATATTTTTTTTCCATGTCTTCATCTCTGGAGAAGCAGAAAACAAGCCTGTTCCATTTTCAGTTTGAGATCCTTTCAAATATTTAAACATGGCTACCATGTTATCTCTGGCCTTCTTTTTTCCAGGTTAAACATACTCAGCTCCCTAAGCCACTCTTCATAGGGCATGCTTTCCAGATGTCTTTAGTTTTGGTTGTCCTCCTTTCGACACGTGCAGAGCACACATCTTCCTCCTGCTTACTTTGAGAGGAAAACTCCCATTAGCACTAATAGGACCTTTCTTCCCTTTCAGATAGAAGGCAAAAGGCCTAGTCCAGGTTAATAAGAACTGAGAGATGAACAGAAGGCAGAAGACTGCTACCTGGCATTTTTTTTTTTTAAAAAAATTACATAGTTGCCATTTGTATGGATAGATGTCTCACACATACACACCACATTCCATCCTCCCAGTAAAAGCATAAGTTGAATACATTTATCAATCCTCTAGTCTCAGATTGTGCTTTCCAGTAGGCTCAAAAGTCACCCACTCAATACTGACCCATCCTAGTATGCAAGATGCATACTGAGTTCATCTGCACATTTAGCTATTTGTGTAAATGAGATCCATACCCTTTAGAAATCTGTGTGCCTGCAAAAATCTGGCTCAAAGCCTCTTGGCAATGCCTTGGTTACTGATGCCCAAAGCAGCTGTTCAGATACAAAACAAGGACAAAATATTGTACCTCTAGCACCCCTTCCCCCTGAGAGTGTGTTGGGGCTGTGGGTATTTTGTGGAATCCACCTCCAAGCAGCAAACAGAAGCAGCCGGGCAATATTTACAGAGTGTGTGACATGTCTGCTTGTCACCTGTCCAGCCCAATCAGGGGATGTTACTGTCTGGGGTGTAGGGTTACAGGACAGAAAGAACCTGCTTGGGGCCCCCAGTTATTTTTACAGATTTCTTCTTATCCTCACTGGTAACAAAGGGAGTCATGACCGAAGGCAGTGAGTCAGAGAGACCTCCAGAATGCCTCAAATGTCTTGGTTAGGAATTCGGGTGAGGGGGCAGCTCTCCTGGGGGAGGCAGTATGTATTGGTTCCTCTGCGCTCCTCGCCCAGCTGGAAAAAGAAATGTACTCGCTTGGTTGCTCTGTTGAAGAAACATCCATGCGTTGCCCGGCAGGTGGCCAGTCAACTCCTGAACTCTGTTTTGCTCTTCCTCCCCTCTGTCCATCACGCTCCCTTATCCTTGGCTTTGAGCATAGACCCCTCAGCAACATAGCTTTGGGTTGCTGTGAGTTTTCCAGGTAGTATGGCCATATTCCAGAAGTATTCTCTCCTGACGTTTCACCCACATCTATGGCAGGCATCCTTAGAGGTTGTGAGGATGCCTGCCATAGATGTGGGTGAAATGTCAGGAGAGAACGCTTCTGGAACATAGCCATACAGCCCAGAAAACTCACAGATACCCAGTGATTCCTTCCATGAAAGCCTTCGACAACACTTTCAACATAACTTTGTTCAAATGTATGTGAGCTGCAGGGCTTGGTGACAGAAAGAAAGGATATATACCTGGATGTTATTGAGATATTATCACCCTTAGAAATGGCTTTCTGGTCCATGTCTGCGGGGAATATCATATATCGAAGGCCATTTCTAAGGGTGATCATATCTCAATAACATCCAGTTTTCATTCAGATGTGTACAACAGGTCAGGCACTGATACTTTTCTACCTGCCAGTCTCTATGTGGTCTATACCAAGTGTTTAAAGTTACAGAAAAACAGTAAATCAAAAACTGAAAGTGACTTGAGGTCCACTTCATGTTTTTAAAATCAATATAGGGGCCAACTGAATCACACTTAAAAGATGAGTTGCTGCTCTTAGAAGCAACTCATCTTTCAGCAAGATGATTCACCAGAAATGAAGTAGGAATTTGGAAGCGGGGGATCATGGGGTGCAAGCATGCCCTTAGAGGTTGCATTGTCCACCTCTGGACGATAGTGTCAGAATAATAATGTTATTTTAATTGAGCTTTCTAACCAAGTCTGAAATATAGTGGGAATGACCATGTGGCATAAAGATGTTCCCCTTCTACTTTTCTGTGAATAGTTATTTTTCCTCTCTCTTGCTCCTCTTGTGATAGTTAGTCATTATCTTGGAGGTTAGACTGAATGAATACTAGGAGGCATTTTCCCAAATTCTTTGTGGAAAATCAGAAAAATGACATGTCATTTTCAGGATAAGTGTTTGCTGTGGGAAGTATGTGACACCATAACAAAAAGTCTTTTGGCATCTTTAGGATCAAAAAGGTTAAGTTCAATTTAGTCCCAAATAGAGAAAACCTATTGGGAAAGACATCTATGGAATTTGTCTGAGCAGCAACTAAGAAGTCCTATTCAGTTCAGTAGTTTTACTTTGTTGCTGTGTGAGCCTTTAAATCGCTTATGGTTTATGGTGGCTCCAAAGCAAACCTATTTTCTTGGCAAGATTTTTTCAGACGGGATTTGGTTTTGCCTTCCTGTGAGATTAAGGCCCCTTCTACACTGCCAGATTATCTGCTTTGAACTGGATTATATTGCAGTGTAGACTCATATAATCAGTTCAAGCAGATAGTGTGGATTGTCTGCTTTAATAATCTGGTTTATATGGCAGTGTAAGAGGGGTCTGTGTTAATCTGCATTACATGGCAGTGTAAACACATACAATGCAGTTAAACTGCAATATGAAATTGCATTATGAAACTGCAATGATATGGCAGTATAGATGGGGCCTCAGAGAGTGTGACTTGTCCAAAATCACCCAGACACTTTCCATAACTAAGCGGGGATTCAACCCTTGGTTTTCAGAATCAGTCTAATGCTCAAACTACTATGCCTCTTGGACTTAGCTATAACAAATTTGTTATAGCATAATTTTTTGAAAATTACAGTCCAGTTCCTCAAGTGTATAAACATCTGCATGTCCATGCACCTAAAGAAATGGACCATAGTCCTCAGGAACTCATGCTGAAACAAATGTTAGTCTTAAAGGTGTCATAAGACTATCATTGTTCTATTGGAGTAGACCAACATGGTTTTGAAAAATAAACACTGCCAGTCTTTGAGCTCATGTTGGTTCACAGCCAACTTGTTTTATGTATAGGAGTGCCATGCAATTAATACCCAAACCACTTTACATCCCATGTCACATCATTCCTTGGTGTGGTCTTCATGTTGAGATGTCATTTCCAGAATTATTGTACTAAAACACTAAATAAAAAGAATGGGAAAGAAACTCTCTTGGAACTTCACCAGCATCATGTGTGTTTTTATCATCCTTTGTTTAATATTGCCATACCAGGAAAACAGAAACAAAAGGTGTCCTTAATTTTTATTTATTTATTTAGCATTGTAGCAAGCCTCATGCTACTGAACTGATGGTACCTTATCTCTTCTCCTACAGCTGACTACATCGTTTTGCAGTTTGGCCGTGTCGCTGATGATGCTTTTACCCTGGATTACAACTACCCACTTTGTGCTGTGCAAGCCTTTGCCATTGCTCTGTCCAGCTTTGACGGGAAGCTGGCCTGTGAATAGTATGCCTTGGATTTCATTGTACTGAATTTGGGCCAACAAGGCAAACTCTTATTTCTGTGGACTGGCTATGGAAGAAAAGAATTTGCTTGACAATACAAGGCAACTATGAAGACATGAAGAGGAATAACAGTTCAACTAGTATAGCTACATATTGCCAAGGCACAACAACAAAAAACTTTGCTGAATTAAAGCAGGCAAATATGTTATTTATAGTTTGTTTAGCATGGCAACACCATATGCACACATGTGTCCTTGGCCTTTTGAAAGAAACAGTGCTGAAACCCAGTGAAAAGCTGGTTTAAAAGGCAATGTTTTGGACTGTGACTCTAGGAAATGCTCTCTTTTTTTGTATTCTCTGTTAATTTACTCATTTTCAGGGGATCTGGAACCAGGTAATGAGGACTATCAAATAGTCACTTCCTGTACATACATACCTAATTATCAAAACTAGCTGTTTGAATCCATGAACTTTTCTTTTTCTTTTCATAGATTATTTGCAGGGTTAGTAGGTGGCTTGGTTTAGTAATCTATAATTTACATGGGAAAAGAATGCTTTTTCTGTACTGATAATGGTCAATAAAAGATCAATTGGTGGGAGAAACTCCAGTTTGTTGGTTTGAAAATCATGGCCTGCTCAGCCTACCACTATTTTGGTGTCAGTGGAGGCTTTTGAAAGCCTCACTGCAGTGGGAGGGGAGGATTTTTTCCTTCCCAGCAGCAATCCCGTATTCCTGCTCCACACAATGCAATTAGGCTTTTAAAAGCCTGTGTTGACACCAATGGAAACGTTCTTTAAGATGCATTGCAGCATAAGAGACACTAAATTAGGCTAGCATGACAGTGGCTACCAAATGGCAACTTGGAGCTGTCTTTGGCCTTTTGAACACAAGTCTTCCAGTCATGCACTAGAACTCTTAAAGACTCATCTAGTTGGTGTTCATCTTGCAGTTTCTCAAGTCGCTCCTGACACACAAAAAAATCTAGTTGGTTATAAATACACGACTTGCTTCTTATGGGGTCTGAGATATGACATTTGGATGGTGACAACTATAATTAAAGGGATAGCATGAAGAATCATCTTGTGTACAGTGTTCCCTCACTACTTAGCAGTTCACTTTTCGCGGATTCGCTGTTTCGCGGTTTGTCAATAAACTCTAAAAGACTATTATAAATCATAAAAAATTACAATTTACAGTCTAAGAAAGGGAGGAAGGAGAAGCCAAAGGGAGAGAAAAGGAGTCCAAGCAGCAATGGGAGGAGAAGGACACGATTTATCAACACACGATTGGTTGATAAAGACTTAAAATAGTGTACAACTACTAAAATAATGTATAAATATTAAAATAAATATAGTGTCCCTACTGCGCAGACTTTCACTTATTGTGGGTGGTCCTGGAACCTAACCACAGCAATAAGTGAGGGAACACTGTATATGCACACTGCACACTAATACTTTTGAGGTGTAAAAATTCTCAAGAGAGCAGAGTTTCCCCAAGTTTGGAATAAGGTTAGTGGAACATTTCAGTTACTTTGTAACATGTGTGTTTACATATGTACATGTTGTCACACTGAGCAGAAGATTACACGGACTTCCTCACATTAAGGCTCAGGCTGTGGCGCAGGCTGGAGAGCAGCTGCACACTGGGCTCGGGCTGTGGCGCAGGCTGGAGAGCAGCTGCAATGAATCACTGCAATGAATCATTCTGACCAGGAGGTCATGAGTTCGAGGCTCGCTCGGAGCCTATGTTTGTCCTGTCTTTGTTCTATGTTAAAAGGCATTGAATGTTTGCCTATATGTGTAATGTGATCTGCCCTGAGTCCCCTTCAGGGTGAGAAGGGCGGAATATAAATGCTGTAAATAAATAAATAAAGGCAATTAAAGGGATGAAAACATTTGGCTGAGTAGAGCTCCATTTCCTATGAAACGGTAGAATTGCTTATCCTCATCACACTTCCATGCAACTCAATATGTATCAGCATTCTTTGAGTTAATTTCTCATCACATTACAGTACTGAGGCCCCACCCACCATCCTTCCCCCCACATTATTTGTTGAAAGAAATCCTCCTCTCTTTGAAATCTCAGCCTCTCTTCCACCTAAGCTTGTTCAGTTTGTCCCTTTGGGATGCTGCCGAGAAGAGAGGAGGGAGGGAGGAAGAAAGAGGGATCAGGTATTTCAGTGTTATTTCTGGCATGGGGGAAGGGGGACAAACTGCAATTTAGCTCTATGTGCTCTGGGAACAAAGGCCATATACACTGTATAATACTTTTACGTTGCAAGGCTATTCAATACTAATCAAGGTGGCCAATTGCATTATTCCCACTTTCTTCTGATACGTGGGGGCCCCATCTACACTGCCATATAATCTAGCTTCTGAGTCCCAAAGATCTGGATACTTTCATAATTGCAGTCAGGCCTTGACGTTGCAAGGTTATTCAATGCTAATCAAGGTGGTCAATTGCATTATTCCCACTTGCCTCTGATACAGGGGCCCCCATCTACACTGCCATATAATCTAGCTTCTGAATCCCAAAGATCAGGATACTTGTATCATTGCAGAATTACAGCCAGGCTTTGATGTTGCAAGGCTATTCAATGATAATCAAGGTGGCCAATTGCACTATTCCCACTTGCCTCTGATTAAGGGGGGGGGGCATCTAAACTGCCATATAATCCAGCTTTTGAATCCCAAAGACCTGGATACTCCCACAGCTTCCCGAATTTTAAGTGTAGCACACTGTGGAATTTAGTTAATGTGATGAAGTGGTATGATGCTCCTGCATAGAATTCAGTTCTCTTTATTTTTAAATCCTAAGCATGCCCACATCTCTAAAATGGCCTCCTCTTTTCAAAACAACTTCTGCTTATTTCCTTAGCATTTAAAGATTATGGTCCAACAATTAATCTCACTGATAACTATCAATTAAGTTTACCTAACAAAAGAATATGTCTGCCCAGATGTTGTGCCTAAGTCGTAGTCATTTGCCAGGTTTCAACTCCACCCTTTTTGAGTGAGGAATCACCTAACACAATCTTAAAGAATATTCTACTTGGGATACTCATTCCTTCTTATGCATGATATAGACACACAGGCTATGCTAAGACCCTTATTACGGGGATTTATACCTATAAAGAGGAGTGATTTGGCTGACAAAGAGGTTAGTCTATATATAAAACAAGAGTGTTACCAACAAGAATCTCCTGTGCATATTCTATGATCTCAATAGTGTTCCCTTCTGCCCTGATAAATTATTCAGTTTCATCTTTGCTATTGTTATGTCATTAGGGACAAACTAAAGATACTTTGTGCTAAAGGTAATGTTATTGTGGAGCTGTCTCTTGAAGCAACAGTGCTTGGAGACTAAGAAACACATGGTGCAGTGTGTTAGATGCCTAGACTCACTCATACTGGAGGGAGGAGTTCAATCATCAATTTTTCAAAGTTAACAGCGACAAGTAGCTTTTGCATCCTTTTCATTGTGAGCATTTACAAAGAGACCCGGAAGTCTGTTCTAAGACCTGGCTGGAGCAGTTGGGTTCTCCTTTATTATCCATCCTCTTGTATTATGAACTACCATTAGCGAGACTACAAACTAAACAAGACTAGAAGAAGCCATTTCTTGGTTGAGGGAGAAGAAAGCACTGAAGTGACGGCCAAATTGTTGCAGGAAGTGCTAGGTGACAATGATTCAAAAGGTGTGGTGCTCTTCTTTGTGAGTCATGGTGCAACACTTTGCAAGAGTATCGATGAGGGGTAGGATGATCCATTTTCAGAGAACACTTGCCATTATGTGGGTTAATGCAGTGGTTTTATGTAGGTGTACTTAAATTTGGTGAGGACATGGATGTTGTTTAAGTAACAACAACTCTTCCTTCTTCTGGGTTTCAATTGGACAGAGCTTGAGAATTCTCCTCCTATCCTGTTGCCTCTCTGTGTTATTGCTGTGATATGTTAAATGCCTCCCTAGTCATGATGAATCATACATGTAGGTGTGGAAGGAAGGTTGGAAGATGTTTTGTACATGTGAGCTATAATTAATTGTTATTGTTATTCTTATTAATTGACTGAGGGAAGACACCTAACCAGCAGTCCTGAAGGTTTCTGCCTTCTCTCCCTCCCCCACCCTGTGTTCCATCAAGGTAGTAATTTACAGTGTCTATTACATACAATTTGATACTTTTTCTGATGGAAAATCCAACAATCTTTGGTTAGTTCTTTAAGAAACACCCACTACAACTTCAGTTCTATCACAGCTTGGAAATGTTTGTGAGTTTGGGTTTTTGAAGGGGGACTCCAACTCCTAGATCCTTCCTAACTAACACGAACAGCTAACTTTTCCAAACTCTAAGCTAAAATTCCATTTACTTTTGAGGTGGGTGGATCCCACATCCATATGGGAACAGACTACAAATGCTGAAATGCTTATCTGAACCCATTTCAGTTTTGATCCTTTCAACTGTTTAAAATGTTGAGGGACGATCAGAGAAGTATTGACTTTCATTTTCTACATTTTCAACACCCCTTTTTATTAGTCATGGGTCAAAAAAAGCTTACAAAGAAATAGAAGGGCTTGCAAAAGCACTCCACATCAAAAGACCACTTAGATCTCTATGTATAATGCTGGATCTGAATGTGTTCTCAAAATGAGATTCTGTTTTCTCAGATGGGTTGTAATCCCATCTAGAAAGGGTTGCAAATCAGTTTCTCATTCATGAGAAGAAGCTTTGTTCTGTAAAAACCATCTTTTAGATGGAGGTCTCTTGCACATGACAAAATTATAACACTGTGATGTCACTTGAACTGCCAAGACAAGACCCCTTGGAATCTTGGCAATAATTATTTTGTGTGGCCCTGGATCTGACAGTTACAAAATACTAAATCCCTCATAAAACTACATATCTTAGAATTCCAAATGATGTAGTCAAGACAGTGATATCCAAGTGCCATACCTGTGTAGTATGAAAAAGGCCTTGCAAGGAAAATCACACACACACAAAGATTAAATAAAATATGACATTTATATGTTTATGCCAAAACTATAGGCTGTAAGGAGATATCAAAAACTGAAGTTACTTAAGGCAGATATACATTCAGATTTAAACTTATTTTCTTTGAACATTCCTTTTGAAGATATGTACTACTATAATTTCATTGAAGTTGCATGAAGGTCTCATGATATGTGTTTCATAGGCACAAATCAGTTTGTTGGTACCACGGCTGAAACGTGGAGAGTTTTTCTGCTTCAAGGAAGGTCGCTCCTATCCATCCATACTTCCTATTGACTCCTTCTGAACTGAAAGAACTATAGGACTTCTGTTTGGCAAGGCTTTAGTTTTGAAATGTGACTCTTGTGAACTGTGATTTGTGATTTTTCAGTCATGCTTGGTGTCTGCTTATAGCCAAACTCTGAGGAATATATTAACAGAGGAGTTGCAGAATTCCTTTTAAGATTTTAGAAAGATGAGACAGAAACCTATTCTTGATCCTTTCAATGTAAGATGATTTCCCTCTGTTTAAAACAACAACAACAACAAAACCCCAACAGGTTGATGTTATCTAACTGTTATAGGCTTGGGCAAACTGCCACTGGAGCTACAGAATTGCAGATAGCCAGATCAAGACAAATTGTGCAAGATTTTTCTGACCTGTGATAAGACTATGAACAAGAATCCCAGCCCATCAGTTTGGCAGAGCCTTCCAAAAACAAAATGAACACAAAGTTGCTAACAAAGTTGTTGCATCAGATTGCAATATCATTCTTCAAATTAACATCCCTGCTGATTTTTCTAATCCTGTATAGCAGAAGCTTCAGTGCTTAATTTCTTTTTGTGTCAGGAGCTACTTGAGAAACTGCAAGTCGTTTCTGGTGTGAGAGAATTGGCTGTCTGCAAGGACGTTGCCCAGGGGACGCCTGGATATTTTGATGTTTTACCATCCTTGTGGGAGGCTTCTCTCATGTCCCCACATGGGGAGCTGGAGCTGACAAAGGGAGCTCATCCGTGCTCTCCAAGGATTTGAATAATTAATAATATCTATCATTTTCCAAATAATCCCACAGATTTAGATGGAGGCTATGTAACTCAAGGAGAACTTAACTGACTTTTAAATTTTGTGAATGGTTATCGGTGACATAGTTCCAAACCCCTTGCATCTGCAGTTGGGGGGCATTTTATTTATTGCTTGAGGTGTTCCTGATATACAATTCCAGGAACATACATCTAGCCATAGAATATAACTGGTGAGTACAACTCTCACCATTATAATATTGTGTTATTCTGTGAATACCTTTAATGGTGTACAAGCTTTCTGTTTAGAGTTTACAAGTTGTCTTTGAATCAGAATTCTGGAAAAAAAATACAATGACAGCAAGAAGCTCAGGCATTACTTACTTTAATTAATGTTTATCCTGAATATTTTCATTTACACGCAGCACCTCAATTATTTTAAAAACAATTCTGGAAGGTAGGTTAGTCAAATCGCTTTGTTGTAGAAAGCTGGGGCTAAGGGCCCTTCCACACAGCCATATAATCCAGAATATCAAGGAAGATAATCCATAATATATGCTTTGAACTGGATTACCTGAGTCGACACTGCCATATAATCCAGTTCAATGTGGATTTTATACAGCTGTGTGGAAGGGGCCTAAGAAATGGAGTCTGTCTGAAGGTAGTTCATGATCAAGGCAGATTTTGAATAGAACATTTATTGATTCACAATTCACACGGCTTCTATATTGTATAATGAATGCAATTTGACACCACTTTAGCTGTCATGGCTCAATATTATGGAATCAAGGAAGTTGCCATTTGGTGAGGCATCATCACTCTTTGGCAGAGAAGCCTAAAGACCTTCTAAAACTACAATTCCCAGGACCCCACAGCAATGAGCTATGGCAGTTACAGTGTGTCATGCAGCATTAATTTTACAATGTAGACACACCGTAAGCCTCTCAGCCACATATATCATAAACTGATGGACGGTGGAGGGAAGAAGCTAATAAACTATGAGTTCCCTTTTCTGCCCTCCTTATATCCTATTTGCAAGTCTAAAAAGGATTTCCAACAACAAAGACCCAAAGTCTCCATTTGGAATTGATTAGTGATGAACAGAACCATGCAATTTGTATTGCAGTAAATGTTTTGAATTAAAATCAGTTTTCTACTTTAATGGAGATAAATGTGTTTTATAGAAGTACATCTTGATGGTTCATAAACAGCACAACTGACAGGGAAGGATGGAATGGCCTCCAAAACATCTGCAGGTCCACATGTTGCAGGATGCTAAACTAGGGGCAAAAGTAAAACACAACTGTAGCTGGGCATGATCTAAGGCCCCTCATACACTTTCATAAAATCCATACTATCTGCTTTGAACTGGATTATTTGTGTTGACTTTCCCCTTCTGCATTGCCATATAATCCAGATTATCAAAATGATAATCCACATTATTTATTTGAACTGGATTATATAGGTCTTCACTGCCAAATAATCCAGTTCAAAGCAAATAATCTGGATTTTATATGGCAGTGTAGATGGGACCTAAAATAAGGTAACTCCATTCATTTAATATGAGCTAAACTAGAATATTACTAGAATGTTGTAAAATCTCAGTTTATCTTCTAAAATGGAGCAAAATAAAGACATTTTTACATATTACATTATCATTATATAGGATAATTCTAGGAGGTACATACCTGGAAGTAAGGCTGGATCTACACTGCTCTATATTCCAGGATCTGATCCTGGATTATCTTCTTATCCCAGATTATCTGACAGTGTAGACTCATAATCCAGTTTAAAGCAGACAATATAGAATCAGATCCTGGCATATAGGGCAGTATAGACCCAGCCTTACGGCCCTTCCACACAACTATATAACCCAGAAGATTAAGGCAGATAATCCACAATATCTGCTTTGAACTGGGTTATTTGAGTACACACTGCCATATAACCCAGTTTAAAGCAGATAATATGGGATTTTATACACTGTGTGCCAGCAGGACTGATAACTTGAAGATTGGGTTGCTGACCTGAAGGTTGCCGGTTCAAATCTAACCCGGGAAGAGCACGGATGAGCTCCCTCTATCAGCTCCAGCTCCATGCGGGGACATGAGAGAAGCCTCCCACAAAGATGGTAAAAACATCAAAGCATCAGGGCATCACCTGGGCAATATCCTTGCAGATGGCCAATTCTCTCACACCAGAAGCGACTTGCAGTTTCTCAAGTTACTCCTGACGTGGAAAAAAAAAAGCCCATGGACAAAAATGATGATATCACTGATTATATATACCACATATTTAGTAAAACACTGTAAGGAACTGTACTTTGGAAAGCGACTCCAAATGGACCCTGCAATACTTCTCAAAATTTCGATCTTTTTTAAAAAGGAGGGGCATTTTTGGCACCTGAACATGAATTTTGCAGTTATGAATTTGGAGGGCCTTTTTATTTTCACAACTAGTAAATATTTTTAAGGAATTCTTTTGAACTATTTTGGGGAAAGTAGTTGGTTTTCCAGAGCCTCAACTATTTTTTGCTTAGGCTCGGATACAAGGAAATATTATTTATAGCTCTATTAAATGCAGGTCTTTCATGTTAGGATTTGGAAACAGTAACTGCTAATCATGCCTCTGCAAAGAAAAGGAATGTCAGCCATAAGTAAAATGGACCCTTGAAATGGCAAAAGTACAGAAAGCAATATAAAAACCTGCTCCTGAAATATGCTTTCTAAAAAGGTAGTAAAAATGTAGTATTAATGCAATTTGACATTGCTTCAATTGCTATGGCCCAATACTTTCGCATTCAGTTGAAGCAAATGTGGCATTATTAGAAACTTATCTAGGACCACTGCCAGAAGGGAGAGTTTCGTCTATGCTGACAATCATGCCATCACCGCTCAAGCAGGGAGCTTTGAAATTGTTGAACAAAAGCTCTTTGAAGCTTTAGGTGCTCTTATTGCCTATTACAAGGAAAACCAGCTGATCCTTAATCCGTCTAAAACACAGACCTGTGCTTTTCACCTTAAGGACAGACAAGTATCTCGGGTTCTGTGGATTACCTTGGAAGGAATTCCATTGGAGCATTGCAGCTCACCAAAATACCTGGGAGTTACCCTGAATCGTGCTCTGACTTACAAAAAGGATTGCTTGACTATCAAACAAAAAGTGGGTGCTAGAAACAATATCATACGAAAGTTGACTGGCACAACCTGAGGATCACAACCAGATACAGTAAAGACATCTGCCCTTGTGCTTTGCTACTCTGCTGCTGACTACGCATGCCCAGTCTGGAACACATCTCACTACATCAAAACAGTGGATGTGGCTCTTACTATCACAGGATGTCTACGCCATACACCATTGGAGAAATTATACTGTTTGGCCGGTATTGCAGCACCTGACATCTGCTCGGAAGTAGCAGCCAGCAATGAAAGGACCAAAGCAGTGACATCTCCAGCCCATACACTGTTTGGCTATCACGCAGCATGCCAACGCCTTAAATCAAGAAATATTTTTCAGAGATAGAATCATAGAATCATAGAATCATAGAATCATAGAATCATAGAATCATAGAATAGTAGAGTTGGAAGAGACCTCATGGGTCATCCAGTCCAACCCCCTGCCAAGAAGCAGGAAATCGCATTCATAGCACCCCTGACAGATGGCCATCCAGCTTCTGCTTAAAAGCCTCCAAAGAAGGGGCCTCCACCACAGTCCGGGGAAGAGAGTTCCACTGCCGAACAGCCCTCACAGTGAGGAAGTTCTTCCTGATGTTCAGGTGGAATCTCCTTTCCTGTAGTTTGAAGCCATTGTTCCGTGTCCTAGTCTGCAGGTCAGCAGAAAACAAGCTTGCTCCCTCCTCCCTATGACTTCCCCTCACATATTTGTACATGGCTATCATGTCTCCTCTCAGCCTTTTCTTCTGCAGGCTAAACATGCCCAGTTCTTTAAGCCTCTCCTCATAGGGCTTGTTCTCCAGACCTTTGATCATTTTAGTTGCCCTCCTCTGGACGCTTTCCAGCTTGTCAACATCTCCCTTCAACTGTGGTGCCTAGAATTGGACGCAGTATTCCAGGTGTGGTCTGACCAAGGTGGAATAGAGGGATAGCATGACTTCCTTGGATCTAGACGCTATATCCCTATTGATGCAGGCCAGAATCCCACTGGCTTTCTTAGCAGCCGCATCACATTGCTGGCTCATGTTTAACTTGTTGTCCACAAGGACTCCAAGATCTTTTTCACACGTACTGCTGTCTAGCCAGGTGTCCCCCATTCTGTATCTTTGCATTCCATTTTTTCTGCCGAAATGAAGTATCTTGCATTTGTCCCTGTTGAACTTCATTTTGTTAGTTTCGGCCCATCTCTCTAGTCTGTCAAGATCGTTTTGAATTCTGCTCCTTTCTTCTGGAGTGTTGGCTATCCCTCCCAGTTTGGTGTCGTCTGCAAACTTGATGATCGTGCCTTCTAACCCTTCGTCTAAGTCATTAATAAAGATGTTGAACAGAACCGGGCCCAGGACAGAACCCTGCGGCACTCCACTCGTGGCTTCTTTCCAAGATGAAGACGACGCATTGGTGAGTACCCTTTGGGTTCGTTCACTTAGCCAATTACAGATCCACCTAACTGTAGTTTTGTCTAGCCCACATTTTACTAGTTTGTTTGCCAGAAGGTTGTGAGGGACTTTGTTGAAGGCCTTACTGAAATCTAGGTAGGCTACATCCATGGCATTCCCTGTATCAACCGAACTCGTAACTCTGTCAAAAAACGAGATCAGATTAGTCTGGCATGACTTGTTTTTGGTAAATCCGTGTTGACTATTAGCAATGACTGCATTTGTTTCTAAGTGTTTGCAGACCACTTCCTTAATGATCTTTTCCAAAATTTTGCCTGGTATCGATGTGAGGCTGACCAGACGGTAATTGTTTGGGTCGTTCTTTTTTCCCTTCTTGAAGATAGGGACCACATTTGCCCTCCTCCAATCCGCTGGGACTTCTCCCGTTCTCCAAGAACTCTCAAATATGATTGCCAGTGGTTCTGAAATAACTTCCGCTAGTTCCTTCAGTACTCTTGGATGTAGTTGATCTGGCCCTGGCGACTTGAATTCGTTTAGAGTGTCCAGGTGTTCCTGGACAACTTGTTTCCCTATTTGGGGTTGGATTTCCCCAAATCCTTCGTCCATTTCATGTTGCTGAGGTTGAAGATGGCTTTCTTTTTCTGAGAAGACCGAGGCAAAGAAGGCATTGAGCAGTTCTGCCTTTTCCCTGTCCCCTGTTGCCATCACCCCATCTTCTCCTTGCAGAGGCCCTATTGCCTCCTTTTTCTTCCTTTTTCTACCAACGTAAGCAAAAAAGCCTTTTTTGTTGTTTTTAATGTCCCTGGCAAGCCTGAGCTCATTTTGCACTTTAGCCTTGCGAACCTTTTCCCTACAGGAGTTGGCTATACGTTTGAATTCTTCTTTGGTGATTTCTCCCCTTTTCCACTTCTTGTGCATGTCACTTTTGAATCTTAGCCCAGTTAGAAGTTCTTTGGACATCCATTCTGGCTTCTTCGCACGTGCCATATTTTTTTTTGTTGGCACTGTTTGCATTTGCATTTGCCTTGAGTATTTCACTTTTAAAAAACTCCCATCCATCGTTAACTCCCTTGTCTTTTAATATTGGCGTCCATGGAATGCCGCTCAGTATTTCCTTCATTTTTTGGAAGTCAGCTCTCTTAAAGTCCAGAATGCGTGTTTGACTTGTCTTAGTTTCAGCCTTCTATTGTATCACAAACTGCAGGAGCACATGGTCACTTGCCCCTAAGGATCCGACGAATTCTACTGTATTGATCAGGTCTTCCACATTTGTTAAGATTAGATCAAGAGTTGCTGATCCCCTTGTTGCCTCCTCTACCTTCTGGACCATAAAATTGTCTGCAAGGCAAGTGAGGAATTTGTTGGACTTTGTGCTCTTGGCCGAGTTTGTTTTCCAACAGATATCAGGATAGTTGAAGTCACCCATGACTACATCTCTTCTTTGTGCCTGTTTGGTCAGCTGTTGACAAAAGGCTTCATCAAGTTCTATATCCTGGTTCGGAGGTCTGTAGTAGACACCCACGATGAGATCTTTTTGAGTCCCGGTTCCCTTGATTCTTATCCAGATGCTTTCAAGCTGGTTTCCCAGATTACAGTCTTGCATTTCTTCTGCAACGTAACTGTTTTTGACATATAAAGCTACTCCCCCTCCTCTCCCCATTTGTTCTATTTCTGTGAAAGAGGTTATAGCCCTCAATGGCTACATTCCAGTGATGGGAGTCATCCCACCAGGTTTCAGTGATGCCTATGATGTCGTACGTGTGGTGCTGTGCTAAAAGTTGGAGTTCGTCTTGCTTATTTCCCATGCTCTGTGCATTAGTGTAAAGACATGTAAGCCCCTGTGACCTCCCCTTGAGCTGTTTATTTGGGATTATTGTGCTCTCGGTAATTGGTCCTTGCTGTGTTTGTGCAGCCCTCCATTTAGCCTTTTGGCAGTTCCCTGTGGTCGTGGGTAATATAGTGTTTGCCAGGCTGTTGTTCCCCTCCCCCAGTGGATCTAGTTTAAAGTGCGCCTGATGAAGTTTGTGAGTCTGTGTGCAAAAAGATGTTTTCCTACTTGTGTGAGATCCACCCCGTCACTTGCCAGTAGGCCATCCTCCTGGAAGAGTAGACCATGGTCAAGGAAGCCAAAATGCTCCTCTTGACACCATTTTCTGAGCCAGTTATTGACCTGTACTATTTTTCCGGCCCTTGTAGAGCCGTGTCCTACACCGGGGAGGAGGGATGAAAAGATCACCTGTACATTACACAATTTTAGCTTACTTCCGAGGGCTCGAAAATCATTTGTGATCTTTTGAAAAGATCTACAGAGATACTTGCAGGAACACATCAGCAAGCACGAGTCCAAAAGTGGCAGGTTAAAACTTAGAACTGATCCATGGCTGATACCAAATAAGAAACTCCCTCCTGGGCACACAGAGAACTGGACGACTTGGAAGGCGCTGAACAGACTGTGCTCTGGAACCACGGGATACAGAGCCAATCTTAAGAAATGGGGCCACAAAGTGGAGTCCACGACATGTGAGTATCGAGAAGAGCAAACCACAAACCACTTATTACAATGCAGTCTGAGCCCTGCCACATGCACAACGGAGGACTTTCTTATAGCAACACCAGAGGCACTCCAAGTGGCCAGTGACTGGTCAAAGGACATTGAGTATAATGCCAAGTTTTTTTTTTACTTTTGTGTTTTTAAATACAGTAGAGTCTCACTTATCCAACACTTGCTTATCCAACGTTCTGGATTATCCAATGCATTTTTGTAGTCAATGTTTTCAATACATTGTGATATTTGGGTGCTAAATTCGTAAATTCAGTAATTACTACATAGCATTACTGCGTACTGAACTACTTTTTTGGTCAAATTTGTTGTATGACATGATGTTTTGGTGCTTAATTTGTAAAATCATAACCTAATTTGATGTTTAATGGGCTTTTCCTTAATGACTCCTTATTATTCAACATGTTTGCTTATCCAACATTATGCTGGTCCGTTTATGTTGGATAAGTGAGACTCTACTGTACATTGCAACTGTACCCTCGATTTGCTTCTGATACGACAGATATCTAAGACTCTGAATTTTCCCTAGTCCTATTTAACCAACATCAGACGGTGCATTCACGCTGTCGAATTAATGCAGTTTGACACCACTTCAATTGTCATTGCTCAGTGATGTAGAATCATGGGATTGGTAGTTTTACAAGAACTTTTCTGCCCAAGAAGGCTGGTGCCAAGAGTCATGGCATTAATTCTAGGCATGGGCAAACTTGGGCCCTCCAGGTGTGTTGGACTTCAACTCCCACCATTCCTAACAGCCTCAGGCCCCTTCCTTTTCCCCCTCAGCCGCTTAAGGGGAAGGGGCCTGAGGCTGTTAGGAATGGTGGGAGTTGAAGTCCAACACACCTGGAGGGCCCAAGTTTGCCCAAGCCTGTTGTAGATGCACTCAGTCTGAAGATATTTGCACTTAAAAGCGGCGACTGCGCTTCTCCGGATCCATTTCCCGCAGCCCGCCTATTGGCAAAGCGTGGAAGAAAACACAGATTTGCAGCGTCTGGCCGACTTCCTCTTTTCTTGGCTTCAGCTTCTCAATTGTAATCAAATTGCCGCTGCGGCCTCAACCTCTAGGGGTGCTGCAGCGAGAGGCTCGGCTGGAACAGGGCGCAGTGCGTGACGTCACCAGCGGAGTGCAAAGGCTGTGATTGCTCCTCCAGTTTCGCCCCCTCCCCTCCCCTCCCCAATCTCCAAAACACACACCGAGCCCCCTTTTCTCCCTCGCCCTCTTCCCTCGGGGCTGGAGACGATCGCCACCCGCCCAACCTGTTCCAGACAGGTTAGGCCTGCCCAGGAGGGCCTTTGAGACAGCAGGTCCTCCAAAAGCCCATCCCTTTTGGAAAGCTTCTGTAACCCAGGCGGGTTTCTCTCCATTCTCCCCACTCTCAGAATAAAAGGAAGATCACTATGTAGTCCACTATGTCAGGCTACACAGAGCAGCCACTGAAATCCACAAGCATGTGGACAATTTCAACAGAAAGGAGGAAACCATCAAAATGAACCAAATCTGGCCACCAGTATTTTAAAAAAAACAAACAAAAAACTAAAATCAGGGCAGTAAATAAAGAATGCCCCAGTGGCGAAGTGTGTTAAAGCACTGAGCTGCTGAACTTGCAGACCAAAAGGTTGCAGGTTCAAATCCCAGGAGAGGAGTGAGTGCCCACTATTAGCTCCAGCTTCTGCCAACCTAGCAGTTCAAAAACATGCCAATGTGAGTAGATCAATAGGTACTGCTCCAGCGGGAAAGTAATGGCGCTCCATGCAGTCATGCCGGTCACATGACCTTGGAGGTGTCTACGGACAACGCCGGCTCTTCGGCTTAGAAATGGAGATGAGCACCAACCCCCAGAGTCAGACATGTCTAAACATCAGGGGAAACCTTTACCTACTCTGAAAACAGAGGAATTCCAGACATGAAACAATCAGGGCCAGCTAACACCTCCCAACAAAGGATTTTCTCCAAAAAAAAAAGCAGCCAGTCCTTGAAGCAGCAAGGCTTTTCAATGCTAATCAAGGTGGCCAATTGGAACATTCACACTTGCCTGCAAGAGTTCCTTCTCCCACTCTGAACCTTCCACAGATATGTAAACCCCACTTGCCTCATTTCCAATATAACTCACAACTTCTGAGGATGCCTGCCATAGATGTGAGTGAAAGAGAATGCTTCTGGAACATGGCTATACAGGCCAGAAATCTCACAGCAACCCAAAGGAAGTTCACATTGTATCCCAGATCCTACCTGTGCACATTAGAGGTTGAGAAAATAAAGTTTCTGTAGACTTAAGGGTTCATCTTCATTGTGGAATTAATGCAGTTTGACACCACTTCTAACTGCAATGGCTCAATGCTTTGGGAATTGTAATTTGATGAAGAGCTGGCACTTATTGGCAGCAAGATCTTGTTACTACAATGACACTAGAAGTAATGCACTTTGATGCTACTTTAACCGATACAGTGTATCAGTTAAAGTAATAGTTTCATAAGGTCTTTAGCCTTCTCTGCCAAAGAGTGCTGGTGCCTCACCAAACTATAACTCCCAGGATTCTGTAGCATTGAGTCTTGGCAGTTAAAGTGGCCTCATAACCGAATTCATTCCACAAGGTAGATGCACCCCGAGAGATTGAGGTTTGCAGTAATAACAATAACAATAATAATAACGTTATTTATATTCCCCAAGAGGACTCAGCTAAATAATTCATGGAGGAGGGCTGTATTCCATACTATAAAATCATCGTAGTTTGGCAATACATGACGATGGCTCAATGCAAAGAAATTTTGGTATTTGTATTTTTGTGTGAAATTGAGATTTCTCTGTCACAGGTCTGATGCCACCGCACACAGTAAACTAGACACCCCAGAGGATGGAGCCATGGCAATTAAAATGATGTTGAACCCTTTTATTTATGTAGTGTGGATGGTCTCTAAGGGTGCATTTACACTGCAGTCTGACATCACTTTAACCTAGTGGTTCCCAACCAGTGGGCCGTGGGCCACGAGACATGCGGGAAAAATTGGCGTCGGGGTGCATGCTCCATTGAAGAAGAGTGAGAGAGAGAAGGAAGGAAGGAGATGCCAGCTCATTGCCCTTGCCAGCACTTTCTCAGCCTTGCGGGGCTTCCCAATGCATTCTTCTGAATTAGCATCCCAGACTTTGGTGCCTAGTCAAAGTAGTCCCTGGTCAAAAAAAAGTTGGGAACCACTGCCCTATGGCTCAATGGTATGGAATCCTAGGAGTTGTAGTTTGGTGAGGTATCAGCACTCACACTGATAGCTAATGACTTTATAAAACTGCAACCCCCATAATTGTGTAGCATTGAGCCACAGCAGTTAAAGTGATGTCAAAATGCACTAATTCTACTATGTAGACACACCCTAAGTCTACTTCCTCAGATGCATGGAATGAAGTGTCTAGGAACGGTTGGTAAGCTTCCAACTTTGTTTTTTTATTTTGTCTCTGAGGTGCTAATGATAATACTGATGATGATGATGATAATAATAAAGCTTTATTTATATCCTGACCCCTCTCCCCAAAAGGACTCAGAGTGGTTTGCAAAAAGGAAAACAATATAAAGAGTAAAAACAAGATGCAGTGATTTGAGTTTTGGACTGTGTGTGCATCTGCACAAGAATTATTGCAGTTTGAGACCAGTTTAACTACAATGGCTCAATACTATGGTGGCACAGTGTGTTAAAGCGCTGAACTGCTGAACTTGTGGACCAAAAGGTCGCAGGTTCAAATCCCAGGAGCGGAGTGAGCTCCTGCTGTTAGCCCCAGGTCCTGCCAACCTAGCAGTTCGAAAACATGCAAATGTGAGTAGATCAATAGGTACCACTCCGGCAGGAAGGGAATGGTGCTCCATGCAGTCATGCCAGCCACGTGACCTTGGAGATGTCTATGGACAACGCCGGCTCTTCGGCTTAGAAATGGAGATGAGCACCAACCCCCAGAGTAGGTCACGACTGGACTTAACATCAGGGGAAAACCTTTACCTAAGAAAGGAAGATGAGACAACAGGAAGTGAGGGAAATCTCCCCCTAGGAAGGGAAATTCACTCCTGGAAGAGTTATCATGGGGGAAATGTGTTTCCACTGAAGCTTTAGCGCCAATCCTTTTTTCCACAACAAGCCGAACTTTTCAAAATCCAATTATCACAGGGACAGAAAGTGGGGTGAAATCTTCTGAAGCAGCAAAACAATCACCACAGGGGTATTAACCTTTCAGTAAGCTATCCAAAGCGATTTTCTTCTCAAAACTTGGTTGAGGGGAGAGAAGCTTGTACTCCAAAAAAGAAAGAGGGAGCCCAAGAAGTTTCATAGATAAGGCACAACAAGAAAGTATATAATATTTATATACTACTATAAATATACTATTTCTATTAATTATATAAGAAAGATATTCTGTTTCTCCCCAAATTCTGAGTGGTGGAAGTTGCAGCCCACCCATACGTGCTCTACACTGTAGAAAGTATGTATGTATGTATGTATGTACACACACACACACACACACACACACACACACACACACACTTTCTATATTACAGAGCAGGCATGGGCAACTTTTGGCCCTCCAGGTGTTTTGGACTTCAACTTCCACAATTCTAACAGCTGGTAGAGGCTCCCTGGCCGACCTTGGACAAGGCACACTCTCTCAGCCTCTGCGGGGGTCAAAAGCAAAAAAGCCCCTTTGAACAAAACCTGCGAAGGAATTCAGAGAAAAACCCTCTGAACACACACACACACGGTTGGAGTTACACTTTAAATGTACAGTAGAGTCTCGCTTATCCAACCTTCACTTATTCAACGTTCTGGATTATCCAACAGTCTGCCTCCTGCCCCGATCCACAGCTGTTTCTCTAGGCAGCAAGGACTGAACATTTTTACGGATTTAACTTCCAACAATGTTGTTCCTGTAAGTTCATTTTATGCAATTCTATCTTTATTTGTGGTCAATTTTTTAGTAGTCAATATTTTTGTAGTCAATGTTTTCAATACACTGTGATGTATTGGTGCTGAATTCGTAAATACTGTAATTACAGTAGAGTCTCACTTATCTAAGCTAAACGGGCCGGCAGAAGCTTGGATAAGCAAATATCTTGGATAATAAGGAGAGATTAAGGAAAAACCTATTAAACATCAAATTAGGTTATGATTTTACAAATTAAGCACCAAAACATCATGTTTTACAACAAATTTGACAGAAAAAGTAGTTCAATACGCAATAATGTTGTAATTACTGTATTTACAAATTTAGCACCAAAATATCACGATATATTGATAACATTGACTACAAAAATGGCTTGGATAATCCAGAAGCTTGGATAAGCAAAGCTTGGATAAGTGAGACTCTACTGTATTACACAACGTTACTGTGTATTGAACTGCTTTTTTCTGTTGATTTGTTGTAAAACATGATGTTTTGGTGCTTAATTTGGAAAATCATAACGTAATTTGACATTTAATAGGCTTTTCCTTAATCCCTCCTTATTATCCAACGTTTTTTGATAAGTGGCTGAGGGGGGGGGGGAGGAAAGGGCCTGAGGCTGTTAGGAATGGTGGGAGTTGTAGCCCAAAACACCTGGAGGGCCCAAGTTTGCCCATGCTTGGTGTAGACTCATATAATCCATTTTAAAGCAGATGGTCTAGATAGGTGTGTCGTCGAAGGCTTTCATGGCCGGGATCACAGGGTTGTTGTATGTCTTTCGGGCTGTGTGGCCATGTTCCAGAAGTATTCTCTCCTGACGTTTCGCCCACATCTGTGGCAGGCATCCTCAGAGGTTGTGAGATATGGATAAACTAGATTGGATGTGCCAGTGTGGAAGCGGCCCCAGCGCCCCGAAGGCCCGCTCCCCTCCTTGCCCTTCTTTCCCCTTCGGGCTTCATGAGCCGGCCTTTTCCAGTAAATACATCCCGTTTCCTCCCAGCCTTCCTCCCCCTCCGCGTCCTGCCTGAGGCAGAAAGACTCCCCCTCAGTGTTTGTGGGCGAGAGACAGAGAGGGGGGGGGGGGGTGGAGTGTCCAGTCCCTCCAGAGGCGGAGTGGGCGAAGGTGGCCTCAGCCCTCAGCGCCGGTGAAGGAGGCTGTCCCTCCGGACGGGGAGGGCGGGCGCTGGCTCCTTCTCTCCTTCCCTCCCTCCTTGTTTCTCTCTCTCTCCCTTCCCAACTTTCTGCTCCTCCCTCCTTCCTTCCTTCCTTCCCTCCCTCCCTCCTTCCTCCGCGCAAAAGTTTCCCGTCGCTCTCGCTCGGCGCCCGGCTCGGAGACAACAAGCCTCCATCGGCAGATTTGTTTGCCCGCTTTTGCCCGAGTCTGGCCTCCCCCTCCCGCCTTGTCAGCGTCTCCACAGAACCGGACCCGAACTCCGAAGGGCTCCCGACGGCGAGGCCGCCCTCCCTCTTCAACAGGCGAGGTGAGTAAGTGAGGCGAGCGAGTGAAGGAAGGAAGGAAGCGCGCAAACAAGCGCTTCTCCTCGCAGCCCGGCCTTCGGAAAGCCCTCCCTGTTGCTCCCTCCTGAAAGACCCCCCCCCTCACTTTCCACAAAGGGGAGGGAGGGGGGAGGGGGAGGGCCTTTCCCCGCCCCCTCCCTCGCTCCACATACTTGGCCTCCCCCGGACCCAGACCGCAGCCTCTCTCTCTCTCTCACTCACGTACAACTTCCCTCCCAAATAGTTGGTCATGTTAAGCAGAGAATGGAGAGACCCCTCTTTCCTCTCCCTTGGCCCTGCCTTGTTGTTCCCTGTCCAGGAAACTTCTTGATCCAACTCCTCTCTCGGGGTTCAAGCTTCTCTCCCTTCAACACAAATATTATCTCCTTTCTTGTTGCACCTTGTCCTTGAAACCTCTTGGGGCCCTTCCACACAGCCATATAACCCAGAATATCAAGGCAGAAAATCCCACAATGCCTGCTTTGAACTGGGATAGGCTTCTCCTCAAAATCTGAGTTGAGGGGAGAGAGAAGCTTGTGCCCTTCCAGACAGGCCCTATATCCCAGGGGCCTTCCACACAGTCCTATATCCCAGGATATCAAGGCAGGAAATCCCACAGTATCTGTTTTGAACTGGGTTATCTGAGTCCACACTGCCATACATTCCAGTCCAAAGCAGATATTGTGGTATTTTCTGCCTTAATATTCTGTGTTATATGGCTGTGTGAAAGGGCCCTTGGGAGGTAACATTTTCATGGTTCTTCCAGGGCCCTTCCGCACAGCCATATAACCCAGAATATCAAGGCAGAAAATCCCACAATGTTGGCTTTGAACTGGGATAGACTTCTCCCCAAAATCTGAGTGAGGGGAGAGAAGCTTGTACCCCAAAGGAGGGCCCTTCCATACCGCACTGCCATATATCCCAGTTCAAAGCAGAATAATGTGGTATTTTATTCAGCTATGTGGAAGGGGCCCTTCCAGACAGGCCCTATATCCCAGGATCTGATCCCAGGTTTTGTGCTTTAAACTGGATTATATGAGTCCCCACTGGCTGTTAATCTTGGATAAACAAAACTCGGGATGAGATCCTGGGGGCCCTTCCACACAGCCCTATATTCCAGAGTATCAAGGCAGGAAATCCCACTATATCTGCTTTGAACTAGTCAAAGCAGATACTGTGGGATCTCCTGCCTTGATACTCTGGGATATAGGGCTGTGTGGAAGGCCCCTGGGATATAGGGCCTGCCTGGAACGGTCCCTTCCACACACCTGAATAAAATCCCACATTATCTGCTTTGAACTGGGATATATGGCAATGTGGTCTGGAAGGGCCCTCCTTTGGGAGCTTCTCTCTCCCCTCACTCAGATTTTGGGGAGAATCTTAATGTCTTTAAAAAATATTATATACTTTCTCCTTGCGCCTTATCTATGAAACTTTTTGGGGTCACTCTTCTTTTTTTTGCATACAAGCTTTTCTCCTCTCAAACAAGGCCTCTTCTACACTGCCATATAATTAAGATTGTCAAAGGAGATAATCCACATTATCTGCTTTAAACTGGATTATATGAGTTTACACTACCATATAATCCAGTGCAAAGCAGATACCCTGGATTTTATGTGGCGGTGTAAAAGAGGCCCTAGTTTTGAGGAGAACCTCCTGTCCTAAAAATATTGAGATTGTATACTTTCTTGTTGTGCCTTGTGTAGGCAACTTCTTTTGGGGTACAAGCTTCTCTTTTGGGATACAAGCTTCTCTCTCCTCACCAAGTTTTGAAATCCAAGGCCTTTCCAAAAATATTATATTATTTCTTGTTGCGCCTTCTTTATGAAAATTTTTGAAGTTGCTCTTTTTTTGGGTACAAGTTTCTCTCCCCTCACTGAGCTTTGGGGAGAAGCCCAAGGTCCTAAAAATATATTTTCCATTTCAGTCAGAGATATGTTGAAGAAGTTGTGTTTTTTTCCTCACTTTTCTCTTGAATTTTGAAGGCAGTGGCCTGTGATTTGGATTCGTGTCTTTATTATTTTTTGAACTTTGATTTTTTTTTTTGGGAGGGTTGTGCCTAGCCTTCTGGTGTTTAATCAAGAGTTTCTGCTTGTATATGAAGATAGTTATGACTCCCCCCCCCTTTCTTCTGAAGTTTTAAGACTTTGTTTCACCAACTTTTTATCCTTCTGGTGTGTAATCCAGACTTTCCGCTGTATATAGAGAAAGGTGTGATTTCCTCCCTTTTTTCTAAAGTTTTACGACTTTGCTTCACAAGTTTAGATTTTTTTAAAAGTTTTTTTTATTATGGATGTAGGAGGGGATATCATTTTCAAAAAGTTTTGTTCTTTTATTCAGTGTGTTTACTGGCAGTTTGTGCCTAGGCCATAGGGCCACTGTGTTGACAACTCACAGATTGCACAAACACATTTCCTCAATTAATTACCTTTGTATGGGAGATTTGCGTAATGCTGTTTCTCATTCCATGGTCACGTGGATGAAGACAAACACTTGTAGATTCGTCGTGCCTCTAAACGTATATACGAAAGCTCCAATATGAAATGACAATAGCATTGGTATGAGAGTGGTCAGGGTCAATGAATGCTGTATTCCACTTGGGGAAAAAATAGAGATGTTTTAGGAGAGTTTCTGTTGCTAGCATCCATAGTAGAGGAGTACTGTACTCTTGAAGCATGTTCTCATTTCTGGGGGTGCATCTGTAGCCGTCCTATTGAATTGTATGCATCTATACCAGGTATGGGCAAACTTTGGCCCTCCAGGTGTTTTGGACTTCAACTCCCACAATTCCTAACAGCCTCAGTCCCTTTCCTTTTTCCCCTCAGCTGTTTAAGCGGCTGAGGGGAAAAAGGAAGGGACCTGAGGCTGTTAGGAATTATGGGAGTTGAAGTCCAAAACACCTGGAGGGCCAAAGTTTGCCCATGCCTAATCTCTACTGTAAAATTAATTCAGTTTGGCATTACTTTAACTGCTATGGTTCAGTGCTATGGAATCATGGGAGTTGTAGTTTGATGAGGCACCATCCCTCTGTGACAAAGTAGTCGAAAGACCTTGTAAAACTGCAACTCCCATGATTCTGTAGCATGGAACTGTGGCAATTAGCATGATGTCAAACTGCATAGTGTGTAGATGCATCCTAAGCCAGTTGGATAGTTTTGAAGATCAAATGTTTTGGAGGCAGGCATTTGCCTGTTTTGTATGAACTTACATATGAAGGCGCTCGGCAGGGATTACTGAGGGAAACCACACACTCCAGTGGGACATCCTTTTGCAAACGAGGACAAGGCATTGTTGAGATAGGCTTCTTCTTTTTTTAAAGAGGGAAAATGTTTTGTACTGGATACTACTTTTTCATGGAGAGGCCTTCAGCCAAGTTGCTGTACAGTCACAGTCCTGCAGGGTTGGATATATGGTTAATCACATGGATCCAAACATGTAAGAGCTTGCTCCGATCCGGAAACAACTGTCTTGAAAATAGCACCCAAATCGCACTTTGTGTTGCTGAGCAGAATCACAGCTTCTAAAACTACTGCTTTGGAGGGGTCCATTGTCTTCAGGCTGGATGGCCATCTGTCAGGGGTGCTTTGAATGCGATTTCCTGCTTCTTAGCAGGGGGTTGGACTGGATGGCCCATGTGGTCTCTTCCAACTCTACTATTCTATGATTCTATGATTCTATGAATGCCTTCAAGACCGATTTAAGCAAATTAGAACTGTGATGGGATGTAAACAAAAAAAAAGCAGGGCCCTTCAGGTCAGTGATACATTTCACTTCCTTACTTTTCACATGGTGAAACTAAGGCAAGGGGTGAAAAGCCATGTTTCATCTTTTTCAGTGAGGCACATATAGCATCTGAAAATCAGGGCAGATTTAGTAAGGCTGCAGTCCCTTATAAAATGATCTGAATGTAAACAGCAAGACTTATTTCTGAGACTACACCCACCCTTCTTTATCCACAGGTTCTATACCCATGCATTCAACCACCCAAGATTTGATTTGTTTTTGAAATATCCAAAATCCAAACTTAAAGTATGCAATTTTTTATATGGGGCACCATTTTAATACGTCATTGAATATAATGGTGGCACAGTAGATTAAACTCTTGTGCCAGCAGGACAGATGACTTGAAAATTGAATTGCTGACCTGAAAGTGGCTGGTTCGAATCCAACCCGGGGAGAACGTGGATGACCTCACTCTGTCAGCTCCAGCTCCTCATGCAGGAACATAAGAAAAGCCTCCCACAAGGATGGTATAAATATCAAAACATCCAGGAAATATCCTTGCAGACAGCCAGTTCTCTCATACCAGAAGTGACTTGTAGTTTCTCAAGTCGCTCCTGACATAAATATATATATATAATGGATGAGCTCCCTCTGTTAGCTCCAGCTCCTCATGTGGGGACTTGAGAGAAGCCTCCCACAAGGATGGTATAAACATCAAAACATCCGGGAAATATCCTTGCAGACGGCCAATTCTCTCATACCAGAAGCGACTTGTAGTTTCTCAAGTCGCTCCTGACATGAAAAAAAAATGTAATGGGACTTGAGCAAACTTCGATTTTGATACATACAACAGAGTTATGGGACCAAACATCCAGTGAATACCAAGGGCTCAGTTTTTCCAGTTTCTTCAGAAATATGACCTACAGCACCAGGCATTAATTGGTGATCTCCCATTCAAGTATTAACTAGAACTTACCCTGCTTGGTTTTCAGGATCAAACAAGATCTGGTGCCTTTAGGATATTTAGGCATCACTTTAACAATATATGTCTATAAACGTTTGACAAGATGGTGATTGTGGATCACTTGCAAATTTACTAGAGTGCTACATTTAAACAAAGTTGAAGATCTTGTCAGTTGGAGACTTTGTCATAATATGCATGCTGCTGAGTTTCTACATTTCTCAAAAAGTTCCATAAATGGTTAACACTGGTTGAAACTATTTGTTATGGCTGTTTGAAATCCAACTAATTTCCCACATTAGCAAGTTTCAAATTGAATTATACATTCCATTGATTTTGCAAACTTTAAAACTTTTGAAAATTAAAAATAGATTTTGAAATTGTGAAACTGTTGGTTGCAAAATTTGCTTTCACCATCCTGTTTTAATTTGAAGGCACTGAACATACAGTATTAGCTTTCACATGATAAGATGATATAGTTTCAGCACTGGCAGTTTTATATTATTTTACTTTGCTTATGGGGGGAAATCGCTAAACCATGATTAAATGCTTTGGTAGATAAGCTATTAGTAATTTTTGTGTTAGGTGACCTGATGGTTTCTACATTGTGCTTACTACATAAATATAATTTAATTTTGTTAATATTAGTTTTTTCTACAAAATGTCCCAAATAAAAGTTAGTTTTTTCAAAGGATTAGGAGCATTTCATTTTTTTCTGTATTTTTATGTCATGATAAGAGTGCTAAGTAGGAGATCTGTGTTAATTCTGCCATACTGTTAAGTTCATTGCACAATAGTAGGTTAGTTTCTTTCCCTCTGCCTAACCTACCTGTCAGGGTTGTTCTGAGGGTAAAGGGAAGAAAAAAGAATCATGAATTCATCTGAGAAAAGCTGAAGTTTTAATATAAAAAATTAAAAAGTATTTCTTTCAGTACCTTTTGGTGAAGCCTTTTTGTTGAATATCCCATTCTGAAGAAAGGTGTAGGAAATTCAAAGCCTTGCTCTCATTACTTTGTAAGTTGGTCTTGGGAAAGTCTGTCACCAAGAAAACAATTCTCTGAAATAATTATTTTACTAAATTTCTATCCAGTTTGTAGTGCTTTCCCAAGTAAGTATTCAGATATTTAGAAATGATACATACTGATGTTGTTCCAGCAGAAAAAACAGAATCCACAAATTGTGTAACTATGTCTAAGGATTTGACAAATTCCACAATGTGGCATTGCAGCATGTGTAATGACGCCATTCCTACTCGTAAACCTTTCCTCCTGCAGGCAGGGATTCTCTCGAAATAAAACATGCTACTTGTGGAAGTTATGAATGCAAAACAGTTTCAGTGCTTAAGATAAAAACAAATTCTATACTTCGTGTGAAACAATCTTTACAAAACATTGCTATTGGAAGCAGTGCTCACTGAGTTTATTTCCAGGCAAACGAATGCTACATAGGTTTGTGAACATGGCGGAGAAGGGGATTTGACTTTTTATTTTGGACTCTGAAGTAACTTTGAAGTGAACTGCAAGTAATGGCAGCTGTCACAATCTGATCTGTTTAGTGAAACAAGTTTGACAGCTCTTGGTCCAGTTTCCTTATGGGACTTGTGCTTGTCTTGGAGAAACCACCAGCCCTATTGACAGTAACTGACCTTCCTTGTTTGCAGTTTCAGTAAAAAGCACAAACTAGCTGCACCATAGGATTGTTAGGGTGGTCTAGTTGTTTTTTTGTTTTATAATTGCTATTTCGTATTAAGTTCTAGTAATGGTTGTTTTAATTTTTTAACTTATTTTACTTTTTTAAATGTAATTTGTTCATATGTTTCTTGGTTGGCATTGAATGTTTGCCATAAGTGTTGGAAACAGCCATGAGTCCCTTCAGGGAGATAGGGCAGTCTACAAATAAAGTTTGTTGTTATTATTATTATTATTATTATTATTATTATTATTATTAATTGCAGTCACCTCCATAATTTTACTGGGTTTGGTTATCTGGAATTGTCAGACAAGAAATCCTATCCTTATTTGCATTTTGTGTAAATTGTTCTGTCTTGTGAATTCTTTGGTATATTTCATGAGCAAATACTAAATGGGACGTGTAATAAACTGACCGTTCTTGAATGGGGTTCATCGAGTGCATGTTAGCACATACTGTTAATCTCAGGCAAATATTGCATGTCATGCTAAGCCATGGTTATTGATGTTTAGGTGTTTACTTAGGGGAAACGTTGTGGTATTAATGCTAATAGTCTGGTATCAAGATATTCCCACAGCATATAGATTGCCATGATTTTTCTCTTGGTACTGGTCTTTGAGAAATAGCATCTCTTTCGAAAAACAGTACAGTCACAGGAAGTTGAAGCATATTGATTTCTATTGTGAAAATGCTCTTGAAGAAGGTTTATTATTGTGGATAATTTAATAGCTTCTGTGTGTGAGTATGTGTGATAATGGTGCATTATCATTAGTTTATGGGAGGGTACAGTACATGACTGTCAGTCAGATAAGTCTGAATGCATTCAGTGTTAAGTTGATGTCCTAGGTTTTTAGTAAGAGGGTTGGAGCCCCTGGTGGCGCAGTGGGTTAAACCCTTGTGCCGGCAGGACTGCTGACTGGCAGGTTGGCAGTTCGAATTCGGGTAGACCAGGTGAACTTACTCTGTCAGCGCCAGCTCCCCATGTGGGGACATGAGAGAAGCCTCCCACAAGGATGGTAAAAACATCAAAACATATGGGCATCCCCTGGGCAACATCCTTGCAGGCGACCAGTTCTCTTACACTAGAAGCGACTTGCAGTTTTTCCTGACACAAAAAAGTAAGAGGGTTGAGTAGTCTTCACCTTTTCTTATGTTCTTAATTCTTATTTTATTGCCATTTGCTGTGTTGAGCTTCACTGTTTAAAGGATGCAGCTCTTATCTAAGCTTTTGACCAATATGAGTAAAGAAGACCTCTCTAAAAAACTCAAAAATACAAACCCAGATCTGCAAAATATATGTTCTCATTTTCTGTATCCTTCATATAGCCACATTACTTGTATTAAGAAAGATGTTGGATTGCCAATGGGTCAGAAAAATGTGATCCAATCTGTCAAGAGTCAGACGCCAATTAGCGAACAAAAATAGAGTTTATTCAGCAGATAAGCCAAAAAGTAATGTTAACACAGAAAAAACCTTGAAACACTTCACTATCAGTGCTTCAAGAGCAGTTCAAACAAAATTATAATTCAGCAACACAAGCAGGTAAAAACAAAGCTAAACAAACTTAGTGCAAACTGCACTTTCTGAGTTCTAGCCCTGCCAGCTGGCTCTGTAGTTTTCAAAGGAACAGTTCCCAAAAGGAAACACCAAATTGGTCAGGAAACAAACAAACAAACAAAGAATGCAGCAGACTGCTTCCACAATGTGGATAAAGCCGAAGGCTCCAAAAGGATGGTGAAAAGACGTCGTCCGGGATTCCAAGGTCAGGTCAGGAGATAACAGCGGTGTCCAAAGAGCAAGCCAGGAGTCAAAAGCCAATAGTAGTCATCAATCACAGGGCGAAGGCAGTAGCAAGGTCAAATTTCGATCCAAGGTCTGAAGAGGGTGCAGTCATCCAAAACAGGTCCACGATAAGACACAGCGAGAGCCAAGCTAGGTGATAACAGCAGATTCAAATCATAGTCCGAGTCCAGTCTTCATGGAAACACAGAGATCCCAATGGCGCCTCAGCAACACCTTGCCACACGCAAAGTGCAGTGGCCAAACATTCCCATTTTATTCCCCTTCCTCCTGGGTGACCAAACACTCACACCCAAACATCAGGTGTCCCAAATCTACTCAGAGTCTGAGCTCCACACAGCTAGAGCTCGTGGATCTGGAGTACCTAGCAATTCGTCGGAGTCCCAATCATCCTGCCCACACTTAGCCCCATGAACACTTAAAGAACCATCCTCCCTTCTCCAAGCATCCCAATTGGGATCAGCTCCTGCAGAAACCCCAGGTTCAGAAGTATCCATAGACCCCAAATCCCCAGACATCTCCGGTGGCTGTGCCCATTCAGTGCCCGCTTCCCCAACCACCACCTGTTCCTCAGCATCCATCTCCCCATCTGAATCTTCCTCAGAAGATCCCCCATATAGCTCTCTAAGTCGCTTCCTGCGCAACTCCTCCAGTGAACCCTCATCACGAGGGTTTTTTCTTCCTCTTCGAATTCCATCCCCATCAACCATAATCCCCGAAGGCGCAGTCACAACAAATCTACTCTTGTACTTTTGATTTGTGTCTTGTAGAAATTAGTAAGTGAAACTTTGCATAACATAAAGCTAAGACTGTAGGAGGGTATTATGATTTAGTCTTTATACATATTTTCAAAGGTAAAAGAGCTGAGACTGGCCCAGTTGGCAAATGTTTTTGAGCATTGGTCACTGTATATTATACAAAAAACCCAAATTTCACACATTTCACTATATAGTTCATCAGAATTTTTCAACATTGGCAATACCAGAGAAGTGAAATGATATAGTGTGCAGCTTTCACCAAACTTTGCAATAAGTTTGGTGAAAGCAATAAGGAACAATTGGATATTTGAAAGAATTCAGTGACTGCTTCTGCCCAAGTTGTCAGCTCAAATTGTGACTTCTGTGTCATGAAATACTAAATTTTATAATTCTGGTGAATGGTCCAAGGATATTTCATTCTATTCTTGACATTGGGAAGGGCTATAACTCTCACACATGCTCTGTAATCTAAAAGATTTCAGGTTCAATCTCTGGAGGTAGAACTAGGAAAGAAATGACTAGTCAGTGCTAGTCAGCATCAGTCATAAAGATCTGATCATATAAGGCAGCTCCTTAATGGTTGTTGTGTGTATGCCCATGTTTCAGAAGTATTCTCTCCTGACATTTCGCCCACATCTATGGCAGGCATCCTCAGAGGTTGTGAGGTATATCATATATCATATACCTCACAACCTCTGAGGATGCTTGCTATTCACTCCCCCCCCCCTTTTCAGTATAAAGTATCCATATAGATGTGGCCCTAGTCTAAAGCACAGGTGTGAGGGGTTCGTACCTGAGAAAGCTAGGACTGTGCTTTAAAAGGACTCATGTCTGTCATTTCATAACTGTCTTGCATGTTGATTCCCCGGTATACTTGTGCATTGTGTCAGGTTTCTTTTTGCATCTTTCCTGGGACTTTAAAGTTTTCAAATAAGACAAGATAGCTAAACATATTTTCCAATAAATACTATAAGTGTGTTTCTAATTAATACATCTGGTGTTATTACTGTTTTGATTTTATTATTCCATAAACTTCGCCATGCATCTGGTGATCTTATGGTTTCATAAAAGTTGTTGTTGTTAACTAAATTTAAATGCTACTTTTCATCCCACATAAGCCCTGGTGCAGTTTATGGAATAATAAAATTAAAACGTTAATAAAAGCAACCCCCCCCAAAAAAACCCCCAGTAAACTTGTTCATTCTAAAAAAACAACGATAAGGCATGCAAACTTTATTAAAAGACACTTACTTTTCCTGTCTCTTAGTTAACCATGGCAGTATAGATGTTTCCAGTTCCAAGATGAAACAGCCCGAAAGACATACAACAACCCAGTTATCTGAGACTGACCATTATGATTGAATTCAACATTAGTCCTCTGCTATAATTTTAAAAAGCTAACATATTAGTATTTCTCATTTTATATTACACTAACAATTTGGGTAGGGAACCGAAAATAGATTCCTCGAGTAGCTCCAAAACAACCCCACTTCCAATGTTGTTTTGTCCTCATTACTTCCCACAGTAAGGCATCATTGATAATGTCATTTATTGCTCTTATCTTTTAGAAAATGACTGAAATCTTATGTTTGTGTTCCTTGAGATCTTTTGGTGTCTCTTAACCTCTTTCAAGTATAACACTTTGGGTGCACACTACAGTTATGATTTTGAACTGTGCTTTCTTGCTACACTGATCATTGATATGATACATCACATTACAGTATGCACCATACATTTTCTGTATTGAAGAATTTTGTATGGGTTTATGCAGAAACCACACAATGAAGCTTCACAGTTGTTACATGTTTCTGAGGCAAGTTATTCTAAAGTGGAGCATGAGAAAATGAAATCACTGTTGTTGCTACTCGGAAGATCCTGGCCACTTGAGCTAGAATTTATAATGTAGTCCAATGGAAACAGTTAAAGCAAAGTGTTAGCAGACATTTTTATAATCCCTTTCTAGAAAAACTGAACTAGGGCTAGGATTTCCCCAAATAACTGGTAGTAATCTAAATGCTCCTCTATATAAGTGAATGGCATAGTTCAGCTAAAGTAGGGTGAGGTCAGTACCGAGATATTTAGATGTCCTTTTGTGGGCAACTTGAAGGTTAGGGGTCTGATTTTAGACTTCAGGATCAAAATCTGTATCCAATGTAGTAATCATTAGGCTCCAAATATTGCTTGTAACGTGTTCCAAACAACTATAGATTTAGTCTTTGCTACATTAATTGGGAAAATTGTGATGTTTATAGGTGTTATCTAATCTATTTTATATTTTTAGATGGGACTGAAAGATTAAGTTGATTTATCAGTTTAGAAGTCAAGTAAAATATTTTCTTTGGCGAGAGTGGATAAACAAGGATGCAGGCATTGTTTAATACAAATTGGTTGAGTTTATTGGGTCAAGCTCTACCAGGTTGCTACGCTCATAATTTTGCTCCCCTGCCCCAACCTCACAAGTTTTATTAAGAAGGAATATGGCTATAGGACTTCTGGGTGTATTGTAGACTTTCTGATCTCAGCATGTTGTTTTTCTATATCTTGACTGCCTTGTCCCTTTCTCTTCACTAACATTACCAAAGCTTGGCTTCCAAAACCCTCTATGCCAACCACCATCCCTAATTCTAAGTATCCAAACTTCCTTATTATCTCATTCAGGTATCTCTTCCCTACTTTCGGAAGGCCTATCATTCTTAACTAATGGAGAGGTTAAATATTTCTCTCATGCAGCAGCAGCAGCAGCTAGTGACAGGTTAGGTCTTTGTTTTGTTTTTCCAGAATGTGTTTATCCTTCTCAGCATTGGAGCTTGCCTATTTAGGTTGGAGAAGGGCTGGAACCTAGTAGTAGGAAGCTTGCAACGTGTCTTGCAAACATAACCCAGATTGACTTTTGATATCTCTAGGTAGAACTGGAAAAGACTCTTGTCTGACACCAGAGAATTACTGCTGGTTGGTAGATATACTGAGCGAAGGTAAACTGCCTCATTATCAGGTTGCTTCTTATATCTCACCTTGATTTGTGAAAGAACTGATAAGAATAAGAAGTCTTTCACGAGTAGGTTACAAAGATGTAAGATCTCTTTAGAACAAGCCTTCATTTCCTTTTCCTCTTTCATTTTCTAAAACATTTATTGAATAGATGGGACAAAGAATGAATGTGATAATGACGTGTGTGTGTTTGTGTGTATTTCTATGCCCTGAAATGTGGTCCTATTTCCTACTTTGCAACAATTCAAGATGTTTGTTCTTTGTAAATTACTGTTTTTCTGAGCTTTTAGGATACATTTTGCTCATATTATTGCGAAGAAGGATTTGATAAGGCATGCTTTCCAAGTTTAACTTCTTTCTACTCATATATTACTGTAAAAAAAGAGATAAATTTATCATTTCTATCACTTTCAGTAATTATATACCAGTAAGCAGTATTTCAGAGGGTTTTTTTCCTCCCCATATAACTTCCTGGATGAACATTAGGACACACCTTAAAGCCTATATAGTATTATTTGTGTGTGTGATATACCAAGTAGCTGGCCTTTGTTAGCTTTTTAAAATCCAGCCTTTGTTTCAGTGGGAAGGTTTTAATTCTCAGAACTTGGCATGATACCATATTAAAGGAGTGATTTGCACTTTCTCCTTTAACATATGAAGTAGGATCCCTGGATGTCAGCCACCATGATCTCCCAGACAGATTTTGGCGCTTGATGATGTTTCATTACAATGGAAATCCATGCTTCTTCTGCTAAGAAAAGGCAGAGTAGTGGACCTGGCTCTTGCTCATATTCATCAGTTTCCATGAATTACTCTGAGATTACATTGTTAATAAGTTAAATTGTATTACAACTGAATACTAGCATAATCCTTCTACTTTTTAGTAGTGTCCTGTTTTGGTCGAGTCTTACTTTGAATTTTTGTTTGCATTTTTTTAAAAAAATCTTCGTTACTTGTTTAATTTTGGCTTCATTATGTCTTTTTCATGTTAATTATTTTCTTGTTATGATTTTATGCATCACTTTGAGAACTTTAGGTATTTGTTGGTCCAGCGTGCAATGCTAAAGCAATGCATATGTCAATAAAGAAAGAGCTAATTTAGACTGGTTTCTTCACTCCTTGCCTAAAGGAATCAGAGACATTTAATAAGCTTCTTCTAGTATCTTAAAGACTTCCAACCACCATCAATTAAAAGTACTTCATGTTCCTGTTATACCCAAAGAAAAACAGGAAATGACTGTGCCTTAAACTATAGAGCCCAGAATAACAGAGCTCTCCTATCTTCTAATTCTTATTGGATGTTGGAGATGACAGATTGATCAGAGTAATTACAGTCTAACAACATCTGGAAAGCCCAAATTGCTCACTTCCATATTTCACAGTAAATATCATGGTGCTTGAAGCTTTTATTTGATTTTTAATAAACAATTGTCATATCGGCCCCCATCCCATATGACCACCCCATCCCCAACCTGCAAAATGGAGGTGGTAAAGCTGAACTTGGTTGTAAGATTATGGTAGGCCACTCTATTTTTATTCTTCTGTCCCTCCCCCTGGTGCAAAATAGCTAGAGAATTGTGGGAGTTGTAATAAAAGCACACATGGAGAAGTAGATGTTTGGAAATAGAACATTTCAAATATTTCACAGCAGTATAATCTAGATCAGGGGTCCCCAAACTTTTTAAACAGGGGGCCAGTCCACGGTCCCTCAGACTGTTGGAGGGCCGGGCTAGAGTTTGTTTTTTTTAAAAAAACTGAACAAATTCCTATGCACTCTGTACATGCCTCATTTTGAAGTAAAAAAACAAACAAAATGGGAACAAATACAGCCTTGATGATGATGATGATGATAATAATAATAACAAAGAGGGTTGGAAGAGAGCCCTTGGGCCACTGAGTCCAGCCCCCTTCTGCCTTTGTGCACAAAAGCACAAGCAAAGCACACCTGACAGATGGCCTCCCAGCCTCAATGTTAATAATAATAATAATAATAATAATAATAATAATAATAATAATAATAATAATAAAGAGGGTTGGAAGAGATCCCTTGGGCCATTGAATCTAACCCCCTTCTGCCTTTGTGCACAAAAGCACAAGCAAAGCACACCTGACAGATGGCCACCCAGCCTCAATTTTAATAATAATAATAATAATAATAATAATAATAATAATAATAATAATAATAATAATAAGGGTTGTAAGAGAAGAAGAGACCCCTTGGGCCATTTAACCCAACCCCCTTCTGCCCTTGTGCTGTGGGGGCCAGATAAATGGCTTCGATGGGCCGCATCCGGCCCCCGGGCCTTAGTTTGAGGACCCCTGATCTAGATAGTGTATTTGGACAAGTTTGCTGCATTGGACTTACTGCACTGGACTTCATGAAGCATTGACTTTAACTGGTCATAGCAATTTGCAGCTGAATGCAGTTGGTGTTCCAGAGCTACACATAGGCTTATAGACCTAATAGAAAATGCTATATCAAAGGATCCAAATCTTATCTTCTTATCTCCATTCCCCCTCAAAGATATCTAGCTTGAAGTAGATCTACATGTTCTAAAACTAGTCATGGAATTTCAGGACATTTTTGCACATCGCAGTTTCCAGCATAGGGATATTTTGATCTAGGAAAATAAGAGCCTATTGTATAACACTTAATGCATTATGAAACTCATTTTTTGCATAATGGCCCTTATAGAAATATTGTAATGTGTGAAACTGTCCTCATTTAATAGGGTTTTTTATTGGCCAGTTTCCAGGTCTGCCCTGGACCCAGAGTTTCAAGTGTTGTGATGGGGCAATTTAGTAGAAGACAGTTTTGTAAACAGTACATTTAGATGTTTGCAGAAATCTCGGGTAACTAGTTTGTAAAATAGTTTTTTCTCTTTTTTTTGCACTCTCTGTTCTAACAAAGCTCTTTTGATAAACTGATTGTTCTTGATGGGTGTCTGAACAGCACTTCTTTAGTGTAGGTGGCTTTCAGTTCATAGAAGCATAATTGGTTTAACACTATTACAGTTTAGAGATTGTGAATTATTGTCTTTTCTAGCATTTCCATTATGGAATAGTTTGGAACACAGGATGAATGTTCATCTTTTATATATATGGTGGCGTGGCAAGCACAAAGGGTAGGCATCCCATTTTTAGACACTGAGTTATGTATGAGTTGAAGCATGTTTTGAAGAGTCAGAGGCATGCTGTACTGTACATTCTTCTTAATAAAGAAACGGATTGTATCATCTTACCTGTCAATTACTATAAATAAACAACTTTTATTTTCTTAAGATGTTTGCTATGTGTACAGTTGGCTGTGTGTATGTGAGATAATATGTAACCATGTGACCAATTAGCTTCATTTGTGTTTTATGACGTATTGATTAATCCTCAACATAACCACATTTCCTGTGTTTAAAGTAGCCTCTGTTTAATGCTGTTTTTTTATTTTAGATTTTTAAAAAATCCAGTTATTAATTTATCATGGAGCAACATGTTTTTTAAAATTTGAACTTGATATAAGAAACACATTGTTTCTTCCTCTACCCATGACCAGGATGATACTGAGATAAAGAATGAAACTGGGGAGGTATTAACATGTGTTATATCAAGTCTAGATTATACAATACAGATTAAGACATTTTAGGTATATTGAAAATTAAAAATCATTTATGCTGGTTTTTCTTGTCCTTGTTTAATTAAAACATGTACCGAAAATTCAGAGCATCTGTTAACAAGCATTAATTTGTTGCATCAGTGTGACCTGAGGTTAAAGCAAAATGCAGCTGAATTTGAGTGTATTGTCCTAGTTTCCCTGCTTCCTTGACTGCAAAGAGTGCTTTACGCCTCTCCTAAAGGAAACAGAGCAACTGAAATGGATCTGCCACCACAGAGTGACTAGGTTTATGGAGCAGGCCTTGTTTCTTTCACGTAATTACAAAGCTATCTCCAATGACTGCACTTTTTATTGCTTGGCACTGATAGCTTTTCTACTAAACGTACCTTTTTCTAGCCTCACAATGACAGAATATTGATAAGCTTCTGCATTCAGCAAGAAATTAAAGTCTTACCTTCTATGTGCAGCTTTCACATTTTTAATTAAATGAGGACAAGAAAAACCAGCATAAATGATTCTTAATTTCCAATATACCTAAAATGTCTTAATCCATATTGTATAATCTGGACAGTGAGTGTTTACCTACTCTCCCTACTTAGTTTTCTCTAGGGGTAGTGGTTGGGCTGGTTAAAAAGTCCCAGCAACACTATTAGGGCAGGGGAGGGGAAGAAGTGATTTGAATTAGAGGTTTGTGAACAGCTTTGAGATATGTTATTGTTGCTTGATGACTCTCTCCTCCCATCTCCTCCTAAATTAGATCCAGCTGTTCACTATAGTCACTAACTAACTTTCAGAGAAGATGTTAGAAGTTCACAGGCTTCGGATGACTTCCAGTTAGTGGAGGATGGGCCCTTATGTGTGTGCCAGCTCATCCAGCCACTTTTCCCCACCTCCCAGAAGCAGGAAAGGCATAACAGTCAAACAAATTAGGAATCTCAAATAGGACAAACTCCTCCAGAAAAACATTGTGGGTGGCAATGCTGCCCCCACAAAGTAACTTGATATAAGAGACACATTGTTTCTTCCTTTGCTTATGACCAGGATGATATTGAGATAAAGAATGAAACCAGGGAGACATTAAAAGGTTTTGTATTAACTCCAGTTGTTCTCATGTAGACTAGGTAAATGTGTGTTTTGGACATGACAATTTGGTAACCTTTATAATTACCTAAATAAATGTATCCTAGAACCTGGCGGAAAAAGTCAAGCGCCATTGATGCTTTGGGAAATGACAAAATGTAATTGCTATTCAAAGCTACCATAACTGATGTTCATCAAAAAATATATACCACAAATCAGGAATATTATCACCAATTCTGGGAAGGATGCAGATGATGCCTTAGAGCAGGGGTCCCCAAACTAAGGCCCGGGGGCCGGATGCGGCCCTCCAAGGTCATTTACCTGGCCCCCGCCCTCAGTTTTATAATATATTTTTATATCATTTTTAATAATATAATATATTGTATATACATATAATGTTATACAATATAATAATAATAATACCATATTATAATATTACAGTATAGTATCATTAAATATAGTAATATATAATGCTAATATTGTGCTATGCTAATAATATAATGCATTGTAAGTACATACAGCTGCTCTGAGTCCCCTTCAGGGTGAGAAGGGTGGGATATAAATGCAATAAATAAATGTAGTAAATGAATAAATAAATAATTTTAGACTTAGGCTTGTCCAAAGTCTGAAATGACTTGAAGGCACACAACAACAACAACAACAACAACAACAATCCTAATTAACTTGACTATCTCTTTGGCCAGAAGCAGGCCCACACTTCCCATTGAAATCCTGATAGGTTTATGCTGGTTACAATTGTTTTCATTTTTAATTATTGTATTGTTCTTTCATTGTTGTTTTGCACTACAAATAAGACATGTGCAGTGTGCATAGGAATTTGAACGGTTTTTTTTCCCCAAATGATAATTCGGCCCCTCCACAGTCTGAAGGATTGTGGACCGGCCCTCTGCTTTAAAAGTTTGAGGACCCCTGCCTTAGAGGCTAGAAGTAAGTCTAAAGGGTTTCGGTTATAGGATAATGAATTTTTGATTGAACATTAGAAGGAACTTCTTGACAGTGAGAGTGGTTCAGCAATGAAGCCAGTTGCCTAGAGAGGCGATGGGTTTTCTATCTGGATGTCTTCAAAACTGCTATTTGCTGGGGAAGCTCTGGCTGGAGATCCTGCATTAAGCAAAGGGATGGACTTGATGGCCCATAGAGCCCCTTCCAAACCTATGATTCTACGTTCAAGGGATGGAAGCATAATTAATTAACAAACAAAAAACCAAGGAAACTGTTAGAATCAAGAAGATGTTCTGCAAAAAGAGATCTTGCCAAAATGAAAGGTGCAAAGAGAACATAAGTAGTGCAACAATGAAAGCAGATGATAACCAATGCCACAAAAATTGAGCAAATTGCTACAAATACTACATAGAAGTAGCCATAAACTCTTTAAATATAATCATGCAAAGAAGTAATACACCAGTTTGGAATACCACTGAACAAAAAGAGGAAACTGGATTTTCAAAAAGAAAATCTCATACTGATACAAAGAGACGAAATCCCAGTACTTTTTATTTATAAAAATTAACAAATTATCCAATCTGGGTAGGGGGAGAATTCCACCGTTTTTCCAAATTAAAAGGTGAAATCGTTTACTTCTCCACATCACCAAATTAATAAGACCCCTGAGATTGTGCTGAGTACTAGAGGCCAATATAACACAATTTTAAAGGGTATCCAAGTGGAATCCAAGAAATTACAGTTTGTTAGATTATTATCTCTTCCAGTTAGATTGGTGGAATGCATTATGAAGATAAAATTAGCAAGCATTTAGAAGAAATCAAATCAACATGGCTTCTTCAGAGTAAACCCTTTCTTATTACTTTCTCAATATTTGTTCCTAGGAATACTTAAAAATAGCACTTTGCATTGTGCCCCGTATGGAGCTAGGGAAGATAGTGGAACATGGGGCAAGATTCTTCCATCAGAAAAAAACCCCCTGCCATTCTGTCTTTGATGTTTTTAGAAACTCCTTGGCATGAACCTGGTACAGTGCAATTCACAGAAATCTGGCTGAATTTTCAAAAACAGCTATGTTTGTATTTCTTGCAGCCTTTTCACATATGGCAGGGACAAGAAGGCTTCCTGGTTAACTCTTTAGCCCTACTATATGCCAGTATCCAACTGAAGGAATATGTTGCTGTCAAGACCGCTTTAGTTTATGGCACCCTATGAATGAGAATCTGCATTCATCAGAGAAATCCATACCACCATCTTTCTTGTGCTATTGGCATTCTCAAAATTATTACTTCAGTTTTGTCTGTAGTTGATGTGCCTGTATTAAACCCCTCACCGTTGGCAGGTTCTGGGTAAATTGGCAGATCATAAATGGGCCAGATTTTAAAAAGTATGAGCCCATTACCATCTGCATGAGGGCATCTAACTGTATATTTCCTCACTCATTGGTTTAATTCCTGTTGGATAAGATACTCTAAAGCAAGGATCCTCAAACTTTTTAAACAGAGGACCAGTTCACAGTCCCTCAGACTGTGTGTGTGTGTCTGGGGGGGGGGGGGGGCAGACTATAGTGTAAAAAATGATTTCCTATGCACATACCTTATTTGTAGTGCAACAATATATATGAAAGAACAACAACATTTAAAATGAAGAACAATTTTAATCATAAATGTACCAGTATTTCAATGGGAATCGTGGCCCTGCTTTTGGCAGATGAGAGAGTCAAGTTAATTAGGATCGTTGTTGTGTGCCTTCAAGTCATTTCAGACTTGGGGCAACCCTAACTTTTTAAAGTTTAGGGTGGAGGCAAGGTAAAAGACCTTGAAGGGCCGTATATGGGCTGCTTCTGGGCCATGGGCCTTAGTCTGGGGACCCTTGCTCTATAGGTTTTCTCAAATGGTGATGCTCGTTTCACTGGGCTATGTGTCCTTTTTCTAAAGAATGTTATTAAAAACACGCACCCCTTTTCAAAAAGAAATTGTACCACATGGAAATATATGGACAACTGCATTAGTCTATTTTATATTTGGATTCACTTTAGAGACTACAAAGAAAGACATGACCCCTCTTGTAATATCTTTTCCTCATCAATCTTCTCTGGGTAGATATCTAAAACTTTTGATGTTTGGCTATAGTGTGAAGTATTTGAAATTGCCTGAATATGATTAAAATTAGATATACAGTCAGCCCTCCACATTGGCTGGGGTTAGGGGCACAGGAGAAGTGGAAAACCATGAATAAAATGTTTTTCCTAATGAAGAAACACCTCTCCAGGAATCTCAAAGGTCCTCCAGTGTTACTCTATGGTCAACTTTCAGCAGAAAGATGACAATATATTCATACTGTAAACCCTAGAGATTCTTGGAGAGAGCATATTAATCAAATCTGCAAAAGTTAAACCACCAATGTGGAGGGCTGGCTGTAATTTGTACAATTACCCAGTACATGGTGTGACCACCTACAGGCCATTTCTTGTATTTAGTACATGAAATGTACTGATGTAAGTTGGGAGAATTGAAATGCAAGTGATGCCCTGTGAAAGGGAGCCACAGTGTAGGAAAATGCGTGGTGAGCGAAGTGTGGGTATCAATTCTGTGAAATCCACATGTGGATAAATGTCCTGGTTTTGCTGAGATGGTGTGCGTAGGAAAAAAGTAATTTGGAGGTGGGGAGTTTTGTTAGGTTTTTACTAGACTTTGCCCAGTTTATTTATACTTCATCTGGGATGGGCTTTTGAAATCTCATTTGCTTTAGTGTTCTGGTTGGTTTGGATTCCCCTGGGGCCTGGTCATAAAGCATGGATGAGGCTTGCAAAAACCTGCCTCTAAAACAACACTTATCTTCTGGCTGCTTTGTATTAAGAGGGGCGGAAGGGCAGGCAGCCCAAGGCAAAGGGCTTTTGTGTGCAGGAGATACCTTGAGAATTGCTTTTTAAGTGGTGTGTGTTTGGCCCTGCTATGCTATCAATGTCCCAGTATGAAGCATTTTACAAGATGTTCCACATTCATCTGTCCTGAGGCTAAATGTAAGTTCTGAAATGAATGTGCATTATTCTGACATTGGGAAGCCATGTCTGGCATGAATGCTGCTGCAGTTTCAGAGATTAAGCTTCTGTTTCTGACATTCTTTGGGAGCTCAGAAACAGACTGTGAGAAATTAAGAGGTGAGTTAATAGTTAAACTAGGCTATCCCTTCTGGTAGTGGACTCTTCTAGTGTGAAAACACAAGTACTTGTTTCAGGTCTATGACATACCCATGATTATATTTGGATGTAAGTGTTTTCAAGTTACCTGCTTAATTATGATGACCCCATATATTTCATAGGATTTTCTTAGGCAAGGAATACTCGGAGATGAATTTGCCAAGTCTTTCCTCTGAAAAAAACCCCCTTTATATTATTTTATGCAGAATAACCAATACTGGCTTTACATATATTGAAGACTCCACAGAGGGACACATACAGAAAATAGAAGCAATAGGTTTCTAGCTGTCTGTATGTGTTCTAGTACTTAGTAGTGATGTGTGCGGTATTTGTTCCATTTGTTTAATTCGTGTTTCCGTTTCTTACCGGAAAGGACCCTCTTGAAACAAAAACCAACTCGAAACTAAAGGCAGGCGGGAGCCGATATTGGCTCCAAGCCTGCTTTTCAGATTGATTGACTCCCTCTCAGGGCCTGAAGCTGAGCAATGAGTAAGGAGCGCTCCTTACTCGGCAATCGGCCGCAGGCCCTGTGAGGCCTGGGTGTGTAGGCACAAAGCCTGCATCTGTAGGCCTAGGAGCTTTGGGCCTACGGGTGCAGGCTTCGGTCCTATGCACCTGGGCCTCGCAGGGCCTGCGTCTGATTGCCAAGTAAGGAGTGTTCCTTAATCAGCAATTGGCTGCAGGCCCTGCAAGGCCTGGGTGCATCGGCCCAAAGCCCTGCACCCATAGGCCCAAAGCCTGCACCTGAGGCCCAGTCACTTTGGGCCTACAGGTGAAGTCCCCCCAATCCCCCCCCCCAAATATAATGGGCCAAAAGAAAACTGATCTTTAGGTCCCCGAAAATAAACAAATGTCTGACCTCCCGATTTCTGGAGGCTCAGACGAAAACGAATCAGGGCACCGCCGAAAACCAGGACACAAAATGGATCAAGTTAAGTCCTGAATGCACATGACTAGTACTTAGTCATTTTAATATTTTATATAGCTCGGCAAGGAACACTAATTTTTAACTATTTATTTATTTATTTATTTATTTATTGTGTCGGAACAGGATTGAGAATACAGTTATAATGTATAGAAAAACAACAAACAAAGTTAAAAAATTGGCATTATACTAAATTTCCTTTGATCAGATGCTGGCCACTTGGAGTGCCTCTGGTATGGCTGTAAGAAGGCCCTCCATTGTGCATGTGGCAGTGCTCAGACTGCATTGCAGTAAGCAGTCTGTGGTTTGCTCTTCTCCACACTCCACACTCACATGTCGTGGATTCCACTTTGTAGCCCCATTTCTTAAGATTGGCTCAGCACCTCATGGTACCAGAGCACAGTCTGTTCAGCGCCTTCCAAATCACCCAGTCTTCTGTGTGTCCAGGCGGGAGTCTCTCATCTGGTTGAGGTTCTGGGTTTTGGCCTACCATTTTTGGACTGTAGCTTGCTGAGGTGTTCCTGTGAGAACTCTTAACTTATAATTAAAGAATGATCTTGCGCTTGAAAGCTTCTACTGATTTAAGGGACAAATGATTACAGGCGTTCTCTAGGATTAGGATATTAAGGAGGGGAATAAAGTAATATTTTTTCAACTTTAGTTTTTAAATAAAATTTATTGTGATCAATTTAATTTGTTTTTTGAATTGCCTTTATACTTTTTAATTTTATTTATTTAAAACCTATTGAACATTTGCTTGGCTGATTGTTAAAATAAAATTAGTGTGTAAATATCAATTAGTAATTAGTGAGGGTGCAGGTTAGGTGCAATGTGAGGCAACAAAGAACAATTGAATATTTAACACATTAACCAACTTGCCTAAACAATTTGGTAGTTAATGAATGGTTAAAAAGTGGACTTCTGCCTTCTTCCAGAGAGATGGGATGTGTTGGTGGTGACTTATGGCAACCCCATGAATTTCATAGCGTTTTCTTAGTTAAGGAACACTCAGTGGTGGTTTTGCCAGTTCCTTCCTCTGAAGTATAGCCTACAGCATCTGCGATGACTCTGATTTGAACTATGTTGCTGTCTGTGAAGACAACTTAGGTTGATTTACTCCCTATGAATAATGACATATTACAGCTTTTGCAGCTGTATCCATGCACAGGAGCTGGTATGAGGGGGGGAAACTTGAAAATTGGAGCTTCTCTTTTATTCTGTGTTTTTGATTGCTTGGCCTAAATCAGAGAGGCTTAGTTTCTATTCTAATTACATTTATTCAGTATATCTCACCCTTTCCCATAGGAAGTTGGTTAATGTTCCTAGAAGATTTCCAGAAGATTACCATTTCCACCATTTTCAGAAAATGGAGTTTCTGGACATCTAACAGATGTCATAACTTTTTAAAAATCTGAGTTTAATACAGAGTGGCTACAAAAATAATATATTTTAGTATTAGCTCCACATCATAAGTTCCACTCCACTGGAGGACCATACAAATGAGTAGTAAATGAATTTTGAATACTTTTTCTACTTAGGTTTTCATTAATGGCTGACTGCTATTTTAATTGGGAGGCTACTTGGTTTTGTTGAAATTATGTTATTGTTTGCTATTGTGTTAATTGTTCTAAGCTTCCTTCTAAAGATTTTGTCCTAAATGGTGGGGTATAAATGTAATGAAGCAGTCCTGTGGTAACCTTTATTTGGGAATTACTAGGCCCCTGGAATTGTAAATTGTCCAGCAAATATAGTTAAACTTTCAAATAAATGCCTAGTAAACATGTTCTATCTGTTGTCTGTTTACTCAAAAGTAATATTCACTATGGTGAATGAGGTTTCTCCCATGTAATAATCCCATTCTTGTCAATGGTAATGATAGGTTTTTAATAGAATGTGCTTGTCTAGAGTTGGGCAGACCTTTTCAGGTTACCTCCTATTTAGGATTTTAAGTGTCTGTTTGATGAGAGTAAATGGTATATAGCAACATAACCTTAGAACAATTCTGGACACAAGTGAAAATACTGATCATGACCTATAAACCCCTCAACATTGGGTTCAGCATATATGAATGTTCATATCTTACTGTATGAACCTGGGCTCCAAGATTTCTTCCCTTGGTCCTACCAACTTTTCAAGGCTTGTTTGGAGGGGCCTTTTTGGTGGGCACTCCCAGGTTTTTATGCTCCTTTCCTAGGGATCCCTCCTTGCTGCCCTTCCATTTGCAGTGAACATTTTCATATTCCAAGAGGCTTTTAGGAACTGTTTCAAAGCGCTTTAAATAGTGCGGTCTTCTGCCGACTATTCTCATGGATTTGTTTTTTTAAATTTTTTTAACTTTGAGTTCAATTGTTTTTTAATATTAACTTTTCACATGTTTCTTCTTCTGTCTTTGTATGTGCCTTTAGCTTTATTTGTTTTCATTTTTGTAAGCCTCTTGGGTCTCAGTATTGGAAAAAACAAACTATGTATGTATGAATAATACATTGTGTTCTTGTGCTGCTTTCTATTTGGATCAATTGGTGAATGGCAAGGGGGGATGTGGTATCACTCTAAATCTACATCGTTTGTGTTTCTTTATTAAATGTATACTTGAGGTTGGGATAAGGCTTACTGGGGCTTCAATCACCAAATATAAACATTAGAATTTTTCCTAGCTTTATAGTTTAAAAATCATATCACCAGGATCAACTAATGAAATAACTTTCGAATATAATAATCAAACATAATTAAAAAGCAGTAAATGCAGCAGCCAGTTAAGCTTCAACCAACAGTAGTTAAGAGTGAGTGTCAGGTCAGTCAGACAAATCAGACAAAGGCTTGACAAAACAAAGCAGATAATAGAAACTAAACAAGGAGGGGATCAAACAAACCACCCAAAGTAGGGCATTCTGAGACTGGATGCTTAAATCAGGAAAACTATTTCTCATGTTTCTGCCAATCATGCTTTGGATTGAAAGAGAAACCAGAAGAGGACTGTTCCAGGTGGCTTCAATGAGGGGGTAGGATGCTGTCCTTTTTAGATATCCTGTCCCAATCTGTTTATGGCTGGTGTGGGTAACCTATTTCTTTTGGCCTAGTTTTGGAAGTGCTCTACAGGTGATCTGTTCTGATTTCTGAATGAACTCTCTTTCCCAACAACAAGACATTCAAAGACAGATTTCGGCAAACTGCTCAACAAAACTCTCCTGTGGCTTGTGTGGGCAAAGTTTTTTTTTACAATCCTGTTATGTGTGTCACACAGCTTATTGGTTGTTAATGGGCATGGTCAAAGTAATGAACACAGTACTTTTTTGTATGTCATTTCCTTCTCATTCAACTAATTACAACCCCCTCCACTAGAAACAAGTACATGTACTTCTTTAATGATCTGCCAACTGAGGCAGCACTTCATGTGTCTGATGACGTGAGCTATATTCCATGGACGCTTATGCCAAAGAAAATACATAAATATAGTAAGAGCCTATCGAGATAAGAGTAGAAATATACAGCAACTGTTCAATACAGTTATTAACTTTTAGATGTTATGGTTGAACATGTTTCTGACTTGGTAAGCACCTGGTTTGTGTAATAGAATTGCTTAAAAGAGGTGAATATATGAGGATCAGTAGCGCAGGAGTATGTATATAGTGCTCTTAAATTCTAATCAAGAAGATTAAGATTCTGTTTGTTAAACTTTCGTGCAAGTTGTGTAAATTGTATCATTTGGATTACATTGCTACATTTGTATCATTCCTGTTCCATGAAGCTGCAATTGACACTAAAGCTATACCACCGATCGGTGGAAATCTACTCATCTACCGTTCTGAATGCAGCCTTTCCCCATATACTTTCTAAATGCTCTTTACTAACACTAAGGTGATAAACCTGGTTTTGTATAAGTATATGTGTGGTGAATACAGGGTGAAGTCAAAATGCTCCCATGTAAACAGCATAGCCAGTTAGGCAACTTCTTCCTTTCTTCTTTATTGCTGGAGAGCAAGACAAGGAATCACCTCTTAATCTCCAATCACTGGGGTGAGATAGGACCTGGAAACCCTTGCTCATTACTGGAGACATCTCTTCAGAACCAAATATGAAACACTGCTCCACTTTGCAGCTGATGGATCAGCTGCAGAGCAGATTGGGAAGGTGAAAGTATGCATGTATGAAGGGCATAGTTTACATGTGTTTATATGTTTATAGAGAGAAAGAGAGAGAATGATTTGCCTGTTTTTATTGATGTGGTATAATAGAATTGTGTACCATGCCATGTCCAATGGTGCTATGCCCACAGCCCTTAGGAGGTTTTCTAAATAGCAAACTGGCCCTTCTGCCAAAAAAAAATTTCCCACCCCAAGTGTATGTAAAGCTTGCTCCTCTGTTCATGTGGGTTGTTTTGCCTGATGTAGTCCTACTGAAATGCAATTTCCTTAGTAGAAAAGAAGAGTGAGTCCTAACTTTTCCATTGCTTCAGTTCTTCCTTCAACAGAATTAGGGAAAATGCTCTTTTTTGGTTCCAGAACTCCTTGCAGATATCACCATCCATGGATGCGCAATTCCTGTTGTATACAATGCTGTAGTGCTGGTATCCCTTATATAAAATGGCAAAACCACTGTATGTTTTTTTATTAAAAATATTTTCAAGCTGTGGAAGCAGAGCACATAGGTGTGGAAGGCTCCCCCAAGACAATCCTTATGGAATCCTAAAATTGTGGATAATAGTGAACCCCATATTTTGAGTATGTTGGGCCGTAAGCTTACCACAAAATTGCACTGGAGGACCTATTAAAGCCCATAACACTTTCAGAGGAATATTTGTTTGCATAATATGAAGGTGAAGCCATTAATGTGTGGATAAAGGGAGTTATACTGTACGTTTCACTTCTTGTTAATGACTACAGTAGAAATAAATATACTTAAAAGCTTGGGCAAAATAAAGGGCTGTGTACCAAATATTTGAGAGTACACATGTTTCCACATACTGATGGCCACCACTTCATCAGCTGCCATGGCTGGAAGATGAGACAAATGTGATGTTACTTAATCTGGCATCCTCCTGATATTATGCATTGCAGTTTCCACCATGCCATGCTGGCTGGAACTGATAGCAATTGTTGCCCTGAACATGGGGAGCAAATAGGGATCTGTTTATAAACTCTAAGGGAGATGGCATTGGCTAGTTGTAAAGAATGAAGTGATATAGGAGATAGGGTGACTGCTTTTCTCTTCAAGCAAATATTGTAATTTTCTCAATTTTGAATCAAATAATCTTAGTCATCCTTTATGCCTTATGACAGTAGTTCTCAACCTGGGGTCCCCAAATGTTTTTGGCCTATAACTCCCAGAAATCCCAGCCAGTTTACCAGCTGTTAGGATTTTTGGGAGCTGAAGGCCAAAAACATCTGGGGACCACAGGTTGAGAACCACTGCCTTACGAATTTTTTGCAAGTCATCCATCCCAAATGTGCCATTATATTCTGGTTTATAGCCATGGGGCTTTCTAGTAGCCAAAGAAAAAGTGCCAAGGCTTGAGAACACTATTCAGTCTGGGTCTCCTTCTCTAGATTGCTGCAGCTTCATAGACCTTAAATGGCTCCCTACCATTTGGTGTTGTGGTATCCCTTGTGGCCTCCTAGCCACGTGCCTTCTTGCAGTTTCTTATTTGGATTGTTTCCTGAGCTTTATGCCAGACCGGAAAGAACAGGAAGTGATAGAGGAAAGTGAAATTAAATCAGGACTTCTCAGAGGGGAACAAGGAAACTGAAAGTTACTTGGGAAGGCCAAGAGCTCGAACACTGTTTCCATCCTAAATACCTTGGTGTCACCTTAGATCGAACACTAACATATAGGAAACACTGCATGAACACCAAGCACAAAGTAGCTGCAAGCAACAACATCCTGCGGAAACTGACTGGCAGCGCATGGGGTGCAGACCCACAAGTAATAAGAACATCAGCCCTGGCCTTGTCTTTCTCAACTGCTGAGTATGCCTGTCCTGTTTGGCACAAGTCTGCCCATGCAAAGCAGGTGGACATAGCACTGAATGAAACATGCAGAATCATCACGGGATGCCTTAAACCTACACCTGTTGATAAACTCTACAAGTTAGCTGGCATTGCCCCTCCTGACGTGCGACGGGAAATCGCTGCTAATTGCGAGAGAAAAAAGGTTGAACATTGTGAAAGCCACCCACTGCATGACTATCAGCCTCCTCCCAGTAGACTCAAATCAAGGAAGGGCTTCATGAGGAACACCTCTCCTCTTGATGTTCCTTCAGCAGCAGCAAGGGTGTCTCTCTGGGCAGCTAAACCTGGCAATCCCAACTGGATGGCCCCCCACGAGGGTCTTCCTCCAGGGGCAAACCAAGAATGGGCAACTTGGAAGTCCCTAAACAGACTGAGAAGCGGAGTGGGCAGATCAAAAGACAATCTGGCAAGATGGCACTACCTGGAGGAATCCTCCACCTTGTGTGACTGTGGAGCAGAACAAACAACTCCGCATATGTATGCTTGCCCACAGTGCCCTGCCTCATGTACGGAGGAGGAGTTGTTTAAAGCTACGGACAATGCGGTTGCTGTTGCCCACTTTTGGTCCAAAACTATTTAGTTGCTTGTGATTTTCTTTCCCCCCCCCCCCCCATCATTTTGAAATGTATTTGTCGTGAAATGCTTTTGACACGAAATAAAATAAAAAGAGGGGAACAAGGAGCTAGAAAAATCAAAGGATGTTGCAGATTTCATCTTTCCTCTTCAACAGCCTCTCTTCAGTCCAGAATGTGGATAACATGGTGAAAAGTCAAAATGGTTAAACAACCAGCTTGAAATGCCTGTTACTTTGGTGATAAGTGGACCAAGTGAAAGAGATTGCAATGGGAAATGGTGAGCCCTTCTTTTGTAAAGATTTATAAGCATCTTTTAGTATTTGGTTGAATCTGAGCAACCTCTTTGTTCCTGTGCTCAACTTGGGCTGAGCATCCATCTGGATGTGTATGTCATGGCTGGGACAAAAATCTTGTCTCTGTTCACATTAAATCCCAGAGAAGGCGTACTTAAAAGTCTTATCTTAATGGCTTATGCCTCTCTAAGGGAAGACTTAGACATAGACTATTTTCCATGGGAACATAGAGAAGATGACTGGGGAGGTGCTGGCAATATTTATTCTTCAAACCTTGTGAGAAGAGACATAAAGAGAGATTGTCATAGACAGAACGCCACCAAATAGAGTACAACACAGGGTTGTTGTATGTCTTTCGGGTTGTGTGGCCATGTTCCAGAAGCATTCTCTCCTGACGTTTCGCCCACATCTATGGCAGGCAACCTCTGAGGATGCCTGCCATAGATGTGGGCGAAACGTCAGGAGAGAATGCTTCTGGAACATGGCCACACAGCCCGAAAGACATACAACAACCCTGTGATTCCGGCCATGAAAGCCTTCGACAACACAGAGTACAACACAGTTTATTAAAGTTACAGAACACAAAAAATGCCCGTAGAAAACAAAGGACTAGGCAAACACTTGTCTTCAGTGTGAAAAGTAACAGAAACAGCTCCGTTTGAACTAAAACGGTTCGAAGGAATAAACCGGATTAAACAGGAGTTTAATCCGGATTAACTCAAAAGTGCTTACTTCAGCCTGGCAGTTTAAACAAACAAAAGTTGGTAAACAAAGGTCAAAATGAACATCAAAAGCTGGCAGCAGATTCCTCTCTGCTACCAAAAAGCTACAGATGAGTAACTCAGGCTGTTACTCCTCCGTGCAACGAGTGAAATCCGGGTCCAGGCACATCAATCAGGATCACGGCGGTCAGCAGGGTCCCAGTCCGGTCCGAGGTCGAAAGCCAAGTGCGGGCGTCTAAAGTTCCACGAGTTCCACCGATAGCCACAGAAGGGATAGTCCAAGGTCGTAGTCAGTCAGTCAGTCCAGCGTCAATCCAGAGTAGGTAATTAATGTCCGTCAAAAAGACGACGGAGGTCCAAGCTATCAAGATTAAACACAAGTTGCACAGAAAAACCCCACACAGTTCCTCCCGCCGTCTATGCCCAGTGTCCTTGGTAACTTACGTATCCAGCAACGAATCACACCCGTCTTCAGGAAGTTCCCCAACAAGAGCCCAAGCGTTCGTCCAGATTACCTTGCCCAACGCAATTAGCCATTGATCCTAAACCCCATTTTATCCCAGTTCATAACTCCTCATCGCTGTCAGCTGCTATCCTAATTCCAGGTGCCTCATCATCATCATCCTCATCAGAGCTAAAACAACTTTGACTACACCCCACAGCATCCCCAGCTGCGGATCCCGCTCCATCCCTCCAGCCCGTCCATGGGTCTGATCCTGCAACCCGCCAATCGCCTCCCATGCTATCAGTGCCGGTGACACCCAAATCCTCCCTCACACGAGTCCACTCCATGTCATCCTCCTCTGAGCTAACCATCTCTTCCTCCATTCCCTCGGTAAAACCCTCAAATGAGTCTTCATCTGTTGGTTCTGCAAATAAGTCCCGGAGCCGTTTCCTTTCACGCTCCTCAAAAGAGTCTGACTCTCGAGGAGTCTTACGACCCCGTCTCCCAGTACCGGAGCCAGAAGGCTCAACCATAACAGAGATTGATTGCCTTTCTGCATCATGTGGTTCCCCAAATTGCATTCGAACAAGTCAGTAAATATAGTTTCTATATCAGTGATCTTGGATAAAAACTGTGGTCCCCTCTAGCAGTGAACAGACCTCCACTCTAAGGAAATACATTTGCTTTTTGTAGGAACAGCCCAAACATAAGAACAACTTCTGATTGCTTGAAATCATGGCACTTTCCAGGCTTTTGCGGAGAGAAGAGGGTTGTACTGCAGAATTCCTGGAAAGTAAAGTTTCTGCCATTTGAACAATTCACTGAAGAACTTTTTGTCCTGGAAAAGTTACACTTTGTGGAAAAAATTAAAACAGAAGTAACACATAATATTTAAAAGCAAATATCTATTTCTATAGGCGCTTGTGCTAAGTAGGCAACATGCCAATTCTTCAAGCATTATCAGCAGCAGCCCTTGGTGAAATATTTGATTGTGGTCATATAATAGAAAGTCAGTTTGACAACATTTGACCAATCAACTGAAAGGCGTGCCAGTCCTACAATTAAAAGAACAGCTGTAGAACCCCTCTTGTGGCATATCTTTGTCTTGAATTAAGGCTGTCACTGAGCTGTGCCTCTGCTTACCTCCATTCTCTGTCTGTAGCACTCATAAACTATGGCCTAATAGTTATACATGGGCTTGTGGAATTACAATGTAAAGGAGGAAGGTGGTAAAGGATTAATTGGCCAATCATGTGGGAGAGACCTTTATGGTGAGTTTTGAATGCAAAATTCCCCTTACGCAAGTGAAATTGTAAGAGTAATCCTTAGCAATAGGATGCAAGGAAATGGCTAAAATAAATGTGTGGTGAGAGAGTAAATGGTAACATGAAGGAGATACACAACAGCAATTTTTAAATAGCTGAAGCACTAAATGCTAAACAGACTTGTTCTGTGGTTCCTCAGAAGCCAGGACCTAGAATGAATTGATAAAAATTATTGGGACCAATTTTTTGACTGAAGATTAACAGGAAAAAAAAGTTTGACAGAGGAACAGGCTGCGGTGGGATCTTGCCTTGAGTGAAAGGTGTTATATAAATTCACTTATCAAATAAATAAATAAATAAATCTTTTTAAAGTGATTGAGCTCTCTTTCTATGGAAAAGCTACCTATCAGAGAATCTGTGCGGCTTATGGGTGGCATGTGGGCCCCACAAGCCATTTTGCATACTTTTTGTGGACCCTCCCATCCCTCTGGAAAAAAAAAATGAAAATTCAAATTCTAGTCCTTGTGGTCTCCAAAAATAGTGATTTTTTTGCATTAAAACAAATGGCCTCCCTGTGTTTCAATCTAAATAGGGGTTTCTTAAACTGGAAGAGATTTTAATTTTGGTTAACCATTTTCTTTTTCATATAGGAAGCTGATATAGTCAAAACTAGGTCTTGAGAGGTGGAAAATTGACTTTTAAGTCTTGCTCATCCTTATTATAGTTGCATTATGTATTGCAAATTCAACAGTTTGATTCCACCTTTACTTTTCTAAGCTGTAATACCTTATAACATGACATCTAAATTCTTCATTGCTCAATATGGTTAGATGTGTCAAGGCTTGGAAACCCACAGGTTGTTTGCTGCTTTTGCTTATCAGAAAATGTGGTCCCCTTCTCTGGCCATCTTCATTGTAGCTAACATTTGATTCATTTATGAGAATCAACTCATTTAAGATATGAGATGACACATAAAGTTGTGAGATAGTGCAGTCTGCTTCAATAGTACTGCTTTGATGCTGGGTTTTAATGAAGATAATGAGAGGATTTGGAAAATATAAGGACATATTAAGAGGACAGATATCTTGGAGAAGGGTATACAGTAGAGTCTCACTTATCCAACACTCGCTTATCCAACATTCTGGATTATCCAACGCATTTTTGTGGTCAATGTTTTCAATACATCGTGATATTTTGGTGCTAAATTCATAAATACAGTAATTACTACATAGAATTACTGCGTATTGAACTACTTTTTCTGCCAAATTTGTTGTATAACATGATGTTTTGGTGCTTCATTTGTAAAATCATAACCTAATTTGATGTTTAATAGGCTTTTCCTTAATGCCTCCTTATTATCCAACGTATTCGCTTATCCAACATTCTGCCGGCCTGTTTATGTTGGATAAGTGAGACTCTACTGTAGTTATAAAACATATTACATTGATTCCTTATGTGGTGGATGCCAAAGGTTTTAATAATTTAAATGATATGCATTTGTTCACTTTTACACTGTGAGAAGGATGAAACAAAAGGCAAAAGAGCATAGAACCAAGTTAAACATTTTTGAGTAGCAGCAAATAGTATTAATAACAGGCATTTACCTGAGGAAGAAGATAGATGAATCTTACTAATTCAGTGCAAAGCTGGGCAAAGTGCAGTCCGGGGGCCTTATGCAGTCCCACAAAGGTCCCAGAGTAATCTTTTTGAAATGTGGACCAATTTCTGAGTGATTTTTGGCCCTAAACTGTCCTAAGTGTGTCAAACCCATAACAGTTTATTTCCCTCAGTCCTTCAAAGTCCCTCAAACCTTTTCAAAATACAACATTCACAAAACCTCTTTACTAAAACACATGGGTGCAGCTCACCAGGTAGGCATAGAGTGGGAAAATTGCCATTCCCCATGCACAGTTGCCTACCACTGATTTAGGGCTTTCTAAGATGGCTTTGGAATATTCTAGATTAGTGGTTCATGTATCCATTCAGCTATGCATGGATCTTGAAAATGTATTTTCACTCTAATCAGATTCTTGTGCGGGATTGTATAGAGATGAGGGGGCACCTTGTTATCACAAGCAGCTTACTGGTCAAAATTGGGCATTTCTCTGGCATATCTGGTATCATTCCCTTTTCCAATGGGCTTTCCTGCCTGCAAGGCTCAGGAAGTCTCTGCTCCCTGAGCAAGGAGTGAGCAGCAACTTTGTGAATCCATAGGGGCATGGACTTCCAGAGCCTTCTGTGTCTGCTAGATCTGCATATCAAAAGAACTACCTGAATGGAATGGTGGGTGTAGGTGATCATAAGAGAAAAAAAGAAACGGAAATAGCTTTGGATAGTGGTGTGTGATATAAAAGAGAGAAAAGTTACCATGGCAGTACCATGGAGTAGCTCTAGCCTAGGCTTTTGCTGGCATGGATTCTTTGTCCATCTCATCTCTATTTTCCATTTGATGCTGAGGGAAAGGGGATAATTACTATCAACTAATATTTTCTTAGGGCTAAAAAAGAAAACATTATCTGCTGTGTCAGACAGACTGTATGTACAGAATAGGTCTTCACAGTCATTTACCAGTCCACCACTAAGACTCTACCTTTGGAAGACAATCATACTTGGCCATAAGTGATTGCCCATGATAATATAGTGTCTGCTAGGGTTGGGTTCCAGCCCCTGCCTTCAAACCAAAATCCGTCGATGCTCAAGTCCCATTATGGACAGTGGTATAGTAAAATAGTGTCCTTTATATAAAAAGGCAAAAACAAGGTTTGCTTTTTGTAATTTTTTAAGAAAATATTTTCAAGCAATGAATTATTGACTATGGATATAGAGGGCCAACTGTACCTTGTTTTCAGTTAATTCTGCTTGAATGATGCAATTTGTACTCCTGGCCATGGGATGTTGAAGTTGCAAAATCTAAAAAGTCAATCAAATATGTTATTGATTACATCTTGAAAAGATCGGTGTCCAGTCCTTCATTAAGTGAATAACTTTCATTATCCCATTATACGAGACCTTCCATAATTTTATTCACCAGACTTTGTAATAGGGCACATATTTCATCTAGAACTTATGTTTCTGACAGTTGTTTAAGCTATTGCACCCTCAATATTTGTTGTGCTGAATCCATAGAACTTCAAGCATACTTAAGTCACCAAATCTCACTCAGTTTTCCAAAAGAATTTGGAAAAAAAAAACCTCCTGGTTCATTGCTTGCCTGTTCCTGTGTTTCTGGAAAGACTCTATCTATCTGGTGGTTTCATCTTATCTATCATGATGTTGGTCTACTGGAAAGGGTGCATTTAGATATCTCTGTGGGAAGAAATGCCTTTAGGTCCAGAGACCTCAGAGTATGTCTGAGCTGTGCTACCTTTTGCAGGTGCTATCTGAACCCATTTCCTTTTTACCATCTGTTCTCTCCTCTGCCCCCTTCCTCCATGTATATGGGTGGATAAAACACATTAGTGCACAGACAAAACAACTATGCAGGAGCTGAGAATAAAGCCTGTTGAGTATAGAGGAGTCATGGAGAATGCCTCCGGCAAACACTCTCCTTCTCAAAATTAGAAGCATATTCACGAAAGCCTCTGCGTGCCTACAAATTGTTTCCTTCTGTTGAAGTCCACAGCATTCTTTCAAGACTATACATTTTCTTGCCTAACTGGGTGTAGAAGAGATTTGTGTTTTGAAAATTCTCAGAGCCGTTATGCTATTGTTGTCTCAAAGAGAGAGACATGGCCTGTTCTTCACACAAATACTTACAAGCCACGCTGTAAAGACCTGTGACTCACTACTCTGAAATCTCTCTGTAACAGAACCTGGTTTTAGGCTACGAAACGCACCTCTCAAACTTCAGCACAAAGATTAAAAAAGAGGCTCAGGACACTGTTTGATGATTTCAAATGAGCTCTTTTATGTGTATCAGAACTGAAGTTGGCATAAGTCAGCATGCCAGGTAAAGACTGAAATGCAATACAGGTGAACGGATAAAGCACTGAATTAAGAGCTAGATTTAAGAAAGTAATTGTTACATCTTACTTCAGCTTTGTGTATTTTGGGTGATCATAAACACATTGCAATTTTTCTTAATTGGCTATTACAAATTAAGATTATTTGAAATGTTAGCGTGGTGAGGAAAAAAAAATAACTGCCAAACATGTTATGTAAAGAATACATGTTTTCAAACATATGTGCTTGATTGAAATGCTTGTGGCCAATTTGCAAAGCTGAGTGAAGGAGAATCTAAAATTCAGTGGTGAATTAATGAGGATCTTACGCTTTGAAAATTTTTGGTTGTTTTTAGGACTGCAGAAAAGATCCCTAGATAGACATAATGTATATCTTCCTATGTGTTCTGCTTTGTGCTATTTGACTGCTACTTTTATGTGTTGGGAAGGAAAGAAGAAGCCGTTTTTAACAACATTCCCCAGAGCTTCTGTAGAAATGTGCATTTTATTCTAACCCAAGATTGATAAATGGGCAGCTATTTTTAAAAGTCACCCAATGACAGTTTTCACTTACACAGGAGTGCTAGTACCCAGCCATTTGTTTAAGTGCTACATGTTTAGGACAGATGTAACTGTGAAACTATGTTATTTTCAACCAGTCTATAGTTTCTGCTGCCGATGGACAGCTGACTGTTCCAGATGTGAAGCCGTTCTCTTTGAATTTCTTGTACAGTGCGATGCCTCTTACCTTGTACTTAAAAACCACCCTTTTGTCTTTGAAATATAGTATTTGCAGACTTCTGCTTCTAGTTTTCAGTAACTTATTCTGAACTTAAGTGTTCTTGCTGTGGACCATTCATTAATATGTCTTGGAGGGAAATGAATTCCAGCCAAGGTTGTGTCTCATCCTCCCTTGACTCATCCTTCGTCCAGGAAGGACCATGTTCTGCTTATAGACAGCCTTTCACTATCTTCCCTGGGTGGCTGTGAGCTCTGCCAGGCCTCCTGGCTGCTGAAATCACTCTGGAAAGCTGGGACTTGGCAAAAGATTTTCATCAGTCTTTTGGAGCTATAAATACCTGCAGGAGAGGTTTTCTGAACATTATGAAACGGGAAGTGTTAATTGGGGGTCTCAGGGCTTCTTCTAGAATAGTTGCTCTGAGCACTTTGCTTAGTTCTCTGGGACTCAGAAAGACCAAATCAAATTGGGAAAGGAGTACAGAATGAATGTCCGTTTTATGAAATGCTTGAGACCAGAAGTGTTTTGGATTTTTGATTTGTAAAGATTTTGGAATACCCATATCTAAGATCTCTCATTATGTAATATATTCAAATGAAGGTATTCAAAAATCTGAAAATTCTGAAATCCAAAACCTTTTTGGTCCCAAGCATTTCAGATAATGAGAAACCTATTATTGTAAAAGGGAAAAGCTGAGGTTGGAGCAGTATTTAAGAATACTCAATAACGTTTACTTTAGGCCTGAACTAGTGTGTCAAGCATCTATAGAATAAATAATGTATACAATACAAACCTGCTTCTCTCTGTTACCTCCACATTGCTGTTCTGTGGCATTCAATCTGAGATTCTGGCCTGACCACCCCAGGTTTGGAGAGATGAAGACGATAGCTCTATTTCTTGGGGATGGACAAGAAGCTTCAAGTGCCACTGTATTGACACATTTCTGCAAATAAGTGCTCATCGTTTTGACTTTTCTGCTCCCTCCTCTCCCTTCTCTAAAGGATAACATTTTCTGCTGGGGGAGATCACGCCCAAGCTGTAAGCTGAAACTTTTCGTCTTTGCAGGTGAGAGGCACAGCTTATTGCTCTCGCTCCAAGGCAGCAGCCTCTTGCCTGGACTTGTTGCAAGTGAACTTTTATCCTTTTTCAAATAAAGACCTGCTCCTATGTGAAACCCACAAACATGGACCCTGCTCCTTCCACTCTCACAGGCCTGCCCTGAGGCACTGAAGAGCAACACAATAGTCGCTGCATGACTTCATCTTGCCTTCGTCTTTTTCTTGATGATATTCATGCACTTGAAGTATCTGTCAGACATGCTGTTTATTGCTTTTGCTTCTGTCATCTTTTAAAATTTCTTTGCCATCTTTCTGCAACCAGTGTAAGTAAGTATTTGATAGGTACATTTTCTATGGAGTCAATGTGAGCTGGAAGAAGAGCCACAACATAGCAACTATTGTCTGTTGACTGAAGCCCAGGACTCAGTCTGAGGAAGCAGACGACTACTGCTGGCTCTTTTTCTGATATACAACATCTGTATATAGATCACTGCCAATATGTTTTGGTTCAGAATATGGCTTGTAGGCATTCCTTTGCAAATGTAGCATATTTTGTATCTGTGGTCATCATCAAGTTCTAACTGCTTAGATGAAAGGTTTGAAACAGTTTAAAAAATGTAACCAGAGGGTTTTTAATAAGTTTCTGAAATCTTGGAAATAATATCTTGTTGTTTGTGAAGCCTACGTTCCATCAGTTGGCATTTCAAAATATGCAGATAAGTGACACATCAAAATCTTCAAGCTATCTGTATATTCCTGTCAGTATACCTTTTATTCTATGGTTGTGGATGGTGAGAAGTTTGCATCTCTTTAATGCCTGTGTACTAATGGGAACAGTTTGTGCTGTGGTTTCGTGGTTTGTCACTCTAAATCTTCTGACAGGCCAGAAGAATGGTAACAAATGCACTATCTATTATGAAGCTATTTGTGTCTTTTACCAGTTCTAAGTACAAAGCTAGAACTCCCACCATGACATTTTCTACCATCACATGATTTCCGTACAAGAACTACACATGTCGCTGCAATTCCCTCAAATAATGTGCATGAAAACATTGCCTCTCTCAGTTGCTCCAGCTATGCATGTAGTTGCTTTATGTGTTCTCAAAGGACTGTAAGAAAGGAGTCTGGGCTTTGTCAAGATTGCCAAAATGTTAAGAATCCTTCTTGCTGCTGCTCAGTCATTTAGTCGTCTCCCAGTCCACGCCAGAGCTCCCTGTCGGCCGTCACTGCCCCCAGTTCCTTCAAGGTTAACCCAGTCACTTCAAGGATACCGTCCATCCATCTTGCCCTTGGTCGGCCTCTCTTCCTTTTTCCTTCCATTTTCCCCAGCATCGTGATCTTTTCCAAGCTTTCCTGTCTCCTCATGATGTGGCCAAAATACTTTAGCTTTGCCTCTAATATCCTTCCCTCCAGTGAGCAGCCAGGCATTATTTTCTGGAGGATGGACTGGTTGGATCTTCTTGCAGTCCAAGGCACTCTCAGGATTTTCCTCCAGCACCAGAGTTCAAAAGTGTCTATCTTCCTTCTCTCAGCCTTCCTTATGGTCCAGCTCTCGCATTCATAGGTTACTATGGGGAATACCATTGCTTTCACTATGCGGACCTTCGTTGCCAGTGTGATGTCTCTGCTCTTCACTATTTTGTCGAGGTTGGCCATTGCTCTCTTCCCAAGAAGTAAACGTCTTCTGATTTCCTGGCTACAGTCTTCATCTGCAGAGATCTTCGTGCCTAGAAATATACAATCTGTCACTGCCTCCACGTTTTCTCCCTCTATTTGCCAGTTATCAATAGGCGTAGTTGCCATGATCTTGGTTTTCTTGACTTTTAACTGCAACCCAGCTTTTGCACTTTGTTCTTTCACCTTGGTGATAAGGCTCCTCAGCTCTTCCTCGCTTTCGACCATCAGAGTGGTATCATCTGCATACCTAAGGTTGTTAATGTTTCTTCCAGTAATTTTAACTCTGGCCCTGGATTCCTCAAGCCCCGCATGTCGCATGATGTGTTCTGCATACAAGTTGAATAGGGAGGGTGAAAGTATGCAGCCCTGCCGCACTCCTTTCCCAATCTTGAACCAGTCTGTTGTTCCGTGATCTGTTCTTATTGTGGCTACTTGGTCTTTATATACAGATTTCTCAGGAGACAGACAAGGCGACTTGGTATCCCCATACCAGTAAGTACATGCCATAGTTTATTATGATCCACACAGTCGAAGGCTTTATAATAGTCAATAAAGTAGAAGTAGATGTTTTTCTGAAACTTCCTGGCTTCCTCCATTATCCAGCGGATATTGGCAATTTGGTCTCTCGTTCCTCTGCCTTTTCTGAACCCAGCTTGGACATCTGGCAACTCTCACTCCATGTATTGCTGGAGTCTGCCTTGCAGGATCTTGAGCATTACCTTACTGGCATGGGAAATAAGTGCCACTGTACGGAAGTTTGAGCATTCTTTAGCGTTTCCCTTTTTTGGTATGGGGATATAAATTGATTTTTTCCAATCTGATGGCCAATCTTGTGTTTTCCATATTTGCTGGCATGTGGCATGCATCACCTTGTCAGCATCACCTTCCAAGATTTTAAACAGCTCAGCTGGGATCCCGTTGTCTCCTGCTGCCTTATTGTTAGCAATGCTTCTTAAGGCCCATTCAACCTCACTCTTCAGGATGTCTGGTTCTAATTCACTCACCACACCGTCAAAGCTATCCTCTATATTATTATCCTTCCTATACAGATCTTCTGTATATTCTTGCCACCTATTCTTGATCTCTTCAGCTTCTGTTAGATCCCTGCCAACAGTAGTCAAGAAGATATTCCTTCTTGACTACAGTGAATATCTTCTGTAGCCTACATTTTTAATGATAGCTAGAGTTTGGCAAAACTTTGAAGAAAGTTGAAATATAATTTCTCAAGAAATAGGAACTTATCTCCAAATTAATGGCAAATATTGCTAGCCTGATCCTTTCTGTGGTTTTTTGGCAATAGTGAGTTAGAAGGAATAGGTTTTTTTTTTGAAGTTTACCTACCCACATTTTAAGAGGTGTTTCTCTTACCTTTTTGCTTTTTTTTTTTAGCTAAATTTTAAAATAATTTTATTTTAAATAATTTTTTCCAACTAAGTTAAGCAACAAAAACAGTTTTCAAAAGGGAAAGCAGAGCTTTAAAATGTCTGGGACTGCAGCAGGCCATCCCTTCCTTTCTCTTGGATTCCCACCTTGCCACACATATCTGAGGGATAGCTGTACAGTACACCGCAAACAGACTTGTTCCAACCTAATGGGTTTTTGAAACATTTTTTGCTTCCTTTTCCCGTTATTTTTTTTCTCATGGTTGGTTAGGCTTACTGATCTGACTAGTTATACTGATAGACCAGGCAAGTCAGTTTCATTTATTGTGCCTGATACAAAGGCCTTAATGTAACTAACAAGCGGGTCTGCTGATCAAATGTGATAGGGTTGATATAAGCTGTTAAAAACAGTATTTGATAACTGGGGGCCCAGCCCTTTGACATGCTGTTCTAGCTTGGAGGGGATGCCCCTTTGAACCCTATCAAGTTTGATCAGCAGACCCGCTTGTTATTTAAGTTGAGGCCTTTGTATCAGGCATAATAAATGAAGCTGAGCTGCCTGGTGCATAGGGAAAACAGCATTACGTTGCTATACCTTTATCAGTATGCTTACTCAAATTGTAAATGAGTCTTCTATCTGTCTCCTCTGATCTTAACACTAATCCAGATCTTCAACATTACTTTGTGTTGTTCAGAAACTAAGACTTCCACATTTCTTGGTGGTTTTTCTTTCAGTTGGATGGTTGGTGCTCTTTGCCTTCCATGCAGAATATATGCAGAAGGGATTCAATAATAGTGGCCTTGTCCTCCTGTATTGTTTTAGCTAAAATTACCCACATTCCCATGAACTCATGACAGCTGTGCTACACCTGGTTATTGTTAGCTGTTGCTGATAAAAGATTTTGTAAGCATGGGATGATTAAAATCAAAGGAATGTGACTCTAGAGACGTGTTGTTAGTCTGCTTCTTAAGAGGAGAGGTTTGTGTACATTTTTGTGGACAGGATGATTGAGAATTTCCAAGCAGTGAGTATGAAACGTTTTTATCTTATTTTTATTGGACTTTTTATTTTATTTTTACTTACTGCTTTTAAGTTAGGAGCATGTAAGCATTACTGTATTATTAACGTGGTGGTCTTACACATGATACTATCTTCTCTCTGCATCCTAAAATATTTGCTTCACATTTTGCTGTTGTTCAGTGGGAAAATTTCCCTCCTGATATGGCTGGTACCAAGCCATTTTGAAATGACTTTTTGAGAAGTGACTGAAAAGACACATGGCTATGGTATCAATTTGAATTTAGTGTGACTGAAATGGATTTCAGTGCAATTTATTATTTTGGCTTTTTAATATCTAAGCCTTTATGCATAGGGATTTCACATGAAAAACTAGTGAGTTTCTCTTAGCCACATCAGCATTTGATTTGTGACCACTTTGACTGGCCCATGAACTTCAACATGAACTAGAACAAATCCAATGATTGTGCTTTTCTGTCACTATGAAGAGGTCAAAGGCACAGTGAAAGAGCCACAAGCACAGCATACAAAAGGTCTTGGAATAAATCCCTGGTATATCTGGGTATGTCTGTGGAAGAATGATGTCTGAAATGCTAAAGAAATGTTTCCAGTTATTGTAGAGTATACTGGGCTGGATGAAGCAGAGCTGTCAGACTCAATGCAGGGGGGGGGAAAAGACTTGAAGTTCCTTAAATCAGTGACATAACTTGAATGTTGATAGTAGACTTCACGGAAATGCTCTTTGCTAGACAAGCCTTCAGTAGCAGCATTTGTTTGTTCGCTTCCTTTCAAGAAAAGCTGAATCTTCAAAACCTTCAGAAGAAATGGGATTTAGAAACATGATTGGATAGTCTTCTTTAAAGCTATGCCAATATAGTGTTACCTGCAGAAAGTAAAATCTCGCTATTTGCCAGTCATAAAGCCAGCCTGTGAACTGCACAAAATTCAGTATAAAGGACTGAATGAAAAAAAAAGATAGTGAGGACCACCAGACTACTATCACAACACCTGTGCTTTGTTTATCTGAATTGGTAGGCAGGCTGGTGATCTTGGTTGTTTATTATGTTTTGTAAAATTTAAATGGCAGAATTTAGTGTCTTAGTATTATGTTCTCATAGCAGTAGTTTGCCTGTTAACAATAATTAGTCTCATTTTTATCTGTATATGAAACAATCAGAAGCAATTTGGACATCAAGTTAAAAGATGCAGTGGTTGCACATCATTGCTAATGCCCTAGTATTTTATGATCTTATAATTCCTGGAAAACTTTTTGTTTTCCAAATTAGACAGTCAGTGTTTATAGTTTCATAAACCCAAATCAGAAAGAGTGGGTAGGACAAGAAGAAATAATTTTCCAGGGCCATGGCATTAGTTAGCTACCTTAAATACTGCAGGCAGATTTCATCCTATTATCTGATCTCTTTATTAAAGCTTGAAAGGTTGAGATGTTAACAGAGAGAAACCGTGTTTTGTAATCACTGGTGACTGTTTTGAAGTGGTAGCACCTAGCAAGAGCAGACTGACATAATAGGAACCTACATGAACCTCAGGAAAGAGCACATATAAAATTGGGAATGAAATTAAGAATTATATTGATACACGGCATTGTTGGTCAAAACTCATTTCATCTAGAATCAAAAAAAAATTTGTTTGCCAAAAATGCTTCTTACTGACAAATTTATCCCATCTCTGCAAGTCTTGTTTTATTTCATTCCAGGTCTTAGCATAATTCTCTTGAAATATTGTGGAGGTTTTTTATAACACTGTAATACTTAAATATTTCAACTTTTTTCAACCATCAATTCGGTTTACCTTATTTTCTCATACTCTTGGTAATCATAATCTTTTGTGTATTAATTTTAAACTAAACCACATCTCAACAATCCTCTAAAATTTTAGGAACACATCCATACTATCTACAGAGTTTTCAAACACAAAGTTTGTGTCATCTGCAAAGGCTCTCAAGTTAAGTCTTTTTTTAAAAAAAAAAAACCCCAAAAAACCCCCCCAACTAAGCCCTTTAATCCTCTCTTCTTGTCTTATGGCTCTGTTTAACACGTCAAAAGCCAAAATAATCAACAGAGGAGAGAGGGGATAACTTTGCTTTGTTCTTTTTTTGTATTTTACATTGATTTGTTAATTTTCCATTGACCAGAATATGTGCTGTTTGTGTAATATACATGCTTCTAAATGATTTTATGTTAGCGGTGTTTTTATAACATGGTCGTTTTTTAACTGTTTCTTAATTTTGTGACATTTGTGTCTTGCTCTGATTTATATTTCATTTTAATCTATATTGTGAGTTGCCTGGGGTCCCATACTCAGAGAAAAGTGAACTATAAATAAAATAGTAAATATATCCTGAGACAGGTGTAGGAGTTTCCAGAAGGAAGAAGGTATAGATCAGTGCTTCTCAGGCTATTTTATGTGGGGGATTGGCATTTGTTTTCCCCAGTATGCCAGGGATTGGTACCACATGCATGCCAATTGGCTACAGTTGCTTCTTCCTTCCCTGGAAGTTCTCCAAAGAGTGCAGCAGATGGCTCAGGGACTGGCACTGGACCAAGGGACACCATTTTGAAAAATACTGGAGTAGACCATAATTCAGTCTATGGCTTTCACTGTTTTGGTTCTCCTGCACACACATCATAGAAGTCTAGCAGAGCTTTACAAACTGTGTGTCGTGACACATTAATGTGTTGGCTGCAGTGCGTCAGTATGTCGCACAAATATAGTGAGAGATGACAAAAATCTTGAAAATGTATGTTATTCTCATATATATGTGTATGCGTGTGAAAGGTTTTCATGAGATATGTTGTGCCCCATACATTTTGGTGTTATAATTTATGTAGAGTCTGTATCACTTCTAAGGAATTGGTTTAACATTCAGTTTCCTAATAAAACTGAATTAATGTGTTGTGAAAGAATGCCTGTCTAAAAAGTGTATTACCAACATGAAATGTTTGGAAAATTCTGGCCTAGAGCTTTGCGTGATTGATTTGGTCAGCTTTTGCTTGTTGTCATACCTTTCTCCTTTGATTAACAGAGGCTTGTTTTAATTTCAGAGGTAAACATGCATAGAACAGAACTCTAATCAGCCTTTTCCCTCAGGTGCCTGCATTATTTTTTTCTGGTAACTTTATGTAACAGAAAATAAACTTGACTTCATTACGACAGTCATATCCGCAAGGGATATGTTTGTGTACTTCATGTGGATATACCATAACCATGGATATCAACCTATTGAAAATAAGGACATCTGACACAGGAATATCATAGGGTCATGCTAGAAGACATAGAAAATGCATAGAGAGGGCATATTTTGTCAGACATGGATAAATGAAACTGTAGATACTGGTTTCCTCAGATAGGGGATCATGTTGCACTTCACAATCGATCTGAGGATCCCTCTAATTTAGAAAGGAAAAAGTGGAATAGAAATTGTGCTGCCGCTTTTGTTGCTAATGAAAACATTAATAAGTAAAGGAACAGGATTTTATCTTATGGGAAGACCTCTATTCATCTTAAGATTCAAGTGAAGGAAGTGCAAAAGATTTGTCTAAGTCAGAAGAAATGACTGTGGGACCTTTTAAGTTACACAGTTATAGACCTATAATCCCACTTTAACTGCCATGGCTATATTCTGTGAATTCCTGAGGTTTTATAATTTGGGGAGGCATACCGCGCTATAGCTGAGCATGATAAAGACCCCTCCATATCTGCAAATCTCAAGTTTTCATAGGATGTTGCCACAGCAGCTAAAGTGCTTATAGTTGTGTCGTGTCAAAGGGCCACATGAAGTGAAGCATAATACAGTAGAACTGTTGATATAGATGCCTTTAAAGAAGGGCACACTTTCTCTGTTTTGTATTTATTTAAAAATGCTTGCTTGAAAACCCCATGCTATTACTTTCCGACTTGGCTTTTGCTGCTGTTTTGTAAGAGTTTGGATTAATCTCTAATAGACTTTGTGTTAAATTTCTTGACATGTTTTTGTTAGCTCTTTTCTTCCAGGAAATTGAAATTTTGGTCTAGAAGGGGTCTAGGCGTTATAAGCTTGAGTTTGGATATCTGTTATAAATGCTATAAGCAATTCAAGCAGGCTCTTTCCTTTCAACCCCAAACCAGTCTGGCAGTACTCCTTTCACCTGTCATTTAAAGGTGGGTGGGATATAGGGAGTGAAAGATAATGAAAAATATGTTTTACATTCAGAAGTCCCAAGGTTTAATTCTTGGCAACCTCTATTTAAAAAATCCTAGCTTGTAGCTCTGAGAAGGAAACCAGGTAGGTAATACAACACAGCTTCAAGGGAACTGTTTTTCTTTTTCTTCTTTCACCTTGGTATTCTTTCTCTGAGCATTGACCTTTTTTTCACCTGATGGGAGGGTAGGACAAATTATGATGTATATTATGGCATAATGATAATTTGATGCTGATTAGCCTGTGTTCTTTTGAACTTAACACTTCAAAGCAGTTGTAGGAAAAAAACCCACTTCTAATTGGAATTACTTAATTTAACTAGGCCCCATGTCTGCGTATTTGTGTGTTTAGCATTTGGCATCAGGGATACTTTACCTGGCTGAAGTCCTTCTGTAACTGCTTTAAAATATCGCATATGTCATATAAGTAGTTTGGAATCTGAGACTGAAGAGGTGTGTGTATGTTTTTGCCTTCATGTAATTGATTTAACATTACTATAGTACAACGCCACCACAGTTTCACTTACCTATGCTCCAGAGAAAATATCCCCCCCCCCCAAAAAAAAAGTGTTTCTGGGCTTCTCTAAGTTCTCCTATGTGATTCTGTGATACTATGCTTGGGCTTCTATCCCAAATACATAGGGTTCACTATTATCCACAGGAGATTGTATTGTGCAATTGTTTGGATGGCATTCCATAGAACAGTTGTTGTTCCAGTTCATCTCAGTCAGCCTCACAAACCCATTTTTGCAGCTACAACTGCCCATAGCACTTGTTCATTCCTGGTTTGAATGCCTGGCTGGGTTCTATCAGTCAGAGCAGAGCTTTTGCAAAAGTGCTCTCTTTCTTTCTTCTCTGAATTGCGTGAGTGAACTGTTAACATCAGAATCTAGTGAACTAATTTAGCTGCCACCTTCGCTGCCCATTACAGGCAGTCCCTTCGTTACAGACAAGATCGGTTCTGTAGGTATGTTCTTAAATTGAATTTGTTTGTGAGTCAGAACAGGTACATTTTGTAAGTGTAACATCAACCAAAAATATATAGTTAGCTTTGGATAGCATAGGGAAAGGTTAACACCCCTGTGGTATTTGTTTTGCTGTCTGTGACCCTGTCCAGAAGATTTGACCTCACTTTCTGTCCCTGTGATAATTAGATTTTGAAGAAATTGGCTTGTTGTTGAAATAAGAATTACTGAGAAACCTTGAGTTAAGACACCTTTTCCCCATGATCATTCTTTTAGGAGTGAATTTCCCTTCCTAGGGATAGATTTCTCTCACTTCCTTTTATCTCACCCGTGTTCTTAACTATGAGTTAGAATCACAGAATAATAGAGTTGGAAGAGACCACATGGGCCATCTAGTCCACCCCCCTGCCATGCAGGAAAAACTCAAAGTATCCTTGACAGATGGCTATCTAGCCTCTGTTTAAAAGTTTCGAAGGAAGGATATTCCAGCACACCACAAGGCAGAGAGTTCCACTATTCAACAGCTCGTATGGTCAGGAAGTTTTTCCATATGTTCAGGTGGAATCTCCTTTCCTGTGATTTGAACCCATTGTTCTGAGTCCTAGTTTCAAGGGCAGCAGAAAACAAGCCTGCACCCTCTTCCTTAAGACACCCTTTCACATATTTATACATGGCTATCATGTCTCCGGCGCTCCATGCAGTCATGCCGGCCACATGACCTTGGAGGTGTCTACGGACAACACTAGCTCTTTGGCTTAGAAATGGAAATGAGCACCAACCTCCAGAGTCGAACACGACTGGACTTAATGTCAGGGGAAACGTTACCTTTACTATCATGTCTCTTCTCAACCTTCTCTACTGCAAGCTAAACATGCCCAGTTCTTTAAGATGCTCCTCATAGAGCATGGTTTCTAGACCTTTTATCATTTTAGTCATCCTCTTCTGGACACCTTCTAGCATGTCAATATCTCTTTTGAACTGTAGTGCCCAAAACTGGACACAGTATTCCAGGTGAGGTCTAAACAAAGCAGAATACAAAGGCACCATGACTTCCCTCGATCTAGACCAGGGGTCCCCAAACTTTTTAAACAAGGGGCCAGTTCACTGTCCCTCAGAACATGGAGGGCCGGACTATAGTTTGTTTGTTTTTTTAAAAAAAACTATGAACAAATACCTATGCACACTGCACATATCTTATTTTGAGGTAAAAAGCACAGCAAAGCACCCCTGATAGATGGCCACCCTGCCTCAATGTTAATAATAACAATAATAAAATAATGAAGAGGGTTGGAAGAAACCCCTTTGGGACATTTAGTCCAACCCTCTTCTGCCATAACAATAACAACAACAACAACAACAACAGAGTTCCGGTTATCTGTAGCCTCTGCCTCCCTCTCCTCCGCACCTCCTCCTGGGGCAGCCAGTGGAAAGGAGCTCGGCGAGAGCTCAATAGAGGGAGAATGACATTTCTCTCCCTCTTCCTCCACTAAGAGATGATTAGAAATATGCTCCCGGTTTCTAAGCCATGCCATTGGCAATACACTCAGCAGTAGCAATATACTCCGGATTTTATGCCAGGACTCCTGGCTTTAGCAAAGGGAAGAAACGCTCTCCCTTCACTGAGGCTTGCAGTCCTGGGATAAATCCTGAGCATATGGCTAATCAGCAGTAGCAATATACTCCGGATTATATGCCAGGACTCCTGGCTTTAGCAAAGGGAAGAAACGCTCTCCCTTCACTAAGGCTTGCAGTCCTGGGATAAATCCTGAGCATATGGCTAATCAGCAGTACCACTATACTCCGGATTTTATGCCAGGACTCCTGGCTTTAGCAAAGGGAAGAAACGCTCTCCCTTCACTAAGGCTTGCAGTCCTGGGATAAATCCTGAGCATATGGCTAATCAGCAGTAGCAATATACTCCGGATTTTATGCCAGGACTCCTGGCTTTAGCAAAGGGAAGAAACGCTCTCCCTTCACTGAGGCTTGCAGTCCTGGGATAAATCCTGAGCATATGGCTAATCAGCAGTAGCAATATACTCCGGATTATATGCCAGGACTCCTGGCTTTAGCAAAGGGAAGAAACGCTCTCCCTTCACTAAGGCTTGCAGTCCTGGGATAAATCCTGAGCATATGGCTAATCAGCAGTAGCACTATACTCCGGATTTTATGCCAGGACTCCTGGCTTTAGCAAAGGGAAGAAACGCTCTCCCTTCACTAAGGCTTGCAGTCCTGGGATAAATCCTGAGCATATGGCTAATCAGCAGTAGCAATATACTCCGGATTTTATGCCAGGACTCCTGGCTTTAGCAAAGGGAAGAAACGCTCTCCCTTCACTAAGGCTTGCAGTCCTGGGATAAATCCTGAGCATATGGCTAATCAGCAGTAGCAATATACTCCGGATTTTATGCCAGGACTCCTGGCTTTAGCAAAGGGAAGAAACGCTCTCCCTTCACTAAGGCTTGCAGTCCTGGGATAAATCCTGAGCATATGGCTAATCAGCAGTACCACTATACTCCGGATTTTATGCCAGGACTCCTGGCTTTAGCAAAGGGAAGAAACGCTCTCCCTTCACTAAGGCTTGCAGTCCTGGGATAAATCCTGAGCATATGGCTAATCAGCAGTAGCAATATACTCCGGATTTTATGCCAGGACTCCTGGCTTTAGCAAAGGGAAGAAACGCTCTCCCTTCACTGAGGCTTGCAGTCCTGGGATAAATCCTGAGCATATGGCTAATCAGCAGTAGCAATATACTCCGGATTATATGCCAGGACTCCTGGCTTTAGCAAAGGGAAGAAACGCTCTCCCTTCACTAAGGCTTGCAGTCCTGGGATAAATCCTGAGCATATGGCTAATCAGCAGTAGCACTATACTCCGGATTTTATGCCAGGACTCCTGGCTTTAGCAAAGGGAAGAAACGCTCTCCCTTCACTAAGGCTTGCAGTCCTGGGATAAATCCTGAGCATATGGCTAATCAGCAGTAGCAATATACTCCGGATTTTATGCCAGGACTCCTGGCTTTAGCAAAGGGAAGAAACGCTCTCCCTTCACTAAGGCTTGCAGTCCTGGGATAAATCCTGAGCATATGGCTAATCAGCAGTAGCAATATACTCCGGATTTTATGCCAGGACTCCTGGCTTTAGCAAAGGGAAGAAACGCTCTCCCTTCACTAAGGCTTGCAGTCCTGGGATAAATCCTGAGCATATGGCTAATCAGCAGTAGCAATATACTCCGGATTTTATGCCAGGACTCCTGGCTTTAGCAAAGGGAAGAAACGCTCTCCCTTCACTAAGGCTTGCAGTCCTGGGATAAATCCTGAGCATATGGCTAATCAGCAGTAGCAATATACTCCGGATTTTATGCCAGGACTCCTGGCTTTAGCAAAGGGAAGAAACGCTCTCCCTTCACTAAGGCTTGCAGTCCTGGGATAAATCCTGAGCATATGGCTAATCAGCAGTAGCAATATACTCCGGATTTTATGCCAGGACTCCTGGCTTTAGCAAAGGGAAGAAACGCTCTCCCTTCACTAAGGCTTGCAGTCCTGGGATAAATCCTGAGCATATGGCTAATCAGCAGTAGCACTATACTCCGGATTTTATGCCAGGACTCCTGGCTTTAGCAAAGGGAAGAAACGCTCTCCCTTCACTAAGGCTTGCAGTCCTGGGATAAATCCTGAGCATATGGCTAATCAGCAGTAGCACTATACTCCGGATTTTATCCCAAGTCTCCTGGCCTTAGCGAAGGGAAGAAACACTTTCTCTCCACTAAGGCTTGCAGTCCTGGGATAAATCCTGAGCATATGGCTAAACAGCGTATTGCAAAACCCCTTAATAATTAAAAATTAATTGAATAATAATTAAAATATCTTTTGAGTGGCATAAAGGCAGAAAGGCAAGGCTCCTCCAAGATTTGTACAGGGAGAGGAAGAAGCCAGAAGAGGCTCAAAGACTCCTGCAGCAAAGTGGCGGGAATGGAGGAAAGGCAAGGCTCCTCCAAGACTCGTGTGGGGAGCAGGGGAAGCCAGGAGAGGCTCAAAGTCTCCTGCAGCAGAAAAGTGGCGGGAAAGGCAAGGCTCCAAGGCTTGTGCAGGGAGAGTGGGAAGCCAGGGAAGTTGCGTATAGCAGAAAAGTGGCGGGAAAGGCAGAAACGCAAGGCTCCAAGGCTTGTGCAAGGAGTGGACAAGACAGGAAAGGCTGTAAAGCAGCGCGGGCCGGACTGATGGCCCCGGGGGGCCGCATGTGGCGCGCGGGCCGTAGTTTGGGGACCCCTGATCTAGACACTATGCTCCCTTTGCAACCCAAAATCCCATTGGCTCTTTAGCTGCTGCATCACACTGTTGGCTCATGTTCAACTTGTTGTCCACGAAAACTCCAAGATCTTTTTCACGTGGACTGTTGTTGAGCCAGGCAACACCCATCCTGTATCTTTGCATTTCATTTTTTTTCTGCCTAAATGTAGTATCTTACATTTGTCCTTGAAATTCATCTTGTTAGTTTTGGCCCAGCTTTCTAATCTGTTAAGGTCATTTTTGAATTCTGTCCTCTGGAGTATTAACTATCCCTCCTAATTTGGTGTCATCTGTAAACTTGATTAGCACGCCCTCTAAACCTTCATCCAAGTCATTAATAAAGATGTTGAACAGAACTGGACCCAGGACAGAACCCTGTGGCACTCCACTAGTTACTTCTTTTCAAGATGAAGAGGAACCATTGGTGAGCACTCTTTGGACTTGGTCACAGATCCGCCTAATAGTAGCATTGCCTTGCCCACATTTGACTAGTTTACTTGCAAGAAGGTCATGGGGAACTTTCGAAGGCTTTACTGAAATATAGATGCTGTATCTACAGCATTCCCTGCATCTACTAAGCTTGTGAATCTATAGAAAAAAGAGATAAGATTAGTCTGGTATGACTTGTTTTTGAGAAATCCATGTTGACTTTTATTAATCTCCGCATTCCTTTCTAAGTGATTGCAGACTGCCTCCTTAATGATCTGCTCCAGAATCTTTTGATGTCAGGCTGACTGGATGGTAATGGTTTGGGTCCTCTTTTTTCCCCTTCTTGAAGATAGGGACAACATTTGCCCTCCTCCAGTCTGCTGCAACTTCTCCTGTTCTCCAAGAATTCTCAAATATGATTGCCAGTAGTCCTGAAATGACTTCTGCTAGTTCCTTCAATACTCTTGGATGTAGTTCATCTGGCCCTGGAGGACATAATTCATTTAGAGTTGTTTGTAAGTCAGATATTTGTAACTTAAGGACTGCCTGTTCAGTAGAGTCTCACTTATCTAACATAAACGGACCGGTAGAATGTTGGATAAGCAAATATGTTGAATAATAAGGAGAGATTAAGGAAAAGCCTATTAAACATCAAATTAGGTTATGATTTTACAAATTAAGCACCAAAACATCATGTTATACAACAAATTTGACAGAAAAAGTAGTTCAATACATAGTAATGCTATGTAGTAATTACTGTATTTACAAATTTAGCACCAAAATATCAAAATGTATTGAAAACATTGACTACAAAAATGCGCTGGATGATCCAGAATGTTGAATAAGCGAGTGTTGGATAAGTGAGACTCTACTGTAGTTTATTTGCCCTCCTTCTCTTTGTTCAGTGGTGAGGTCTGTACTCAAAGAAAAAGGGCAAGCAGCCAGAGGGGGTCCTGGCATACAGATAATTTTTTGTGTAGCAGGGTTCCAAAGATCTGGAGCCTGTGAAGTTTGTTAGTTTCATCTTTTGGTCTAAATGGGATGTTGAAACTCAGTTTTGCTTTCTGCGAGGACTTTTGTAGGGAGGTGTTGGTGTGAGAACAAACATGCCTGTCCTCCCTCTCCCTCCTCCTCCCCTCCTCTTCCGCCCTGCAATCTTGCTTTGATTGATGTTCAGCAAAAGCAACTTTGCCACCAGAGCTATTCATGAGGTTCCTTGAGCCAGAGCCACCCACTTACAACCTCACTGTGTTCTTAGTGTCTTCTATGATTTTATTCTGCAAACATCTTTACACACGTTTGCCTCCTCTTGAACTTCCTGGCGTAGCTTGTGCCTCTTGAATGTTCCTTGGCAGCGTGATCCCTGGGCACCCCCTCACAGTTCTGGGTCTGTTTGTGTGCATGCGGAGGAGAGCAATCCAGCAAGAGCCGATGAATAAGAGAGTGTTGGAAGCCATGTGCGGACAGCAGCAGCAGCAGCTCCCCCTCCCTTCATCCCTCCCCTTTCCTTTGGCTAGCTGCTGTGATTCTGATCTCCTTATTTGGCAACATGATTCCCAAAGAAGGGGTGGGGTGGGTGAAAGGGGAGGGGGAGCAAAAGAGGCTGCATGACATCACAAGGCTGAGGGAGCAGCAGACAAGAAGTTACTTCTTTTTTAAAAAAACCGACACCCTTGAGCCAACTTGTTGTCGACAGTTTCTTTAAAAGGAGATGTGTGTACTGGAGACCTTTGTTGTGCTCTGTTTGGGAAGCCTCTCAGCCGAAGGAGACACCTCTCTGTTCTCAGCCTTGCATGAGCAGCTGATGGTGCTGCTGCGGAATATGTTGTTGCAAAACACTCAGCTGTTCTGGGGGAGCGAAGGGGAGAGAGGGAAAAGGAAATACTGGCAGGCGCTCTTTCCAGGCCTGCTTATACAACTTAGCTGCAGAGAGGGATTTGGCTCCTGCACACATCAGCAAGGGATGTTTCTGAAACCTGCAAGGAATACTTGGATCATCCAGAGCCATAGAGATGGGACTTCAGCTAGTCCAACCGCCCATCATGCTCACATCTGCTGCCAAGATGGCTGTCTAACCACTACTTAGAAACCTCCAATGTAGGATAGTCTACCACCTTCTAAGGTAGCCTATTCTATTGTTTGTTGTTGGGAAGTTCTTCTGCTTTGTTCAAATTGTGCAATATATTTTATTTGGACTGCTCAAGTATCACAAAAATAGTATGTCCTAGAAGTTCTCCTATGGCTTGGATGCTAAGAAGCACTCAAGGAAGAATAATTACTCAATCTACAATCCCTCACGTTTCTAGAAAAACTCTCATGACGGTCAATGAATCTTCCAGAATGGGTTAGCCAATAGCTGCTGGGGTGTTGAAAACTGAGCATGACATGGATGTAAACCAAGTTCAGGATTTGAAGCAGTTCCTCCTTGCTCTCTCAGTCAGCTCTATTCAAGAGGTCCTCGTGACCTCTGAGGATGCCTGCTATAGATATGGGTGAAACATCAGGAGAGAATGCTTCTGGAACATGGCTATACAACCCAGAAAACTCACAGCAACCCAGTTCTCTTGACTGTCAGGAAGTGCTTCTCAGGGGACTTGTTCAGTTGCAGGGGAGAGGAGAGATCAGAAAAGCCCCTCTTGCCCTTCCAACAGAATTTTCTTAATTGTTTTCCAATATATCAATGTGTTTGGGTGATGCTTTTGATTCAACCTACTATTCTCTGTTTTGCTTCATGTGTCCAAAAATTGATGGCGGACTTCTTTCTTAAGATGAATTAGAAGCTGGGCATTCACATGTAAAGCAACTTCCATTGTGAACTTAAATTTGGGGAACCTACCCAGTACTTCTTGTGGATTTTGTGGCAGTCTTCACTCATCTGTGGGTCTGGGACTAAAACAAGGAGTTGAGCCTATCTCAGGAGTGAGCTATAGATCAAAACAATTGTTTCTACCTGGCCCATTTTGAGACATGGGAGTATTTCTGGCATTGCACTCAATTAGGAATGGTGCCGAAATATCACTGCTAACAGTGTAGTGATTCTAGAAGTGTGTTGACATGTACATCATTGTTTGCTTACTTGGTAACTCGCATCTAAATACGAGAATTGACTGTACTTAAAATACATAAAATTACAGGTTCTGTGAAAACTTTACCTCTGGTGTAATTGATCTGTATTGATAATTGCACTTTATATATTTTATTCTTCAAGAGAAAGAAATATATAAATGATATAGCCCTATGTATCTGAGTTTCTTTATACTATTGTCTAAAATGTGGACACTGGGTCTTCATTTTTCCGTTAGAGGTATTTTAAGACTGAATCCCTTGTATTCTTAAGACTGTTCAAATTATAATGACACATCAAATACATCATTTTATTGATTCCGATGATTCTCCCTAACACAGGAGTAAGCAAAGTGAGACCAGCATTAGTTTTGTAGTCCTAAACCATGCTTTTGCAAGTTAGAAAAGGGATGCTTCTCCTGGAAGCCTCCAAGAGCGGTGATTCACTTTTCAATTATATTGTAAGACTGTCTTGTCTAAAATTAAAATGTGCTGTACAAATATTTCAAAAAGTTTTCTGAAATTTGGTGGCAAAGTTAAGGCAGTCCCTACGTTACAAACAAGATAGGTTCTGTAGGTTCATTTTTAAGTTGAATTTGTATATTACTCAGAACAAGTGCATTTTTAAGAGTAACTCCAGCAATCTATTTACCTATCTATCTAGAGAGCAAGTTTTGGATAGCATAGGGAAGGGTTAACAACCCCGAGGTGCTTGTTTTGCTATCTGTGCCCTATTCAGAAGACTTTATCTCACTTTCTGTACTTGTAATAATTGGATTTTGAAAAATGTGGCTTGTTAGAGAAAAAAGGATTGATGATGAAGCTTCAGTAGAGACACATTTTCCCTATGATAACTCTTTCAGGAGTGAATTTCCTTACCTGGGATATATTTCTCTCACTCCCTGTTGTTTTACCTCCATTCTTAACTATGAGTTGTTTGTAAGTCAGATGTTTGTAATAGGGTGACTGCCTGTAGTAGGCTCAATGATAAGAATAAGGAAGATTCTTACTCATCCAAATAACCACAGATTTCTCTATCTCGGGGGTTCTCAAACTTTTTCAGCCACTGAGACCTTTTTGCAGCAAAAATTTTAATGGAGCCCCAATAAATGTTTATATAATGTATGATATATTTTATGATATATAATGTATATATATCAGGCATGGGTAAACTTTTTTGATGCATTGTGTTTTAAAATGTGACAGACGGGCTGGGCCAGTGGCAGATGTATGGAGAGTGTTTGTGTGAACTCATTGAAAAAAAAAACCCGAACAAAAACCTATGCACACTGTACATATCTCATTTGTAGTGCCAAAAAAAGGAAAAGAAAGAAAGGAAGAACAATACAATATTTAAAATGAAGAACAATTTTAACCAACATAAACTCAACAGTATTTCAGTGGAAGACCCCATGGACCATCTAGTCCAACCCCCTTCTGCTATGCAGGAAAAGCACAATCAAAGCACCCAGCCTTTGTCAAAATAGTAATAGTAATAGGAGCAACCCCAGGGACCATCCAGTCCAACGCCGGGAGGCGGGGGGGGGGGGGAGCACAACCAAAGAATCCCCTGCCTTGGGAGTGTGGTGAAATCTCCTCCTTTGGAGAATAAAAGCCCAAATGGTCATTTGTTGGGAGTGATTTTATGTTCCTGCATGTCAGGGAGTTGGTCTGAATAGCCCTTGTGGTCTCTTCCAAATCTATGATTTTGTTTTAAAACAAATTGTTACTGTGAATCAGTTCTCCCATTCAAAAGGATTGCAATTGGAAACTTTGTATTGAAAATATTTTTAAAACAAGTCAGTACAAAGCTGCAAATATGTTTACACACTTCAATATCCTATTTGTTATTATTATCCTGCCTGCCACCAGAAAATAGGTGAATTTTAAACAAAACTCCCTTATTAAAGTTGAGAAAAAAACGTTAAAACTTGCTAAAAACACAATCTGAACTGAGATTGCAAATGATACATATCTGGGGAATAAATTTAATTTCAGGTTGCAGAAAGTATTAAAATAGCGTGTGAATGAGGTCCACTGTTTAAATAGTAAGTGCCCACTTGTTTCTACTGAGTGTCCAAAAGCCAACATTGGGTGTTCATTTGGACACATTACTGTTACTTTAAAAAATGCCTTGGGAATCAGGAAACAGTGTCTAAACAAGCATGAAGGTTTTACTGAGAAAAATTAGAAACTGTGTTGGGATGAGAACCAATTATTATTGGAAAAATTTCCCCTTCCCTATCCCACCAGCTGCTAAGAACTAATCAAACTGCTTTTTAAATAGTTTTTTCTACAGAATGGCAGAAGCTAGAAAATTGCTTTAAATAACATTTTAAAAATATATTGAGGTTCCTTACTATCAGATTCTAGACCCATTTGATGCCATGTGGTGTATTTGCAGTCATGTGGGGAGTAATCATGTTAGCCTTGGGCTTCAGTGGAAAAGTTTTGGTTGAACTGAAACTTGTGGTTTATGTCTAAGAGAACACTACCTTTGAAAACACACAGGTCTAAAATATGTATAATAGAAGGCATTCACAGTTACAAAATACTAAAACTAAACATCGTTTTCTGTATTGGTTTCCAGCTACTAAAAACTCTCTCTTTGATGTATGTGTATACAATTCAGTCACCTTTCTATGTGTGATTCTTTCCAAACTTGATATAAGGAATATGTTCTTGATTGTAAACAGAGCACAGAAAACACGATAATCCCTTAACTATAATTTATGCCTATAAATTTGCTACTATGGGAGAAGCACGCGTGCACACACAGACACACACACACACATCTCTTCAATTATTCGTATCATGACGTATATTCCAATCCCAGAGAAAATTCCAGTGTATCTATATAGGGAATATTCAGATCCAGAAAACACAAATAAATGGCACTAAACACTAAAGAATTTTTTTTACAAGAAGTGTATCTTTTCTTTATGAATCATGGGATATTTTCCTACTTTTATAAATCCCAACCTATGAAAGACATTGCAGACGTTCCCTAATGGGTCCAGCCTACTGACAACCAGAATACTTCACTTTAGTTTCTCTGCATCAAGGTTTGCCTCTAAAATGCCGTAGGACATTATTACACGTCAGTATGTTATGTTGGTTGGGACCAGATGGCAAAAAAGTGTGTTGTGTGTATTGAAAGGAAACTGGAAATGGCAAGTAGCTGAAAGTTATGTAGGTGACAGTATCTAGAGCAGTTGTGGACAACTGTACTGAAGGTGGGGGCTAATTTTCACCTGCCACACAATCCTGACAGGTTTTTCAGACCATAAATGGTATAATTTCACTTCTAGTTTCATTTGCAGCTCATCCCCCCAGCGAGAAAATAATAGCATGATATTTGAGTGTGATTTTGCATGGAGATGGACAAAACCAACCAAAGCCCAAAGCCTTTGAACTTTGAGGTTCTCCTGGTAGACCTGCAGGCAAAATGCAACCCATAGGTGATACTTTGGCCACCGTCCTCCCAAAAAGACTATCTTGTAGGTCTACTTTTATATACTTTTTGTAAGAGAAAATGCATCTGAACCATGTCCCATCCTGGTATATGAAGAGTTTTTCTGCTTCTGCAACTTTGCCTTCCTATTTTTTAAAATACAAAATGCATAATGCAGGCAGTTTACTTTTTAGTTCTGCCTTTTCCACAAGTCTCTGTAAGTGAACCTTCTCTGTATGCTTCTGCTCTAACGATTGAGGCTGTGTGTTTGTTTTAGAATTATGATACCATCAATGGCAGTTTGATTAATCGGCCACTTTTTGCTTGCTTTCAGGTTAACGAGTTGCCATTTGGGGCTCAGAGTCAGAGCCCAGGGCAGCCATCACAATAGCGTCCAACAGCTGGAACGCCAGCGGCAGCCCCGGGGAGGGGCGAGAAGATGGACAGGACGGTATGGACAAGAGTCTGGACAATGATGCCGAAGGAGTGTGGAGTCCAGACATTGAACAGAGCTTCCAGGAGGCGCTGGCAATATATCCGCCTTGTGGCCGGCGGAAGATTATCCTCTCGGATGAGGGCAAAATGTATGGTGAGTGAGACCAGGCCATGTTACAGCATTCAATCAGGATCTAGACATGCTCGGACGATGATGCATTGAATATTCCAGTTGTGATCAATTGGAATATTTATTTATTATTTACTGAAGTATGCCCTGATACCATACCTTTCCTCTAAGTTGTTTATGGTGATGTACATAGTACTTTTCCACTTTCCCCATTTACCTTTCAGTTCCTATGAAAGATGGGTTAAGCTAAGAATGCATCACCATTTCAAACTCATGCAGTGAAATTTATGGCAGAGTTAGGATTTCAAGCTTGGTCTCCTAAGTCCAAATCCTAGGCCACTTAAAGCATACTTTTACACTTTTTAAAGGTTTAGTGGAAGGGAGGTAGTTTGAATGGTCTGTAAAACTCAGCTGGTCTGAGCTGGTCTGAGCTGGAAATTTACCTACAGGAAGAATTGAAAGGAAAATGAAATACGAGAACGCAGAAGGAAGAAAGAAGAGTGGAAGTCCATCTCCCCCAACCAACCCCTCCCCCCACTTTAGATAGGGACCCAATCCGGGAGTCGAATTTTGACCCCCATCCCCATTTTTCCCCTAGCCTCTCCTTGTCCTCTCCCAATCCAGAACCCTACCTTGACCCACATGAGATATCCCTCCACATCCCCTAAACGCATGATAGGGCTACCCTTTTTTTCCTACTCCTTACCCCTCCCATACCCACTTACCTCGACCTTCCCACCCCAACCGTTCCTTTAGATAGACTAATGCAATAATGGAAAATTTCTTAATAAAGATTATCACGGAAAAACTCAGCAATAGACATTGGCCTCGTTGAATAAGAAGACATGCTCTGACATACTGTTTGGAATACTTAGAGTGGGTATTTGTACAAATAGGAGAAGAAGCTACAATATTGTTGTAGCTTGTCTATGAGTAATTTTTGCCAATGTACTCTATGAAATTTATCATGATGAAGATGATATCAACCAATCTTTCTGTATCTGAGGGTTGGATCTTGGGTGCTTTTGCCTCTCTGTTTGTCTGTCTATTTTCGATGATTAAAAAGTTGGTTGAAATAGCCATCCATTTACCATATTTGTCCATATTAACACACTGGATCCCTCCAACTTCTGGCTACTGAGATCCAGATGTGGGAGTGGGATTTTACTTTTTATGAACATTTGAAGTTTAAAATATGTACTTCTGAAACACAGACATGAAGGGCAAAAAAAAAAAACAGGTTTTGCTCCTGGCACTTCAGTCTGTTCATTTTAGTGGCTTGACCTTTGCTGTATTTTATCTCCCTGATGACTTAGAGTGATAGTGAAAGAAATGAACTACCTGAAATGGGTGGCAGTAAGAAAAGATGAAATGTTTGTGGGATTGGCCATCTTGAATAAAGAACTCTAGGGTAGCATTGAACTCTTCTTCCTTAGATGGGTGACTCAGATGTCTTTCATACTTCCCTCACTCTGTATATCCCTCCCACCCCCTTATGCCTCACCTCTCCCTTCCCTCCCACTCTTCTCTCTGCCTGGCTTGACTGACTGGTTTGGTAAGTTCATTCCTGTCAAGGAGAGATTGATTTTAGTCTGCTTGAGGATCCCACATGCCTGCCTTCAGGCATTAAAGGTGGTGTAGCTGGCCTCTTATACAGGTCATAAACAAAACACTCAAGGTTTGCTCATTGCCACCTTTCTTGTGTTCACTTCTGTCAAATGTCACAATATGACCTGAATCTATGGCTTTCTTGTTTGCTGTATCTAGAGAGGCTGAGGTTTCTGTTTTGTATTTATTCTTCCTAGGTATAATTCCCCAAATGGGACTTTCTTCTGAGAAAACATGTGTGGGATTGTGGTGTAAAATAGTTTCCATTAGGATAGCATCTCCTATCTCTGTATATCAAATGTGTCCTAATTAAGTCAGCAACATCACCAATTATAGCCTTTGCTTACCTTCTCAATTAGGGTATTTATATTTTGCCCTAGTGGAATACTTTGCTTATTCATTCATTGAAACGTATTTACTATAGGATATTAATCTATTGAAAGTCATGTTATTTTCCATTTTTATGAATATGTTATGTTGTAGATTTTAACTGTCATGGTTTTATAAGCCATGAGTTAATATGTCATCTGGTTCCAATATAAGGGAGCCAACATGATGTAATGCAGTGGTTCTCAACCTGTGGGTCTCCAGATGTTTTGGCCTTCAACTCCCAGAAATCCTAACAGCTGGTAAACTGGCTGGGATTTCTGGGAGTTGTAAACCAAAACACCTGGCGATCCACAGGTTGAGAACCACTGATGTAGTGGGTTGAGCATTGGAGTATGGCTCTGGGGTCCAGGGGTTCAAATCCCCATCCAGCCATGGAAACCCACAGGGTGATCTTGGGGAAGTCACACTCTCTCAGCCTCAGAGGACGGACAAGGCAAACCAATCTGGACAAAACCACATGATAGGTCTGTTTTAAGTTTATCATAACTCAAAAATAACTTGAAGGCAACAACAATCCAATAATATGGCAACAATTAGCTTGAAATCCCCACCCCACAGTACTATTAAAAATCTTAATACTGTGTGCTCCACCTGTGTAGTATATGACATAGGAACCATAGACTTACACAAGCTCACCATTCCAACATCAAATTCTTCAGGTGAGTCAGTCACACAGAATGTGCTCAAATTAATCTCTGGTATATTCTTGACATCACCATATACTATATATTGATTCGTCACTTGGAGTGGAGGGGAGAAGAAGAGGTAGTATTTTAGTAGTCTAATGACATTTGGAGGATTTCGTTATTCCAATCTATATAAGATAAGAAACTTAATCAAGGGCAAGATGGTCCCACCAGGTGAACAGAAGGGTGCTATTACACTTGGGAGGCTTAAATTATGACTTAAATGATAACCAACTTTGACCAAAAAAAGAAAAAACATGTTTTTTTTCTTAAATCAGACATGAGCAACTGCCAATAGCTGGGAATCTCCACTAACCTTTTTCTTGAATTTTATTCACGGGAGCACAATATTCTAATTTCAAAATGGATAGGGACAATTTTACCACATTTTGGAAGTGGGAGCAGGCAGATCTAAGCCTGGAAAAGGACCTTTTCTAATCAGGAAGTAAGCCAAAAGCCAAAGAGGTTTTTTTTTAAAGAAATAAAAAGGGTTTTAGAGGTATTAGGACCTGAAAAAATGGCATTGGGACCAACAGCCAGGTTTCATTTCCCCACCCCTGACTTAAAGCAACAGGCAATATGATCTCCCCAATCCCAACTTGTTTGGCATAGTCATGAATGCAGTGTTTGTTAACGAAGCAATGCATTCCCATGGAGACTGCACTCTGAGGTCACAAACAGAGGATGACATCACAAAAGGAACTCTAGCAAGAGCTCTTGAGTAGGAAGCAGCAACACAATGCCTGTTTACACAATTCACTCTGCAACAACAGGATACGGCTCTGATGAGCCTGGGCGGGCACTAAACCATACTGTGACAGGGAAAGAAATCCAGGGCAACAACACACTGAGGATTAGCTCGTTCAGAATCTGGCTATATAAAGTATGATAGCATCTGGATTTTTTATATTTAAGAAGTGGATCAGAGATGGGCTCTTATCCTCCAACACACACTTTTTAATTTGTTTAATTTTCATTCAGAAGAACAGAAATACAAACATACAAATAAATAGAAACAGGTTTTTTTGTAGTTACAAAAAGCAAGAACAATATCCCCCCCCTCCCGTGAAGAAACAAAACAACTGTTTTTCTTTATATATAAAACTAGACTATAACCAACAGAACTATATCTAAAACCTCATCCTAATCTATACAACTCACACTACAAAATATAAAAGGTAAAGGTTTTCCCCTGGCATTAAGTCTATTTGTGTCCTCTCTGGGGGTTGATGCTCATCTCCATTTCTAAACCGAAGAGCCAGCATTGACTGTAGATGTCTCCAAGGTCATGTGGCCGGCATGACTGCATGGAGCGTTACTACCTTCCCGCCCGAGCGGTACCTATTGATCTACTCACATTTGCATGTTTTTGAACTGCTAGGTTGGCAGAAGCTGGAGCTAACAGCGGGAGCTCATCCCACTCCACGGGTTCAGACTACTGACTTTTTGGTCAGCAAGTTCAGCAACTCAGCAGTTTAATCCGCTGTGTCACCAGGAGCTCCACAAAATATATACTAAACATATAACAACAAGAACTACTCTCCAAACATCAAACTCATTGCTTGTTGATTTTTACTCCTTACTTTCCGCTCTTACAATATCTTTGTATATCCACCCTTCTACTTTTAATAATACTGTTCTAAATCAGAAATCCAATAGCTGAATTTTGTCCCCATCTTTGCTGTAGGAAAATCTTTCTTAAAATTAGTCAAGGATTTCTCCTTAATCAACATTGTCAAATTTGTCCATCTTGGCTAATTCACATATCTTCATCAGTCATTCTTCTTTTATTGGGATAATTAGTTTTTTCCATCTTAGGGCACAGATTATTCTTGCTGCAGTATATCATATATAGTCTTTCGTATTTTCATTCTAGTTGATCATCCAGGATCTCTAACAAGTAAAACTCTGGTTTCATCATGATTTTGACCCTAACAATTTCTTCCAACATGTAATTGAGTCCAGTATTCCTGGATCTTTTTACAAGACTGCCGCATATGGTAAAGTGTTCCAACATTTTTTTCACATCTCCAACATTTACTAGAATTATCTTTATACATCTTATGACCTTGTTACACATGCTGCCAGAGTAATGGTGTCTGTCTGTGTCCTGGTGGCGCCCACACAAGGGACGTGGGGGCCTGTTGCCTCGTGCCCTGCTCCGTCGCAGCTTTTCCCCACCTCATCACATGGGGGAAGCCTTTCCTAATGGAAAGACAGGGAGCCTGCCATTGTTTGCCACTGCAACTTTTTCGACAGCGGTGGCAGTTCAGCCACAGAGCTGCCCTGGAAGTAGTTGTCTGGGGTGTGATGGGAGCCATCAGGTTCCATGGCTGAGCTAAAAAAAAACAAAACCCATCACACCGCTGAAAAAAGGGTAAGCATGAAGAAGTCTTTAGAAAGCCTCCCTGGTATTAGGTGCCATCTATACATCATCTTGTAATTTTTTTCTTTGCAATCATTACTCAGTAAATTTTAAACTCTTTGTACAGACCTGAATGTACAGACATGATTACCATCCAAGCTTTAGACTTTGATTACTGTGTAGTCAATGTTTTATCTCTGAGGCTGTCCTGTGAACATGATGGGACAACTAAATGATACCAATTATTTAGTGGAGCCCCAGTTGCTCACGCCTTTCCTATGCATTAGCACCATGTCCAAAGAGACACCTGCCAGTTCCATGGGGAAGATAGTTGCTTATATTTTCACAGCATATGAGAGCTGCTCAGGAATAATATGAAGCTCCCAAGTGATTGGGATAATGGTCATACATATACAACTTTGTATAGGGGTGCTGAAAACTGCAGTTATGTAGATAAAAGTGTGTTCCTTGCTTTTCCATTGCATCAACCAAATTTTGCTGTGCACTTTAGTAATTCCCTATATTAATTTCCAAAATTTAGCATGCTGGAATATTCCATTCTCTGATATGGAAAACCTGCTACTAATCCTAGATGGAGATACATGGGCTGTGCTCATATGTAGTGAGGAAACTGTTCCTGTTCAGATGTACTCTTTCCTAATCTTCACTTATTCCAGAGCTGAGTACTGCCAGTGAAGTTAAGCCTCGAGGTTAAACCTTGGCCAAAGCTTTCCTTTTATCTGCCCTACTTTGTGCTTCCCATTGTTCTGAAGGGCAACAAAGGAAAACATGTCCCCATTCCTACATCCCAGGCAAAGACATCACCCAAAGAAGGTGATACATTGCACCCTATTTCCCTTTATCCTTCCCCAGATGTAGGCAACTTGCACAAGTCCCCATGGCATAGGGTCTCTGCAATAAAGGCGAGAATTGAAGGTTTTTGAAGAGGCACATTTTTAAGATTTCTCCAGGAATAGCTGGAGTGCCGCCGGGGTGCTTGGCCTTTGTTCATCAAGCCCAAGTGTACAAACTGGTTTTTCCAGTCACTTCGAGACATCTGGCAATTGCTTAAAGAAGCAGCAGCCCTGTTGTGTTTCTATCTTTTTAGTTCAGTCACTCTTCAATTTAGAAATGTTTTTTTTTACCTTGCTTGATATTTTGCTCCACCTCTGCTTTTCTTTAAGTGTCAACAATCTATCCTAGACTGTATCTTGATTCAGAACAGAGTGGGTTTTTCTAGCTGGCCATTTTCCCAGAAGTGCAGTGAAAGCTGAATCAGGTTCAAGACCTGTCTTGGTGGGTTGAGCACCGGCTTGGAGGGGTCCATCTGATCTCTAGAGTTCCCTTGTTCTTATCCTCAACCCCTTTTGTGAGAAGAAGGCTTGAAGCAAACCAGTGCTCTGCCATTGATCTCAGTAAACTCCTTTCTCTTCTGCTCAATAGACTTTGCAAGGCTGTGTGGTGCAAATTCACATGGGCTGCAGCAGAATCATGTATGTGTTCTGTTTATATGGTTCCTGAGCAGCAGCTGAGCCAGATATTTTGAAAGAAGGGGGGGGGGACATCACAATTCAACAGCTTACTTTGCATATCTTTCTAGGGAATGAAGTTGTATACATCTGATCTTAATATTTTGGTCCTTCACAATTTCGCATTCTGAGTTAAATACGTTCTGGATCCTTGAAGGGAAATTCTTGCGTTTTCTTAAACATAGTTTGGGAATGTGCAGCCCTCGAGATATTGTTGGGTTCAACTCTCATCATTTCTCCTCTTTCTACTATGGTTGATGGAAGCTACAGTCCAACAACTCTTAAGGTTCACATACCCTCCACTTCTCTTATAGTGCCTTATGGTCCTTCCAGAAAAGCCTGTTTGCCTGAAATACCCCTACCCAAGTACAGTATTTTACAGGTGGCTCAGATAACTACTGTATGCAACTGTTCTCTGTTTTCATGCTCTACTCCTGTTGTTTTTGAATGTAAAAAATCTTTAAGGAGGAAAATATTTATTCTGATTTGTAGTGTTGGCAGTCCCAGCCCAGAAGCACTCTTAAACCTTATTGTGATAGAAACTTTGTGTACTATGTGTGTGTGTTTGCGTGCCTTCAAGTAGCCTGTCAACTTATAGTTACTCTTCTGTATTTTGTGGAGTTTTCTTAGCCAAGAAATACTCAGAGGTGGCTTTGCTATTTCCTTCCTCTGAGTTGGGTATTTATCCTCGGTCTCCCATTCAAATTCTATCCATGGTTGACCATGCTTAGCATCGAAGAACAAATGAGACCTAGTGCCTTTATAGTATTTATTGCAAGCAGTAGTGACTTCACATATTTGTCTTTTGTTATTTGCATTTTAAGAAGACAAATTAAATGGCCAAAGATAACAAGTGTACCCAGCTAGCCCTCTGTATATATGGGTTCTGTATTATATATAGCAGGGGTCCCCAAACTTTTTAAACAAAGGGCCAGTTCATGATCCTTCGGACCGTTGGAGGGCCGGACTATAGTTGGCCACTGAGCAATAATAAACAACAACAACAACAACAATAATAAAAAGTGGGTTGAAAGAGACCCTTTGGGCCATTGAGTCCAACCCCCTTCTGCCTTTGTGCACCAAAAGCACAAGCAAAGCACCCCTGACAGATGGCCACCCAGCCTCAATGTTAATAATAATAATAATAATAATAATAATAATAATAATAATAATAATAATAATAAGGGTTGTAAGAGAAGAAGAGACCCCTTGGGTCATTTAGCCCAACCCCCTTCTGCCTTTGTGCTGTGGGGGCCAGATAAATAGCTTCGATGGGCCGCATCCGGCCCCCGGGCCTTAGTTTGGGGACCCCTGATATACAGTATAGTGGGAATTCAGCATCTACAGTATCATCAGGTAATATTGAGGGCCCGTTGTAAGTTCACTTAATTTTATGGCAGCTTCGTATGTGCACATCATAGCCCTGTGTTCCTTGTTCCATGTGCATGCTATTATTCATATAAATATAAATAAACAGCAAGCAGCAGTTAATATCTGTTATTTATTTGTTGTAATCCTGAACAATCCACTTTTTGTAAGTAGAAACTTCAGTAGCAATCAGGATTCTGTCTCTATTCTGTCACCTTTTACTTTTGCTTTTTGTCTGCGTATATCTCCTTGAAGAGTTTCAGCTATCATTCATTAAGGCTTTCCTTTCTTTTTTGACTCCAGATAGTGTCTTTTATATTCCCCCAGCTTCAGTCCAGAGTTCTTCTGGCTTCCAGTCAGTTATTTGTAATAGTGCACATATATTTTTCACATTCTCTTTAATTACTTTGGGGATGTTCCTCCGGTTGTATTTTGACATGATTGTTGGTTTAGTGCTCTTCTTTAGCTTTGGGTTGTGCCACAATCTGCTCCTGGTCTTGTTTTTGCAGAGAGAATGAAGTTTCTCCATCTTGTTTCCAATTATATAGTTTATTGGATTTTTATATTGGTCGTGAGATAATATCCATGTATACAGTTGCTTCCTGTTTGTTTGAACAACAGTTGGCATTGCAAAATTTAGTCTGTCTCCTACTTCATTTCTTGGACTTGAGCCAAATTTTCCACTCTGTTTCCTATTTGCATTCCAATCCCATTTGATTAACAAGAAGTCGTGTTTTGCTGTGTGATCACTTTCCTCCTGGATTCCAGCATAGAATCTTTTGATTTCTTCTTCTGCCTCTTTTAGTTAGAACATAGACTTGGATTAAGGCTATATTGATGGGTTTCCCCTGAAATTATATTGGCATGATTTGGTCAGACTTTGTATGCTGCTTTTGTTGCATCCCTCCTCACTATGAATACCACCACATTTCTTTGATTTTCATTTCCTAAGTTAAACACTATGTGATTATCTGGCTCAAAATGTCCCACTCCTATCCATGTTCATTTGCTTACCTCAAATATTGCTTATATTTCTTTTTTTGCTATCGCTAGCAAGTTTTGCCACATTCCATATTTCTGTAATGCATGTGGTGAAACTTCAGACTTTCTTTTTACCTCTCATGTCAAGCACTGAACATCTTCAAAAGGAGGTTCACTGTGCCTCTCTCTGCGCTTCATTAACAAGCATTAGCTATGATGGTACAATTGCCATTCTCTTGAGAGATCCTTCACTGGTATTATCCTCTACTGTTGCTGCTATTTTGCACATTTAGTCTGGCTCCTCAATGGCTTATGCATAGGGGCAAGGAGAACTGCTATTATAATCAAGGTAGATAAACAGAAAGTGACCACAAAAAGGCAGAGCAAGAGACCCCTTCCACAGGATCTGAGAAATCACAGGGAAATTTAAATCAAGACTTGGGAATTTAGACATCAGTACGTGGCCAAGTAGTAATAAAAAGATAATGGAAACAATGCACAGAAGAATTATACAAAAGAAATGAAAGGATGACAGATTCCTACACTGTTTGATTGGACATTTTAAGATGCACAATGACTGTATCATCATTGTCATTGTGCAAGTGGACAGCAAGTCACTTTTTAAGGTGTTACATAAGTCTGTCCTCCAGCACACTTTAATTGTTGACCATTGTACAATGAGAAGATAGTTTGATGTGATGTGGGTTATGCATTTCATCATATGTAGTGTAGCTATACTTGTTACACAGTCCCTCAGTTTGATTGTGGACCAGATTCACACATTAGATTATTATTTTTATTTTTGTAATATTTATTACATTTTCCCAACATGAGATACAAGCAGTATTATTTTCCATGCAGGCATAACACCAAGTGAGGATCACTTAAATGAGCTAAAGTGTTGGGTGAACAGGAGCTGAGGACAGAACAGGCAGACATTGGGATTCCTCCTTCTAGAGGAGTACACTGTTTTCACATAAGCAAACCAAGTGTAACTCAGTTCTCCAGGATGTGTGTGTATGTACACTAGAGATGTGGGCTTTCCATTCAAATAATAGAGAAAATGCCCTGGGACATTCTGTGTGAGGTGTGTGCCTCTATGCATAAATAGTGCACAATATAGAAGTAGTGTGCATCACTCAAAATAATATTTTGATTAATATTATTATTATTATTATTATTATTATTATTATTATTATTATTATTATGGCTCACAAATGGGACAAGAAGGAGACAGAAGGCCTGATCCTTGCAGCCCAGGAGCAAGCCATCAGAACAAATGCAATTAAGGCCAAGATCGAAAAATCAGCTGATGACCCAAAATTCAGACTGGGCAAGGAAACCGACGAAACCATTGATCCTATCCTCAGCTGCTGTAAGAAAATTGCACATACAGACTACAAACAGAGGCACAACTATGTGGCCCAAATTATTCATTGGAACGTATGCCTCAAGTACCACCTCCCAGCAGTAAAGAACTGGTGGGATCACAAACCTGCAAAAGTATTGGAAAATGAGCACGCAAAGATACTGTGGGACTTCCGAATCCAGACTGACAAAGTTCTGGAACACAACACATCAGACATCACAGTTGTGGAAAAGAAAAAGGTTTGGATCATTGATGTTGCCATCCCAGGTGACAGTCACATTGACGAAAAACAACAGGAAAAAATCAGCCACTATCAGGACCTCAAGATTGAATTTCAAAGACTCTGGCAGAAACCAGTGCAGGTGGTCCCGGTGGTGATTGGCACATTGGGTGCCGTGCCAAAAGATCTTAGCCAGCATTTGGAAACAATAGACATTGACAAAATTATGATCTGCCAACTGCAAAAGACCACCCTACTGGGATCTGCGCACATCATCTGAAAATACATCACACAGTCCTAGACACTTGGGAAATGTTCGACTTGTGATTTTGTGATACGAAATCCATCATATCTATCTTGTTTGCTGTGTCATACAATAATAATAATAATAATAATAATAATAATAATAATAATAATAATATAATATAAAACCGCTTAAAGTACAAAAGATAAAGAGTGAATACTGTAGAAATACAATGCAGAGCAGAAAAGAAAACTGGCAAAAGAAGGCTTTCCATGGACAGTTCCTGGGGAAAACTGAGAGCAAAATTGAAAAGGAACAAACACGGATGTGGCTCATAAATGGAACTTGGAAAAAAGAGACTGAGGGCCTGATTCTTGCAGCCCAAGAACAAGCAATTAGAACAAATGCCATCAAAGCCAGAATTAAAAAGTTGATTACAGATCCCAAGTATAGACTCTGCAAGGAAGCAGACGAAATGATGGATCACATACTCAGTAGCTGCAAGAAGATCATGCAGATGGACTACAAGCAGAGGCATAATATAGTTGCTTAGATGATCCATTGGAACTTGTGCTACAAATACCATCTGCCTGTGACAAAGAACTGGTGGAATCACAAGCCTGAAAAAATTACAAAAAATGAACACATAAAACTACTCGGAGATTTCCGAATCCAGACTGACCAGAGTTTTGGAGCACTATACTACTGACCTTACGGTTATGTTAAAAAACAAATATGGACCATCGATGATGTTACAATCCCAGGTGACAGCAGAATCGATGAGAAACAGCTGGAAAAGCTGATGCGATATGAAGATTTAAAGATCAAATTGTAAAGACTCTGGCACAAGCCAGTAAAAGTGGTCCCAATGGTGATCAGCACATTGGGTGCAGTGCCTTAAGATTTTGGCCAGCACTTGAAACTAATTGGCACTGACAAAATTACCATCATATCAGCTGCAAAAGGCCACCCTACTCAGATCTACATGCATTATTCCCTGATACATAACATAGTCCTAGACACTTGGAAAGTGTCTGACGTGTGATCCAATACAACAAGTGATCTTGTTTGCTGTATATTCATCTTGTTGTATATCAATAATAATAATAATAATAATAATAATAATAATAATAATAATAATAATAATATTTCCAGCAGAGTTTGGCATTATTTAAATGCAGTCTCCCTATACTCTTGTTTGTATATAAATGCACCATGTTATGTATCAAAAACCTAGCAATTAAGTTACAAATTATTTTTGGCATTGGAATAGGAAGAGCACTCTATAGCCGTGGGTGTTTCTTGTCTGGATTGAACTTGGTGAAACATTCTTTCCCTAACTTTCCAACCTTGGATGGGTCAGTGGGAGAGTTGAACCATGGGGGCTTCTGGGAGGTCAAAGATAGCTTCATTTTGAAGCAGGTGTTAGAAGTGGGATGCAGGAATCCCAGAACATTGGCTATGGGAGCCGAACGCCTACAATAAATGGGTCATACTTGGCTAAAGGGTGAGCCAGTTACTGACATGGGGACTGATCTCCCAGCTGCTGCAAAGAGCGGCTGAGGGGAAGGAGAAAGAGTTGTGACCTGTGGTAACCTATACAACTTGAATGAGGGCCAGTGGGCAGGAGCAGAGAGACAGTGGAGAGCCTGGTCCCTGTATGGCAAGGGGCTTTTCTTTCTCCTCCGGTGGGTTAGGGAGCTAAGCCAAGCACACGGGAGGCTGAGCACTTGCCCCAGACAGCAGGTGTAACTTGAGTTGCGCTCCGTCAGGGCTGGTATGCTGCTGAATGCTGGTTGGCTGGAAGGTTGCCCCACTAGGTTATTTTTAACAGAGCTGTCCAACTGGTTCACGTGGTGGTGTCAGGGAAAAGGAATTTGGGGAATGTAGTAATTTGGAGGAGGACGTGCCCTCCGAGAGGGAATGGCACTGCCTCTGGTGAATCACGGGACTGGGACAGCTGAGCAGAGGCAGGTCTGCAGTGCCTGCCGGTACCAGAGAGAGACAGTTAGCCATAGCAGGTGCCTGGGGGGTGCGGGGGGATGTGCAAAGCCTTTCTGATTCAGGGCACAATCAGAAACAAATGGCGTAAAAGAGAAGGTGACGATTTGCAAAAAGTGTTACTACTGAACAGGCACACATTCTATTTTTATACTGTTTCTAACTTGCAAAATGTTTCATAGCACTTAAAAGTGTATACAACAATCTTGTGAAGTGAGTTGCTATTCTATTTTAGGACCAAATTTGACATGGATCAGCATCTTTTGAGAGTAACAATGGCAATGATTGCTGCTGTTGTTTTATTGGAAAGCAGTCTCGGATGGCTGACAGGTTGATTGGAAGAGCAAGACAGAATATTTGCTTAATCTTTTCTCTCTAGCCTCCCCGCTCACTTAGCACATGCTACCAAACCATTTTTTTGCCCATGCAACTACATGCAACTAGGTGCTATAGGCTGTATTTCAAGGGGAGGGAGAAACTGGCAAAAGCCACCCTTATTTGTTGCCTTAGAAAATACTATGAAATTTAATGAGGTTGCCATAGGTCTACAGGGGTCTTGAAGGCACATACACACACATCTTTAAGTACCCCATACCACTGTATTTATGTCCTCAGCTTCAAGGAGTTTACTCATTTTTAAAAGTGATATTGCTACACTAATCTCCCATTTATTTTTCAGTCTTGTACAGGAACAAACTAAGGCAAAGAGCTTTCTGCACATCTACAAATAATCAAGTGTTTTCCTAGGATATCTCATGTTTAAATCCTGCTGCCCACGTGGTCACATTGATTAGTAGCAGTTGGCATAATGTTCTGTGTCCCTTGAGCATGTTTGGTTCTTGTTGGATTACTTTTTTCCTAGTATTTTTTGCGATTCTATATGATTTGCTCAGAAGTAAGTTCCAGATAGTTTAGTGGAGCTTCCACTCATGAATGTGGATAAGATTGAAGGTTTACAGTGGAATAGTTTCTACAGTGAGACTCTTTTTTCCCTTCTTTTCCAAATTCTGTGCCAGAAAATGTGTAATCAAATTTTAATGTGTTTAATTAGAGAACTCAGAGTGAGTGTCTCTGTAAGGGACAGTGAAAATGGCAAAGGGCCAACTCTCTTCATATACTGTATTCTGCCCCCCCCCCCCCCCCCAAAAAAAATTGGGTTTCTGACAGGTTCATTCTGTTGGTGAAAATGGCTTATGAGGATACTCATCCCTGCGTATTCTGTGTCCCTATATGCTAAATATAGAATTTTACAATTGTGTACAAGTTAAATAAGTTCAACCCATTTAAAACAATTGAACAAGTTAAAAGAGATTTAAAAAATTTAAAACCATGTTGGAATAAATCTATTTATTTCCAAAGGCTCTGATAACTTGGTTCCAGATTTAAGACAGGGGCTGTGCCAGTCTCCACAACTAGTGTGTCACAATTAGGAAGGCTATGCCCTATATCCTTACCTATTACATTGCTTTCACTAGTAAAGCTTGAAGGAGAGTATGGCAGAATCTATAGGAAGATGCACTCCTTCACATTTTTAGGTTCCAAACTATGAAAGTCATCATAAACACCTTGAATACAGACAGAAAGTGTATTGACAACCAGGCTTGGGCTATATGATGTAGTTTGTATGTGAATAGAGTGGTGTAAGTCTGTATGCCTCAGGAAACATCAGTGCCCAGTATATGGAGTTTCCTGTTCCATGTTCTTTTTTATTTGTGCCCCACCAGCAGTTTTAAAGTATTTTCCTTAAACAAACATTTTATTCTACTGCTTAATTTTATTTGCTGTTGATTAGTTCTGGTTCCAAGGAAAGTATATGTATGTCCTTATTTCTGTTTTTAGCTTGTTGTCGATGAGTCCTAAGAATATTACCATAGAATGATATAGTTTGAAGCAATCATAATGGCCATCTTGCCAACCCATTCACAACAAATACACAGTCAGATCACAGATAACCATCAGGTCTGTTTAAAAAACAGAAGGAGTCTCTGAGGCAGCAGATTTCATGCCTTCTATTCCATCATCCTAGTTATTGATAAAGATGTTGAATAGCATTGGCCCCTGGCCAGACCCTGTGGCACCCTTCTCCAGGATGAAGAGTATCCATTGGTGACCCCCTTTGTGTTCCATCATTCTCCCAATTCCCAATCCATCTAACAGTTTTATTGTAGCCCACATTTTACTCACTTGTTTGTGATGCTTATATATTTTGTAAGTTTTTCTACAAATCCCTTTTTTTGGAGAAGAAAAGTATTTTAAGAATAAATAAACAAATAAGATTTTTTGGTCAGTCTTTCACTCCAGATTCCCCTGCCGCCCCAGATTTAATCTCAGTGCTACTCGCAGTTCTGTTCTGCATCTGGTATCTTAAAGATTTCCTCCTGTTGCTGGTATTCCCTTATCAGACAGCCCTTCCAGAGCCAGTGGTTTATTTGGAATCATTTTCAAAGTGTCCTCGTTATTTCCCAAATAAATTGTTACTGAAAATAATAAAACAGTTGTAGTGACATCATTAATTTGCTTCCTTTGTCAAAACAATTTTGTCCCTCAAATCTTAACATGTTCATTCATTGTACAGAGCTTCAAAGGAACATGTTAAAAGTAGATGTGAATGAATAAAGAATGATATTGCTTTCCAAACGTACCTGAGAAGAGTGATAATTATTCCTTTTCTTTTTAAAAAGAAGAAAGAACAGAGGTTACTACAGCCTGAGAGTGGGAGAACTGAAAGTCACGATACAAGAAGTTTAATCATTTGGGTAACTTGGCTCATGCTGCTTGCTGTGCTGTCCCTTCGCTGCCTGGAGTCTTGCTTTTCTGGATCTCACTTCTAAGATACCCTTACACAGTATCTCCACTGTTGAATTAATGCAGTTTAACACCACTTTGACTGCCATGGGTCAATGTAATGGAATCACAGGAGTTGTTGTTTTACAAGGTCTACAATCTCTATTAACAAGAATAATAAAGTCTGCCAAAAGTCTTAGCAGATCATAACCCAATATTTTGAAATTGAAGAGCAAAACCCCCGCCTTTAATTGGCGATTTAATAGAACTATTTCACAGAAGGAGGACATAGCAGAGAAATCAAGGAAGTGGCTGATAAACTGGTTTGAAGATAATTTAGGCAAAGGTACAGAATGAAGGACTGTTTGGGACACAAGTAAAGCAGTAATGGGAGGATTCTACTTACAACAATCTTCATAATTAAAAATAGAGAACAAAAACAAAATAACTCAAGAAATGTAAAAGTTAGCAGAAAAATTAAAGAAGAAAAGACACAAAAATATTAGAAAAGATAAACTGTTGAGAAATTGAGAAAAAGATAAAATATATCAAATACAAATATTTTGAATCGGGAAACAAACCACTTAAATGTTTAGGTTATAAAGTTAGAAAAGAAAGAGAGAAGAAACAAATATTATCAGATTGCCCTCAGTGATTCTGTGGTATTCAAAGCTATTTGTATCTAAATGAAACATCTTCAATGTACTCATGCCTGTTGTATTCATCAAGCATGTAGTAATCTTGTTTTCACCCCTTGTCCATTCTGTAATTTTGACCACTGGTATTTTGAACCCATCTGATGGAGTAAATTGAAACTGGATTTTAAATTTTTGTGGGTTTTTAGTAGGATTGTGTGTTTTTTGTTTTGTGATGTTTAATTCTGTTGTATGGTTTTCCTTTTTGGCAATTGAATGTTTTCCTTTATGCTGGAAACTACCCTAAGTCCTCTTGGGGAGATAGGATGGTATATAAATAAAATTGCATTTGTACTAGACCTTCAATATAAGTTACATATGGACCAGTAAAGTCTAAGTGTCCATTATTTTTGTTGAGGCTTTACAACATTTTAAATGGCAGACATAGACAGCCTTAAGCAAAAGATTGTCGATGCTTTAGCTTGCAGTGTTTCTTTCTGCTTATTGAAGATTACCCAGAAGCTAAAGCTCCTCATGCTCAGACAGAGAACTGATAAGATCGGTATTGCCTCTTTTGGTCTGTCTGTAATGGAGGGTTACTGCAAGAAACCAATCTTGCCAGTCTTGTAAGATAATCAGTCCACCTCAGTATAATTAGGGTGAGCATTTTAGCACATACAATCTTTTGTTTTCTGTTATTAACCTTTGCTCTACTTTCTTAATAAAGCTACCTTTTAATTAGAAATTACAAATATGTTCATGTCAGTTGTCAGTTATTTTTTTCCCTTGTGGCAGCATACCACCAAAATACCAAGCCCAGAGTAACATTTATGATATTTTTGCCCCTGAGATCATAGGGCTCATGTTTCCTATATTTAGGATACATGTCAGTATATAAATGTGTCTCGAAAGAGGGAAGTATCTAACACAGACCCCCGTTACACATCTCCATTTAACTATGAGTGATAAAAATAAATTTATGTTGTAGTATTACATTAACAAAGGAGCCCCAGTGGCGAAGTGTGTTAAAGCACTGAGCTGTTGAACTTGCAGACCGAAAGGTCCCAGGTTCAAATCCCGGGAGCGGAGTGAGCGCCCGCTGCTGCTCCAGCTTCTGCTAACCTAGCAGTTCGAAAACATGCCAATGTGAGTAGATCAATAGGTACCGCTCGGGCGGGAAGGTAACAGCACTCCATGCAGTCATGCCGGCCACATGACCTTGAAGGTGTCTACGGACAACGCTGGCTCTTCGGCTTAGAAATGGAGATGAGCACCAACCCCCAGAGTCAGACATGACTGGACTTAAGTCAGGGGAAACCTTTACCTTACTATTACATTAACAAGATTAAAATATAACAAATTAAAGTTCTATTTCTATTGTAGTGAGATTGTTCTCATATCTCCTTTCCATCCTATCACCCAGCAGCACAGTACTTGAACAGATAAGTCATTTACAAGAACTCAATGCAGATGGAAGAATTCCTCCTTTTATTATAATCTATCCAAACTGTGAAATAATCAACAAATATACTTTTTGTGTGAATCAGGAACGACTTGAGAAACTGCAAGTCACTTCTGGCGTGAGAGAATTGGCCGTCTGCAAGGACGTTGCCCAGGGGATACCCAGATGTTTTGATGTTTCTACCATCCTTGTGGGAGGCTTCTCTCATGTTCCCACATGGAGCTGGAGCTGATAAAGGGAGCTCATCCATGCTCTCCCCGGAGTGGATTTGAACCGGCAACCTTCAGGTCAGCAAACAAACTATCAAGACATCAATCCTGCCGGCACAAGGGTTTAACCCAGTGTGCCACCGGGGACTCTTTTAACAAATATACTAAGGTTGCAATTGTGTACAGTACCTACACTGTGGCAAGGAAATTGGCTGGCATACATAAGGCCATGATCCTATAGATTCATACAACTACAAAAATAATTTTAAAATAATTGTTGGCAAACTAAAATTTTGAAACCCATCAATGTGGTATTATTTGCTTATAAATCTATCAACTATAACAATCTACAAAGGTGAAGCATTTCTTTGCATGCCTGACAAATACCCAGTCTCACCATCAGTGATGATCTGATCTCCTTCTTTATCATCTTCCATTTGAGAATTACCCTATATAATATAGGTAAAGGTAAAGGTTTTCCCCTAACATTAAGTCCAGTCATGTCTGACTCTGGGGGTTGGTGCTCATCTCCATTTGTAAGAGCCGCCGTTGTCCATAGACACCTCCAAGGTCATGTGGCCGGCATGACTGCATGGAGCGCTGTTACCTTCCTGCCAGAGCGATACCTATTGATCTACTCACATTGGCATGTTTTCGAACTGCTAGGTTGGCAGAAGCTGGAGCTAACAGAGGCCGCTCCCGCCGCTCCTGTGGTTTGAACCTGGGACCTTTTGGTCTGCAAGTTCAGCACTCAGTGCTTTAACACACTTCGCCACCGGGGCTCCTTTATATAGTATATTCATGTATATAAGTCTAGAAATTTTAGTGAAATAATCAACTCAGAAATCCAGTGTGATCACTGGACCTTAATTTTTACCAAGAAAGGAACCATCTCCTCCTTTGAGTAGAGTGAGAAAAGACGAGAGCTTAGTCCATCCTGTAAGAACATGAGAGAAGCACAGTCTACTCCCTGCCATGGTGCCACTTCTGGCCTTTTTGAATCCCTGGGTGGGAAATGACAGCATCAGCTAGGGATAGCAGACCCTGAAGTGACATTAGTGCTCTCCCCTTTCCATGGATTGACTCCTGACTTAGCCATGGGTTATATTGAAGCCATAATTTTGTCCCCAAAACATGCCCTCAATTTATCTGTGGAGTAGACTTATCCGTGAGCATTGAGCATATTTGGAATTCACATCTGTCATGGACAACCTTTGCCTCTCAAATGTGCCTTGGACAGCTTTATAGCTTGCTACAAGCGCTTGCAATAGTTAAATAAACTTATGTGCCAGGAAGTCCAGCCCCTAGCAGGCCCAGACAAGTTATGCAGGAAGAGATGTTGCCTCCTTCTCACCCTGTCGTGGAGATGAAAGGAAAACGAATAGTTCTGTGATGAAGTAATTAAGATCTGTGGAGGAAATCAAGAAAATGGTTCCTCCATCAAAGAACCAAGGCAGACTCTGCTTCTTGGACACTTTCACTTTATTTCTTTCAAGCCACAATGTTCACCACTTGTGTCAGCTATAGTAAAGGAAGACTGAATACAAATCCATCCATATGGAAAATCAAAAAAATAGCACCACACAAAAATGGAGTGTCATCTTCATGTTTTTAATTTATTTACTCTTTTCCCTCTCAAAACTAGAACTCAAGATGGCTTACAAATTCAGTATTTAATATGCTGAATGGAATAAGACACAAGGCAGTGTTTCCCTCAGGGAAATATGGAGTTTAAAAAGTCCATGGTGGTGGTGGTGGTTATTGTGTGCCTTCAAGTATGGAAAACCTAAGATGAACCTATCATGGAAGAGTGGTTGACAAGATTTGTTCAGAAGCTGAGAGAGTGAGGCTTACCAAAGGCCATCCAGTGGGTTTCTATGGCAGACCAGGAATTTGAACCCAGGTTTCTGGCATTCAAACTACTATATCACAGTGGCTCTCTACAAAAGTCCATAGGAAGAGTATTTTCAAAAGTTAAGTTTTTTCTCTGAGGCAGTGAGCGTGAGGTTTTGCATCTGTGGAAACAATGATTCACACAGCCCAGGAACTGGACATCCTGAGTCAATTAAAGCACTTCTGCCTCTGAAAAGAAATGACCCTTTGATCTAATGTCAGATCCCATGTTCAGGAGAGCTGGTCATGAACAGTTGCTCCTAGTTTTCTGGTTGTGTTTGCTCATTTGATTTTAATTTCAGATATCAGCTAACAAACATGAATATGAAATACAGGGAGACACAGTAAGGAAAAGACTAGCTGGATACTGCTTAGCAAAATTAGCTGCATCTCGAAGTTATTTGCATAGCTGCTTCAGATGTCATGGGTGGCCAGTCTCTATTGCAAGTATCAAGGTGTTATAGAAATGCATGGAAAAGAGCAGAAGGGCAGTGTATGTATGTGGAGATAACACAGAAGTAGACTGAGATTGCCCACCTGTCCCCCCCCCCCCCCATGGTACATTGCCGTTTGTGGTGGTACAGTGGTCTAAAAGCACAACTTTGTATGGATTCAGGGTCTGCATGTGTATGGTAGCACACATTCAAGCAGTAAATCTCATACTTTTAAACTTTATTTACTTCCATAAACAAAAATAGTCTAATAATGTGACATAGTGGTTTGAATGTTGGGCTAAAACTCCTAGATTGTTGTCATGTGCCTTCAAACTGTTTACAACTTATGGCAACCCTAATGTGACCCTAGCCATGGGGTTTTCTTGGCAAAAAAATTGTTGCTGTTGCCTTTCTCTAAGGCTGACTTGCCCAAGGTCACCCAGTGGGTCTTCATGGCTGAACAGGGATTCGAATTCTGGCCTGCAGACTTTTGGTCCAATGCTCAAACTATACACCTCATCAGCACTCCAAGATGCCAGGTTTCCAGTCACTACTCAGCTATGGAACCTCAAAGGTGAGCAAGTCATGTTCCCTCAAATTTAGAGGAGACAATGGCATATCTCTTAATACATCTTGCCTAAGAAAGCTCTATGGCACCAGTGGCCAACCTGTGTCACTCCAAATGTTTGGGACTCCAGCTCCCAGAAGCTCTGGCCAGCGTGTCCAATGGTCAGGAATTCTGGGAGCCGAAGTCCAAAACACCTGGAGGACCAAAGATTGGACAGCAGTACTCCATGGAATCGACCTGAGGGCTCAGAATTGCAAATTTGCTATGCTGCCTGTTCAGGAAACCCCACCACTACCTTCACATATAAACCCACTCCAACCCAATTATTTTTTTTTAAAGTTCAAAATGTATAACATATAGGGAATGAAAATTATGTGGAATTGTACTGTCAGTCAAGATGCCCAGGTGTTCTTTTATGCTTTCATAGGGAATTCTTTGATCTCTGCTGTTTTTTTCTTGAACTGTGAATTTATTTGCAGGGAGAAGGGGAAGTGTCAATGTTGAAAATCTAAATTAAATATTTGAGAGTTGCATTTAATGCTATGGATCATGTCGGCTACGAGTGCTGGGTGTTGTATTCCAAAATATCCGAAGAGTGCTAGGTTGCAGAAAGGTGGCTTAGAGCAAATGAACAATCTGCCTCAAATGCAGCTGCTTGTCTTTACAAAACAGAAGGCTTTACTCAACCAGTGAAAGGTTCCAAAGGGAATACACACTAAAGAGGTTTATGGATGTATTCTTTATACAGACACCAGTGTGAGAGAGTAAATCTTTTGGGCCCTATTTTTTCCCTCCTGTCAAGAACTGTTCATATGAAAAAACATGCTGTAAGTCAGCTGGTTTTTATGCTGAGGGTATTGTTACTCCAGTATATAGTAACATCTTTCTCTTTCCCTCTCCCATGATATTTTTTGACCCTAGTATAAAGCACCTGGCCTTGTCTGTTGAAGATGTAAGAGTGGGAGGGCGTCTGGGATTAGGGATTGTGGAACATCTTCATTTGCAGAGAGAAGGCTGTTCTCCAATCTGACATCCTGCCTTGAAAAGAATACCAGCCATTAGCATTGTCAGATCAACTAAGTTGTTTTAGCTTTCCTTTATTTTCCTTTCTTTTTAAACAGAGATGAGTTGGCTGCAAGGGCATTTCAGCTAGCTTCAGCCACCACCATCTGGTCTGTTAAAATAAGTCTGGCCTGCCTCTCCGCCCCATCTCCCCTCCCCAGCCTCCTCCGGTTGGGAGGGATGGGGAGGAGGGAAAAGAGAGCTCCCAGCTGCTCTGACGTTGGAGTTTAGATTGGCCACAGCTGGCCTGTAAAATGTGGTGCAAACACTCTTCTGCTTCAAATTAGCTTGAGGACATTGGGAAGTGCTGTTTTAAAAAGCCAGAGCTCCTTAAAATACCCAGTGAGGTTGCATGGCCAATGTTGCAAATTCAAACCCAAAACTCTTTGAGAAAAGTTCTATGTCTTTGTTTTGAAAAGTTTCTTTATATACACATACAAACACATGTATGTGGGAAGGCAGATGATCCTTGAAAAATCAAGAACAATTTGGTCATTTGGAAGAGCTTTGATGGAGTGCTGTGAGTCTGGTCAAGAAGCATTCTAGATTGCCAGCTTGGCCTTCGTCAATGACCAACATGGGTTAGACAGACAGTGAGAGTCACCACTTACTTCCATGCTAGATTTCAGTATATCTCCAGTTTGGATTCTGAATGCACAAGAGACATGGTTCAGTTCCATGTTCTTTTGCCATTAGTGCTGAGTTTTCTAGGTTATCACTGACATTGGTGGTCCATGGACCAGTGCCTGTCTGCAACCCATTGGCTGCTGGTCCAGGTTTTCTTTTCAATATCTATGCTAATGAAGCAATGATTTGACACTTGAGTTAAAAATGCTGGTCCATCACATTGAATATATTTTGTTTAATGAATAAACTGCAAGGGCCCTGACACAGCCTGTTCAGGCTGGCTTGGGCTCTTCACTTCAACAACTGTTGCACTAGTGCCATCTCCTGGTAAAATGTCATTGATACTGGAATAATGCTTTGGATGTTTTCTACATTGAGGATGTAAAGGGATAATTCTAACGTCCTAGAGATTGGCCTTTGATATGCTACCAAATGTGGGCCAAAACTCTTAACATTCTTCATGTTTTCTCTTTGCTTTCTGTGTTTTAGGTCGCAATGAATTGATAGCAAGGTACATCAAGCTGCGAACAGGGAAAACAAGAACAAGAAAGCAGGTAAAATGTGTTTTATGCTCCTCCTCTTTAATAAAAGTGTGATACTGAAAATGAGAAAATTGTCCTGTTGAAAGTACACATGTGAATGCATGCAAGTGCATGCGTGTTTATGTGTGTCTGCATGCTCCATTATTATAAATTGGTTCACCCTTGAAGTGGATTGGGGCATAGTAGGTTACAGCCTATGGCTTTAAGGTTTCTTTTTCTGGTTCTGTTAGTAGCTAATGTTTTCTTTTCTTTGATATGGTGGTATCAAACAAAGATGAAACATTGTTATGATAATTTCATCTATTAGATATTAATATTTTTGGAACTTTGATTGGAGGCCACTGCATAAAGCCAAGGAATCTCTAGTCAAAAACATCTTTCCCAAATTCTTTGCTGCATTACAAGAATTTGGAAATGTCACATATTTAAAAATCATATTTCATATGTTAAATGGAATACAGGAGTCATGCAGATTTGAATTGTTTCCCACAGTAAATCTGCTGATTTATTTATCATCATTCACCCTATATAAGCCCCTATCCAGAACAATGACTTGTTAATACCATTCCAATGGGCAGGTTAAAAGGACGCCTGGTCCAGGTATACTTTTCAAAAGCAGAAGGCTGATAGGGAAAACCATTCAGAAGTGATTGCTGCATCCTTATCTCTTCTCTGCAGCAGATACCGCTTGAATGTAGAGAGGCGAAGGACATGTGTCTTGCATGAGCACTACTGTCCTGATTACATTTCCCTTTGTCTTCCTCTGTTGTAAAATTGATTTCTTTTTCCTTTAGTATTGGAGTGTGTGTGTTAAATCCTTAATAATTGTTAAATACAAACAGCTTTAATCTTCCTCATTAATTCATTTGGATACCATGTGCCCAAAAGGAAAGGATCTGATTAAACCAGAGATCCTCAAGCATCCTCCAAATTTATTGGACTTCAACTTCCAAAAACTTCAGTGGCTTTGGCCAATGATCAGGGATTCTGAGAGCTGAAATCTGAAACACCTGGAAGACCAGAGTCTGGAAAATACTAGATTAGACAAATACCAGATCATGAACATAACGGTGTTTTGTTCCTGTCAGCAGATAAAATGTATGTGATTCTGTTGATTTAAATTCACATGCACCAATAAAAAGAGAAAGCCCCTTACGGTTAAAAAAAAAAAAAAAAAGGTGGGACAGCAGCCAGGTAGAAAACAACATGAGGTTTTCATTTCCATTTTAAGATTTTATGTCAGGAAAAAAATGAAGTGTAAAGCAGTAATGAATGATGAGCTATAATGAAGGCTGTAGCTTCTCCTTCTGTGAATGATGGAAGCTGATGCGCAAAAGGCTGATATTTAGGTGAACACTGCATCTTAAAAGCTTCTTTGTTTCATCTTGGGTTGGGTAATTTTTAATATATTTTTGTATAGCAGTCCCTATGCTTCTGATGATTCAGTCTTAGTAAACAACTGAAAGCATAGAAAATAAAATAATGGGTGAAGGATGGATGGATGCTCTACTGCATTTATCCATTATGCAGTTCTCTTGCTTGGCCATGAAGATTAGATCCACTGAATGAGTTTAATCTGAACTTTGAGGGAAAAACAACAATCTGGGACATGCAAACTTCCAGGTAGTAATGGTGCGTGTTTCTCTTGTACATTCAGCACACTCCTGCTCTGCAGTCTCCACGTTCTGTATACATTTTTGGTGATTTAGGAATACGTGGAACAGTTGGCAGGAGATCAAACAAAACCTAATCTGCACTTTCTATTTTCAAAAGAGGTATGGAAAATATGGTCAAGCTCCTGCTCCACCCAAATATGAAAGAGGAATTCGGGGATTTTAGGGTTCCATGGTGGGGAACTGTAGAATTTCAATTATCATGAATTGAATGATATTTTAATGAAAGTTGTAATATGCCAGGAGAAGCAAAATGTTTTCTAAGTATCCATATAGCAAGATCTCATCAACTCCCTTTCTTTGAGTCTGGATTGTTTCTTTCCTTGGCACAAAGAAGTTTTGAACAGCAAGGCCATATCTTTGTTGGTTTCTGTAGGGACCAATACTGACTTGATGAAAAGAGTATTTTGCAGATTCAGTTTTTATGGAGTTTACATATATGTTTTTGCCCACATGCCCCCTTTAAGTTTTGCAGCCCCTACAACTTTCTGTCAGAACACACTTCATTAGCAATTCCCGTCATTAGAAATGCATGGACGAAGTCCATTCGAGGGGCCAAAATAATGAATTAGAGTAGATGCCTGCTTACTAACCAAGGAGGAAAGTCTCCATTGGCTGTCTCTAGCAAATACCAAAGTTGGTGCAAGTCTCTGGTCTCCTCACAAATTTGAAAAGAGCAATTAAAAGATTCAAATTGTATTTTGATAATACAGTACTTTAGGTTTCCTGTATAGCTTTTTTTCAGGAGGTGGTTTTAAACCAATTTCTGTATGAACAGTGTTTCTATTCAAAATAGTAATTGATTTTTCAAAGCCATGGTCTAGCTAATAGACCATTTCTGCTCTGCAGAACTGGGTCAGGGCTTTAAATGCAATGAGCCCACCATATATTTGTTCTTAGTGGTTAATGGTAGAAAGCACCTGTGTAAATATCACAGTGCCTGGAGCTAGAAGGGTTTATGATAAAGAGTTCTGTCTAAGGAAGTTTCAGGCTTCTCTGTTCAAAACTGGATTCCACAGTGTTTTATAACTCATGTGGTTGCAGTAAATATGGTTATGGTTTTGTGGTAGGAAGAAATAGACATGTGCAATACTGATGGGGGTTATGACCCTACTGCAGTATTTATCTTTGCCTTTACCTCTGAAGGCAGTTTTGCAAAGACCTGAAATATTTTTCTGTTTCAATATCGACATTTGAGAACCTAGAGGGCAATTACAAAGATAATTTGAAGCCTAGATGGAAACAATTTTCAGCATTTGCTGTCTGGGTTGTATGAAGGGCACCAACTCAACTAGCTAGACAGTTGTCTAATAGAACTAAATAAACACATCTGGATTTGTATATTTGTGGTGAACAATACAATCCTTAAGCTGCAACATTTTATATTGGAAGTACCTGCAATCCAACGTTCAAGGTGTGAGTGGTTCATGAAACTCAGATGAACAGAAGTGTCTTAGGAGTTTCTGCAAGACGGTAATGCTGTTCTCAAGGATAATGGCCCCAAATGTTACATACTAAGCTTAGATCTGCCTTGGACTATAGCAGTTTTCTTCCATTTGATCTATCAGCACAGAATATCATTTGTTTTCAGAGTTATTACTATTCCTGGAGCCTCAGCTGGCTTTGGTGACCAGTGTATGTCACCTGGGAATCACTGTTATCATGCAGAGCAGTGTGGGATCATGTCTTCATTCTGTTTGTGTTTTCCTTTTTGAATGGCTTGGCGGGGCCTAGGTGTCTAGCCATATACAGGTTCTAGCTCGGAAGAAGGTGCGAGAGTACCAGGTTGGCATTAAGGTACGTTGGAGCGCCTGCCCATGCATCCGTGGTGTGTGAGCATGGGCAGCCCCCTCTCCTTCCTTTCCTTTCCTCTGGTTGACGGCTCTGCTGTTTTTCCCCTCTCCTTCTGCTTTTCTCTCTGCAGGTCTCTAGCCACTTGCAGGTTCTAGCCAGACGGAAATCTCGCGAGATTCAGTCCAAGCTGAAGGTACGCGCTTCCCCGGCTTTCCTACTTTTGAGCCATGGCCATGCTGGCGACTAACACACTGCGCTCTGTGGTTGCTGCTCTTTTCCTTTTATGTCTTTGCTCCCCTCCCTTTGTTCCTGGGACCAGGCATGTTCAAAGTCCTGCTGAGGGAAAAGAGAGCTGCAAGGGGGGGAAAAGTCATAGAGCACCTCTGCTTGGCAGAATCTATGTAGGAGTGCTGCCACAAAACAGTCCTGTGCCTCTCTTCCAAGACAGTGCAGTCATCCCAGTTCAGGACATAATTGCACTGAAGAGGATGAAAGCGTGCATTTCCAGTTATAGCTGGTGTTCACAGATTGGTGGACAGCAAATAAAAGCTTAAAAGTATCTACTGCTACTCTCATTCCATATATCAGTCTTCGGTATTCCTCTCTGTGCAAGGGAAATTAAACCAGATTACCAGTGGCCATGAGACAATAGTAAAAACTGCCACTCTTGCTTAGTAGGAAGGTACCTCCAGAAAAGGGAATGAAGCACTCTTTCTTCCCCTCAAATCATTATTATTTTGGGGGTAAAGTCTCTACAAAGTTGAAAAACTTAAATGCCATCTCACTAACTGCCATTGTATTTGCAAGATTGATTAATTTTTTATAGTAGTACTGTTTTAGTCAGTACTCCAAGGCTGCAATTTCAAAGCTGGGTAACAGACCCAAAACATGACAGAATACATAAAAATCTATTCTTCAGAAAAACATTTCCATATACAAAAATCCAAAGTTGTTTATGTGTGTGTGAGAGAGAGAGAGAGAGAGAGAGAGAGAGAGAGAGAGAGAGAGAGAGAGAGAGAGAGAGAGATATATATATATATATATATATATATATGGCGAAGTCTTGTGGTATGGAAAATAAAGTATTGAGGAATTGGTGGTAGTTAAGGTAAAGAGTAAAGGTTTTCCCCTGACATTAAGTCCAGTCGTGTCTGACTCTGGGGTCTGGTGCTCATCTTGAGTCTACACTGCCATATAATCTAGTTGAAATCAGATAATCTGTATTTTATAGGCAGTGTGGAAGAGGCCTGATTGAAGTGGCCCTGGGCTGAGTGGGTTGCTAGGAGACCAAGTGGGTGGAGCTTAGCCTTCTAACTGGCAGCAATTGGATAAAAACAATTATTCATCTCCCTCTAATTAGGACTTTATATTTCTTTTCTTTTTGTTGTATGAACGTAGAGGCATGGGTGAGGGGTTGTGCTGCCAAGTTTAGTGTTTCTGGGATGTGTAGTTTTGTTGTTTTGTCCTAGGCCAAAATTTCATTACCCTTTTATTTATATAGATATTCTGATTGTTAGATTGCTTTTGTTAGTAAGCAAGGTTTCAGTATAAAGTTGTCTATGTGCCTCTGTGATGGTTCAACTTTACCTAAGCCGGTGTAGCAAAAGTGAGCTCAGAGTCTCTTGTGTGTTACATGAACTGAAAAATGTGGCTGTTCTTAGTATCTGGTAAGATATTTATTTGGTCAAGAAAGCACATCTAAGAGGATAATTTGGTTAGAATGCAAATAAAGAACTGAAGATGACCATCCTCTGTTATAAATATCCTTATGCAGATTCACATTACTCAGAGCAAGTTTATGGGACCAGGAGCCAAGGAAGTTGAGCAGGGATAAAAACTTGAGAGCTTTTATCCTGTGATTGCCTTTCCTTTCCTTCTATAGTTGGCTTTCCTTTTCTTCTTTCTTCTGTAACTCGAGATTGGCTAACCTTTCCTATAACCCTTTCCTTTGTGTGTTTGTGAATTGTGTGTAAAAGGTACACACAGGGAGTGGGTGTCTTAAGGGAGGGTGACATGGTGGAGGTGTTTCAACCTTACATTGATTGTTTCTTTGTTGTCATCATCTGATATGTGCATTGGAAAGTACCTAATATTCCGACACTGTAAACTGTGCCCATTATTCAATTCAAAATACCTTTCCTTTCTAAAGTTCACAAGGCCGCAACTGCAATTAACAGATTGCAGCTGTAGTGAATACTCTATGGGTTAGAGACTTTCCTTACTTTCTGCCCCCAAGTAACCCACAAGCAGATTAAGTTGCCTACATACATTACCCAAAATTCAGTACAGCATAATACAATCTCACGTTTACAAAGCACAGCAAATACACAATTCTAGGGATGTCATGCTAGACAGTTGATACTAATTAACTGTGGTTAGTTTTTTTTAATGCTCCAAAAAGCCACAGTATATATGGCACTTTTAATATTTTAATATTTGTATTCCAGGAGACCTTGGGCAAGTCACACATTCTTAGCCTTGGAATGCATCTTTCCAAGAAAACTCTGGGATGGGGTTATTATAAATTGGAGTGAAGACATTTAGCAATAAATCATTTCTTAAAAAGGGTGAGGTACTGGTAGGTTTTCCCTAGTGCTGTATGCATAACAAAATGTCTTACCAGCTACTTCCTATAACTCCAGGTATGCCCAAAATAAAAGAGCAGCAGTCAACATTAAGAAAAAGCACAAATTTTATTCAGCCTGAATTCTTAAATCACTTGCATTCAGCCTAACCCATCTTACAGGCATGTTGTGAAGATAAAATAGGGTATGTATTTAGGCTCCCTGAGCTCTTTGGAGGAAGTGTGGAATAAAATGTATTAAAAGACCTAATTCATTATTATTATTATTTTTAAAAAGTGTAGCTGTTACTTTTAAACTGTTATTAAAACTGCAACTTAAAATCACTATATACTTAATAGAAATACAACAAGCCCTACTAGCAAACTTCCAGTCTGATTCAGGATGAGTCACAGAAAAGAAGAAAGGAAAGGAGGATCAGCCAAATAAGCCAAGTTGAAAAAATAATTGTGTGGCTGTAGCTATCCCATAATATCCAGTTCTGTTAAAGATAGCACTATTAGGGTGATATATTGAAGAGAGTGCTCAAAAACAGGTTCCCTATTTCTCACCATACTGTGCTGTTATCAGAGGAACTTTTTAAAAAATTATATATCCATAAATTCTCTCTTCTTTCGGCAACCTCCTTTCTTACTTAACATAATTTAGCCTAGTGTCTGTTTGCTTTTTAAAATCTGTTTCCAAGTAGAGGATCCCTTTAGGACCACCTTTGTCTTTAATGGAAGAGCTAAAGATAAAATGAAAAGAATGTTGGCCCAAGCGCTTTTCTCCATGCAGGCTTAGACCTGTACAAATTAGCTCTCCACAAATACCTAATTACACAGGTATTCCTCTTATTCTGCCTGACTACTCTGACAGATATTTGCGCACAGACCAAAAACCTACAGATGTTCATGTGCCACAGCACATTAGTACTGTTCTGTGCAGTTATACTTGTACATACCATTGTCAGAGTGTGCATTAGTGTCACTAAAAAATTATCATCCATGGCCAGTACTGATTCACCTATATAGAACCACCAAACAAATTGGTCTGTTCCATTTTTCTGACTTCAGGCACAGTCCCCTTGATTTATTAAGATGAAGTCATGATTTGCCAAGATTAGTTTCGTGCTGTTCACTTCTTGTTCCTCATTCCTCTTGAGCTGTAGAATCAGTCTCGCTCAGACAACCTTTATATAGCAAATGAAACCTGACATTCTTTGATGTGCTGAAGATCATTTCTGTTGAAAGCTGTTATGTACAGGCTCCATTCTTCAGTGCCCAATGTAATGGCAAAAAGTTCTAACAATTTTTCCCCTTTTTTCCCATTTCACACAGGCTATGAACTTGGTGAGTACTATTCAGTTTTGTCTCTCTTCCATTAATTCTCTGAGTAAGGTGTAACCATGGAAAAGATCTATTGGGTAGAAATGCATCTCTTTCTGAAACCAAATGATAAGCAAAGTAACTGGAACTGACATATTAATATCCAGACAGTTCCCGAGTGACAAATATCCGACTTGCAAAGACTCCTAGTTAAGAATAGGGGTGAAACAACAGAAAGTGAGAGAAATCTATCCCAGGAAGATAAATTCACTCCTAGAAGAGTTATTATGGGAAAAAGATCTCTCCACTGAAGGCTTATCACCCACCCTTGTTTTCACAAGCCAATTTTTTAAAAACTCAACTATCACAGGGACAGAAAGTGAGGTGAAATCTTCTGAACAGGAGCACAGATAACTAAAGAAATACCACAGGGGTGATAATCCTTCCCTATGCTATCCAAACTATATCTATCTATCTGGAATTAGACTTTAAAATTACTTTTTTTGATTTACATACTAATTCAACTTAAGAACAAACCCACAGAACCTAACTTGTTCGTAACTTGGGGAGTACCTGTATGTCAAGTATTTTCTGAAGTAATTGAGCACTGCTTAGCCTAAACACCACCATGGGTGCTGGTATTCCACTTCTCTGAATTCCAGTTTAAAAAATAATATCCTCCAGGATTAGGAGAATGCTTGAAAACTGAGCTTTAAGAATAATAGTAGCAAAACTCTAACCAGAAACAATGTGTCAGAGTAGTTCATTGCTAGTGTGAATCCACTAACAAATGTTGCGTAATCAGATGAATACTATGCTACTACACCCACCCCCCCCCCCCCCAAGAAGTCAGTAATTCAGTAACTCTGTTTCTCTCCCATTCTATATTGAAGGATCAGGTCTCGAAGGACAAGGCTCTGCAGAGTATGGCTTCCATGTCATCAGCACAGATTGTATCTGCCAGTGTCTTGCAGAACAAGCTCAGCCCCCCTCCTCCACTCCCTCAGGCTGTCTTTTCTGCTACTCCCAGGGTAAGAGATGCTCCAGTCATAATGTCAGCTGCTTCTGTCATGGAGAGAGTAGTGCTAAGTGTGGTTCATAAAGTTATCGAATTGGAAGAGAACCACAAGAGCTATCCAACTCAACACCCTGCTAGGCAAAAACACAATCAAAGCACTTCTGACAGATAGCCTCTGACCTCTCTTTAAAAACTTTCAGAGAAGGAGCTCCACCACACTCCAAGGCAGTGTATTCCACTGTTGAATGCCTCTCATTATCAGGAAGGTCTTCCTAAAGTTTAGATGGAATATCCTTTCCTGCAGTTTGAATCTATTGCTCCATGTCACTGGAGCAATAGAAAACAAACTTGCTCCCTTCTCAATATATCTCAAGCAGAGATTCTGAAACAATGATCTGTTTCTTAATTTGACAATGAAGTGCTAACTGATAAGCTTTGTTTAGAACAGTGGTTTTCAACCTGTGAGTCCCCAGCTGTTTTGGCCTATAGCTTCCAAAAATCCCAGCCAGTTTACCAGTTGTTAGGATTTCTGGGAGTTGAAGGACAAAACATCTGGGGACCCACAAGTTGAGAACCATTGGTTTAGAAGTATTTAAATGTGTCTTTTCATTTTGTGTTCTGCATCCAGCATGCATCAACTCTGTCTGATTCTCTTGAACCCCACACATATATTTTTACATTGTTATTGTTACCATGTCATTGCTACTGTAATTTTAAAGAGCCAGTATATAGAATAAGTTTTAATGTTTATATTGTAAAGTGCATATTGTAGTTTTAAAGATTGTATATTATTTGATGACATGGCCTATGGCTGGTACAATAAACAATTCATCCATACACATTTTTGCTTTTTTACAAATTAGAATCTTTCCCCTCTAGTTTATGTTCCTTTCAACCCACACATGATAGCTTTGTTCAGCCCCTCCATACTCAGACCCTCATCTAATCCTCCTTACCTTTCTCATACACTAACCTCTTTTGTGGAGAATTTGATCCAACTCTTTTCCTTAATGAGGAAGTGCACTGATTTGGTGTGAAACACCAGCTCATCTATTCCTAGCTCATCTTAGCCTTGTAGAGAAAATATTTGTAAGCTTTTCTACTTTATGAAATAGGCTAACCATCACTGACTTATAATAACAAGATCAACCTCTTTGAGACACATTGTCTTGAACAGAACAAACTGTGGAGTCCTTTGTTAGGAATGCTAACATTTTGTGTGTTGGTTATGTTTTTGCAGTTTTGGAGTGGACCTATCCCAGGACAGTCTGGACCTTCTCAGGAGTAAGTAAAACCTTAGGTAGTTCTTTCTTGAACATGACTTTTCAGGAGCAAATTGCTTAGAATGTGGAGTTACATAGCAGAGAAGTTGGAGGAAGATAATAACAGTGTGTTTCCAAAATGTTTTACAGAGGATGATGCCAAATCTCTTATCTCTTTTTGAGCAAGTTATCCTTTTATGCTCACTTTCCCAAAATTCCATGTTCTTTGGGTTTTTTTTCCAAAATAGGGGATGATGCAAGTGGAAGGAGGGAGGACAAAATGTGATTGTATATAATTTTGAATTGCCACTCTCAGTGTGCCTTTCAATTGGCTATGCATGCTAGAGGCACTGAGTATTACAGTCTGATTGGAGTATCACACTTTGCCTACCCATAATGGCACAATTGAACATGAAGATTGTTCTAACCGAAGTATCATGTTTGTTTAAATATTTCTCCATGTAAACATGACATTCCATTTTCAAAATCCAAATACAGAGAGATGCTCAGTGACAAGGTTCTTCTATGTCGCAGTAAGCTTTTGACATAGCACAATATTCAGTAGCAGATTGGGATGCCTTTAAACAGATGGTATCCACAACTGCTCTCCGTATAAGAGTCGGGCTGAAACAGAGCAATCATGAACGTACTCTAGCTTTTTGTTCCCATGGTTCCCACCAGGTGGCAATATTAGGGGTAGGCAGGTACAGCAGGTCCAGGAGCCCATCTTTGTCCCCTTATTGTACCATACTGTTTGGGTGCCATTTTCAGTTGATAGCTGATGGTCATTGAGGAGACTTGGAGAGATGGGTTTTAAAGGCTATCCACATTTTTTTTTGCTTTATCCAAGAGCAGCAATTCACCATTTTCACACCAAAATGAAAAACTCAGATTTGAAGAAGAGGTCTGCTTAATTTCTAGTGGGCATGAGCTTTGACTTGATGTGCAACATGAATATATTAGATGAAAGTTTGCCCACTGAGACTAACTTGTTTAATACTATTTTGTTTTCCAGCATTAAACCTTTTGCACAACCAGCCTACCCCATCCAGCCACCCATGCCTCCATCACTAGCCAGTAAGTTGTACTCAACTGTTTTCTCTAGCTAACTCTTGATGTATCTAGGCAAGAAACAAAGTTCAGTAGCTGTTGTCACAAGATTAGTTATTCTCATTTTGCTCCAAATTAGTTATTTTCATTTTGCTCCAGATAGTTATCCTCACTGTGCTACCCTGCTTCTATTCTTAAGCTTTACCAAAAAAAAAAAAAAAAAAAGTAAGTAAGGAAGGAACATCCCATTAGCTTAACTGCATGGTTAACAGCTTTGCATTGCCTGGGATATATATGCATGGAATTGTGTGGGATCCAAATTCTGTGTGTTTTCACAGCCAGCAAAAAGAGTGACAGTATCTAAAAGATGGGATGTGGGTGGAAGATCAGACTAGTGGCAGAAATTATGCAGTTCATTAGGAAACTTGTCTGTCTTGATACTCTTTTGCCAAAGCTTCCTGATGTGCTTTGCTCAGAGAACTTTCAGCAAGGGTAGGATGTTGACTGCTGGAAATTTAAGTTATGTATTATTTAGGGTACATAGTGTGTTCCATCCTTCTGGTTCATCAGGGATTTGCAGTTCCTTCTCAGTTCCACCTCTTTGTTTTCAAGTAGCCTTGGTAATTAGCACAGATGAGCTTAATCCATTTCACTTTTGCTGTTGCCTGTATGTACAAAAACCCAGAGCATTTTGCATAAAAGAAATGTACAATTCAAACTACAATCTGAGAGAGGCTGGCTGCATTGCAATTCTCATCAGATGAATAATGAAGAATGTAGTCCAGGGTTGCTTGGAAGGATATGCACTTGAACCAGATGGGAATCTAATTGGTTTCTCCTTGCTTCTGAAGTTGATACTATCCTTATAATGCTCAGAAATATTGCAGTGTTTCCTTCTTTCAGGCTACGAGCCCTTGGCTCCTCTCCCACCTGCTGCCTCGGCTGTGCCAGTCTGGCAGGACCGCACCATTGCCTCTACCAAGCTGCGGCTCCTTGAGTATTCAGCATTCATGGAAGTGCAGCGTGACCCTGAAACGGTAACTCTTAAGAAAAAATGTTTGACTGCTGTCCACATGGACTGGCTAAATGTGTGTGGCTGCATTTGTCTGCTTTTAAGAAGTGATTTGTGTTGACTACTATCTTTGTGATTATGTTTTGGGTTTTTTTTTTACCATTTTCTATTAATTGTATATAGTACTACACAAAATTATACAAGCATTCAAGACATTTTCCATTGGTAAAACAAATTTCCATCATTTTCCCTCTTTCTCCCCCCTCCTCTCGGAACAGTTTACAAATTTTGCTGTACTTAATATGATTGTTCGATCATCAAAGATCAACAACCTTTGTGATTGTGTGAAGACTGAACTTCCCTCTTACTAGCTCTGTCTCGCTCCCTTTTAAAAAAGGTGCTTAAGACACGAATTCTTACTATTACTACCATGCTGCTTTGCACAATGTAGCATGTTACTCTGACTTCTTTTGAAGTTCTCATGTCTATATGGTGGTGATTAGCAATTAAAAAATTCAAATAAATTCAACCTATTCTTAAATTTCCTATTGCAGAATTAGCAGCTATATCACTTTTATAATGACTTAATTTTGGAGGTAGGAAATGATACAATCTGTTCCCACATGTTTGCGTTTCATGTTCCCTCTCCATCCCACTACAGTATAGCAAGCACCTCTTTGTGCATATTGGACAGACGAATCCCTCATACAGTGACCCATTGCTGGAAGCAGTGGACATCCGCCAGATCTATGACAAGTTCCCTGAGAAGAAAGGTGGCCTGAAGGAACTTTATGAGAGGGGACCTCAGAACTCCTTTTTCCTTGTCAAATTCTGGGTAAGAAACATGCAGGTTGAAGTGTTTGAAAATCCTTGTTGGGCATTTCTTCACCATATGACAGAGCAAGCAGTTAGGCAGAAGGATTTTGCTGGGTTTGGTTCCTGTACTTTAATTCAAATGTAGGTGATAGTGGGTATGGGTTGTACTATCTGATGCAGGCCTTTTTGGAGGTTTTGTGGTGGATATAGTTTTGCCCACTTTTGTATGCTAAAGCAGAATTAGCTCAGTACCTGTAGAGAAAATGTTACGAAATAACTTCACTAAAAATCTTTCTGCAAAACCATGGTATTTTCTTGTGACTATTCAGGTCCTACAAAAATACATACTTCAATCATGCACTTTCCATGCTTAATATTGCCACATAGTTGTTGGTTTCTCTCCAATGAATCTAAGAACATGGTGGTTTCACTATGGAATGTATTCTGAACAACTTTAGTTCATCTTCTCAGCTCTTGATTTAAAATATTTGAACTGCTGTGGTTCAATTAATAACACCTAGCTGCTTCTAATATATTTTGACTATTCAGCTGCGGATTTGAAGGAGGAGAATTTAGGCTTTGCAAATTTTGAATCCCCCTTATCCACGTTGGCTTTTCAGTGAATGCACCCCAGTGTTTTGATTATCTTGATGCAAAAACTTTCTAATCTGTAGATCTATAGCTAGCTAGATATAGATAGGCAGATCTTTCTAATCTATAGTTGAAGTCTAACACCTCTTTCCTACCTTTGCTACAGGCGGATCTGAACAGCACCATTCAGGATGGCCCTGGTGCTTTTTATGGCGTAAGCAGTCAATATAGCAGTGCAGAAAACATGACCATCACAGTCTCCACGAAGGTGTGCTCCTTTGGGAAGCAAGTTGTCGAAAAGGTGGAGGTGAGTCCTTTTCTTCCTTCCTCTTTGGGTCTAACAGAAGGAAGAGAAGCTGAGCCACATACTGGTTAATATGGGATTGGATGGATTGCATTACATTACAAGTCTGGAGAAATTTAAAGTCTAAAGATGCATTCAAATTTTTGATTCCAGTAGGTTCATATGTTAAGTTATACTGTATGTAGTGCTACATTATTGAACTTCAAATAAGTGAATTCTCTAATCAACATGATATTGTTTATGTTTAGGGATTTAGGAATTTTAATTAATGTTTTGGGCTCTGATCCTCTTTATTTGGGGACTTTTTCTGAACCAGATTAGTGTGTTGTTTTCTTTCATTGAATACTTATTTTCTCTATTTTTCTTCAACCTTCCTTACATGCAAATCTAAATATTACAAATAGATGCATATCATATTTCTTGGGGAAGCTTTTAAGTTTTTTTATGTCTTTCTGCAGACTGAATTTGCACGGATGGAGAATGGAAGGTGTGTGTACCGAATCCATCGATCTCCTATGTGCGAGTATATGATCAACTTCATCCATAAACTGAAACACCTCCCAGAAAAGTACATGATGAACAGTGTCCTGGAGAATTTCACCATCTTGCAGGTAAAGAATCTGCTTCCTTTCCTTCTATTCTGTAACCTTCTCCATCCTTCCCCTTCTTCCTCCTCCAGCTTATATTGCTGATGTGTCTTATTTACACATAGCAGTATTTTTATACAAGTTAATACTGTTTGATATTCGTTTGGTTTTCAGGATCAGGGTGGGATTTTATGGCCTTCAAATTGCTATTTTCTCTCTCTTCTCACTGTTTTTCCTTCTCACGGTGCTAGATACATCATTAGTTTTTCCCTCCTAAAAATCATGGATTAGTATTTGTCATTTTTTCTTTAATTCGAAATTGTGAGACTACATAGCAAGCTTGTGTGTAATTTATTTTGAGAATAAGAAGAGTGTTCCGTTTTAAAAGATAAACTCCTTATTTTTTCAGTCTCAGAATCATTTTACTTTTATTCTTGTATCTGTGAACTCTCAAGAGAGCTTCAGTTGTAGAGCAGTTGAGAAATTTAATAACTAACTAATTAAATAAATATTATCCTAGTTTTCTACTTTGCCTTGCAACTCTGTATGTATGTTGTATGGGTTGTGATGAGAATAATCTACATCTTTCCCCTTATTGAGAGACAGTGAAGAGAGGGGAAAAAGTAAGACCTGGGGGGGGGGGGGGATAATTGTTCCAGCTCTATGTGATATATACATGTATCCTTGTCAGTTGTCATAATATGCATGTATATTGTATGTATATTGTACTCCAGTTGCTGTGCCTGAGCTTTCAGCATAGTATGAGAAGGGGCTGAAAGCCAGCTTTCTTATCTCTTGTTTAAGCTGATCCTACCATTAAGTAGACTGAGGTGGCAAGGTGAGGCAGCAGATTTTATTTTTTGTATTATTATATTAATTGAGTTTAAACAAATAGGCTTGATGTAGGAAAAGCTTGGGTACATTTCTGCAGTCTGTTTTTGTTTAAAAGTTTAAAAAAAAAACCATGTAATTTCTGTGATCTCATTAATCTGACTTTCTCTTCAACCTTCCCTAATCTCTGTGTGTTTTGTTCCTCTTACCTCAGGTTGTTACAAACAGAGATACCCAGGAAACATTGCTCTGTATAGCCTTTGTTTTTGAGGTGTCCACCAGTGAGCATGGGGCCCAGCATCATGTGTACAAGTTGGTCAAAGACTGAAGGCTCTTCTGGGATAAGCAAGAAATTTAAGGAAGAGAGAAGCCTCGTCTGAGAAGCCACCAGTATAGGATGCCTTGACAAAAGTCTTTTTAAAATGAACAACAAAAAAGCAATGCCAAATAAAAACTGTTTTCACAATCAGATGTTTTCTACTTATGAACAATAAAAACAATAAGAAAAAAGGATCACAGAAAAGCATAGCATGGATGGAGAAATATCTTAGAGATGGAGAGAAAACTGTTGCTTGGGACTGTGTCATCAGTATTTCAGGAGACATCAGTGCCAAAGCCCGGTACCCCTTGATGCCTTTCTCACCACACAGCACTGTAAAAGGATGAAATGAAACTGCCAGCCTCTTCTTAATCTCTGGATGTGCCTATATTTTCCATGTCAAGATCAGGATTTTATCCTTGAAACCTTTGGTGCCTTTCATCTGCAGAAAAGAGTTGCATGGGCCTGCTGAAGATGTCTTCTGAGAAAACGATGGGAAATTAGATGCTGCCTTGTAACAGATCCTATTCTGTTTTTAATACTGACAAAGATAAATATTTTTTTTGTTTTTATTTCTCAGTCACTTGCTACAATTAGTGTGCAGAACCAATATAGGGAACTAACAGATTGTGTCTTTTTGTGGCACCTACCCACTGGTTAAATACATGTGGGTTTGGTTCCAAAATAACCTGGGCATTTTTTTTAAGTTGCAGTAACTACTGCATTTCCCCAAAGCTCTAATGCGGAAGCGCGTCAGTTGTTGATTATGGTAGGAGTACGGCAATGTTGCATCCATGTCTCAGGTATTCAAAAAATAGATGGGAATATGCTACAGGAGTGTGTGTGTCTGTACGTTGTGTACCCTAAGGAGAAAAGAGTGAATTTAAAGGCTTCTGTTTGACATAATAAGAGGTTTGAGTATGTATTAGGACGAAGACTGTGCGGTGAACTGGAGGGAAGCAGTTCCCAACGTTTTGAATTATGCAACCTGCCAATTAGCAGGCTGACAATTGGAGGGCCATGACATGTCTGTCTTGAGAAATATCTTCACTTGCTTAGGTCACGTAGCTTGGATTTTCCCTCCCTAAAAATCTAGGGAATTTTAACCAGCTCTTAGAGAAGTATTTTTAAAACGTCTGTCATGTCAAAAACAATTTGGGAAAAGCTTAGACCAAAGTCTTTGATGCCTGGACATTGTTTTGATAAGGTATTAGTTTTTCCTCTGCTTTTCTCCTCATTTGCTATGGTCAGGATGTAAACATTGGGACACATGTCTTTCCCTGTATTGTGCACCATGCCCTTGTGGAGACTGCTAGAACCAAAGTGAAAATTGAGTACTCTGGCAGTTCAAACTCAGGGAGGTGTTGAAAGAGGGAATGCAGTACAACTCAATATAAAATAATGCTTTGTCATTAGGAAACTGTACTGTTTGCTGTTTGAAATGTTGGGAAAGTTTCTGTGTATGGGATAAGAGTAACAACAAGCTCCTCTACATCAAATATCAAATCTCACAGTGTGGGCTTTATCGTTTAGATTGGTGCTTTTGGGAATCCTGTTACATGAATAGTGTCACGATTTCAGTACCTGCACTCCATGGCTCTTCCAGGCCTTGAGCCCATAGCTTTCAACTATAATTTGTCTAAATGCTAACTTGTCACTATATGAATAATAGAGGAACTAACAGAATGTAAACTTTGTGCCTTTTTGTACCATTGAGCTTTTCTCATTTTGTCTTTCCGCTTTTTCCTTCGGTACACTGTATTTTAGTTGGTTGGTTTTCATTAGAAGTTTCTTCTTGTGCTGTCTTTTTTCAGTCCAGGGATGAACTTCTTTCTGTTGAGGGCTTTTTTTCCTTGTAGGTAATATGGCTTTTACCACATATTAACGTTGGGATAGGGCCGGAGTCAAAAGTATGGGTTAGGTGGGCACTACCTTTTTTCTTTCTCTCTCTTCCCCTTCTTTTTCTCTCTTTTTTTATAGTCTGTCCTCTTCTGAATCCAGTCAAGCTGATGATCCCTCATGTACTGCTCTGTTAAGACTCCTGGAGTAGTATCTGAATTAATAGACTTAGTCAATGAGAGCTTATGCTACCAACTTTGTTCTCTCCGTTAGTCTCTAAGGTCTTCTTGCATACTGATTTTCCAGACTAACATGGCTATGTTTTAATTAAATCCCTAAAGTGATTCTTATTGGGATGCCTCAAAGCATATGTTTGGGGCAGTGGGGAGTGCAATAAATTTTGAGAAACGGGAGGAAGAATACGTGGCTGCCACTAAAATGCAGAGAATTACACCGATTCTGCGTCTTTGATATCTGTCTAGTTTTAAATGGAACCTCCTTTAAGGTGTTATACGGAGAAATTTCATCACCAGACTAATTTTAATTTTGGCATTAGATGTGTAGAATCCCACCTTATACAGGAGAAGCACACACAGAGATGGGGACTTGCAAGAATATTAACAAGAGATGGGTTGTGACTGTTCAGAAGCAGAAAGTTGAGTTCTTATCATTTTAACATGAAGTTCAGGTTAAATCCAAGACATCTCCTCTTCACATTTTTTTTGCTTTGTTATTCTGTTTTTGTTTTTGCCTTAACTTTTCTGAATTGTTTGTCTTCTTAAAGTAGGAGGTGAAGTCATGGAAACCTCATAAAGTCTTCATGCTCTACTTTTCATAACTGACTTGGGCCTCACCTTCAGTGTGGGCCTGTATCACCACTGCATTATTGACATAGCACCCATGTTGTGATTAAAATGGCAGTTACTTATTACCTGAAGGGCCAGGTACAAAGGCAATGGATAATCGAAACCCTGATCAGCAGACTATGAATGAGCGTAAGAGCTTTTGGACTATTGTTTTGGTGCAGCGTGTAGCTATGAAGTGGCACTACAATGACAACTGACAAAATAGTTTTTCAAAATATTGAAGGACATTTAAAATTAATGTTAAGAATTTTACCTGTGAAGTGTTTTTAACTGATGCCACCCAAGGACTTTTGGGAAGCTCCATTAGAACATTGCAATGAACACTCATTTCTTGTTATGTTGAGACCCCAAGGTGCTCAACTGATGGAACGGTACATGGAGACTGGGAGCGTATGCAGGTCTCAAATTGCTCAGGAGCAGTACACTTAGAGCAGTCTTTCGGAATGAGTAAAGTTACTACAAGTTCAGAAAGAACCAGTAAGCTAAATTCAGAGGGACATCTTCTTTGCTTCCTGTCAACAGTATTTTAATCTTGGTGCACCATCCTTCTTGGCAAATTTGATATGGTCGTGTGTGATGCTTTTGGTAAATTGATCTTTCACACAATATATATAAAATGCCACAGCCTTCCCCCCTAAGTATTATTCTTAGGATGAATAGGCTGCCCAGTAAAAGCCAGCTTGAAATTCAGGTACGTTTTCTAACCCCTGGGCATTTGGGGAGAGGTACAGCATCTTTGGAGTCAAAGCAGGAAGGAGTATAGTCAAAAGGTGTCAGGATGTTGAATATCTTATGATTGCTGTCAGAATCTCTGTAAGGTCAGGAATTCTGGCTAATTTATATGTAGCATGTTTATTTTCATTCCTAGATCAAAAATTCTGGGAATTAAGGTTTAAACTTCCCCCCGTTTTCCTTAGTCCATGTACAATAAAATACCTGTTTTCTACTAAAATACCTTTTAAAGAAAGGTGCATAAGACTTCAGCGTATGTGTGTGGAGAGTGGAACAGGACCTTAGTCTTGCCTAACCACAACTGTCTTTATATAAAACCTGGTTTTGTTTTGTTTGTTTTTTGTTTGGTTTTTTTTTGCATTTTATCCACAACCTTCCACCTGGCTAGAGCTTTCAGAATGAACATCCTCTTAAACTGGACTACATTACATTTCTCATCCTTTCCTTTTGGTTTCTTCTATGCCATACTACTCTTTGTGTTTGTGCAACATGAAGTTCAAGTCCATCCCCAGCCTTCCTGTTGCAAAATTTCTTGCACCTTTTCACCTTAGGTTTGCAGGGACACAAACCACTCCTCATTTGGTGTCCCTAAGAGAATGGCAGCAAGGCTAAGGAAAATACTGGTTTCGTGAATCCTCTTAGGTGAACATAATACAGGTACACAAAACTCAATAACCAACCCCCACCCCCCACATCCCATGTATTTATGAATTTCACATGAAGTACTGTTTTATTTTTTTAAAGACTTTGTAAAGCTTACCAGGGTTATGGTCACCTTTTTTAGAGCTCTGTCAGTCCACAGTGTAAAACCATTTTTATGTATTATATTTTGTGTATTTTTTAATCCAGCTGTGATGGGTTGTATCATATATTGTTGTGTTTACTGTATGTCCATCTCCCAGTAGATGAGACAGTGAAGCTTCTAGAAAGCTATGGTCTGCTGAATACTATTAAACTTATTTGTTCATGGGTTGGCTCAAAAACCTTCTTGTGTCCATACTTTTGTTTTCTCTCATTTGCAAATGATTCCACCAGCAATAAGAACTTGCAAGTTGACTTGGTCATATGGAGATTTAGGTTAGCACTACTCTGAGTACAACTAAATCAAGATCGAACCATAGGGCCATAATATTCTGTCCCACAACATTCTTGGCAACAATGTGGCTATTCTACATGTCTGCAACCTTAAGCAGAGGAGGACAAATAGCAAATACAACTGAACTGGTACTAGATTTACTAACAAATATTCTACAGTAATAATTATTTTAGTCTGTTGCACCAGAAACAGCAGGGAGTCTTGTAATGCCTTAAAAATCAACATCTTTCTTTTGGTGCAAGCATTTGTGAATTAGAGGCCACACCATCTGAACAATAAAGTGCAATCTTCAGTTGTGAGTCTATGTATATTGTGTGTGTGTGTGTGTGTCAGGATGTGACTGAATGGAATTCTAGATCATCAAATCAGAACGAAATGCCGGAAGTATAACTACTTAAAAGCTTAACAGTGACTATGTTGCTTGATGATGTGTTTTTGAAAGTACCAACATTCTGGCACTGGTAGATAAACGTGATAATGAAACTGTTGAGTCCTGATTCTACTCAAAGATGATTTCCCCCCCCCTGGAGAATTGGCCATCCACAATACCATTGCCCAGGGAATGTTTGATGATTTACCATCCTGTGGGAGGCTTCTCTCATGTGCCCCATGGGGAGCTAGAGCTGACAGACAGGAGCTCACACCGCTCCCCGGATTCGAAACGCTGACCTTTCGGTCAGCAGTTTTACTGGCACAAGGGTTTAACCCACTGCGCCACTGGGGGCTCCTCAAAGATGATAAAACAGCTCAAATTGTAGTCTAGTGAATATATGCAACAATCTGCTTTTGAAGCTGCTTTATTTAAGCATAACCACTTTAAAGTCAATGTCAGTGTGTAATGTGAAACTAAAATGTCCTCTTACATTTCTGCATGTTGTACATAAAATGTTGAATTTTATCAAATGACCCATATATCTCGTCGGAAGATGAACAAGCATATGAAGTCACAAAACATATACTATGAAATGACAGAAAAGCAGCTAGTTTGGAAATAATGAGGAGAAGAGATAGGAGAAGCCAACCAAGTGATATCACATTACTGCTGGCAGAAGGTAGGAGCTGGGAACTTAGCAGAATTAGGAACTATTGGTGGGAGAATCACTGTGGCAGGTAAACTGGAAGTGGGATGCATATGGCATTATGTGATCGGGACTGTCACCAAAGGTGATAGTCCAGCTGCAAAGATGGTTTGCTTGCCTTGTGCAAAGTTTTTAGGGTGTGATGATGTTCAGAGCCTTTAAGGGTGTCCCAAGATTGCTGTTTTTACTGCCATATGTTTTTTTTTAATTCAAGCTGCAAAGAAGTGAAGAAGATAGGCACACAATAGTCTCTTCCCGTTATTTTTTCTCTTTTTAGCACACCCTTTCTTGCCAGTTCCCAAAACGGAAGTAGCAAATATTACACAACTGTACTCTGTTTGTATGTGTGTATTTTCATGTTGCCTCTTGACATATGCCAACCCCATTAATTTAATTAATTTATGGCAAGCCCATTAATCAGGGTTTTTTTAGGCAAGGAATCCTCAAAGGTGGTTTTTCCAGTTCCTTCCTCTAAAATACAGCCTACAGCACCTGGGATTCATTGGTGCTCTGCCTTCCAAGTACTAACTAGAGTTGATCCTGTTTAGTGTCTAAGATCAGAGGGGATTTGGTGCCTTTAAGGGATGTAGGTCTCTTGTTAATTGAAGTATGCATGTATTTACTTGTGACCTTGGGAAACTCTGGTCACAGAGGAGCAGAAAATATTTACAAGGTAATAAGCAAAATTACATTGGAGAAGGAAAACCTGAAACTCAAGATGCCTTTACTTGAATAAAGGAAACTTTGCATGTTAATGACAAACACCTAATTATTTTGCCTGGTAATAGCCAACACCTAATCGTTATGCTGTTGCAGCTGCAGAATGGAGAAAAAAAGAGTTGCACAGAACTCTGTAGTAGAGCAATACAAGCAATATTTCATTATGTCATGTGTTGTTTCTTTAGTTAATGAAGTCATATGAACTTTCCTTTTACAAATAACACAATTCCTAGCAATTGTTTCCTTTTGTAACAGTGTTTAAACATTCTCATTACTTTTGAGAGTGAATACTTTAGGAGCATTTTGAAGGGGTATGTTTGGCTAATTTCTTATTTTTTAGATTTTTCTTCCTGGAAATAAATTACAAATGTACATTGCATGTGTGTGCATGCACACTGTGTACATGCATGCATACACAATGCTAACATTAACATGTCCTCCTCTGTCGAAGCAGGAGAATCCTTTTGAAATGACACAAAAATTATTTTTAAAGATAACTTTTCCAAGCACCAGTGTTACACACTGGATCTCATTTGTAGTTGGTTAATGGCATAAGACACTACATTTATACACAGGCCTGTCTTACTGTTTTATTGTTTTATTGCAAACAATCTAGGAATTACTTTTTAAATGAGCTGTTCCTAAATTATATGGCTAAGATTATTATCTTTACATAATTGTATCCAATACTTATATCACAGAAAAAATTAATAAAGGTAAAGTTTTTGTAAAAAATAGAAATTAACCAAAAAAATCAGAAATTTTTTCTCAATCAGGATGGAAATGACAAATATTTAGAAAAATAAGAGATTACCTCCTGGGCACACAGAAGACTGGGTGATTTGGAAGGTGCTGAACAAACTGCGCTCTGGCACCACGAGATGCAGAGCCAACCTTAAGAAATGGGGCTACAATGTGGAGTCCACGACATGTGAGTGCGGAGAAGAGCAAACCACAGACCACTTACTACAATGCAGTCTGAGACCTGCCACATGCACAATGGAGGACCTTCTCACAGTGACACCAGAGGCACTCCAAGTGGCTAGCTTCTGGTCAAAGGACATTTAGTATAATGCCAAGTTTAACTTTGTGTTTTTAAATACATTATAACTGCACCTTCAATTTGCTTCTGAAACAATAAATAAATAAGGACATTTTTCCTGGTGTTTCTTTTCTTGCAATTTGAATCCATTGCTGTATGTCCTAGGACCTCAATACCACCCACAGGAACCCACATTTCAATACCACCCACAGGAACACCCACTCTTTAATGTCACTAGAACTCTAAAACGGGAATCTGATAATTCCCACCCCATATTAAAATAAGCACCTTTAGCAATTTCTCTACAAACTGGGAGCTCTGAAGATGATTGCTCCCTGACTCCAAAATCTGTTTCTACACACTTTAAAAACAGTTTAAAGATGGACCCACACGGAGAACTGCCAGAAGTAGTCTTGCATTGTATAATTGTGTGTGTGTGTGATGAGGTTCCTAGTCTCCAACGCAGCAGAAAACAAGTTTGCTCCTCCTCATTGTGATATTCTATCAAATATTTAAACATGGCTATCATGTTCCCTCTCGGTCTTCTTTTCTCCAAACTAAAAATCCCAGCTTCCTCATAGGGCTTGGTTTATTCTGGTTGTCCTTCTCTGGAGACATTCATGAACTGAACACAGTGTTATTCCAGGTGAGGCATGACCAAACAGAATAGAGTGGGAAAATGAGCCCTTCTACACAGCCATATAACACAGAATATCAAGGCAGATGATCCATAATATCTGCTTTAAACTGTGTATTTTATACAGCTGTATGGAAGGGGCCTTGGTGTTTTGAACTTTAGCTCCTATGACTTCCCTCAGTCTACTATGTTAGTGACATGCTTTTTAGACATGGATCATTTTGTGACACAGTAATTCAGTTCTACTAGCAAACTGGAGATTAAACCAACCTCTTTTAAGAGACACAAAGCCCTTCCACACAGCCATATTAACTCAGAATATCAAGGCAAAAAATCCCATAATATCTGCTTTGAACTGGCTTATCTGAGTCCACACTGCCATATATTACAGTTCAAAGCATAAAATGTGGGATTTTATTCAGCTGTGTGGAAGGGGCCTCAGATACATACATAAATTGTAAAAATGAAGTGTGTTAAAGCGCTGAGCTGCTGAACTTGCAGACCAAAAGGTCCCAGGTTCAAATCCCGGGAGCAGAATGAGCACCCGCTGTTAGCCCCAGCTCCTGTCAACCTAGCAGTTCGAAAACATGCAAATGTGAGTAGATCAATAGGTACTGCTCCAGCGGGAAGGTAAGGGCACTCCATGCAGTCATGCCGGCCACATGACCTTGGAGGTTTCTACGGACAACACTGGCTCTTCGTCTTAGAAATGGAGATGAGAACCAACCCCCAGAGTCGGTCACGACTGGACATCAGGGGAAAACCTTTACCTTTACCTATGGTCACAACATACATTTCCAATATTTTTGCCATATCTCATTTCATTTGCACGACACACCTACACACTGCAGCCGACACACCATTTGGAAAGCTCTGGTCTAGACATAATATGTACTCCTATTAATGCAACTTAGAATCTCACTGGCTTTTTGTAAAGCTAGATGGTATAGGATCATAACAGGACAATGGCAAAAAAGGACTTCTTGGAATATGCCACATTCTTAAACAATTATCTGTTTCTTAGAATCTGAATTCTTTTGTTGTTTATTTGTTTAGTCACTTCCAACTCTTTGTGACCTCATGGATCAGCCCACGCCACCCCCAGCTCCTTCAAGGATACCATCCATCCATCTTGACCTTGGTCTGCCCCTCTTCCTTTTTCCTTTCATTTTCCCCAGCATCATTATCTTCTCCAAGCTTTTCTGTCTTCTCATGATGTGGCCAAAATACTTCAACTTTGCCTCTAATATCCTTCCCTCCAGTGACCAGTCGGGCATTATTTCCTGGAGGATGGACTGGTTGGATCTTCTTGCGGTCCAGGGCACTCTTAGAATTTTCCTCTAACACCACAGTTCAAAAGCGTCTATCTCCTTCTCCCAACCCTCCTTATGGTCCAGCTCTCACATCCATAGTTATTACCACGGGGAGCTTAAGCGGCTGAAGGGAGAAAGGAAGGGGCCTGAGGCTGTTAGGAATGGTGGGAGTTGAAGTCCAAAACACATGGAAGGCCCAAGTCTGCCCATGCCTGCTCTAATGCATCACAGTTTAGAAAAGCCCTTAAACAGGGCCCTAGAGTGGGCGCCATTGGCAAACCGCAAAGCACTTCGGTCGTTGTAGTTCACTTCGAACGTTGCTCTTTCGAGAGCAGGCAGCGGCACCTGGTGGAAGCGTCGCGTTGTGGCACTGAGGGAGGGGATGCGCTTCACCTGAAGTGGCGGCCTACAAGCCCCGAAATGCACCGCGGGGCCGACGGTGACGTAGGGCCGGCTTATTCGCTCGCTCTCCCTCCTGTGGCGGCTGGGCGCCTTTTCGACGCGTGAGGCGGTTTCCGCGCAAACCCTGAAGGGAAGAGGAGGAGGAGGAGGAAGTGTGGTCGAAGGCAGCCCAGGCCTCCTCGCCTGAGGGGAATTTTCTCCTTTTAGCAGGTATGCGAGAATGCCACCTGGCGACTTCATTGCTGCTGCTGTTGTGCCTTCAAGCGATTTTCTTAGCAGGATTTGTTCCGAGGCAGCTTTGCCTTTGCCTTCCTCTGAGGCTGAGAGAGTGTGACCCGCCTCAAATGGGTCACTATGCTTGAGAGGGGATCCCAGAGTCTAGGGGCGCATCTACATTGTGGGATAAATGCGAGTTGGCACCACTTTTGACCGGCACGGGTCAATGCTGTGGAATAATGGGAGTTGTAGTTTACAAAGGCATTTGGCCTTCTCCACCCAAGAGTGCTGGAGCCTCACCAAACGATAACTCTCAGGATTCCATAGCTTTGAGCCATGGCAGTTCAGTTGGTTTGAAACTGGATTAATTCTACAGTGTAGATGAGGCATGGCAAACTTCAGCCCTCCAGGTGTTTTGGACTTCCAACTCCCAGAATGCCTAACAGCCAGTGTTTCGGACTTGAACTCCCATAATTCCTGACAGCTGGTGTTTTGGACTTCAACTTCCACAATTCCTGACAGTCGAGGTTTTGGACTTCAACTCCCAGAATGCCTAACAGACGGTGTTTTGGACTTCAATTTCCACAATTCCTGACAACCGGTGTTTTGGACCTCAGCTCCCACAATTCCTATTAGCCAGTGTTTTGGACTTCAACTCCCACAATTCCTAACAACAGTTTTAGACTACCGGCTGTTAGGAATTGTGGGAGTTGAAGTCCAAAACACCTGGAAGGCTGAAGTTTGCCCATGCCTCATCTGCACTGTAGAATTAATCTACACATGCCTGGTGTAGATGCATCCTGAGAGCCACGCTTTAATTTCCATGAGACATCCTCTCTAATCTGGGATTGGCAGTTTTTTGAAGTATTAGAACATTCTGACTGTGGATTCAAAGTTTCCCTTCCTAAATTACAAATTCCAGGATTCTGTAGGATGGAGTGATGGCAGTTAAAGTGGAATCCTACTTTTATAACACTATGTGACACAATTTTTGTTTCTAGGTTATAAATATCATTTCCGAATTGGTTCTATCATAAAAACATGAAAAATTTGCATTAAACTGCGAAAAGTTGGTTTTTGTGAGGCATCTTGCAGCACATTTTGCATTTATTTTTCCATGAATATCTCCTAGAGTCTCAGCCAACTCAACACAGTTTCAAAGTAAGTGCCGCACAAACAGGAAATAACTATTCAAACCAGGAACAAAACATTTTTCAAATTTTGCTACATAGTGTAATTTCTAGTATAAATGGGCCTTCCTAAGAAGTGTGCCCCCATGGCATTGACTTTTGGTTAATCAGTGATTTGAAATATTGGATCAGTATCTGTGCAAAGTGCCCTCTTGGCATGTTTTGAGCCTTTCAAATTCGGTTGGGATCAAAGCCCAGAAGACCAGCTTAATTATGCTTCCTTCCCAGGAGACATAATACTGAACAAACAAAACCTGAATGGGAATCTGCCTAATTAAATACAACTCAAGGGACTAATTTGAAGGTGTCATGCTTTTATTATTGTGATTACAGAAGAGATGTATTACACATTTTGTTTTGTTTAGTTTGTTTTTATTTATTAACTATTGTTTAAATGTGTGCTGGATTAAAATTAATTGGAATTAATGTATTTAAGGTATTACTTTTGAGGGTTTTTAAAAAATGAAGATAATTGAGAGATTTTGCAATTGATATCATTGTACGTATGTTATTTGGTGAGACTCCAATTAGAGTACCATTACTGATCACAAATTTGCATTGATACTCTACTCAATATACAATAGACTCTCAACTGAAAGTCAAGCAACTGGAACTCCTAAAAAAAAACCAGCAAAAAAACCCAAAAACCCAAACAAACAAAGAAATAATGCTTTAAATAAAAATTAAAATACACATATGGTATATTAAAACTGTGTTATGTCAAGTTAATTTTGTCTTCATTTGCTTTTAATTACTATATTTCAATATCAAGTCAGGAGCCCCCAGATGGCGTAGTGGACTAAGTGACTTGAAGGTTGGGTTGCTGACCTGAAAGTTGCCAGGTTCGAATCCCACCTGGGGAGAGTGTGGATGAGCTCCCTCTATCAGCTCCAGCTCCATGCGGGGACATGAGAGAAGCCTCCCACAAGGATGGTAAAAACATCAAAACATCCGGGTGTCCCCTGGGCAACGTCCTTGCAGACGGCCAATTCTCTCCAGAAGCAACTCCGGTTGCTCCTGACACGAATATATATATATATATCAAGTCAATGCAAAGTTTATGGTATGGTGTATAGGGTTTTAGGTCTTCTTTTGATAGCAACTTTCAAGCAGCCAGAAACTGCATTTATCCAACATCTGCCAGCCCCCATGCAAGACTGAAAACCTGCTGTAGCTAAGATTAGTTGCAAATTTGACAGGTGACAATCCTATGCATGAATACATGGAAGTAAATCCCATTGAATTTTGTTTTTAATTTATGGTACTTTGCTTGGGTTTTACAGAACCACCATAAAAGTGAAAAAAACATGAATAAAATACCTTTTTTAACCTATGAGAATTTTTAAAGGAATTTCTAGGTCCTCCAGCATCTACTGGATACTGATCATAGAATCGTATTTGGGATAGAGAGATTCCTAGAGATGGTCTCACTAGGTCCTCCACCTGAGTCTATGGTCAACCTCCTGCAAAAATTGATCGTAGAGTTTCACTGGAGGAGATGTTCATAGCATTTTAATCAAATCTGTAAAAGTCAAACCCACAAATGTGGAGGGCTGACTATGCATCCACTATTAGTCTTGCATTGCTATATTGCGTAGTCTGCGCATACAGAGATGCTTCAGTTAACAGACCCGCTGAAGAGCTTTTTACAGCCTTTTAAAACCTGCCTAGCAGGCCCCTTTCTCCTTATTCATAATTTTGATCAAACCAATGGGATAAGTTATTAATAATTTAAATCCTCTTCAGTTAAATGAGATGTTACCCCCAATAAGCATGGCATAGAAGTGCGACCTCACTCTCTAATATCATGAAATACAGGCAGTCCCCCAAGTTACTAAAAAGATAGGTTCTGTAGTTTGGTTTTTAAGTTGAATTTGTATTTAAGTTAGAGTTAGTGTAACTCTAGCTTTGGATAGCATAAGGAAGGGATAACACCCCTGTGGTGTTTATTTTGCTGTCTGTGCCCCTGTTTGAAAGAGTTCACCTCACTTTCTGTCCCTGTGATTGGATTTTGAAAAAAATTGGGTTGTCGTGGAAACAACGATTGGTGATAAAGCTTCAGTTGGTGATAAAGCTTTTCCCCATTATAACTCTTCCAGGAATGAATTTCCCATCTGAAGAGTAGATTTCTCAGTTTCTGTTGTCTCATCCCTGTTCTTAACTATGAGTCATTTGTAAGTTGGATGTTTGAAACTCTGCGATTTGCCTCTACAGTGTGCATAGGATTGTGGCATTGCTAACTAGCATATTTAAGGCCTCTGTTTCTATTGATCTTCAATAAAATGTCTTTTTGTATTATTAGTGTGTAAATGCTTTAATCCAATGAAACATCCCATCACATATTCTATGATAGAGATTTAACAGCAAATTCATTGTTTCCTAGATAATGAACTAAGAATTATAGACCTTTAGACTTATTTTAAGAGCCTCCAATTACCCAGACCATGTTGGGTGACAGCTGAGATGTTTCTTTTAGGACTGTATTTTTCTTTATGTGAATGAAGTAATTTATAATTGCAATTTAAAGAAATTGAACTGATAAAAACAAATATGGAACTGAATGTTGTCTAAAATATGTTTAATGCCCATTTATTTCATACCACATATCCTAACATAGGATGGCAGTGGTAGCAACAGCTTAGACACTGCCAAGAAATGCACTAGTAAGGAGCAGTGCAAAAGATGTGCCTCATTTGACCTCCCAATGTTGCTCTAATGCTATATAACCCTGCTAAGCTGCAGGTCATCATTGCACCTCTTCCTGCTATCAAGGATTTCCATATTCTGCCTCATGGGGTTTAAGCTGAAAGAAGCATCTCCTGTCCTTGTACATAAGAGCACACGCAGCTGGTTAAATCAGTGCCACCAACTGCCTCAGCTCCTTCATCCTTCGTTGCGCACAACTGCCAGCATACAGGTCTTATTTACAGTACAGCAGTCATAATCCCTGTTCTCTTGGCAGAGGGAGAGTCAAAGCCAGACACCTTCCTGTTTATTGAGAGGCAGAACTTGTCCATGTTTCAAGTCCAGTTGAACGTCTATTTGAACCCATCGCGACAGTGATGGAGAAGGCATCTTTGCTGCAGCTGCGTATTTTTGATCTCAATTGCTGGTAAATTTCGCCATTTACTTTTGGGGCAGTGGGGCTAGTTGTGAACTGCATGCAATGTGTAGAATGGGGAGGGAAGAGTATTCTTTTAAATGATCTAGTGATGTTTTGTTTCCCATACATTATAGAGCCTAGTGGATTTTTGCTCCTGGTTCAGAAATATTCAAGCAAGTACTTTATTTCTATTTCTATCTCACCCTCTTAGCCATTAGAAATGACAAAATGTTTATATCCCAGGAAGTCTGTAAATTCTTAACAATATAGGGACCTGGTACAGTAGTTTATTTGTAATACTGTTAAACAGCCAGATTTTGCCTTGTTTCAGTTTTGTCTGGACCATTGATGGAACCGATTGAATGTGCATTATGACACCAGTCACAGAACAGAGGTGGGGTATTGTTCAGTGTCATTCTACAGCAGTGCACCTGTGTACGAATCTTCCTGATCTTTTTTGGGGGAAAATAATAATTCTATTTAGCTGGTTATAAAATAGGTAGTCATGATGGTCTATAAAAGCACACACAGCAGTTGGATAAGTTTGGTTGCATTTTGAGAAATAAACTTCATTGTGGATTAAACTAGTGATGATTCAGGTCTGTTTTGAGTTGCCTGCCAGAAGTCATATAATAGCATTATATGGCAGTGAAAATGGGGCCTATGATCCTAGAAGAATGTCTTGTCCATAAAGCACAGTTAGCTCGGACTTTTATGAATCCCATTGAATCTTGCTTTTCACTTCAGTGTGCGATCTAGTACAATGAAGCTCCCTACCCTGTCCTTTCTCCCACTTTCCTCTCTGCTTTAAATAGGCTGTTATTATTCATTCCTGTGCTATATGCATGGCAAGCCAATTTGTTGAGGAGGTTGGGTGTTGCAGATGAAGAAGATGGATCAGCTGATTTGAGTAGCTGTAGTTTCTAATTCCTAATTATCTTTCTAATATTCACAAAACATGAAACATGATTCAGGTTGAATTTAGACACGCAGTATCAGCCTCATAACCATGGATTTACTTATCCGTATCCAAAAATATGTTCTCTCTAAGCATTTCTAGGTGTCCAGTGTGATTTCCTGTTATTTTTGAGCCAGAAGTCATTTGTGTCACTGAAAATAATCAGGTTCCCTATTATCCACAGTTTCAGGCAGGCTCTTGGATACAGGGGTTGTTTCTGTACTGTGGAAGAGGAAGTAATTTTTTTCCTTCTGTGGGGCAAGCCCTGTCCTTTCTTCCAGTTCTACAGCATGCCTTATTCTGCCAGGCCTTAACCCTCAACATTAAGTGCCTTAGTTTTAGAGTGCCAGGGAAAAAAACCAGATCGTTTTAAAGTTGGAAGACTTCTTGGGGGTGCTTCTTGGAAGCATTATGGGCACCAGTTAAGGCTTGCTCTGTATGACAAATCAGTAGTACTGTGTTTTCATGAGTGTGATCCTGGAGAGGAGATTGTACATTTGGCCCAAATGTTCCACAGCAGTCTGTACGTTCTCAGCACTGAGCAGGTAAACAAACAGTGATGGAATACAAATCTGTATTCTCTATAATTTCTGTTAGAGAATGCATTTATTGGGGGCGGGGTAGGCTTAACTACTCAGGGCCTCCTCCAGAGATTCTCTGAATGTGTTTCTCTCTCAGAATACCATGTTTGGAGGTTTTACTTAGCCTTCAAGTGAATCAACTTTGTGCTGTGTCTACACAGACTGCTTCTAGTTATTTAGTGTGCCTCGCGGCCAAATTACATGAAGTTACACATAGCTTTGCATTTACCATATGTTCGTTTTTGTGTGTTTAAGTGGAAATTGCTACTGGGAACAATAATTAATCATGGCAGTACAGCAGATGGGAACATTATCTCTCTGCACTGCATCCCAAAGCCTGGAAATTTTCCTTTTTGGACTGCAGCTCCCAGAAGTACTCATGCTAGTTGGGAGATCCTTTGTGTTGTAACCTCAAAAGTAACTTTTCAAGGTTCTATTGTGCCTAGAGTAATAGTGCTGCTTGCACTGAGATTAAATTTCTCACTCACACTTACTTTGGCCTTCAAACTGATGCTTGTTTCTTTATTATATTTATAAAAATTAAAAGTGAAATTGTAGTAGACTGTGATCATCTAGGGAGACCTCAGTTTCACTGTGTTCTCTTTCTTTTCCACCTCTTTCAGGGGTATTCGCTACATAAGTAAATTACAGCAGGAACGTGTAGAATTGATCGGTGATGTTCTCAACCAGGAAGGATTTGACTTGGTCCTTCTACAAGAGGTAAGTAGGACTATAAAGGGATTCATTAGATCTGAAAGTGGGAATTCAAATTGGCCATGGATCCTTTGGATATCTATGGCAAATTTCTAGCCTGTTGTGCAACAGTGGTATGTTTAGGGCTGGTGTTCAGTCTTAGAGCACTGTGCATACTGAGCAGTCCTATGGAAAAATTATCACTAAGGTAGTGTTATTGAGGGGTAGGATACCTGAAGCAGTCTAGGACTTACCCTTAAACTAGCTGCTTACTTTTGTCTTTTAGTTTGAAATCATTGTGATTATCCTTGCCTTGTTTTTTCAGGTGTGGAGTGAGAAAGATTATTGGGAGTTGAAGAAGAAATTGTGTACCTGCTACCCATCTTCCTATTATTTCAAAAGGTAAAAAAAGAGCTTAGGTAGTATTTTAAGTATGGTGATGGGCTTTGACCACTTAGTCACATTGAATGCTTACCATTTGCTGCTCTATGAAGTCATGGGGCACTGGTGGGAAAGCACCTGTCAATTATCTTTTGAATAAAAAAGTTAGGATAACACAGAGGATAGATTATTCTTGCAAAGTGTTTGCCCTTTAACTGATCAGAATTTTTTTTTTAAGTTTGTCCTTTTATTAACTGTTTTCAAACCATTTGCACTTGTGTTAGATACCTTATCTTTCCAACACATAATTTTCCTTTATTCTTTAATTATCCTTGAATCCTTAAATCATTTTACTTGCCAGGTTGATTAAGCCACTTGAAAGTGTATTTTAAAAGTCTGTATCCTTATATCTTGGAAGGTTTTATTCTCATTTTCTCCAACCATGAGACAAATGCATATGAATGTTCAACAAGTTCTTGGGGAAGTAAATTATCTTTTGTCAGCAGATGTAGCAAAATGTTTGCATGTGATCTAGAAAAATAGCTGAGTTTCCACTTTCACTTCTAATTCTAGTCCAATTCTTTTGTCACTAATGAGAACCCAACTTTTCTCCACCATATAACAGGAGGAATGGCTAAGTTATTATTTATACAATGGGTCTTTGGTATCTGCTGGAGTTTAGTTCCAGGACCCCCTGTGGATGCTCAGGTCCCATTATATACGGTGGTGCAGTAATTGGTGTTCGTTATATAAAATGCTTAATAACTTGAACGAGTGCTGGAGAGAGTTTAAGGATCTATGAAATGGTGGGAGGGCTACACATCACCGTAGGGCTTGGCAAAAATCAAGGCTTGCTTTTTGGAATTTCTTTTCAACTATTTTGAGCCATTATTGGTCGATTCTGCCGAACCCATGGATATAGATGGCTGACTGTATTTTCAAATCTCCTAGAATGATTTCAACAGATTGGAGAAATGGGCCAAAAGTAATAAAAGGAATGTTGATGTGATGCATGAAAGGTACTATATTTGGGCTGGAAAAAAAATTAGATGTGAAAATATAGGATGGGTAGCACCTCTAGAGGTCTTTTTAGACTACAAAGTAAACACTGTAATGTAATGAGAGAAGAAAAGGGCCACTGCTTGAACATGGCAGACACAGCTTTCTTTGCAGTTTTAAAGCAAAATTTTAAGTAGCTACTTATCAGTAATACATGAACTGTTGATTACTGCACTGATATGTGATTGGACTAGATTATTTTGGGCTACCTTTTAGCTCTGAAATCTATGACTCGAAGGATGGTACAACAAGTTCCAGGACAACTCCTGATATGCTACATATTGTGGAATGTTAATCAGATCAATTGTCCTGCATCTGAAAAATTAATCCCACATTAGACTGCACACTAGATTGAAATATACCTCATTGGTTTACAGCTGGAAGCATGAGTTGGAAGCATTCCAGCATATACTTGATATAAAGCTGGTCTACAGGTTTTCACAAGTGGGAGGTAAGCATGGGACAAAGTGAGAACATGTTTCAAAAGCCAATAGATAGCACCTTTCAGGGCCTTTTCTCTCAAGCTATCAAATTTCAATGGTCAGGAGAACCGGCATCCATAAGACTTCAGGGACTTCCAGATCTATGTACCAGGCAGATGTTAATGTTAAGTTGAAGACCTGGCTATGTGCGCAAATGTTTAATGAATGAATTCAGCGTTGACATGGATTGGATTAAGGCTCTTGCACAAGGTCTGATGGATGACTGGCATATATATTCGGCGTTGCACTGTGTAAAATCTTTTATATATTGTATTTTACTATGTTATTTAACTGTTTTAATTGTTGTATTATTTTATTGTATTATGATACACTGGTAGTGATCCTGCCAGTTGTGTAAGCTGCCATGAGTCCCCTCAGGGAGAAGGGTGGGGTAGAAATATCGGAAATAAATAAATATGATATTGGCCAGAACATGCTGAAGCCATCTTCTTGTAATTTACACCTTTCTAGCTTTGTTTCCCAATCCAAAAGCTGCACTTGATTGAAGAACTGATTTGGATAGCTCTTCTGCAGAGCCTTATAAATATGGAACATGTTCCTTTATTACCCTGGATTCTTACCTTCTTGTCCACCCCAACCAATGTTGGGAGCCTGCAGATCTGCAGGCTGTAAGTAGTTTACTTCAAACGGCTTTGTGCAGATTAGCAAGATGAGACAAAGAAGACCTGCTATGCTAACAGAACTAAGTTCCTTGACTCAGTGAATCTATTCTGGTTGGGGTTAATATTAGTCTTGAAGTTTGATTTTTTTTAACCCATACATTCTACTACCAGATTTGCTGGATTTGGACCTATGAGAGGAAAGGGAGAAGCCAGCTGTCTGCCCATTATTGAAGGTTGAGTGGAGGCTACTGCTTCTGGAGGCAAAAATGGCTGATAAATCTGGAACCCATAATCTAAAGTTAGATTAAATAATTGATGAAGAGAAGTATATACACCTGACTAACTTTTAGAACAAGCAGAAGTACATGAATATTTTTTTTAGCTTCTATAGATTTCAGTTTTTCTAAGAAATGTCTTATAATTGTGGGTGTTTGTTCATACATAGCTAACAAACATTGTTTCACATTTTTAGCAACCTTTCCATCATGGTTCATGTGAGATGTTTTGGTCCAGAACTCCCAACATGCCAATTAGGGCTAATCGGAGTTCCAATAAATGTCTGGCATTTGGTATTGCAGCTATGGATTTGTAACCAAGAGTTAGAGGTTCATACTGCTCTGTATTGAGTAAGATTAATAGTCTTACTGTGAAACTGTGAATGCCAGCCCACTTTAAGAGCCAGCAGCCAAACTGGGTAAAGGAGGTCCTTTCTGATCAGGATGCAAGGAGGATGACATTTCCACTATCCCTTCCCAACCAATGAGACTGCAATAATCAGAAACAGTGCCCTATCACAAATCCTTGTCACAGGTTTGCTTACTGCTGGGAGGAAGATGGAAATGTCATCCTTCTTTCACCCTAGTCACTAGCTGAACAGATTCCTTTGCCCGATGTAGTTGCTGATTTTTATAGTGGCCTGGATGAGATGTGGGAGCAGCAGACAATATTAGTTATCCAAATGTAAATAAGTAGCCTCTGTATAATATTGACATACATCTAGAGCAGTTGCTGACTTTTATGGTGGGCTGGGTGAGATGTGGGAGAAGCAGACATTATTAGTTATCCAAATGTAACTAAGTAGCTTCTGTATAATATTGACATACATCTAGGACAGTGGTTCTCAACCTGTGGGTCCCCAGATATTTTGGCCTTCAAATCCCAGAAATGGGTGCCCTTGATATGAGCTGGTCATTGACTGTAATAAAAGTTTACATTACATTACATTACAGGTTGAGAACCACTGACCTAGGGGGACCATATTGCTAATGGCTGGTATAAACTATTCCTATGTTTATATTTTGTTGGACATATAATCCTTGGCTCTATTGTCCTGTTACACAGTTAATTGGTTTGGCAAGAGTTCTTTCTAGTCTTTAATCTCTAGAGGTTTATATTCCTTTCTTTAGACCTAGGTGTCTTTCCAAAGGGCAGTGAATGCTAGTTCTATAAACACTTTCAGGTGTTGGTCACTGAGATATACTTTAGAAAGTTTGATTATTTGCTTCCAGTTGTGCTTAAAAGTAGAGTGGTGAGGTGGTAAGGATGGTAGTGATTATTCTGGTAGCTCTGTCTGATTCTCTGTGATGACTGTGGTGTCTCTCTGTTTCCTAGTGGAGTGATTGGCAGCGGGGTCTGTGTCTTCTCCAAACACCAAATACTTGATACCTTCCAGCACCAGTATTCTGTAAATGGTTATCCCTACATGGTGAGTAAGTGCTGTTTTTCTTGGGAAGAGAGCCAGAGGCACCTTTTTGTAATTATGCTTTATGACCAGCTATACCCCAGTCTCTACAGTGGAACTTCTAATTAAGAGCATCCCAGCTTAAGAGCATTTTGAGTTAAGAGCTCTCAAAAGACTGTTTTCATGAGTACAAGGCTTTATGGCTTCAAGGGCGTAGCCTCTGTGCCTCATGTTCTTGTCTGTTTTGGGAGGTTGCTGTCTGCTTTGCTCTTGTCTGCTTTGCGGAACTTTGGGTTAGTTGATTTTGTGTGATTTTTATTCCTGGTACGTTTGGCTTCATGAAGAGAGAGAGCAAGAGAGGGAGGAAGGCTGGAATGAGTAAAGTATGAAGAAAATGATAATTCTGCCTCTTCACTTTGTGCTTTGTGCTTCTACCATTGTGCCACAACTTTGTGCTTCTACCATTGTAAAGTTGATCTTTCTTTTATTATTATTCCGTATGAATGTGCAAGTTTTGCCTTGCTGTTACACTGGGCAATACACATTTTGTTGCCTCAAATTTGCTTCCTTTCCATGACTTCGTGCTTCTACCATTTTAAAGTTGATCGTTCTTTTTATTGTTCCATGTGAATGTGCATTTATACATTATTTGTTATTTATAAAGTACATCTTCTTATTTTCAAAACACATAACCAAAGAAATGGGGGAATTTGGGGGGCAGAACGAATTAATAGCATTTCAGTGGTAAATTCACTTTGAGATAAGAGCATTTTGAGCTAAGAGCTCAGTCACAGAATGAATTAAACTCTTAAGTCAAGGCATCACTACTCTCTTTCCTGTTGACAGTTCCAACATGGAGATTGGTTTGGTGGCAAGTCTGTGGGGCTGGTGGTGCTAAAGATCAAAGGAATTGTTTTCAACATCTATGTAACACATGTAAGTCTGTTTATTTATTTGTGTTTATATGTAAGCAATTTTTCTAATCCCAGAAGGATACAGTGATACCTAAAATTATACAGTGGGGTGGAAACTCTAGATGTGAAGAATATTATATGGTGAGTGTAGGATAGCATATCCTTTTGAAATGGCTAAATGGATCCAGCAATTTTGACTGCTTGCATTTTCCTAATGGATGGTAAATTGCAATTGACGGTAAATCAGCTATCATCCAGGAACTTATCCTGGATGAGCAGGCAGACCTGACATGCATAACGGAGACCTGGTTGGACGAGGCTGAGGGTGTCAATCTCACCCAGCTTTGTCCACCAGGCTATGCCGTGCAGCACCAAGATCTGGAGGGAGGGGAGGAGGGGTTGCTGTGGTCTATAAGGAGTCCATCCCCCTGACCAGGTGCCCCATCCCGCAGTCTACCTCGTTTGAATGTGTCTATCTGAGGGTAGGGAGCCGGGACAGTTTAGGGATTCTGTTAGTGTACCGACCACCCTGCTGCACTACAGTCTCCCTACCTGAGCTAGCGGGGGTGGTCTCAGGCCTGGCAGTGGAGTCTCAACAGCTTATTGTGCTGGGGGGACTTCAATATCCATGCCGAGACCACTCTTTCTGGGGTGGCTCAGGACTTCATGGCAACCATGGGGCTGTCCCAACTTGTATCTGGCCCTGCCCACAGAGCTGGGCATACACTTGACTTGGTTTTCTGGGGAAGAAGGTGGCGGTGTGGAGGAGCTCACCATCGCTCCTTTGCCATGGACCGACCATCACCTGATCAGGTTTAGGCTCACTGCGCCCCGCAACCTCCGCAGGGGTGGAGGACCAATTAAGATGGTCCGCCCCAAGAGACTTATGGATCCGGATGGATTCCTGACGGCTCTTGGGGAGTTTCCCGCCACCTCGGCTGGTGACTCTGTCAATGCTCTGGTTGCTCTCTGGAACAAGGAAGCGTCCAGGGCAGTAGACACGATCGCTCCGGAACGTCCCCTCTCGAGTACCCGAGCTAAACCATCTTCTTGGTTTACTGAGGAGCTGGCAGCGATGAAGCGAAAGAAGAGGGGACTAGAGGACGTGTGGCGTTCAGAGCTGAATCGGTCAAACCGAACACGGCTAAACTCCTATCTCAGAGCTTATGCCGCAGCAATAGATGCTGCTAAGAATGTTTTCTTTGCAGCTAATATTGCGTCCGCAAAGAACCGTCCGGCAGAGCAGTTTCGAGTTGTCAGAGGTTTGTTATATCCCGCTCCCGTGGATTGGATCCCTGACAACTCGGCAGCCTGCTGTGAAGCATTTGCTCGGTTCTTTGTGGACAAAGTCGCTTTGATCCACACTAGCTTTGACACCATATTAACGGCAGTCTCTGGGGATGTAACACGAGCACCTGCTTGTCCCATTTTGATGGATTCTTTTCAATCTGTTCAACTCGAGGACGTGGACAAGGTGCTTGGAAAGGTGAGGGCTACCACATGCATCCTAGACCCCTGCCCATCCTGGCTGGTGAGAGAAGCCAGAGGGGGATTGGCCGAGTGGGTGAAGATGGTGGTGAATGCCTGCCTTCGGGAAGGCATATTTCCAGCGAGCCTCAAACTGGCATATTTCCAGCGAGCCTTCAACCATCACTGGACCCCACTCAATTGGAGAACTTTCGGCCTATTTCCAATCTCCTCTTTTTGGGCAAGGTCGTGGAACTTGTGGTGGCCACACAACTCCAGGCATTCTTGGATGACACTGACTTTCTGGATCCGACACAGTCTGGCTTCAGGCCGGGGCATGGTACCGAGACAGCCTTGGTTGACTTAGTCGATGATCTACGCCAGGAACTGGACAGGGGGAGTGTGTCCCTCTTGTTTTTGCTGGACCTCTCAGCGGCCTTCGATACCGTCGATCACGGAATCCTTCTGGAGCACCTCGCTGGGATGGGGCTCGGAGGTACTGTTTTGCAGTGGCTCCGGTCCTTCCTGGAGGGTCGGTCCCAGATGGTGTCATTGGGGGACACCTGCTCGTCCCCACAACCGTTGTCTTGTGGGGTCCTGCAGGGGTCAGTACTGTCCCCCATGTTGTTCAATATATACATGAAGCCACTGGGAGAGATTATCCGGAGTTTCGGAGTGCGGTGTCATCTGTACGCAGATGATGTCCAGCTCTGTCACTCCTTTCCACCTGTCACTAAGGAGGCTGTTCAGGTCCTGAACCGGTGTCTGGCTGCTGTTTCGGACTGGATGAGGGAGAACAAATTGAAATTGAATCCAGACAAGACAGAGGTCCCCCTGGTCAATCGTAGGGCTGAACAGGAAATAGGGTTACAGCCTGTGTTGGATGGGGTCACACTCCCCCTGAAGACACAGGTTCGCAGTCTGGGTGTTCTCCTGGACTCATTGCTGAGCCTGGAGCCCCAGGTTTCAGCGGTGGCCAGGGGAGCATTTGCACAACTAAGACTTGTGCGCCAGCTGCGCCCGTTCCTTGGGAGGTCTGACTTGGCCACGGTGGTCCATGCTCTGGTTACATCCCGTTTGGACTACTGCAACCCCCTCTATGTGGGGTTGCCTTTGAAGACTGCCCGGAAGCTCCAACAAGTACAACGGGCGGCAGCCAGATTAATAACTGGGGCGACTTACAGGGAGCGTACCACCCCCTTGTTAAGCCAGCTCCACTGGCTGCCGATATGCTATCGAGCCCAATTCAAAGTGCTGGTTTTGACCTATAAAGCCCTAAACGGTTCCGGCCCAATCTACTTGTCCGAACGTATCTCCTCCTATGAGCCAGCAAGATCCCTGAGTTCATCTGGAGAGGCCCTGCTCTCGGTCCCACCTGCCTCGGAGGCGTGGCTGGTGGGAACGAGGGACAGGGCCTTCTCAGTGGTGGCTCCCTGGCTGTGGAACACCCTCCCAAGAGAGATGCGTCAAATTCCAACCCTGTTGGGCTTCAGGAAAGCCCTAAAAACATGGCTGTGTGCCCAGGCTTTTAATCAATAAATGGTGAAAATGCCACAGACTGAACTATGGACAAAACATGAGGAAGAACAGATCTGATTTTATGCTTGAAATGTATATTTTTAATTCATAATGTATTTTAATAGTTTTAACTGTTTTATGTGCTGTTTTATATTGGTTTGTATGGGCATCTAATTGTTGCCACTGTTGTAAGCCGCCCTGAGTCCCTTTGGGTGAGAAGGGTGGGATATAAATGTGAGAAATAAATAAATAAATAAATAAATTGATTGGTTTTGCTAATTGCTTACCAGCAGAGGGAGAATATTAGTTGCTTGAGACTTTTTTGGTGATGCCTTCTTAAAAGAAAAAAGTATTTAAACATAAAGAAAAGCATTTTTTTTTAGTTTTCTCTTTTGCTCCCCATATCTTACCAATGTAGGTATGACTAACAGTTATTATTTATTTTCATCTACACTATTATTTTATCTTGAGATGCTTAGAACGAAACCAATTAACAGCCATTACCTGTTTTTTTACCTTATTACCCTGGTTTGAACGTGAAAACAAGATTCCAAATCAGTTACAAAATGGGTTGGGGGTTGTTTATTTGTTTGTTCGTTTTTTGCATTTTGGTTCTGTAATCAATATGTGTGAATTAATGTTTGTCCTCTGATTCCACTCCAGCTCCATGCAGAATACTCTCGGGAAAAGGATTATTACCTGTCCCATCGAGTGGTTCAGGCCTGGGAACTTGCCCAGTTTATACAGTAAGTTGTGGTGTGTGCATTTATGTGCATTCAGGATGCCTCTCAACCTATTCGACCTCATGACTCTCATAGGGTTTTATTAGACAAGGAATACTCAGAGGTGGCTTTGCAAGTTACCACCTCAGAAATATAACTTACAGCATCTGGTATACTTTGGTGGTCTCCCATCCAAAACTGACACACCTTATCTTGCAAGACCAGGTGTGATTTGGTGCCTTTAGGGTATATAGGCCAAGTAGGTGATGGTGAGAGACTTTAAAAAAAATTAAATTTGTCCTGTGGTGGAAATGCAGTTACTGTATATGTTTTCCCCTTAAGTAGGTCACTCATAAAGCAGTGACCAAGAGCTCTGATTTGGAATTAATTTAATGCCAGCTTCTCCCATGAGAGAGGTATGGGTATCCCATCAGGGAGTGGAAGAATTCCTGTCTAATACCATCTACATCGCTCCCAGAAAACAGCCTAACAAAAGGGCTATTTGCTACTTTCCTCCTTTTCATGGCATTGTCCTATCTTCCCAGACATACTTGCAAAGGAGCTGATGTGGTTCTGCTTGGAGGAGATCTCAATATGCATCCAGAGGATGTTGTCGTTCGGCTGTTGCAAGGTTGGGTTGGGCTACAGGACTCCTTCATCACAGCAGAAAAGGTTGAGGTGAGTATCTAGGTGTCAGCTTATGAAATAAGTAAGAAAGGGGAATGAATGCTGGTTCCTTCTCTCCATCTGATAAAGTTTGAGGAGTACCTGAATATGTCCCTATGGGTGGGTGCTCTGAATCTATATAAAGAATGAAAATAAATGGGATTCTGCTTTTACTATCAGGGTTGTGAGGATGGCTGTACTCTGGTGCCAGCCAACTGCTTCACAAACAAGAAGGAACTACAGTGTTTCCCCCAAGGAATTCGTATTGACTACATTCTTTATAAGGTATGTGTAAATTCAAGGCCTTAGGAAAAGTGGGCTAAGTGATGTACACAGTTCAGAAAGCTAGAGAACAATAAAGCCTTTCTTTTGTGACACTAAGCACTAAACAAGTTTGCCTTTCACAGCATCATCAGTTTAAAATGGAGAGATTTTGTTCTTGTTGCTGACTTTTTAATAAATTTATCTCCAATACTATGTCCATTGCCAATGTTCACTCTTGCCCTCCTGCATTTTTCACTTACAGTTCACCATCTAAATGTAGACATTCTATAAGCAATTCTCTTTATTTTTACAAAACATTGGCTAAAGAGTAACTTTCCATCCTGCCTGCCTTCTTGTAGGGATTATCTCAGTATGAAATAAGGTGCAATAGCCATAAAACTACAACTGGGAAAGCTCCTAACAAGGACATTCCTTACTCTGACCATGAAGCTGTCATGGTCACCCTATCTGTGGCTAAAAAACAATCAGATGAAGAACTAAACCATCCTGCAGTTGGTGAGTGCTCAAGTCTTAGTCTTTGTTACTACCTAGCCTCAATAATTAGAGTCCCTCCCCCATTTTAATTCTTAACAAGCTTCTTCAACACCTGTTTTCTTCTCTTCTTAGAGCAGGAGTATAGAAAGTATGACCCATGGGCCTCCAGAGCTAATTTTATTTTTATCGTTTACAGTCTTCCGGGGTTCAAAAAACATGTTTTGTTCCAGAATATCCCTAAAGTGGCCCCTAAGGACATTTCTACTACATTAAAAGACCCACTGGGCTTCTAAAGAATTAAAAAATGATTTGCTGCCAAAATTAATGGTCCTGGGGATGGGGGAGGAGGGGAGGGTGGCATTTTTACTATGTTTTGGTGCCATTTTTGAGACAGGAAGTATTGTGTGCTCATTCCCTGCTGTTGAAAATACAACCCAAAACACAGTGAGAATGTGGCTATATATCCAGTGAGATTTGGGAGCAGTTTGGGGTATTTTTGCAGGAACAGTAGAGATGAATGCAACTCTCCAAGATTTGCTGGGGTTAAATGTCATCCCCTAGCCTTCCACAGTTGCTCACACACACACCCTTAGAGAGTGAAAAATATTAGTGCCATGACTTTCCTGTTGAAGTTCTCTTTGAATAAAGTAGTGTTTGAGTCTTTAGATACCCACACCTAAACTTCCATCATTTGTGGTTGACTGGCTTCAGTATACATTATCGTTGAGTTCCATCTCCTTTTTTTCCTTGTCTTTTTTTTTTAAAGCGCCAACAGTGGTGGACATCTTGAATGAAGCACGAATGGAGGTGCGGGTGGGACTTCACTCAGCAGAACGCCAGCGGTATTCCTGCGGCCGCATGGCTGTCCTCGCTTTGCTGCTGCTGCTCATTCAAGGAGCCATGGGCCTGACTTCCATCTTGGGTGGAAACATACAGCAGCCCTTCCCCAAGTTCTCCTTCTCCCTGCTTAGTCTGCTGGCTGTGTTGGTCTTACTCATCTCAGCTGTACTGTATCTCTTCCACACCATTGAAGTGAGGATGCTGCAGGGAACAGAGGAGGAAATGCGGCTGGGGCTGCAGACCCTCCAGGACAAGCTGAGCTCAGGATGAAGCCTTTTGTTCCTGAAGCTGTGATAGGGACCAAGAGACCTTTTGGCAAACTTGCGAGCAGAACATCCTCCATTTTCTGCTGTGTTCTCAGCGGAAGTAGTAAAGTATTTGGTAATAACTAGCATTTGATACTGTAAAGGATTTTTAGCCATTTTTTAGGAGGGTAACATTTCAATGGATGGGTCTATCTTTCCATTGAATAAATTATTTTTAAAACCCTATTGTAAAAAACAGAATTTTGAAGGTAAAATGGGAATGATATGGGACTGAAGTACTGTATAGAGAAACCAGCATTTTAATTTTTTAAAAAGAAGTTATGTTGCTCAAACTGCATAAAATGCAGAATGACTCAGACAAGGTAGTACTGCAAAAGCTGATGTAAATTAATTAAAATAAATGCTCTCACTAGTTGTACACAGATACTTTTTTGGAATTATTTTGACCAGGAGAAATCTATCTTCCAGAAAATTGATTTTTTGATGAAATATTGTTCGGTGGCACAGCACATGAAAGCGCCGAGCTGCTGAATTTTTAGACCAAAAGGTTGCAGGTTCAAATCCGGGGAGTGGAGTGCCCGCTGTTAGCCCCAGCTTCTGCCAACCTAGCAGTTCGAAAACATGCGAATGTGAGTAGATCAACAGGTACCGCTCCGGCATGAAGGTAACGGTGCTCCATGCAGTCATGCCGGCCACATGACCTTGGAGGTGTCTACGGACAGCGGCAGCTCTTCGGCTTAGAAATGGAGATGAGCACCAACGCCCAGAGTCAGACAGAACTGGACTTAATGTCAGGGGAAAACCTTTACCTTTACTATTGTTCTGGAAACAGTATCCAATTATCTTTAATGTACAAAGTTGTTCTCATCAAGAGCCTTTGTTTCCTTGCAGCGCTTTTGTAAAGCACTAGGTTTATACTGAAAGTTAACACCTATCCGGGCACCACACTTTTATTAACATGAGACACATACCAACTACATACATGTGTAAAGTAACTCTTTGTCTACAACCTGAGTCATCATCTGAGGCAACACTGACCTTCCATTTATTTCTGTGGTCCTTTCTTACATATGGTTTTGTGGGCATAAAATAATGATAGATTCAGCTATGTTGATTTGGTTTAGTGGATGTGAACACTATTCTTGAAGTGTTGTGGGATTTAGCAAGTCCAACCTGATGTATAAAGCAGGTTTGAAAAAGCAACCCACAGGCTCCATGTCTCCCTAGCCCCCTTTTTATTCCTCCTTAGCCCTTACCCCACCTAAAATGTTTTTTGTTTTTAAATCTGCACAACCAATTTGTGGAAATGTCTAAAACTGGTACTAGATGACATTCAGAAACCTTTTACTGTTGCCAAATTTTTCAGCACCCCAACATTGAACTAAGGGGACTCTATTTCGGCTGGGACCCACAGTTTAAGAAACCAGTGTGTTGAAGCTTTTTTTAAAAGTCTGTGGAAGGAGCTGCAGTTCATCCTCCCCTTCTTTGTCTGTTAAGCTTTTATCCTTGTCTTTACTAAAGACACACAAAGCAGATTTTAAAATGGTTCCTGTCCTAACTCCCATCCATGCCCTTTATGTGGCTAAAACCTCATCAGAGATTTATCATACAGCTTAAAGACTTAAGTTCATTTAGCTGTAACGGGCAGGCAACTGCAGTGGTTTAATAGGTTAATTTCCTGCCTCTGGGAGCAAAAGTGATTTGGACTCCATTCGATACTGATAGATTGGTATTCTTTTATGTGAAATAGTACTGGTTTTTGCATGCCTTTTAAAAAAAGATGAATTGCCATTCCTAGAGGGGCAGTTCACACTTCCCTTACCAGAAAAAGATCAGTCCAGAGAATCTGGTGAATGGAGAACTGCTCAAACCCTCTTGAGGAATGTTTTGCTCAATTCTAAGACGTAGAGAGTTCGGCAGCATAGACAGTAGGATTCTCAAAAGGCTTGACAGAGACCAAGAAACAATGTTTGGGGTTAGTTCCTCTGTTGTAAAATGAACAGAAATAAGAAAAGACAGAATACCACTTCCTCCTTACTCCATGCGCCTTTATTGATACAGGAACGGTGTGTAAAAAGGACAGCTGTTTGTACTAATTCAGGCACCTTCTGATTATAACATAAAGCAATTTCTTTTTAATTAGGAAGGAAGCTTGTGTGTGGTTGTGTAACAAATTATACAGCAGCTTCTCTGCTGGAGCAGTTTGTGAGGTAAATGCACACTTCTGCATAGTTAATACGGCTTCTCTTATGGCTGTGCTACCAATACAGGGATATCACCTTTAAGCCACACTTGTATGGCTTTATAGCTTCTATTAAAAACATATACAATGCAAAATGTTTAGGAGTTGGGTAATAAGCGGAATTCCCAGGCTTAGGCCATTCTATATATAATTTTTTGGGAAGACTGTACAGCTGACTTAAAAGTTAAATTTTGGGCATGCCAGCCTGGGGATTCTTGGAGCTGTAACGTTATTTCAAAAACTTAATATGCTTTTTTGGTGCGACTCCCCTCTCCAGTCTTCTATTGGGATGTATCTGAGTAGCTTGGCAAAGAAAGAACAGACAGCAGTATGTCAGTTGTTCACATTTGCAGATTTAACTTTTGTCGATTTGATTAATATGGTTTCTAGGAATCTTTAGGTCCTCCAGTATTACTATGAGCAGCTCCTACCTGAAGTAGGCCATAGAGTTATGCTGGGAGGCTTAAATGCTCCTAGAGAAACACATGTATAGGAATCCATAGGTCCTCCAGCACAACTTGTCACACTGAAAGATCTAGAAATTTTTTGAGTGTGTTCTCTCAGGTTTAAAAAATAGTATGAGGGCCCTGCACCACCAACCCCAGTGAATGGCCTATTGTACTCACAAGAATCCTACAAACCTGCTGTGGAGGGGGGCAGCATTGCATTGTCATCACTGGGGAGAGCTTTGACAAAAGGAAATTGAGCTGAGAGCTATTGTATATTGCCAACCCATGCACTGCAGCCCCTTCTGCCGTCTTTAAAGGTACAGGACAACACCACAGTTTCGCACACAAACATTATAGCTTCATGATGTGATATGAGAAAAAATGGGTGGCTAAGAAGGGCATGGAGACTACAACTAAAATACATAAAACATCCCCATCACTTCTCCACTGGCATTTGTCTTTCAAATGTCTCATTACACTGATTGTGGTCATAAGACCCAATGTAATAAAATGTTTTTATTGGCAGAATAAATCATATTTCTTGTCTTAGTACACCATAAAAACATACACAACTTGGTATCTGGAGCAATGTTAGAGTCCGGATTGCTCTTCTGATGCCAAAGAATGACTATCAAGTAATGATCTGAGGATAGAAAATATGTCTTATTTCATGGTTTTTGATTCTGTTGTATTTTTTATCAGCCAGGTAAAGTTCAAGCAGCAAGTAGTATGCAATAAATAAACTCCACATGAGCGCCAGTTTTGAGGTACGGGCCATACCTCTGGCAGGGCCTTCCCATGTGATCTGGGATAATAATTGGATGCAATAGATATATTGGCAGGAGTGCTGCTTAAGTATACTGCAGCACCGTTGCATTTTGGGCCTGCTTTCAGTAACAGTTTGAACAGTATCTGTACAGTTCTTCTGTTCCTGTGGCAGCAAAGTTGCTTCTTAAGACTGCTTTTTGCTAAAGAGGAGCTTGTTTTCCTGTTTTTGTCTGTGCCAAACGAACTTCAGCATAAAGAGAAGGTCCCAGTGTCTCAGAAGGCTTTAATCCAACAGACATTTTTCAGATACTTCCCAACAGTGGACCATGCTCAGAAAGTTCGCTGAGACGCTTGTTCTCCTGCATCTCGATTAGGGCACTGCGCTGATTCACAACCTCCAACAGTTGAGACAGGATCTTCTTTTCTGCCTGCTGGTCCTCACGGGTTTTGGAAGACTCTGTTTTTTTGTTTAAAAAAAAAACCAAGTTCACAACACAGCTTAAAGTGGGATGCTGTCAAACAATGCTGCAAAGCAAAGGCCAACAATTGATAGCTCTCCAGATGTTTTATATTACAATTTCCATCATCCCAACCTATATTGGCTGGGACTGATGGGAACTGCAGTCCAACAAGATCTGGAGGGCCGACATTCACTATCATTGCTGTTAACAGAAAGGTGAGTGTTTCAAATACCTACTACAGTCCATGTATGCAACTAAGAGATAGTTCTGAGGGCATTCTACACCTTGACTTGACAATGCCTCCCCATCCCCAATTTTGATGGGTTAGATTTGAAGAGAAGCTTTAGCACATTTTACTGTTCTTTAAAATGCTGCCTGGGATGTACATGTATGGTTATCACTTGGATATCAATGGTTTATATCCAAATATTAAAGGGTCCCTTCAGATTACGTATGTCCATCACTCATAGCCTACTCAGAGCAGAGATGCCAAGCCTGTGTTTTTATTGCACTTAGATCTGCCAGACAAATGGACAGCACTCCTATAAAGTTGAGCAAAGTGAACCTAGACAAGCTAATATGCCTTTAAATGAAGCTTCCCAGAATTACAGCCTTGTGTACTGAACAAACTGAACTAGCTAAGACTGACATCTCAGTTGCCATTCCAGGTAGCTGTTAGGTGCAGTGCATATCCCTTTATCAACCAGTTATGTTAATCAGCTAAAGAATTTTAATATAATAAAAAGATGGTCCTAAGTGGGCAGGAGATCTTTGGCAAAATAACTCCATTGTCTCCTCATAGGATTTTCACTAAAATAAATTCAAAAGTAGTTTACCATTGCTTCCATCTTCACAGTGCTGAAGGGCCACTGCCTGCATCCACCAGTGTCACATGCACACACCATGCTACTGCTGTTGCACAGTAGTTTCATACATCGTATTGAAGGCACATCTTATTAATGGCATATGTGGGTGTTAAATTAATATGCCAGCATATGACTCTTTATGGTCAATACACAGGTAGGTACTCTCTTCCCCCCTCCCCACTGACTAAAGTTCCCCTGTAGAGTTGCTGCAGCCCATCCATGCCAGGATTGAGATTGGCATCAGAGAAGCATCTGGCTATGTTCCTGTAGCCAGATGTGAAAACATTACATCATCTGCTGAGATCCTTGGGAGCCCCCAGTGGAAGATGTAATTTTACTAGCAAAAGAGACATAGTTAGACAGTTCCTCAATCCTCCACTGCTCTCACCAGGCAAAGAATAGTGTGAGGGATTGCAGCAACTCTGCAGTAGGGGTTGGTGAATGGCCAGATGTAGTTCAACGTGCAGAATTTCTATGGTTGGATCATAAAGGATGGCAACCTTAATCTGGCTCCTCAATAAAAATCTCTGACCTGGAAGGCCCTGCCAGTAGCAATATTCCCATCAGCATATCCTCTTGTCTTATAGGAGCATCTAAAGCCAGCACCATGGAAAAATCAGGTTACTGGAAGCTCTTGGGTGCAGCTCTGCTCCCACACTCACTCTGGGACTGCCCGGCTGCCATTTAGCTGGAAAGGTAGCACCATGGTAGGAAACACTGATTAAGTGTAACCAGTGTAGTTATTCTTTGAGCACCTGGAGAAGAATCAAACTTCCCCCTCCCTCTGGAGATGAGGTTGAAGGCTGCTACTTGTTCCCCAGATGCACAACAGCAATTAGATGGGAAGTTGGCTTTGATTTAGTGGTGGATGAACGAGACACGTCCCAAGACATCGTCACTGATAGCCCTCCTAAGGTCATGCACACTCAAGGATGTGGCTTTCTTGACTCTCCATTTCCAATGCATCCTCCTTTTCCACTGCCTTCCACCTTGCCAAACATTATCATCTTTTGTTATCTTCACTCTGTTCACAAAAATAACTTATTTTTCACATGCCCTTGACCACGCCTAGTATTTATTTATGCCTCAGCAGAACTGTGGACTAATTATTACCATCCATATTATAGTATCGGCGTAGTTCTTGGTCCAACTGGCATTGCTGCTCCTCTAGCTTCAGCTCTTGCACCCTAGGAGGCAAAAGAAATGGAAATTGAGAACTCCTTGAGTATCTGAAACTCATGAAGCATAAGGGATGTCCTCCCCTGTGAGGCCTCTCCATTTCCTTTTGATGACTAGCTATTCTCTCTACACCATCAGCTCAAGTAGCCTTATAAGCTAAAACCTAATGAGAAAGAGCCAGAAGGCAGGAGTGACAGCAGTCATGAATTAGTTATGTGTGCTGTACCTGACTCTAGTCAGGGAGTCTCCAGAGACACTGCATGTGTGGTAATAGATACTTGTACTATTCAGTGAATCTTCACTAAGCCCAGAATAAGACAGGAGAAATGTTTCTTTTATAGCCGTAAGCAAGATTTTCAACACTAGACAAAATCCTAGTATTACTCACAATTAGAGAAGAACCACTAAATCAATAGAATTTACCTATGTGTTGACTCACCATTCCATAATTGATTTGATGGATCTACTCTTTTTGGAACTAACCAACAAGTTTCCAGCCATTAGGGTTGGTCCAATGACAGTTACACACCCATAGGCTGCTATGGGTTAATTCTAATGTAAGATGGTACATAATGTAAAATTAATCATTTTTGTTTCATGAAATAACCCATGGCAGTCTGTGGATACATGATTTTATTTCTAAAAACTTAGCTGTTAAAAACTGACTAAAAGAAAGGAAATGAGAGCAATGTATTCAATGGAGAAAATTATAAACTATTAAATCTCAGTCTTTCCCACTCTCACCATGTTTGGTATTTGGTACTGTGAATGTGTTTGTACAGTATTTAGCAGTGTCTTTTCTGGTTTAGGAAAAGGGTCATTAGAAATATGACATAAAAAACAGCATACTTGTATGGGGTGCTATGGGAGGCATCACAAAAGCTGAAGTATGGAAAGAGGCTTGCCCATAGATGGCATTAGCCCTTTTTACAGATTCAGCAGAGGCATTTTTCTTAACAATAAGCAATTAGAAAGCACACCCATGTTTTGTTCTGTTTTTTTTTTTTAAAAAGGACTCTCCTGGACATTAACAGCATGGAGAGGAGAGTTAATTAAAAGTGGCAAAATTTTCACCACATCCTCCCCAACAGGACAAAAAGCAGTGGTTTTCAACATGTGGGTGTCCAGATGTTTTGGCCTTCAACTCCCAGAAATCTGAACAGCTGGTAAACTGGCTGGTATTTCTGGGAGTTGAAGGCCAAAGCACCTGGGGACCCACAGATTGAAAACCATTGACATAGAGAGTATTTAAAAATCAGGGGCACAAAAAAGGCCCTAGTAGGTCATATGCAGCCTATGGGATGTACTTTCCCTTATGAAATTCTAGGATTCCTGAGAATTGCCTTCTAAACCAGTAAGCTACTGCTGAGTTGGGCCAATCCTACTATTGAGTACTAGATCAAAACTGGTAGGATCTGTCAGCTTCTTACGCAATCATGAGGTCAGACTCTTCACACATCAGGCTGTTCTTCTTTTGGACCAGTGAGAGCAACTGGCTCATCCATGCCCTCTTTAGTTCAGACTCTGTTCCTGGAGGATAAAGGAGGTGAGAAATTATCCTAACAGAGCTGACATACAAAGCAGCTTTAGCTTCTTGCTGGCTATTGACCATAAGATACTTCCTCATTTCTGTTTGTCTTGGAGGTGGCCCATTCTCTCACCTGCTGCTTCCCGTAGATAACGTTCCAGTTTGACCCCCTGTTTCTCAAGCTCGCGGAAAGTCACTTCAATTTCTTCTAGCCGCCTCTGGATTGACTGCAAAGCCCAAGAGATCAAGAGTTAGCCAAAGCAAGGGGGGATATTGAAAATAGGAAAACTCTCACTGTGGGGCAAAGGGGGAGTGCCTGCAGGGACAGGCAGGGCTCTTACAGGGCTGAGCTAGCAGTCAATGGTTTACTTATTTAGCAAATGAAGTTGAGTGACCAGTTTAGAATTTCATGTCCTTGGTGGCAAAATACAGAAATATCAGCAACAGTGAGAGACAAGTAAGGAAAATCTATGGTGGCCTAGAGGAATGAGAAAAAGGCTGTGTGAGAGACTATAAGGAAGGTAACCTCTTCAGAAATTGTGCAATTCAAGAGATGGCAGGAGTACCTATCCCCACCACAGCTTTAATAGGGGGAGCACCACAATGTCTTGGTGGCTATAATTATGGTCAATCTTCATTCCCCCTTTTCTAGGTTTTAAGGTGCTAGGAAGCAGAGTGAGGGAAGTAAACCACTCAATTTAGAGTCTTTAGCGGGGAAGATAGCAGGGCTAGTCTTTAAGTGAAGCTGGAAATCACTACTATAAAAGAAAACTGGGTGTGGGGGTTCTAAGGGCTTCAGGGCATGTGCTTTGGGGTTGGCATGACACCCAAGGACTATATTTGCCCATGCCTGCTATATAGGATACTTTCAGGGCTCTAAAACAAGGCAAGGAGTGTATAGTTGTGCATGTCACATTAAAGCCAGGACTGGGTGCTCTCAAGACTGAGAACTGGACATTTAATGACCTCAGAAGTAAAAGATGCCACATTAAAAAAAAACCTGGATGTCCCCTTCTTAGAGCTAGGCAGGAGCAGCTATATTTTGTAGGGTGCCAGGGCAGGGAAAGCACCCTTCTGCTGGTTCAGCCTTAAGTGTTACCTGAGCTTTGCAAAACCTCTTCATTTGTGCATCTCGGGCTCGTCTTATCAAAGTCTTTTTCCATGTTGGATATTGGCCCTCTTCAGTCAAGTTAAAGAACTGCAACAACAATAAGAAACCAGTAATAATATCTATTTTTAAAAAATATATATGTACAAAAGAAACAATTTTATAATACATGCACACATACGGAATAATACACACAAACATATGAAATGTATCAAAACCACCCAAAAAACTAATTACACTAACAAGAAGTCAACAAACTATAAAAGAGGAAGGGGAGAGGAGAGGCAAGGGAAGCCCCCCCCCCCCAAGATATTGGTAATATATTTTCTCTTGCCCAACTTCTAGTAAGCACATTGTTATCATTTTACAGTTCTTGCATACTCAGGTAACATAGGCTTATTTCAACTTATAATAACATTTACTAATCTTCAAAAGCAATTACTGATGACCTATCCCAAAGGTCATAATGCAACAATAATGCAACAATAAAAAGCAACAATATTTTTAATGAATGGTAACTGTTTGAAATGGGCTCTTCAGGCTGTATAGCTTCACGACTTGCACACAGCTATAGAAAGCATTCCCCCTTCCCCCAGTTCCTCTAGAGTAGATATCCAGTGGGAAAACAATGAGGCTTGTATGAGTAAAAACTGACTTCTGGGGACTAGACTATCCTGCAGCTGTAAGAAACTTAAGGAACTGACTGACTCAGCCTCCAATTTGTAAAGCAGACAGGGTGTTCTTTGTATTTACAGTGGAGATTTCTGTCTATATGGCTTTGCCAGAGTCTTGTTAGTCATCTTGCAGTAGATACATGCTTTCTGTTTCTGTGGGTCCACAGCCCAACTGCAGCCTCCCCCCCCTTTCTGCCTTATTTTCAGCCCCTCTGGGAGAATATCAACATTCCCCATTTGTGTTCTGCCAGATTCTCCTGAGAAATCAACAGCCAAACAAAAGTGTGGGAATGGGGAGGGCAAGCTCCAGCCCTGCTGCCATCCACTCTTGGTGGAGTCAAAGATGCCAGAAGGGATGGGTATCAGTTTTCAGCTAGCCACACCACATGGTTCCATGGCTTGAGAGATGTCTTAACTGAAGTAAATTACCAGGGAAACAGAAAAAGAAGAATGCTTCAGACGCAATGGGAGAGGAAAAAACCTGGAAAGGGTACAGAGTTGCCTGTAGTAATGCTAATAAGAAAGGAAGGACGTAACAAAGATTTGTTAAAAATGATGGCCAGAATCCTGTTGGGGAGTGACAAATGCATAAACATAGTAGTTATGGTGCTAAGAAGTGGCTCTCTGTCCCCCCAGTTCCTGCTTACCAGGCAGCAGGTGCTCTGATCAGTTGGGGGGGGTCTATTCCCGTCAATCAGGGAGAGTTACTTGATAATCCTATTTCCTCCTATAAGTTCTCTCTGATCTCCAGTGTGACAGACAAAAGCAGGATCCCCCCCTCCCTTATGAAATGAAGGGGCTGGCTCAGGCTGTCAATCAGCTGTTTCCCCAGCTACAGGGGAAACATCCCCATCAATCAGAGCAGCTGGTGCCCAGTAGATAGGGACTGGGAGACTTTCACGGTCCCTATATACCCCCTAAACAAAGGGCTACATAAGGACTGTGAATATGAAATAGGCATTTTACATTACCCAACAGGATTCCATTATTAACAGTGTTTTTTATTGTTATAAATTAGAAATATCTGTTGATACAGTGATCAAAGGCTCTTTTAGACTTGAGAATGATTATAAGATTTCTGCTCTAGAGAAATTCAAATTTAGACTCACAATCTCTGTTCCTAGGTCATGGCTCCCTGATTCATATTGTTCCTCCTCCTCTTCCTCCTCTTCTTCACTTTCACTGCCAATCTCCAGCGAATCTATGAAAGAACAGCATTTATTGTAACACACAGCTTTTAGAGGAGAAATAATCTACTTTCACACTGACCTCTACTTAGATGGCACTGTAGAGTCTCCCTAGGCTTATGGGTAGAGTGGCAAAATGTTTTACAGCTGTACATCCAACAGGAGCCTGGAGGGCATTCATTCCATGTCTATGATACTTATCAGACTTAGAGGAAAGTGCTACAATATTTGAAGCACGAGTATTTCTTTACTAATCTGAAATCAAACACAATTGCTTCAAAGAAGTACTATAATTCATTTGAAACATCCATGAAGCATTTCACAGTATGCTAGCTAAAAAGATAAAATGTTTCTTTGTAGAATGGGATAAGAAACTGTGGATTCACTGACTCAGTGTGGACTGCAGGTGTTCCATGTCCATCCTGTGAGCTGCTCTGCAAGTACCTCTAATTATTGGTGTCAGATAAGAGACAAAGAACTTTTGAAAGTTAGACAATGTGTTGCATAGACCGAGGCCCCAGTATGCAATCTGAGTTGTATGGCACTGATATGATGACTGCTGGGCAATATAATTCCACTGGCAGAGATGGCAGTGGCTGTGTAGCAATAGTGCAGTGGGAGGGGTAAAATGCAATGGAGCTTGGCTGGCTCAGGAAATAATGTCTGTCAAGAGAGCAAGCTTAACCTATTTGATCTTAAGCTGCTCAGTAGCTAGCCGGGCAGCTTTCTATGGCAACAAAGATAGTTTCCTTTCTGTCCCCCTGCCAATGTGCGCAACTTGAAATGCCAGAGCATTAAGCTGGCAAAAGTCAGAAAAAGGATTCTGGCCTATGTCTAACGGCCAAATTACATGTCAGGATATTTGTGTAGCATATCACTAAGTCTCATATTTTAATTACAAAAGCACTAATGTAGGTTGGCGATTACTCTGAAGTTCTTCTGTGTGGGCTTGGAGGCTTAAGGATCTTTTCCATAAAGCTGCAAAATGTTTGGAGGGTGGGGAGGTTGTGGGTAGCAGTGATTTTTTTTGGGTGGAATGCAAGTGAGGATTAACGAAGAGAGAGACATAAACCAACCTCTTCTATCAAGTACAGCATTATAAGTAATGCTTCACCCCAAGGTTGTGATACATTTATAAAAAAAATGAATATGCAACTCAATGCTGTGTAATAAGCATAACACCTTGGCCCTTAATTAAAAAAACGATTAAGGAAGAAAATGATGCCAATAGGGGTGGGAATATTTATTGTTACTATGTGCCTTGAGTTCTAAGCTATAGAAACCTTATCACAGGATTTTTTTTGGCAAGATTTATTTAGAGAGGGTTTGCCATTGCCTTCCTCTGACAGAGGTACTGGGACTTGTCCAAGGAACCTCACTGGGTTTCCATAGCTGAATGTGGAATTCAAATTTGGGATTCTTGGACGCCTAGTCAAGCACAATGCAAGCTCTTGGAAATTTTAGCAGCTGTCAGCGGGCAGAAAAGGAACTGATAAGCTATCTGAATTTGTCTGGTCTGAATAGATAAATGGGAGATTGCTCCAGTGTCAACATTTGTTACTTTAGAGGGAAAGGTCGGAATGAGCAGCTTCTCTTTATGGACCATACAAGTTTGCTTTACAAGGAGGAACTCAACATTTCTATTTAAACAGCAGCAGTTGAAACATAAATATTTAACATCACAAACTCTCATTCCCTGTATGAATGTAGGATTACATAGTGCTACGATCCCATGAGAAAAAAGTGAAAGCACAACCCATAAGCCTGTGGCCGGAAAGAATGTTTTGACTTTAGATGTGGTCTATACAGAATACACAAGTTCCATTTTATTCTGCATTAGCCAAGCAGGCTCTTGCATTCATGGATTACACAAAATTCTCTTTGGGTAGTCACTCAAGTATTTTTCCATTCACACAGAATAGTGCATTTGTTGGTTGAATTGAACAGATATGCTCTCCTCCCCATCCCCCGTCCTATAAGGGCATCTGAGACTAATACGTAACATGAGGAACTCAAGCACACAAAGAGACTGACATTAGAATTGAACTAAATAATAATTAATGATGGCTAATCATTCTCCTGGGCAAAAGCTAATAAATTACACATAATTACCTTCTGAGTCTTTGCTGATGCTGGATTCTTCCAGACTCAAATCTGGAAAATTAAACGAGGCTGAAATTGGACTCAATCTGGATAGTTTATGCTTTTCCAGGGTTGACAGGCAGATTTTTCTCCTTTGGGCATTCCCACACTCCCCTTGTTCTAGTACTAAACTTGGCGCAATCAGCATCTTTGGAGAAACAGCAGGGTGTATACTGGCTCCTTGCATGCCTGTAACCAAGTCCCTTTGTGCTTCTTCCTGCAACTGGTAGTCAATCCAACTTCTTAAGTCAAGTTCTTCAACATAGGCCCTGTCCACATCTGTATTGTGGTGCCCAACCTGTGAAACTAAATTGGCCTCAGAGTCCTGCAACTTCTTTGCAAGGGAGGGCTGCTGGTGCAGGTGCTGGTATGGTTTTATTGTGGCAACACTTCCATTTTTTCTGGATGAAGACAGGTCTGATTCTTCACCTGCTAATTTATGAGATTCTTCAAGTTGACCTGCTAGCAGTTGATCTGTACAGGATGATGGGCTTTGCTGTCTTGAATCTATTTCCATTTTATCTTCCTTAGCAGCCAAGTCCAGAATGCCTTTGCCTGAAGGACTGCAGATCTGGGAGGATTCCTAGAAAAAGCACACATAATACCATCTGTTTTCTTTTGCTGGAGTTGTAAGATGCCTTCAGTCCCCTATGGGGTGAAAAAGGCGGAGTATAAATGAAGATAATAATAATAATAATAATAATAATAATAATAATAATAATAATAATAATAATAATCAAGATCGAACTGCAAAGATTCTGGCAGAAACCAGTACAGGTGGTCCCGGTGGTAACTGGCACACTGGGTGCTGTGCAAAAAGATCTCAGCCAGAATTTGGAAACAATAAACATTGACAAAATCAAGATCTGTCAACTGCAAAAGGCCACCTTATTGGGATCTGCATGCATCATCCGAAAATACATCACACAGTCCTAAACGCTTGTGAAGTGTTCGACTTGTGATTTTGTGATACGAAATCCAGCATATCTATTTTGTTTGCTGTGTCATACTATGTTGTTGTGTCAATAATAATAATAATAATAATAATAATACTGTGATCATGGCTGGATATACTACAAAGAAAGTACTTTGAACAAGAACACAAAGTTAACTAACATTTTAGCACCATCTTACTAGTTTAATTCTGAAAAAGTAACAAATCCTGCTTACTTTATATTCTGCTTCAGAAGGAATTCTGCTACTGGTTGCAGCCGCATCTGTGGAGTTTGCAATGTGGAGGCTGCAGTAGAAATTACCTAAGAATGAAATAAGATGGCTGTAGTCAGGTGAAAGAAGTTGCTTGCATTGCTCAGGCTCAACAAACGAGCACAATTGCTAGAAGAAAGGAGCAGAATTCAAAACGATCTTGACAGACTAGAGAAATGGGCCAAAACTAACAAAATGAAGTTCAACAGGGACAAATGCAAGATACTTCACTTCGGTAGAAAAAACGGAATGTAAAGATACAGAATGGGAGACGCCTGGCTAGACAGCAGTACATGTGAAAAAGATCTTGGAGTCCTTGTGGACAACAAGTTAAACATGAGCCAGCAATGCGATGCGGCTGCTAAGAAAGCCAACGGGATTCTGGCCTGCATCAATAGGGGAATAGCGTCTAGATCCAGGGAAGTCATGCTACCCCTCTATTCTGCCTTGGTCAGACCACACCTGGAATACTGCGTCCAATTCTGGGCACCACAGTTGAAGGGAGATGTTGACAAGCTGGAAAGCGTCCAGAGGAGGGCAACTAAAATGATCAAAGGTCTGGAGAACAAGCCCTATGAGGAGAGGCTTAAAGAACTGGGCATGTTTAGCCTGCAGAAGAGAAGGCTGAGAGGAGACATGATAGCCATGTACAAATATGTGAGGGGAAGTCATAGGGAGGAGGGAGCAAGCTTGTTTTCTGCTGCCCTGGAGACTAGGACACGGAACAATGGCTTCAAACTACAGGAAAGGAGATTCCACCTGAACATCAGGAAGAACGTCCTCACTGTGAGAGCTGTTCGGCAGTGGAACTCTCTTCCCCGGACTGTGGTGGAGGGCTCCTTCTTTGGAGGCTTTTAAACAGAGGCTGGATGGCCATCTGTCGGGGGTGCTTTGAATGCGATTTCCTGCTTCTTGGCAGGGGGTTGGACTGGATGGCCCATGAGGTCTCTTCCAACTCTACTATTCTATGATTCTATGATTCTATGAACTGATTCAGTCTACTTAAAGCTCAGCTCTGTGTTTCCCAGCCCTTTCTGGAGATGCCAGGGATTGAACCTGGGACCTTCCACTCTACTTACCATCATCTTCATTCAAGGCAAAGTCTCCCAGCCGCAGAGTTGTCTTACAGTGGTGACATTTGAAACAGCTTCGGTGGAAGAAGCGCCCCTCAGCACTGACCCGCTCTACGATGTAGACGTGTTCGCCACAGATATAGCAGGCATCGCTGCTCCTCACAGGAGAGATGGGGGGGCTCTGTCAGAAGACCAATGTTTTTTTTCTACTTAGAGCCATTTGTCCCAAGCCATCTTACCTTTCCTTTTCTGATTAATAATTTTATTTAACTTATTGACATGAATACAGTAAAAGTGGGGGAACATCAGTTGATTTAGTAAAGAATGAATGAGATTTGGAGGAAAGAGAGAAAAACAAAACAAAACAAGGAAAAAAGAATAATAAAAAAACCCCAAAACCCAGAAAAAGCACCGGGGGGGGGGGGGGGGGGGGTTCTAAAAATGTTGACTTCCCATCTTAATAAAACTTAATAAAACTTCATTTTAAGAGTTCTTCTTTTGTCCTTTTATCCTTTTCTTAGTTTCCTGGTTCTCCTTCTTTGAGTTGTCTTTCATATACTAGATAAGTCTGTTATGAAGGCCATTCCATTTTTTTAATAAAGTCTATGAAACCTGACCAGTCTGTTCTATTTTTTCCGTCTCTTATTTTTGTGTCAGACAATCCAAGCGGTCTTACATTTCCAGCAGGAAGTCACAGTCCAAATCCCAGGTCAAAATCACTAAATCAGATCTGGGATGTTTTAACTAAATCAGAGGCTCAAGAAGAATAGGAATTTTGGCCACGTGTGAGATAAAATTAAGAATAAAGGGTTACCTTTCAGCAAATCTACTGGAAGAATGAACAACCCATATAATGGGATTAGATAGCTGAACAGCTGAGTGTTAAGATGCCGCAAACTTTCAGATGTTTAAGCCCTGTTCTTCTATTTAGGTGATTTTCAGATAATGTTTTCCTTTGACCCAAATATATCCCACACAATCACTTTTCAGGGGACATGTCTTTACAGAGGTTTTCAGTTGGTCTAGCTAGCCTTTTGCTACCTAGGGAAAATAGACTAAGGTAAGGAGTGAAGTTGTGCAAACTGGTCTAAGAGACAAACCCCTTTTTCAGTTATACCCAAGAGAAATTTGCCAGATTCCCCTTTTTCTCCATTTTAGACAATTATTTAAAAAATCAAAATTCCCATTAATTTGTAGATGTCTGTAAACTAATAGTTTACAGTTTATAATATCTGTAAACTCACCCCAGGCTCTTGTTTTTTCTTCTTAGTTTGTTCATCCCATGTGGAATTCTCCTCCTATAGACAAATGTTAGTCTTTTTAGTACAACAATCACAATTGAAGACCCAGAGCCCTGAGGTCTCAAAGCAAATTTAAGGATATCCCATAGGGACATCTAATGGAGATGGACGTTGGGATGAGTTGGGAGGAGATTCTATCAAGTGCCAAAGGGACACAATCCAATATGCGCATTTTTACAAAATACATTGTTGGAAACATCTAGCAATGGACTTAGCACTGGCTGTTGGGCAAACAGACTCACCAGATTCCTTTTACGTGAGAGTGACAGACTCTTCTGAAGCTTGCTAAGAAACAGGATAGCTCCCTTTGTACCTCGGGGTGTTAGGAACCTAGCTGTCTTCTCCTCAGGTTCTGCAAGAAAGTACACAGTGTTTCCTGGGTCTGAGCTTAATCTTTCCATCACTTCACTCATATAAACAGGCAAATGGATGATGCTTAACAAAAACCCATCAATTCTTACCCAAGTGGCTATACATAACTGGAAAAGTCTTCAAATGAATGGAGATAGAGGGCTTGTATCATTATATCTTTACAGAAGAGCTTTGTTTTGGTCTACGGCTTTCCTAGTCCCCCAACCGGAACAGATGGCAAACTAACCATAGGTAAACGTAAAGGTTTTCCCCTGACATTAAGTCTAATGTCCAACTCTGGGGGTTGGTGCTCATCTCCATTTCTAAGCTAAAGAGTCGGTGTTGTCACAGACGACATGACTCTTCAAAGTCATGTGGCCAACATGACTGCATGGAGCGCTGTTACCTTCCCACCAGAGTGGTACCTATTGATATACTCACATTTGCATGTTTTTGAACTGCTAGGTTGGCAGAAGCTGGGGCTAACAGGAGGAACTCTCCCCGCTCCCCGAATTCGAACCACCAACCTTTCGGGTCAGGGAGTTCAGGAGCTTAGCGGTTTAACCCGCTGCGTCATCGGGATCTCCATAATGGATAGCAACCATAATGGATGGCAAATGGGAGCCACATTTCAAAATCTTAACACATCGAAACATTGTTTTGTGGACCCAGAACCCACTGTTGTTGGTTCTTGCTTGCCTCAAGTTGATTGTTATGGAATGATTCACCACCATGTTAAATAGCAGCAGCCATTTAAGTTATGTGGGTATGTGGAATGGCCTTTGTGTGTTTTGAGGACCCAACATACTACTGAAAGGAAGATGGGCTTCTAACAACTGAATGTATACTTTACCAATGTAAACAATTGCAGTATCCATTAATTACTGAATAAAGCCTTTATCTACTGACTTGTCTTAGCTTCATTGATCTTAAATCTGTTTTGATGTGATTGACATTCAATTCACAATAGCCACAAAATTTGGCTTTGAAATAGGAGTAACACCAAGGAAGATGACACAATCCAGGCTATGGTAACTATCAACAGTCAAAATTACTGTGTATTTTCTCCAGTATCAGAGGTAGGATACATCTCAAAGTTTAACTACTGGTCAATTACAGAAGGCCATACAAGAGGCCGGATTAGATAAGCCTTTGGTTTATATTAGATAGGAACCACCGGTGGTGCAGCGGATTAAACGACCAAACTGCTGAATTTGCCAACTGAAAGGTCGGCAGTTTAAATCTGGGGAGCGGGGTAAGCTCTCGCTGTTAGCCCCAGCTTCTGCCAACCTAGCAGTTCGAAAACATGCAAATGTGAGTAGATCAATAGGTACCGCTCTGGCGGGAAGGTAACGGTGCTCCATGCAGTCATGCTGACCACATGACCTTGGAGGTTTCTATGAACAACATCGGCTCTTAGGCTTAGAAATGGAGATGACCCCCAGAGTCAGACACAACTGGACTTAATGTCAGGGGAAAACCTTTGCCGTTTTTGGTTTGGCCAAGCAGACACCTCTTTTCTCCATGTCCCGCAACTCTTTTTTCTTCAGTAAGGACTTTAAGTCCCATGGGCCACAGAGGAATCTATCATACTGGTTACAAAATATCTAGCAGACTATTGGTGCCATATTTAAGTCTTAACTGGCCAAACTCAAAACTGAATATCTTGACAGCCTCTACCTGGAGAGTTCTTGAAGGCATCATAAAACTGGCTCAGGTAGGTGATCAAGCCAAGCTGCTCAGGCTCCGACATTGAAGCCATTTCAGCACTGGAGAGGACTGGAGGGATCCCTAGCTCCTGCTCAGCCACATCTAATGCCAGCTGGTTGTTCCCAATGGAGTCATTTTGGTCCAGCAAGGTGAAGTCTCTAGAAAGGAAAGTTACACATTAGAGTGACTGACAGAGATGTCAGTGGGATTCCTTTACAGCAGTTATGAATGTGTAGGCTAGAGATATGCCCTTGCGAGTGTTTTGGATTCACAATGCCTAGATAGTTCCTAGTTTTGGAGCTACAAAAAGATTACAAAAAGTCCCCCAATCTGCCATTATGAGGAAGCAGCCACTGCAATCAATTGAGGTCTGTTCCCTGTTGCTCAGGAAGCAGCTGGCTTCCATGCCCACCCATCACCTCCCCTCATGTGAACAATTTTCAGTGTGAAGGGGGACTGTGACATGGTCTTTCTTCTGCCTGTTGCAGAAGAGATCACTCACAGGAGGGGGATAAAAATGGCATCCAGCTGCTTTCTGAATGGCAGGGAAAAGATCTTGGTTGACCACAGTGTCTGACTCTTAAGGAATAGGGAGATCAAAATAGAATTTAGTATGTTACACCTGAACTATAACATTTAAGCCTTCATAAAGACCATATAGGATTCTGGTCACCTTATTTTTTCCATGAAACAGGTCTGTTTCTTTAATAAAATGTCACTTTACAGGACCCATTCATTCAGCTTACAGTACAAGAGGAAGATAAAAGATGCATGGCCACCATCTGTTGTCTTAAAAGCAGCAGCTTTTGACTTATCCTTTCTCAATTATGTAACACCAGATTCCATCGGATCTCAGAAGCTACGCTGGCCAATATATGGGAAATCATGAGGGAATACCAGGTACTGAGGAGTCTGCTTTAGAGTTGCTATGAAATGTATGTGGTGGCCATATGTCAACAGGCAACTTGAAGACACATGATTGCATTACCTGCTGCCTGAATTTTTAACTCCCCACCACTCTTCTCCCCTTGTAATCCTGATTGCAGAGAGGATCTGAGTTTTTTCATTGGCATTCAAACTGTTCTGGGGGCCTCTTTGTTCCTTTTGCTGAAGTCCAAAGTAAAATAATAACCACAGACTTTGTGTGAAAGAATAATATATACAGTATATAATATATGTAGGCACTCAGGACAAGCAGACAGTATGATCCTTGCTGCTAACAGCCATGGGAGGAAGCCTTCCAAAACTACCTTCTGGCTTAGCTATCTGTGCATTGTTACATATACATGTATTATTTAACTACAGAAAAAAACCAGGTGATCTGCACAGCAGCTGCTTTTAAAAAAGCAACCCCAGGCACATGACAGATCATTTGTGCAAACTGTCTGCCAGTTTAAGGCATCCGCAGGCAATTATGGCATCACTTCTAGTAAATGGACCCCTGCCAGCTCTCTTCCCTTGAGAGGACTTGGCTCCTATTCTACTTTACTTGATGAGGAGGAAAGTGGAAATTATTATGCCTCATTTGGTCACCAACCATGAGTAAATTATATGCTGTGACCTTTCTATCAAGATCTGACAGCCAACACAGCAAAGCAACTATTCTGCATTGGTTGAGTTTCTGGCCCCAGGGATTGAAAGGAGAAGGCATTGAAGAAATATAAACAGGACAAGAGGTTGCACATTTGAAGCTCATGTTCACACTTCAGTTTTGCAAGAGCCCTTTCATTCTTTATAACTAGTAAGACATATATGACTGAGTCAAGAGCCCTGAGCCATGGTAGCATAATGTCACCTTGAGTCCCAGTTCTGAAGTAATGTCAGTGCATAAAGTGACCAACATGCCCATGATAGTTAGGTGAAAGCAAACCATGGACAAAGTTTCCCACATTTGGCCCAATTTGGCTCTGATGTTTAAGGATGTGTTTTACATGGGCTTTCCTTTCTACTGCAAGGAGTTTACATGATACAAGCTTGGATTCACAGCAGAAGTGCCACATTCAGCCATTAATCCAGTTCAAGTGGAAATGGAGTGACCCCAGAGTTTGGGAGGCGTGTCCACATGTCCAATACATTCATCACTGTGTTGCTGGCCACAAGTAGGTCCCTGGCAAAGCTTTCTTAGTTATGTCTAGCCTGGTAAGGTTACAATAGGGCACCCAGCTATGTGCCCAGGAAATATAACATTGCCAGCAAGCCTTTGCCAGGGAACTGCTTTTGGCTAGCAACACAGCAGCAGTGGCCCTAATGTGCTCTCAGTCCAGATGGCTGTCTGGGCATTACAAGGGCACTGGGGAGGCTCCAGAGCAGTTTACCTTGGATTAATTGAATGCGTGAAGACATGGCTTGAAGCAGATGGAATCTACTTTTTGAATCTCCAGAAAGGCTAAAGTGGATTTTCATTACTATGGACACTTTTCTCAGCTGGAAACTATATATAGTAGGAAAAGATCCATTCTGGTTGCATTTTCTCAAAGATGCTAATCAGTACGGAGCCTCTCAAACACCAAGCAAATTACCAGATCGGTCATAGAAACCTGTTAGCCCACTAGATCTGTGGCTCAGGCTCAGAGCCTCATGGACTAATGCATATTCATCACTTGTGTTTCAAACAGCCATCTGTATCTGTGCAAGATCTGCTATAGACCAAACAGACACAGCATTGACAAAACCTGTGTTTCACTGTAAACCCCCTTTGTGAACTTTCAATGGTGTGCAAGCCTGTATAAACTAGTTCTTACTTTAGCCCTCTAGAATGCAAACAATTTGCTGAAAGAGATTTGAATCATTTTGCTTGTCAAGGCACATAATGTGTGTATATATAAATTAGTCACCATTCAGAAAATGCACACAGTAGGAAAACAAGTTGAGTTGCTCAGCAAATTTTTTAAATGTATTTCCTACAAAAGCCCAGCATCATTATTAACTTGAAAAAGCCATTCAATGTAATTAATACCCCGAAAAAGTAATGCTGAGATGAAGCAATCAGCATTCAGCAATATTATGTACTTAATACTCCAAAGAAGCTATGCTAAGATGCAGCGTGGATAGTAATTGAATTCAAAATAAAAACGTAAGTTTGGAATTACAATTGCCAGAATACCTCCTAGTTGTGGGAACTTGGTTGACATGATCCAGAAAAGTGAAATTTTGAAGTTCTGACTCAAATATGTATGATATGACATAAGAAGGTGATCCAGCCAAAACACCCAATTGATGTGACTTGTTTGTGCTTCAGGCAGGGAATTGAATAGTTCCCACATTTTCACAGAGTTTCAAATAGGTATCACATTTCCTATTGTTAGCAGGGATTCCTTCCCTTCAACTTCCATACAATATGGGGGACTTACAGAAGGTCTGGTCGGAAGTGGTGTATGAGGGCACACAGGGCCAGTCCATTTTTCCAGGAGTGTGTGAAGTCCTCTACCTTGACTCTGGAGTACCTTGCAGTGCTCACTTGACACCAGCTAAGGAGCTCTTCATAGGCTCTGTTGGCATCTAGGGGGAGGTAGAAGGTTCATGGAGAAAGGAGAAAATGAGCAGAGAGCAAAGAACATGGCCTGACATAGGAACTGCCAAGACGACCTTTATATCACAGCCTCAAGACATTCTTAACTACAGCTAGCCCTCCAAATTCACTAGAATTAGAGATTTCTAGAGACAACATTTTAATCAGTTCCACCAAGAATAAAACCTACAAAAACTAAACCTGCAAATATGAAGGGTCAACTATACTGGAGCTAGTTGATGTTATTTGAATTTATCTCCCATCTCTCTTTTACTGAATGCAACATGACTTGCATTGTTTGTTCTGTTTGCTTGATCTGTTTGGTATATCAGGCCAGGACAGAGTGACTGGGCCAAGGTTACCCAGTGACTTTTATGGCCCAGTGGGAACTAGAACCCAGATCGTACTAGTTTCAGTCCAGTTTGCTAACCCAGAGATGGAAAGAATGCAATCCTCCAGATGTTGCAATTCCCAATATTCCTAACCACTGGCTGTGCTGGCCAGGGTACAGCTCAACAACACCTGGACAGCTACGCAATTCTAACTCCTGTGACACACTGGCTCTTAATTCTGCATTATATTCTAAGGATTTTTGCATACTAACATGTCATAATCTTAACTGCTTTCCTCAGACAACAGAAAGAAAAACAGATCATTAGCATGAGAGAGAACACAGAATCTTGGGGTAAAAAGGCTGTTGTTATTCAGATGTAAAGCAGGGACCCAGTGAAACAATAGTAGAGTGGATGGCAATGGTGACAAACAGGGTAAATGGACCAGCAGATAGGCACTCCAGGGAAGACTTCAGCCAAACATGAGAATCTTTTCAATGAACAGACTGTTAGACAGTAGACAGATTGCCTCAGGAAAAGAGGACTTCTCCATGGAGGCTAGACTTCCATCTGCACCCTGCATTAGATAGGGAATTGGACTGGATAACTCCAAGATTACTTTCAACTCTCAGCTCTGTGATTTGCATTCATTGAAGGGTTCACATGGCCACAGAGAAATCAAGAAGTTATTGCATCCAAGAGAGGAAGAACATACAGTAGGAGGCCTTCCTTCAGATACATATATGCAAACAGGAGCCGGGGAAGAAGTTATGCAGACTTGCCTTTATAAACTATCTCCAGACTGGCACGACTTCTTCTCTTCTTCTGATCAGTTTCAATTTCTCCTGTCACATATAGGTTTCGCACCTGAAAAAAGATGCACCCAGTTATTTGGTACTGCCTTTCACAGTTTAGATGCAAAATAAAACAAAGAAAGATCCCACAACTCCTCTGAGGATCAATTGATATGACCTTCATTTTCTCAGCTTAGAAAATACACCACACTCTATTTCCTAGATGGGAGCAGAGCAAGAACATCTTGCAGAACACATTGTTCTCCAGGCCTTGCCACCTGTGCCTTAAACATTCCTGTTATTTTCTGGAATGTGGCTCATGGTGGTGCAGAACCAGTGGGATCCCAACGGTTTAAAAATTGCAAAAGGCTACAAAGCAAAGAGGAAAATCAAACAATGGGCCAAGATTCAGATCTGCCCTTGCCTTTACTTCTTCCTCCCTGCTCCCCTAAAGTAGGTCCTTTGAATACCTGAGAGGCCTTGATAGCTTGAAGATTGATATTTGGGTACCGAGTGATAGGGTCAATGCTATATTGATTGATGTTCTTATTGGTGTTGTCTGGTGAAGTCTGCGACAGCCGCTGATATAAACTCTCTCTGTGTGAAGAAGAATATTCCCTTCTTATCCCTCAGCAGTGCTTAAGATTCACATTCAGTCAGCCAACATAATTTTGCTGCCTGCAGGGAAGATAGCAGGATCACTCCCACCCACCTCCAGTTCTCTTCCTCCTTGGCCAAAGTTCATCTTCTCCCATATTGCCTGGCTGTGATGCAAAGCTTGGGAGCAATACTGAAATATTTTACATACATAGTCTTTCTTGCAACTTCATGAAACCAGCTTGCCTCCCACCTTTCCATCTTCTGGGCCTCTTGGCTATTGCTACATTTTGCTGAGAACCTCTGAGACTACAAGTTTGGCAGTGGCACAAAGGAAAGGACTGCTCAACTATTTCCCTCTTTTCTGTTCATTTATACATTCTGAACAACCCACCTCTAGTTTTTCACTTTGTGGTGAGCTTGCAGGCAACATTGCCCATCATAAGTTCTTTCTACAATTAACAAATAACATAAGCTTCCTACTCATCCCACTGCAATAAAAATCCAATGCTGTGAATAAAAAATGCCCTTTCTCAAGCGCACTTACCTCTCAGCCAACACATCCAGAGGAGGTGTCCCTGAAGCCCACCTTTTTACCATCCAGGCAGCATCAAAAGCAGCCAGAAATCCTCTGCCTACACCAGTGCCCAAGGGCCAGAATGGCTGAAGAACAAAAAATACATAGAAAGAATCAAGTTTTTTGTCCAGTTAGAAGTATAATCCTACTGCAAAGGATGGTGTAGTGGCCTGGGTGTTAGTCTGCAACAGCAAGGTTTGAGGGAAATTCATTTTGTGACTTTTAGCAAGTTGCCCTCTCTCTTGGCTTAAAAGGAAAATAGTAGTAGACAGCCTCTGCAGAAATTTTGGCAAAGAAAATTCTAGGATAGTGTAAACATGAAGGCATATAATAACAAAAAGAAAAATGCCCCCATAGGATATACTTCATGCTGGCCAACAGATAATGACAGTAGATCAAAATACCTGCGAACTGGACTTCTGTGTTTCATTTGGCAGTTACATTTTATTATGACAGTCCCTCTGTGCACAGCCCATTCCCTCCCAAGTATCAGCTGGTAAGTTGAGCTTTGCTAGATAAACTAGCAGAGCAGAGTATGTGAGCACAAAAGATGAAAAGCCAGATAGGACACAATACGTCTCCCAGCTGTTGCATAATCATCAAAGATAAACAAAGTGCAGGGCTAATAAACTCTACTTGTACTCCTTTCAACAAAAGGATATTCTAAGGCCTTATAATAGGAAAATAGAAATGAACCACACTCAGAAAAATATCCCACCGTTGTGTCTTTTGATTGTACAACTGCAGAGGAAAACACATGCTTGAAGGGTCACACAATGGAAAACATTATAGCTTAGGCTTTCTAACAGTAGTGAAAATGTGTTCAAATACAGAGCCAGTGTGCTGTAATGGTTGGACTGTTAAAATAACTCTGGCAACTGAGGTTCAAATCCCCATTCAGGTATGGAAATCTTTTGGGCACCGTCTTTCAGTCTCAGAGGAAGATGATGGAAACCTCTCTCAGAAGAAACTGTTCCAATAAAATTGTGTGACAGGGTTGCCTTAGGGTCATCATAAATGAGAAATGACTTGAAGGCACACAACAGTGTTCAATAACACAACCTTCCTTATATGTATTCTGTAGAAATACAGTCTCAGAAAAGTGTATTATGTGAACATAGAATTTAATTCTAATGCAAAGATAACTGAAGAAGAGCTCCAATCAAAGATGCTGGAGATGTACACAGCTTCCACTGTGAAAAAAGCCCCCACTCTTAATATATTTATTCTGTTATTATTAAGGATGTCCTTACCTCCACTAGGCAGTCTCCTACCAATCCAATGAGCAGTTTTTTGCCTTTACAGTCACGCACCAGAGCTGCATTGTCTGAACGGCTCATGCAGGTGAAATCAAACATGTCAACATCAGGTTGATTGCGGTGATTCAGTGCAAACTTCAAATTGGGGAGCTTGTAGTTGGTGGAGAAGTTGGCAGCTTCCTTCGCATAAGCCAGAAGAGCTTCCTGATTCACATTCTTTGGAGACAGCAAACTTTCTATGTCTAGCTTATCCTAGAAATGAATAAACACCATAATATCTTCCATTGTAAGAATACTGTCCCATGATACAGGTTACATTTGTGCAGTTCCTTGACTCTCCCAGATTATTTGGGGGCACAGAGGTCACAGAAAAACAATGTATCGTAAAATCATAACCCTTCTTCTAACAGGGGTTATGATATGAGCACCAGGAAAAGGTGTTCAATTACCCACATGACCAGAGGAAATGCATCCTGACCTTCCCACTGTACCACTCTGGTGCATCTTAATTTATTTGCTATCCTTCCAAATTTGTCCCACTTCATATAGTTTTCCATCCCAAGCACCATCCTGAGTCTGATACTACTTAGCTTCCAAGTTCTAAATGTTACCACTCCATCACAGTTAGATTTTGGAGAAAGGTTGTTACACTAGTCTACAACCTGAATGCCTATGTTAGTAACAATTTTTATTTTTATATTGTATTTAATTGTTCTTAATGGATTTTATATATTGTTATGATTTTAACTATGTGTCGGCATCAAACTGTTGCCAATTGTGTAAGCCACCCTGAGTCCCTTCGGGTGAGAAGGGCGGGATATAAATGTTGGAAATAAAATAAATAAATAAATAAATAGTATAGTGCTTCAAGGCACTCTGTGTATGAGCAAGAGGGAGTTATGTATACCCTCACAAAAAGGCAAATAACCCTTGCAATAAATGATGTCTGTACATTGACAGCAATCATGAGAATGGGGTTCAGGACAAAGTCTTCACTAGATGCTATTGTCTGCTTGAAGACTGTTTCCTCTAAGGAGGAAATGTTTAAAATCAGAAACAACAGTCTAATAGATACAGTTCAGCATAATCTACTTTCTAATTCTGTGAATTGTACAATTCAGTTTACACAGCTTCCTTTTCCACCCTTAAATTCAGATTCATGCAGAAACAGATGATGCAGTTTGTGTATGTCAGCCCGCCAAAAGTACAATTCAGTGGCGTATTCTCAATGCACTGCAAAAGACCAAAAAAATCTCAGCCACCCCAAAGAAACTGCAAATCAGCTCTAAACCTAGAAGGATGTTTCACCTTTGAATGCATGTGGACTCAAAAGATGATTTGGAGTCTCCCCATCTTCTACCAGGTACTTACTAAAATATCCCGCTTCTCACATACCTTTAAGATGACTCCCTTCTTCAGCAAACTCTGCTTTTTTGCTGTCATGACAAAGTAGTGGGTGTCATCTTTATAGTAGACAATGTTTTCCAAGTCAATACCTGACATTATTGAAAGACAAATGGAGAATTAAATTACAAATGGTTATCAATGGCTACTAACAAAGAATAGTATTCAGCCCGGAAAAAGTGAGAGGGCAGTTCACACAGTGTTCATACTGGATTAGACCCGTGTCTTTCAGGAAGACACAATTCTAATCCAGTACCTAATTAATTTGAGACAACGCAGAGTTTTCCTGCTTTGTCCCAAATTAATTCATTTTTACTGGAGGCGTCATTTGGATGCCTTTCGTAAAAGTATGTGAACTCGCATATTTTGGGCCCTGTCTGGATGGGCCTGGAGAAAGAGTCAGGTTGTTTTTCTTCTATGTGTTGGCTGAGTCTCCCTGTTTTATTTCACTAGAAAGGGATTATATATTCTTCAAGGCACAGAGAGAGAAGGGAATCATTGATTGTAAGTTGTGAAGCATTAGACTCAGACCTGTTTTGTTATTGAGGTTTTGGAAGAATTTCTGATTGTAGATGCGAGCTACTCCACTGATCTCAGCCACCTCCACCTCAGCTCGGCTGTGGTTGTTAATAAAGTTGGTGGTGATGCCGATGGCTAACTTCCCACGAGTTTCCTTCCTCTTGAAGCCTACAATAAACACACAAGAGAATCACTCATCAATCCTGAAGGAAAGGAGAAGACTAACACTTCAGGAAAAAGCTACAATAAGAATGGTCAGGCCAGTAAAATGGGGCTAGTCCCATCATAAGCAATATGGTTCGGACTAACTTGGCACTTATACTTTCAGTAGTGGAAGATCCGACATCAAACATTTCCTCCGCACCCCAGAATTTCAAAATCACTCCAAATTGATTTCTTTTCATGGGACCGCAGTCTGATCTTTGGTCACCCCTAGAATATTCCTCACCAGGAAGATCAGTTTTTGTTGCTATTCAGTTTTTGTTGTTATTCTGTTTAGGTCTTATGCTAGTTTAATCCTCTGGAGTTTAAGGCCCCTTCCACACAGCTGTATAAAATCCACATTGAACTGGATTATATGACAGTGTGGGCTCTGATAATCCAGTTTAAAGCAGATACTGTGGATTATCTTCCTTCATGTTCTGGGTTATATGGCTGTGTGGAAGGGCCCTTAGTTTGTTGTATTTTATCATTATACAGTAGGCCCTTGGTATTTGCTGGGATTTAGTTCCAGGACCAGTGGATACCAAAATCCATGGATGCTCAAAGTCCCATTATATACAGCCCTGTAGTAAAATGGTGACCCTTCATATAAAATGGCAAAATCAAGATTTGCTTTTTGGAATTTCTTTTTTAATATTCTCAAGCCATAGATGGTTGAATCCATGGATGGAGAATCCATAGATATGGAGGAGCTGAATGTATGTAATCCAGGTTGCAAGGATATACATCCTGGAAAATGGGCTAAAAATGTACTTTATGATGATGAAATAGATGCAAGTTAGCAGCTCTAAGCAACAGATTCAGCTGCATAATAGGGAAGTGACTCTCCTGCTCCATAAAATCAGTTTACAAAAGAGTGGGCCTAGTACACTTTATTACACAAAGGCTGCACCATCCCTCATATCTACGGAATTGTAGGGAAGGCCTGGAAAACATTCTGTAAGAATCTCCCAAGAATGTGAGAAATGAAATGAAAGATGAGGGAGAGGATGCTTTTGTGGTCACACAGGCCATTTATGAACACTTCTTGGATGAGTACCAGCAAATGATCTAACGAGGGCCAGCCCAGCAGATGCTTTCTTCTTCCCCTGTTTCGCATCTCCATCTTGCCTCAAGGCAAGATGCCTTTCAGACTTCTTTTATGGTCCAAGCTATTGAGATCAATGGTTGCTGTTGCTGGTTATAAAATGACAGGGCAGAGCCAAGTCAGGCTGGGCAAGTGCTTTTGCTTTCATACAGCAATCCTTTTAAGTATTTATAACAAAACACACCCTTAGTTTGGGGTTACTATGCTCTAAAAGGGTTTTACAGCACCCCAAGGCCAGAGAGGAAGACTCACAATACTTGCTTCTCCTAGGACAATATTGAGAGTGTAGCTCTACAATATTATTAGGAAGAAAATTGGAGCCGTCTTGTTGTATGCATTTAACTGGCCTTCAATTATGGCTACCCTATCTGAGACTGTCAGAGTTTGAAACCATTTTAACTGCAATTGTTCAAAGCTATGGAATCTTGGGAGTTGTAATTTCACACAATCCTCAACAAATTACATATCCCAGGATTCCACAGAATTGAGCCATAGCAGTTAAAGTGGTGTCAAACTGCATTAATTCTACAGTGTTGATGCACCCATAGTCAGACACCATGCTATTCTACCATGCTGACTCTCTGCTCTACTTAAATAAAAAAGGAAAAATATCTGAATACTCCTCAAATTCTGCCCCACTAACTTAAGCATTCTCCAACATTACCTTAACTGTAGGCTTTAAACAATAGCTCACCTTCTGGCACAAACCTGCCGCCGCCTGCAGAGATGAGGACATCAAATTCATACTGACTCAGCGGAGAGGAGCTGGGATGCAATACAGCTCTCCAGCCACTGACTGTAATGATAAGATGGAATTTTTTATTTTATTTTTTTATTTTGTGTCAAAAGCATTGCATAATAAATAAGTTTAAAAGTGATAAAATAAAGGAATCACAAACAGCTAAATAGTTTTGGACCAAAAGCGGGCAACAGCAATCGCATTGTCCGTAGCTTTAAACAACTCCTCCTCCGTGCATGAGGCAGGGCATTGTGGGCAAGCATACATATGAGGAGTTGTTTGTTCAGCTCCACAGTCACACAAGGTGGAAGATTCCTCCAGGTAGTGCCATCTTGCCAGGTTGTCTTTTGATCTGCCCACTCCACTTCTCAGTCTATTTAGGGACTTCCAAGTTGCCCATTCTTGGTTTGCCCCTGGAGGCAGACCCTCATGAGGGGCCATCCAGTTAAAATTGCCTGGTTTAGCTGCCCAGAGGGACACCCTTGCTGTTGCTGGGGGGACGTCAAGAGGAGTGGTGGTTCTCATGAAGCCCTTCCTTGATTTGAGTCTGGTGGGAGGAGGCTGATAGTCATGCAGTGGATGGCTTTCACAATGTTCAACTTTTTTTTTAAAGATGGAATCACAATCCCTGATGTAAAGACTGCCAAAACCACTTTCCTATCCCAAACAGGCACATTAATAAAACAGGTATTCAATAAAAGGTCACCAGCAGGGAAGTAGTCTAGCAAGCAATTCTCAATCCATGCCTGTTGGGTTATTGCTGAAGACACCCCAGTGTCCTACTCTGAAATCTTAAAGTGGCATTGATCTACTTTCCTAGACAATTCCTATGCTGGAACATTACTTGCTGAGGAACTATTCAGTCATCAATTAAAACATAAAATGTATGGAAATGAAACAGGCCTTAATTTAAGTTAATGGAGTGGTCTCACGATGCTCTCACCCTGTCCACTGGAACTGGCTGTTGGTGGAACAAGTCCCTTAAACTGCACATTGGTGTGAATCTGAACCCCCAGGAGTAAGGCAACTTTCAGCAAGATCAGCTGCAACTGACGGATACCTGCAGTTGGGAGAAGAGGGAATAACCAAATTGTACAAGTCATAGGCGCACACAAATCTGCACTCATTTCCAAGCTTCTTTTAAGCGATAATTGCCTTTAAAGGAGGGATGGACAATTTGTGCCCTCCAGAAGTTGTTGGGAGATAAACTCCCATAAGCTCTAACAAACCCCTTTAGGAATTTCTAGGTCCTCCAGTGTGAATTTAAGGTTAGTGTCTGCTAGAAGAACTCCAGTGTGCGAACAAGGCACACTGGAGGATGCAGAGATTCTTAGAGAGACAATATTACATCTGTGAATAATTAAATGCACAAAAATTAAATCTGCAAATGTGAAGGGCCAACTGCAAATACGCCAAAACTCTTTAGGCTTGGATCATATAATAAATAAAGACAATATGGAGACTTGTCTGCATTTTTTCTGTGGATGCCTTAAAATTGATATTTTGTGCTGACCTTTCCCATGTTTATGCACCTATTTATTTATTTATTTATTTATTTATTTATTTATTTATTTACAGCATTTATATTCCGCCCTTCTCACCCCGAAGGGGACTCAGGGAGGATCACATTACACATATAGGTAAACATTCAATGCCTTTTTAAACATAGAATAAAGACAGGCAAACATAGGCTCCGAGCAGGCCTCGAACTCATGACCTCCTGGTCAGAGTGATTCATTGCAGTGATTCATTTCAGCTGCTCTCCAGCCTACGCCACAGCCCGAGCCCTACCCAAAAACATAACTGTGATCTTATAATGAATTCTAGTTTCCATGAGCTGGTATTGCTAGTTCGCTATCAATAACATATTATCCATGCTACTACTAATCAAAGTTGGTAAGGCTATTTTTTAAAGACTACAAGCCCCAGATACCCTCAAGCCAGCCTAACTACTAGGAAATTCTGGGAATTCTGATCCAAAAAAGTACTGCCTCCAGTTTTTGACACCTCCGCCCTTCCTATCATACTTACTGATGTGATCCAAGGAACCTGTGCAGAAGTGGCCATAGAATTTTTTGGCTCCCAATGTCCGAAGGTCCTGAATGGTGAAAGGCCAAAGGTGCAGCACATTGTTCCGGGAAAACGTGTCTCTCTTCTCCAGTACCACCACCTGGGCTCCCAGGAAGGCCAGTTCAATTGCGGAGCGCAGACCACAGGGACCTGCCCCAATGATCAGGCACTAGAAAATCAGTAAACCCAATGGTCACTTTGGAAAGTCTGTTGCAAAGGAGACAGGGCACACACTCACACACTGCCCTGGCTTCAGCAGGCCTAAGATGCAGAGTTGACCCCATCTGAGGTCAGCTGTCAGCTTAAACTGGACTGATCAGCATTACATCAAAACAATAGCCACAATATAGCTCGCGCGAGGGACAAAGGAAAGCCCAAGAGTCTCACTGTGACTAAGCACCCTTTTAGACAGGGTCCAAAATGTGGGCCTTGTCGAACTTTTACCTGATGCATCCAAACGACACCTTAGGTAAAAGAGGATTAATTTGGGACAAAACAGGAAAACTGCTCCCCCTCCACCTCCTGGCACATCATTTCTACATGCCAGAAGGGCTGCCAGAAAAGAGGCACAGCGGACCAGTAAGTTTTAATTTTATTTTAAGACTTTTTGAGTTGGAATGGGGACAACCCCTGGGAAAGCCTGGTTCTTTTGCTTGCCCGTGGGGACTTAAACCCATACCGATACGAGTTTAAGTCCTGTGTGGAAGCACCCCCAGGCCCCTTCTACACTGTCATATAAAATTCAGATTATCTGCTTTAAACTGGATTATATGGCTGTGTAGACTCTGATAATCCAGTTCAAAGAAGATAATCTGGATTATCTGCTTTGATAATCTCGATTATATGGCAGTGTAGAATGGGCCTAAGGAAGCAAGGACTATTCAAATACTACTTGAATAGAGAGAGGGAATCATGTAGCCATCCCAGAAGGTACCTGCACCCATCAGCCCTAGCCAGCACAGACAATGGTGAGGAATGCTGTCAGTTGCAGTCTAACGGCTGAAGAATCACATCATTTCCATCTCAAATTCTAACAATGGACTTTTCAAGATATTATAAGGCTGAGAGAGATCACCAAATAATTAACAACTTTGTTATTGGAAAGCAAGGTTGTGGAATATTTGCCTCTCCAGATGTTTGGGTTCCAAGTCCCACAGTATCTTGACATTAGCCATATTGTTTAGATGGCTGGGGAGTGCAATACGAAACATCTGGAGGAGCAAATGTTCCCCACCTCTTTTGAAGGAGATACAAATAATATCTCTTCAAGACAGCATTCTTATTTTCCTGAGAGTATAAATAAAATATTTATTTGCGGGTGAATGCATTGATCCTGCTACTAAATTATTTCTATTTAGATTTTGAGTTCCCTGGAAGTTACATGAACATCACTGTTTTTTACCGAATCCTGCATATGACATCATTGCTGACAAGTGAAACATTTTCTCTCCATTGTGTTTCTATTATTGGTGCTATTTTAAAACGATTCCCTCTTCTTCTCTTTTTCTAAATATAGTTGTTGAAACATAATAAATGTATGCTTCCTGCTTGTTTAAACTGCCAGAGCAAAAAACATAAGTAGTTAGCCCACACAAACAACTTGACTGTATCAGCATTTTCTCTATGTAGAACAGTCATTCATTCACATGAGAGGACAAATTGCCATTTGAAACCAACAATGTTATACATCCAGTCCTAAAACCACTGCTTAAACAGTCCACAAAAGATTTTTTGCTTTTGTTTCGGTGGTGGAAGGTAAGCTCTTGGGCCTATTTGCAATACAAAATTAAAGCAAATTATCTATTTAATTTGCCACCTTTCTCTAGGAGTAAGACCCAAGGTGTCTTGCAAGGGCCATAAAAAACATTTACAATAAAATATAAGAACAATTACAATTTCTTCATGAAATATATTAATGATTCCACTTTAGCTACCATTATTATATTATATGGTTTCCTGGGAATTGTAGTTTGCTGAGGCATTGATTCACAATTCTAAATGCCCATCCCTATACTGAAAATCCCAGAATCCCATAGAACCATGGCAATTAAAGTAGGCTTATAGCACTACAATTCAGCAGTGTGAATGGACCCATCTCATCTCCTTTTTTAGATTTCTTTGAGTTTCCTGAACACTAAAATGCCCTTTTCTATATTCAGCGGTTTCACTTTCAATTGAGTTTCCTTTTTCTGTATAACTAGTAGTATTTGCTAATCACCATTAGTGTGGATACTGCCAGTTATATTACCTGGTGTCCTGAATGCTGCATTGAACATTTGACATTTCAAGGGACCAGGCTGAAGCCTGTGCTCCCCAATTTGAAATTACATCCAACAAGTCGTGGCAGATAAGAGGCCTGTTAGCAGGGCATTGCAAGAGCTCTTTCCATACTTCTGGGTTCTGCTCCCAGGGCTTGCAGGCACACATTTAAGGCTTATTCTGACAGTCACTTCAAAGATCGGTCATATGCATTCTAACTTGCTTAACTCTGCTGGTCATCTCAGGTTCAGAGGCACTACATTCAAGGTACACAAGCTCTTAAAACTTGCTACATTACATGTTCTTTTGGGGGACAGTGATTAGCATTGTTCTTTGTTTAAAAAAAAACATGCTAGGTTGTTTCCCTTTGTGTCAAGATCCACAATGTGGACACCACTGACCCACGTACTGCCCATAAGCTGCACTTTCTCTGGTTGTGGAAACTATGTTCTGCCTCCTTACCTTGGTGTTGGCACAGGCTGTCCCCTGATCATAATCTTTGTGTCCAGCCTTTTTGTCTAGCTTGGTCCACAAAGCCTTGGCACTCCAATAGTTGAGGCAAGACTTGAGTTTGTGATAGAATTGGAGCTGGCCAGTGTGCTCCAGGCCCAGGTGTCTACAGAATGCTTCAAAATTGTCCAACACCTCTTTGCACTGCTTGGCATGGAGAAAGGCATCGAAGAGGGAGTGAGACAGATTGGATTGCTCTTCATCCTGTTGGCTCATCCTCCTGGCAATTCAAGGTCAAGAATGATGCCTGGACGGGAGAAGAAGTAAGTATGAGAGAAAACATGAGCAATTCCTATACTTTGGGAAGATCAGAAACTTGGATCTGCAAGTACCAGGCCTGACCATATGATGTAGATGCCACCAACTGTGTCTTTCAATTGAGAGAATGAAGAAAATTTGACTTCCCCAATTTTCTATGCCCTTGCATTGTTACATACAGATCCTGCTTAATGTCATCTCTGAATTTGAACTCAATGTGCATTCCAATTTAGGCATAAGAGCAATTCTCCTTATAAGGGGAGGTCTTGTCTAGGCACACATGAGTGATTAGTAATAATAACCTAAGATCATTTTTATTCATCTTGAGTGGATCTACATATGCAAAAGAAAAGAAAAGCAGATGATACTGATATTTTCAGACTATATCACTTTAGAATGAAGGAACTGTGGGTTTGAACACTGTCTCATTTAAAGCACACACAAACATGAATTTCCAGAAATAGAAAAAATGTGTCAAGAATATTTACTTAGATGTTGATATATTACATATGAGGAATGTTGTTACTGTTACATATGGAGGGAGCATTCAAGCATATAAATCCTGATTGCACTTGAAAAGTTCCAAGGAATTATGTGCCAAGTTTTTATTGGGATAGTGAACTTGCACTCTTCAAAAATTCAGGAGCCAATCTACTAATTCCTATTTGCCACTTTTAGTAGTCAGTAGAACAACTCAGGCTTTTTGCCTAAGAACCTTTAGCTTCCTATGTTTCTTTATGCCTTTAGGTTCCCACATACCTCTCCTTTTCCTTTGGCTTTTGGTGACAGGCTTTTGCTTGTATACAGACAATTTCCAATCTCAAAAAGTTCTTGAACTACAGGAGGACACACAATATGGATGGGGGGACAGATACAAAATCTTGCCGCAAACCCAGATGCCACACATCTACTTGGGAAATGTCATCATAGGGCCTAATCACATCATCCACAATATTGGAGCTACTTTCCCTTACTCATCCTCGAATGTGATATATGCCATTCTCTGTCAACGATACCCTTCAGAACTCTACAATGGGTAAATAGACCAAGCTCTGTACCAGAGGATAAATGGACATAAAACAGACATTAGGAACAGGAGTACATAAGAACCAGTTGCAGAACACATCAACTTTCTTGGGCATTCTATTTTTGAGCTTCAAACAGTTGTTATTGAACAAAACAATTACAAAGGAATATTGGAAAGAGAAACAGCTGAACTGGAATATATCCACAAATTCCAGTTCATCAACAGTGGGTTGAACAGAGACAATGAGTTCCTGGCACACAACATATATTATAACTCCAGTTAACACCCAAGCCTCATGAGGGCTCTCTCAGCTGGTTTATTAAATCTTCTTTCTGGTTCCCAGCCAATAACTCTCCACCATTCATAGGGTTATCTACTCATCTTGGCTTTAGGCAACATCGTCACTCCTGCCTTTGTCCCTCAACAACCAGAATTAAAACTGAGCTTCTCACCCTGTCAGCATACCCACAAATTTTGCATTTCTATGGCTATTCAAACAGTCTACTCAAGAAAGGCACATTCCTAGGCACCAATTCACGTGCATTTAAACAAGTAGACTAAATCTATGAAAGCTCATGTTACATCTTTCTCTCAGTCTCAAAGGTGCTACAAGATCCCTTTGCATACCAATATTTCAGGCTAGCACTACTATGTCTTCTTCCTTTATGTTAGGCTAAACAGCTCTTACACAGTTAAATATTCATCTTGTATTATTGCTGCTATACAAGATCATGTGTGGTTTTCTTTATTCATGACTAGGCCTATTATAGTCGAATGGTTGATATACTGACCTATGAATCAGAGTCACTGTGGCAGTGTTTCAAAATCTTGGGATGAAGCCATGGACTAATTATATGTTAGATTCCGATTCATCATCACTTTAAGCAAAGCGGCCATTCGGGGAAACAGTGGTCTTCCCTCTTTTTGCCTAAGATATTATCTCATGAAGCAAAAGAGCACACAAAGGCTTCAGACCAGAGATAAGAACTTGAGATCTAATTATCCTGAGCTTAAGTTCAGGTAGTGACAAAATGCTTTGGCCAGTGCGTTAAGCTCGGTTAAGAACGAAATTATTTCTCTTGCTATTCCAACCTGCTCAGGTCATGGCATTTTGCTGTGTGTCTTCTTACTGACTGATTTACACTGACCTTATCTTTGGGGTTTCTTAGCAAAATTCATTGAGAGGAAGTTTGTCCTTGCCTTCCTTTTAGGCTGAAAGAATGTTACTTTTTCATTATTCCTTAGTGGCAAATTAGATTGTCATGATTACCTAGATACAAACACAATAAAAACAGCTTCTCTGGGTGATACAAGAGCCTTGATAAGTTCATCTTTGTACTACAAGGGCCACAATTTTATGAACTTTATCTATTGAATCAGACATGCTGACTGGGAATTCCAAGAGCTGTAGTTCAAAAGAGTAAGTTTTTAAAGGACTGGGCCAAATTTTGCATCAAATTGTGTTTAGGGGAAGACAACAGGAGGCAGGAGCACCATACCAGAGACCTAACCAATGTGCAGAAATAGTTGTAGTTCCTCAGAAGCACACACAGCAGAAATTTTCCATCTTTCCCCCTCAATTACTACACTATCTACACAGCTCCCAGAAAAGCCCTCCACCAAGAGATTTTAGATACCCAGGTAATTGCTCTTCCTGAATTCCTCACTGAATTCAGAGTGAGATCAGAAAGAGTATGTTGGGTAAGGTTGAGTCTTATGGTTGTGCCCATGCTTTGGCAATAAGCCATGGAGAGGATGCTTTAAAAAGTTGTAGTTCAGTTGCCTTATGTAGACTGATAGTTGGCAATACCAATAACAGTTGGAAGTATAGGGATAGAAATAATGTAATCCTCCAGATGTTGCTGGGCTTCAACGTCCACCTTTTCCCATCAAGGACTACAACAGGTAGCATTATGGAAGCTGCATTCTAATAACATCTGGAGTTTCAAAAGATCCCCAGGCTAATGTAGATGCCCAAACCAAAAATGGGAGTGGGATCCCTTTTATCCTACCAGTTTTTAAAAAGCAAAATGTATAATGGTTAACACACAAAAGATTATTCAAAAACATGGAATGATTGCATTTGTCTGTATTGGTAAACTACAGAGGAACTTCTGGAAAACCCTGTGACCATGTTGGCTTGAGGTTTCTCAGTGGTTTAAAGCTCCATTTGATGCTAGTTGTAACCACTGAAATAAAGGTAACCATTTTTATTTCAGAAATCAAAAAGCTGTGGAAGTGCAGTATGGAATAAGCTTCCAATAAAGACTGGAGACCTGCACTAGTTTTCTACTGAAGAATGCTCCTGTCTTTGGTTATTAACTAATGGCTGTAAAGCTATTTAAGATTGATGCTGTTAAATAACATCTCCATACACTCCAACTGACCCAGTATTGCAGGGACAGTCCCAATTAATCCTGTCATCCTAGGCCCCTTCTACTTTGCTCTACATCCCAGGATGTGATCCCAGATTATCTGCTTTAAACTCCATAATGTGACTCTCCACTGCCAGACAATCTGGGATAAGAAGGTAATCTGGGATCAGATCCTGGGATATAGGGGCAGTGTGGAAGGGGCCCTAGTCTTTCAGCTGCTTTTAGATATCCCAGTTTCTCTCTCCTCCTTCCACTTACCTCCTTTGTTCTCTGCTTGCTTCAATTATTGCAAACTGTGTTTAAAGTGCAAAAAGTAGTTTGTCTGAGGGAGAGATTCTATACTGCCATATAATACAGACTATCAAAGCAGATAATCCCCATTATCTGCTTTGAACTGGATTATATGAGTCTACGCTGCCATATAATCCAGTTCAAAGAAGATAATTTGGATTTTATATGGCAGTATAGAAGGGAGAGGAGAGAGAGGAGAGAGGAGAGGAGGGGCAGAATCTTACCCATTCCTGTAGACTTGGGCACAAGCAAATTGTGGCAGCCTTTCCTAACTTGCATGCTTTTCCCCGTTAATAACTTTGGCCATCTTGACTGCACTGTGATGTTGCTTGGCCACATGTGTGGCAGGTTTCCATGTGACATGTTGGATGCCAAATCTTAGCACTCCTTACAACTACCCTATAAAGTGGGTTATTGCTACAGTAATCTCATCACATCCACTGTGTTTAGGGGCACAAGTCTCCTTTGAAAATGAAAAACTGCAAATAAAAATATTGCTATATTTATATTGAAGAGAACACATCTCTAGGAATCGCTAGGTTCTCCAGCATGACTCTAGGTTCCCCAGCACAACTTCTACTGGAGATTGACCAATGAAGGCCATAGAAATTCCTAGACACGAGAGGTGTTTTCTCTAGGAATCTCCAGGCCTGAACAGTTCCCAGTCCTCTTTAAAGACCAACTTGTGAAATGGCAGGATGTTCCCAACCATGAAGAAGTGGAGAAAATGTGTACAGAATGAAGAAGGAGGGTTACTCAGGAAACCGAGGGACTGCGGTTAGAAAAATGAGCCAGCTCTTTTGTAATGCTTCTATGTGCCCTGTCTTGTGTCATTGCGAATAAAAACACTGCTCCTCCTAAATTTAGACAAGTCATCCATGCCAAATACATGAACGCCCAGTAAGACTATTGTTACAAGCAGTGAGGCGCCCTCTTAAAATTCACCCTACACATGTACATATTAACTGTTTACTATGGGTTTTTTTATTTGCTTTTATATTCCTTGACTCCTCTGAAGTCTCCTCCTGTCTGGGAATTATGTATTCCTTACATAAGACTGGTTGGGAAAATCTAAAGTGAGCACCAAATCTTTCACTGATCAAGCTGTATGGGAACACCTAATAGAACTCCATGTCATCAAAAGAGGAAAATTCCCCCACCTTATGAGACAGTCAATTACACTGTCAAAAAGCTCTTACTAATAAGAAGTTTTTTCTAGTATTTCAATGGAATCACTTTTCTTGACATCTGAATACACTGGTTTGCATCTTTGAAATAGCATAGAACAAGCTTGATCCTTCTTCTACGACATTTCAAATATTTAAAGTTGTCTATCATATCAATTGGCTAAAACAACATGGTCAAAGAAAGGAAGGTATTTCCCCACAAGTTGTATACTCCAGTCTTGGGGAACACGAGGTTAAGTGTGGGATGTGAAAGGATCAAAAGGAAAAGGAAGTCCCATTTCCCCATCAAGCAACTTCCCAGCTATTTCTTGAGCAACAGTGTGTGTGGGTGTGAGATTTTCTGACTAATAGGTCTAAATATCCTCAAGGTACCACAGCCTGTCTGATCTTGGAAGCTGAGCAGGGTCTGCTTGGGTTAGTACTTGAAAGGAGATTGCCAGAGAATACCAAGTACTATATGCTATATGTATCACAGGAAGGCGCTAGCAAAATCACCTCTGAGTATTACTTTCATTTAAAAATCCTATACATTTCATGAGGTTGCCATAAGTCAATAGGCAACTTGAAGACACCCGTATATAAAGATTCTTGCTCAGAACTTTTCTCCAATGTGGAACTCTCAACTTTTCTCAAATACTGTATCATCAGTACAGTACATGGACTCTGACAGCATACATTTATTCACCTAGCTACAGATTAATATATAGAGGGTACAGTAGACAGAGGTCCATATCATGAATTTCCACCAACTGTGGATCATCACATCATATACATAAAATTGTGGTATCATGAATGTGTCCATGTTGAAGCATCTACTTGCATGTTCCTGCCAATAAATAATATGAGATATAATTGTCTGCTTTTTTGTAGTTGCTTCTGGAACCAAATCACTATAGATCCAGAGGGTTTACAGTTATTGGTTATATGCTTTTCAGATTTTTTTAATGCCACATAACACTATCATCTTTCTAAGCAGATGATTAACTATATTTCATCGCATAATAGTGACACCAAAATAGGGGGGGGGGGACTATTATGCGATGGTGACTACTATGCTATGGAAAAAGCTTCATTTAAGTGGCTTCCTTCACCACATAATAGGCAGTGTGAGTGTGTATCCGTGCAGATGACACTCCACTCTTTGATTGAATGGCCATCTCTCAGGAGCGCTTTAGTTGTATATTCCAATATGTTTGCAGCAGCCTTCCAAGCACTGAGACAAGCATTTGCAGCATGACCCCGAGGCAGATCCCCAGTTGCCTGCCACAACAGAGGCAATGACTGTGGGAAAACTCAAGATTCCTAGTTTTACCTCACCATGTCCCTGAATCCCAATTTCAAAAATTGCCCCAATAAGCCTCCCTAGATTTCATCATGATTTTGAGATCCCTTGGCAACTACATTTTTAAGAGAAGACTTTAAAAAAATTGGATGTCACCCAGAGGTCAACTTCCAGCTCTTTCTGCATGACACATACATTTTTTCCACAAGAGAAAATGCTCAGCTTTCCCCTTCCCACCCATTATCCTGAAAAGAAAACACATTTCATTGTACTTTGATTTCAGTGTTACCTGATAACAAATAAACTCGGCAACACTTTTAGAAACTTGCTATTTATTGTAAGAATGGATTATACATTTCCTGAATGACTAGTCCTTCTAGAAAAGGCAGCAATAATAACTGAATTCCTGCCTTCCTCACATTCCAGCTTGTGTGCCATCTTCTCAGACATTTTGCATTAAACAGACTTGAAATGCAAACCATATGGACCATGTAGAGGTCTGACAGCCCACTGAGTCATGCCATGTGGAGGAGGAGACTGTATACATTCAGGAGCTCTGGGCACATTTTTGATTGGGTTATTTCTGTCCTAGTGTGGATTTGTGACCCCCAACTCCGTCAACTGACCAGAGCTGATCAAACATGGTGGGATATGTTCTTCACATAAATACGTTTCAGGATTTAGATGCTAACTCTGAAAGCAAAGCATTACAGCAGTTATACAGAATTGCATTTTTAATTTGTTCACCACACAAGCAATCATGTAATCCCTCCATGTATGATTAAGCTTTGCTCACTTTTATACAGGCAGGAAACTGTCGAATTAATTACCTCTGAGTTTTAAATCATACAGAAAAGCAGAAAGAACCAAAAGAAAAAGTAAGAATTAACAAACAGGATACAAATCAGAAAACCTTTTTATCTGAGTGGCCATAGGAAGGCTGCTGGAAGTTGACCAGAGTCAACCTGAAGGAACTAGATATTCCTAAGGAAGTGTTTTCTCAGAAAAAAAATTAAAAAATTCAGTTTGTGGTTTTTCACTTTTGTTTGGATCCTGTGTCCCTAATTCCCACAAAGCGATCGGCAGCCTACTAATCGGAGCGAATTACAGGGAGCAGTCAATCCCCCATTTAAGGAACTCCATTGGTTGCCATTCATTTTCTGATCCCAATTCAAGGTGCAGGTTATTTCCTACAAAGCACTAAACAGTTTGGATCACGCCTACCTTCGTGATCGCATTTCCCTCTATGAACCTGCGCGATCTCTTCAATCTTTGGGGGAGACCCTCCTCTCGCTCCCGCCTCTGTCACAAGTGCGGCCTGTGGGGACGAGGGAGAGGGCCTTCTCCGTGGTGGCCCCTCGGCTCTGGAACTCGCTCCCCAGGGAGACTAGGCAAGCACCCACCCAGTCACCCTTTAGGAAAAGTTTAAAACCTTGGCTTTTCCAGTGTGCTTTTGAAGAATGAATAATCAATCCCCATGACAGGTCCTGTCTCAGTGTCAATGATTTATCTGATGCACTTTATTCCATCCCTTCAGTTGATAATTACTTTGTTTATTCCACCCCAAGTCCTTTACTAAATGCAGCACTTTATCTATCTACCTTACCCTTTGGGTTCATAATTTCACTCCTTGCACCTTGGCCCAGTTCGCCTTTGTTTAATTCCTGTTTTGTTTTTATACTATGTTTTATTATGTTATTATTATTTTACTGTTTTACCATGTTACTGTGTATATTTTGTTTTTACTTTGTTGCACTTTTACCTGCTTATGATGCATGTCATGTATGTATTTTATTTTGTTTTATTGTAATTACCTGGGCTTGGCCCCATGTTAACAACCCCGAGACCCTTTGGGGAGATGGAGGTGGGGTACAAAATAAAGTTGTTATTATTATAAATGTGAAGGGCTGACTGCACTCTAACCTCTGGGCTCTTGAAACCTCTTATACACAGGAGTCCTGGACAGGTGCTGGGTTCTGAGAATATAGCTGTGTGCACAGACTTCCCTGGCTGACATTTCACTTAATGTGTTGTCAGAGAAAACCCGAACCCAATCCCATTCCTCTCGTGTTCTGTGTGTGCCCTATGGAATGAACAACCCTTTACTGTTTTTATGTGACTTGACCCCCCTCTTTCTTTTGGTATTTCCTTACTTTCTCAATTGGCAGGTGATGAATGAGAGCAAGGTGGAGAAATACTGCTCATGACACCAGTATCAAAGGTCTTCTTCCCTTCCCTTTCGTTCTGTTTTTCCTTATATGCCTATTTATCACTAGATTCTATGCTTTGAGGAAGGGAGAGCTCTTTCATTCAATGTGGTGTTGTTTTTCACACAGGACTTTGCACTGTGCAGGTAGTTAAGCAATATATTTAAATTCACCAGGGAGATGTTAAATGGCATCAGCTACATGCTCATTGAAGCACATAATTTGGGCATGGAATAATATCCTTTGGCAATGTTGAGTAACTCGCAAAAAATCAAAATGTGTTAAATCTACCTCTAGATATAAAGGAATTGACTAGGAAAGATGAGACTGTTGACCACCCCAGACTTATTTATGTAGTGTTCTAAGCAACCGGTTGTTTCCTCAACCAATAAATACTTGCAATGATAATTACAGAGACAGGTTTGGCACAGCTTGTTAAACACTCTGCAGCAGCAAGTGACTGTACCAAGAGTGTGCCAAGATTGCATTTGCTTGTCACATTTTTTCCTGTTCATTATATTCATTAGACAGAGATGCATCTGGAAGAAAAAACTACTGGAACATCTGTGGGAAACCATTTGACCTTAGAACAATTCATTTGTTATTAATGCATACATAAGGAGTCAGAATACTACTGCAGGTACCTATTTTGATTATGTTTTTCTCTACAATGGTCCTAACCCCTGGGATATCTGCATGTGGTCTACTTTCCAAAGGTGAAATAGACTTGTTTTTCTTTTGGACTCATTGATACTCAACATTTGTAGAATTCAGGCCCTATCTACACTGCCATATAATGCAGTCTGAAACTACGTTATGAGAACGACGTAGACTCAAATAATGTAGTTCAATGCAGTTAAATTGAGTCCCGTCTCGGGGGTGAGAAGGGTGGGATATAAATGCTTGTTATAAATAAATAAATACATACATACATAAACTGCATTATTTGAGTCTACACTGACTCAAATAATCAGCTTCTGCCAACCTAGCAGTTCGAAAAAATGCAAATGTGAGTAGATCAATAGGTACTGCTCCGAAGGGAAGGTAATGGCAGTCCATGCAGTCATGCTGCCCATATGACCTTGGTGGTGTCTACGGATAAAGCCGGTTCTTTGGCTTAGAAAACAGAAAGGAGCACCAATACCCAGAGTCGGACACGATGAGACTAATGTCAGGGGGAAACCTTTACCTTTACACTGACTATATAATGTACTGTTATAGCTGTTATAGCAAATATTTAGTAATGTCACTAGGGCTCCAGCTCAGTATCATCCCAGACCCTGAGGTTCCTCAGGTTCCTGAAGAGGTCAACAAGCAATAAAGTGCCAGACACAGTTGCTCACAATTTATAACGTAAACACACACAAAATATACAGCATTTTCTTTTTGAAATTACGGAGCTATTCTATTAGCTAAAGTGAAGATGTATTTGTGAAGTGAAGATTGTTTCCTCTTGTCTGGAGCCAAACTCATAAAAATGAGAGAATCTGCCCTCTCATCTCCTTCTTAAATAGGACTCATGAAAACTAGAGATTCGGGGCTACTTCTGCATTATCTACTTTGGAACCATGCTGGGTGGGTATTCCGAAAGTTCGAAGTCCGAAAGGTAACTTTTGCAACCTGACATCATATGTCTGCTATGAGCAGAAACCACGATATCCAAGTCTTCAACCTACCCTGTGTGCACACAATGAGATAGCTAATAGGAGTAAGCAATACATGATAACTGATCTTGAGTAATTGCTGCTAAACCTGGGGTCAGGAAAATGACAGTGTCCCAGATACTGTGGGATTTTAACTCCAGTAGTCCTGGCCAGAAACCTAAAGGTAGTCCTGTGTATTTCAAAACATGCAGTATTACTGCATTCAAGAAACTCTTGCCCAATGGAGTTCACAAAAGAAATGACACATAGGTAGATACAGACAACATATTTCTCAATGCAGCTCAGTGGCAAGCCAAAACAGGACTTACACAGCTCCTGTGATCATATGGCTAGTTGTCACAACTCGCATTTCCAAAATTTGGTCCTTTGGTTTTACTTATATTCAGTTTACCATGAATACAAAAATAAAACAGTATTTCACTCATGAGTACACCAGGCCATCTACTATTGGGCTGATTCTACAAAATGCTAATCTCAATCCAGCTCATACTCAATTCTACTTTAATGAAACCAAATCTGCCTTCCTTATTTGGAATTAGTGCAGGATATTGTTGTGGGGAAAGAGTATTGGGAACTCTGTGCAACAGTACTCATCATGGGCTTCTAGTTCTCAGTCCAAGGAAGCTATTTAGTGCAAGCACGGCAACACAAGGGATATCAAAAGGTCTAGAGATAAGCCTTGATGATAGTGTAGAGGATATGAAGCTCTCCTTCATATTATTTTTAACCCTCTGATGCTATGGTGCCAGATACATATGACAGAGCTTTTTCTGCAACAGCATCCCAAAGAGAACTCCCTTCCAAGGAAAGTCAGGCTGGCTTTCATTATTTTTAGTCTCCAGAAAACAGTTAAGATTGTGCTCTTTTGCGTGGCTCTGAAAATAAAGGCATTTGATTTTCATCATCTAGGGGCTGCTGTTAGATCAAGAGACAATCAATGGCTTCAGTATAAAAATAAAATAAAGTTCATCTGCACCTAAAGTAATTTTGACTTTGTCCTGAAATAAAACAAACAACTCTGCTTGTTATATGGCTTCAGGATTGTTTGTGTTATAGTGAACAGTGATGGTTTATATCCACTACACCAGCCAATCTTTGCATTTGAACAATTGTAAAAGATTAGTAGCAATCCTTCCCTTATTCTGTATGAATATCTCAGTAATAATTTTACCTATCTCTTGTTTATTTCAATGGCATTAGGAATCCACATGGTAAAATTGAATGGCAGAAGCTCAATGGAGTTTTTTTATAGTTGTCCACTTTTTTGCCTAGTATCTGCACTATAAACTGTTCATATTAATAAGCAGATATGCACAGGCAGCTGTAAATTATGTAGCAACCTGAAAATGGAAAGTTGCCAGAAAAAAGTAGCCATTGGTCAGGCTAAGTAAGGTGCAAACTTCTTTAACTTCACAATACAAACATACTCTGTACAGTATTTGTGTGTGAGACTCAGAAACAGCATATTTACTCTTGCATTTTAAAGCCAATTATAAACTTTTCTGGAGTAATTCTACACCAAAGGAACGAAAGTCATCTGCCTGTAGCCACATTGTCCACCAGACATTAATTACTCCATGAGGTTGTGTTTGTGCAAGAATTGGCCTTTGAAGAAGGTCTTGTGGTAAGTATATATGAAGAAAGGCCTTCCTTCAGAAACCTGATATGAAGAGTTTAAAATGTCAAAAAGCATCCTACTATCTATATCCTTATTTTTCATCAGATATACTTTGCAAAACAATAAACCCAAATCCACCTCCATAGTCTTTCTCACTTACAAATTCTATATCCAAACTTGTTTACCAGGCTGGCCAAGTTTCATTGACCAAGAACCCCATCTACAGAACTTGTTCTGGAAACTTGTTCTGGAAGTGTGTTGCAAAATATTTAAATGGTTTTGGTTTTTTGAAATCCTGGGAACTCAAAACAAAAAATTCTCACTTGCTCAGCAACCAGATCTAGCTAGAAGATGGAAACATTTCCCACTTCCTCCTCCATAGTAAATGCAATGATTTGCCAGAAGAAAAAGCAAGTATCAAAAATGCTTATCTTTAACTGTTATTCTTACCTTAGTTGGATATTGTAATACAGAGAATAAACTTCTTTGGCAAGCAACAGGGAGAATGACAACAGATTTACCATTGCTCATAAGAAAGTCTTTATGAATCACTCCTATTGACATAAGGATATCCTGGAACGATTTCACCAGCTCAAGTCTTAAGAGATGTCAAAACAACCTCATTGTGGGGTAAGAGGAAATTTATTCAAAGTTTTTTCTTCATTGGAACAAGCCCTTAGCAGCTTGAAACGATCTGCATAGAAAGTAGCTTGCTGGGCTTACTTAGTAAAGCATTTCAAAGAGTCCCAGAGATGTATATTTAAATATTAAACCTTTAGTAGGTGACAGAAGCAAAACAGAAGAAATTGCAGAGGGTGGTTTCCTTCTTTAGAGAAAACCTGTCACGTGAGCAGTCAACAGTGCCATAAAGTGCATTTGTTTCTTATCTGTCACAACTATTCTGGTAAAGAGACACACTCTTCTTCCATTCAACCAATTACATTTTCCATTTGTATCTAGGAAAATGCCAAACTTTCACAAATGATTGTGATGAACAACCACATCTAATTGCAATGTGGCTGTAAACATATCAATATGAGATACATTTTGTAGCATACTGATCTGCAGGACAACTCTGACATGCGCTAGTAATTATCTCTTATATCTCCTACAGAAGCAATGTCCAGCTGTTTCCCCCAAAATGTCAGCATTCTCCCCAGTTAATGCAAGCAATATTAGAGAGGAACAGGAAGCATTCAGATTTATAAAACACTAGCTGTGCCCGGCCACGCATTGCTGTGGCGAAGTATGGTGGTATGGGAAATAAAGTATTGAGGAATTGTTGGTAGTTAAGGTAAAGGGTAAATATTTTCCCCTGACATTAAGTCCAATCATGTCTGACTCTGGGGGTTGGTGCTTATCTCCATTTCTAAGCCGAAGAGGTGGCGTTGTCCATAGAGTCCTCCAAGGTCATGTGGCATGACTGCATGGCGCTCCGTTACTTTCCCGCCAGAGAAGTACCTATTGATCTACTCCCCTGCGCCATCAGGGTATATTATTTCCTAAAACTTGTGAATATTCAATATTTCTGATTGTTGAAGTGTGAATGATATTGTATGTTCGTTGGTTTGGGGAATTGGTTTTTCTGCAAATATCTTGGCTGGGTGTCTGCTTTTTGTGTATTTGGTGTTGTTGTTGTGCATGTGTTTGGGTTCTTTTGCCCTGTGGTCGTTGTTGTTGTTGTAGGTATGCATGTGTACTGGCTGCAGTGGACATGGGAGGTAGGGATTGCATTGGTGTGTGGATAGTGTGTTGTGTGCAGTTGTGTTGTGTCTGGTTTTAAGTGGTGAGGCAACACAGGGTGTCAGAGTTTAGCAATGTCAAAGTTTGTTGTGGTGAGGTTGGATGGGTTTCTGTAAGATGTGGTTTGAAGGTGTAGTGAATGGTTGAGGGGTGGGACTGCATGGTGATCTGTCCACTATATGATGGTATTGGTGTGTTATTGGTATTATTATTTTCTTCTTCCTGGTCAATATTGTGGTTGGTGGGTATGCATATGTGTAGTTGTGGAAATGCATGGTTGGTAACTGGTGGTTGGGCTGTGGTATTGAATGGGGGTGTTTTATTGTTAGTATAGCTGGCTGTTGTTACAGTTTTTCGAGTAGTTATAGCCCTCCTTGTCATTTAGCCATTGGCCTCCCCTTGGCCTTGGAGCTTTGAGGCCCTGGGCTGAGTGGGTTGCTAGGAGACCAAGTGGGTGGAGTTTAGCCTTCTAACTGGCAGCAATTGGATAAAAACAATTATTCCTTTTCCTCTAATTAGGACTTTATTTTTCTTTTCTTTTTGTTGTTGGAACCTAGGGGCAAGGATGGTGGGTTGTGCTGCCAAGTTTTGTGGTTTGGGGATGTGTAGTTTTGTTGCTTACTTCACAGCCCCCAGTTTTTTTACTCTTTTATATATATAGAAGGTGCAGGAGAAGGACGAGAAAGCCATGAACCGTAGACTTTATTCTGTTTTCTGCATATGCATGTCATGCTAAAATATGTTTTAGCAGAGGATAATATAGTCCCCCAGGTATTAGACTGCAACACCTATCAGCCTTCAGCATTGGCTATGCTGGTCAAGGGTGCTGGGAGTTGATCTGTAGGGCTGGCACATTCCTCACCTCTAGTTCAACACTATGACAGACGTGTCTGTAATATAGGTTAATGCAGATGCAATAAGCACATCCGGCATAAAAGCAAAGGTTTGTTATTAAGACTTGTCTATGCAATCTGTGAAAGCATCTTAACAGCTTAATTTAGACTTAATGTGAAATCCTGTGCAAGTTTTTTTTCTTATTGAGCGCAAAGACATCCAGAGGAAATAGGCAGATGCTTAATAGCGAGCAATTAATGAAATGGCAGGGCTTTACTGAAAATCAGTCGTTGCTTTTTTTAAAATGCCACAAGTAAGCATCCCCAAGCTGGATTTGTACATTGACTAAGCAGATTATTTTCAGAAAAAATAAAGTCACTCGATAAAAGATTAAAAATATTGTAGACATAATTAATTATTGATCCCTTCCATGCTCAGAAAAATTGTGCAATTGCTTTTTGCATTGCACCTGCAATACTATGGAATCCTGGGATTTGTAGACTGGTGAGGCACCAGAGAATTCTGGCTGGATAGCCTTCTCTAAACTGCACCTCCTTGGATTCCAGAGCATGAAGCCATAGCAATTAAAGTGAAACCCCAGAACTATAACTGTATAATGCGAAAGGGAGAATATAACAGTTGCATGCACTGGTCTTTTCTTCCCTGCTCACTACAGCACTGTATATAAAGGGACTTGAGTATTCATATAATTTGGTATCCATGGAGGATCCTGAAACCAAACACCAGTGCAGACTGTGGGACTGCAGAATCTGTAATCCAAAAAATTAGAGACTCCATGGCACTAACTTTCTGCAGTGGTGAGATTGCATTCTCCTGTGAGGCAAGAAACTATGCTGATGGGGCAGCAGTATTGTTGGTACGGTCTTCCTTGTAAGGCAGGCTTTTTGCTGAGACGCCCAACAAAATATGGCAAACAGCTACTGGGCAAAAGCAGTAATAGGCAGTGACATCGGTGGAGGATCTCTCAGAGAAAACGGCACTGGCACCATAACTAACACTTGCTAATACTGTGCAGAAGGAAGCATGGAAAATCCCTTTTGAATGTCTTTTACCATGAAATGCCATGATGAGATAATCCAAAATGAAACAGGAGATAGTGTCAGAAGATGAAATTCTAAGTCAGAAGATACGCAACACGCTACTGGGATAAAGCAGAGGAAAACTACAAATTGTGCTTTGGCAAATGACGTAACTGGACTCAGGCCCAAAGGATGTTCAGCTGTTAATGCACTAAGAAGTCAAAGGAAAATCCAAAACTGCACAAAACGTATTATAGGGATATGGAATGTGAGAGGCATGAATCAGGGAAGCTGGATATAGTTAAACAAGAAATGGAATATGTGAACAACATTGCAATACTTGGTGTAAATGGAATTAAATTGGACAGGAATTAGATATTTTGAGTCAGATAATTACACAGAGTTGTACTCAGAAAATGAAAATCCAAGTAGAAACTGGGTGTCATTTACAATGAGGAAAGATGCAGAGACAGTCTGACCAAATCATGCCAAAAAAATTTCTAGGAATATTCATAAATTTAATCTTAACCTGTTTATACTCCAATGACAGAGGAGGAGGAAGAAGAATGTAAAGATTCTGTGCTGGAGTTCAGGAAGAAATTGATCACATACCAAAACAGGATCTCTTGTTAAACATGGAATGCAAAGGCAGAAAATAAAGCAGAATCAAAATTCTAGGATGAAGAAATGAGTCAGGAGAGTGATTGAATTAATTTTGTGAGGCAATTGGACACACATTCTTCAAACAACCAGAGAGGCAACTGTATACACAGACATCACCTGATGATCAATATAGAAATAAAGTAGACTACATAATTGGAAGGAGATGATAAACTAAGGCCAGGAGCTGAACAGCCAACTATTCTGCCAAAATAAAATTTGAAGAACATCCACTTAGAATTTAAAGATAATAGGAAATATATATTTGCACTATTAAGTCTAATTGACTAGGGTCCAGAAGCACTCTGGGCTGAAGCCTGGGACAAAATGAGAGGAGATTGAAAAGGAACATTAAGAAATCCAAGATAATACTCAAAGATGCTATATATAAATTGAAGGTAGATGTTGAAGACACTGAAATTGTTCAAGATTTTCATACCTTGGTTTAGTTCCTAAACAAAATGAAGGCTGCAATCAAGAAATCAGAAGAAGGCTATAACTTGGAAGGGCAACAGTGAAGGAATTAGGCAAGATCCTGAAGTATCAAGATATGGCATTGAATGCTTAAATCAGGGTGATTCATGCCACTGTATTTCCAATTTCTATGTATGTTTGTGAAAGCTGATAGAAAGAAATCAGCTCATTTAAAATGGGTGCTGGAGAGGAGTTTTATGGCTACTGTGAACTGCAATAAAAACAAGCCAAGATGATGAAACAAAGACTGTTGTACTTTGGGCATATCATGACAAGACATGACTCACTAAAAAAGACAACAATGCTTGGTAAGACAGAAGACAGTAGAAAAAGGGGGAAACTGCATTGCAGATGGATTCTCAATGAAGGAAGCCACTGCTCAGAATCTGCAAGAGCTGATGATAAAAATGACTTGGAGGTCATCATTCATAGGGTCATCATGAACTGAAATTGATTTGTTGGCACTTAACAACAACAAATCCAAAGAAGCAATGCTGCTAACCGCTGGTCTGAAACAAGATACAAAGAGAGTTTGCTCTAGTACAGTACATACTCTGCCTCCTAGGAAAATGCTTGCACTGTGGACAAGGCTTAGGCAATGAGGCTCCAAGGGAACTGGGCTATGTATGGGCCCTTAATCTGCAAGCAACACATCTGGCAACATCAAGGTCTCAAGAGGCACACATCTGGATTAAGGTTTCTATTGTTTTCTTAAGCATGCAAGTATTTTTATATAGGCTGCCAAGGAAGTCAAATATCAGTTATCAGGTATAACAGCAAAGACTGTCTCTGGACTCTTGTCCATAACTGTAGAGCCACAAGCCTTCATGCCACCTGGCTGTTTAAAAGAAAGGGACCCATCTGGATTATTAAGCAGGAACAAGAAGCTGCATAAACTGTATAGCCTAGTACTATATTGGGCCCTCCAGGAAGTGGTTTTCTGAACTCACTGTGGTGCTAGTGAGGAGGCGTTAGATCCTAATCACCCTTTCTGTATTTTTTACATCACAAGACAGCCAGTACATGCAAAAAGAAAAATTTGCAATGGAAACCCCATTCTAATGAGCAAAGACTTTCATCAGCTCATATAACTGCACCCTGTTTCATCAGCTCATATAACTGTACCCTTCCTCTCTCTGCTGCCTAAGAGGAAAAGGCATTGGGTAGCATTTCCCATTTTCAGCAAGGGCCCTTGTCTTGTAGGGATATTTATTAGAGGCCAAAACCAAACAGTAGATAGGTTCTATTTCAGTTCAGCAATCAAGCTGCCTGAGGCCTAAAGGAAGTAAGAGCGAAAATCAGGAAGTGCCAACTCCCTTTGCCCAGGTGCAACGTTATCAGGACTGCTAAGCAAAACGTAGCTTTGGCTTCTGCAGCTAAAGGGCACAGAAGGCAACCTGCCCTGCTTTTCTTACAGATACGGTGCCTGCTTGTCTACAAGGCAAAAGGAGAATCGGGTTCAGGACAGAGTAACAGGATTAGATCTGTAGCTACTGAAGGGAGCAAATTGAGAACTCTGAATAAGAACTCTGCCCTTCAGTCCCCAAATGTTCTGCATTATACAGTAGAGTCTCACTTATCCAACATAAACGGGCCGGCAGAATGTTGGATAAGCGAATATGTTGGATAATAAGGAGGGATTAAGGAAAAGCCTATTACACATCAAAGTAAGTTATGATTATACAAATTAAGCACTAAAACATAATGTTTAACAACAAATCTGACAGAAAAAGTAGTTCAATACGCAGTAATGCTATGTAGTAATTACTGTATTTACGAATTTAGCACCAAAATATCATGATGTATTGAAAACATTGACTACAAAAATGCGTTGGATAATCCAGAATGTTGGATAAGTGAGTGTTGGATAAGTGAGACTCTACTGTAGTAACTTAACATGTCAGTGGAGCATTTATAGTTGAGATACCAAACATTATTCAAGTTACTTACTTATTTTATTTTTATTCTTACTTTTATTTTTATTCTTACTTACTTTATTTTCATTCTGCCTTTCTCCTGATATAGGGACTGAAGAAGGTTCCCCAAGAGTTCTAGATGTGAATAATTTTCAGTGTCTCACACTCTGCAACGCTAAAAATTTGAATACTAGAGGGGGATAGAATCATTATTGGGAGGGGGAGAGATGTACCCTCATCCCATTCCTCTGTAGTTCCACCTCTGAATAAGACCCACATCTTAGAAAAGTAGCTTTTTATCTCTATTTGTTGAAGCAAAGCATTAATTTGCCGGATCAATACCTCCTGGAACTAAAGCAAACACAGGGCCCTTTTGAAAGCTGGCCTTTGACCTAACAGTCAAGTGTTTCAATACCAGTGCCAACAGCGAGCACTTTGCACATGCTCAGACATGCTCACTCTTCCTCTTTATTTCCTAAATGAAAATGAAAAAGAAATCAGGAAGCAGGAAACGACCTCTCGCTAATTTATTCTGAGGAGGAAAACATCTTATACAACTTTCCAAACAGGTTTGGCAGGGAGGACAAATCGTCTGGCCATAAAATCAAACCTCAGAACCTAATGGACTGGAATGACCCAGACCCAAAACCAGGGGCAATGGGATCCAACCAGAGGTCCAGCATCTCGCTCATGCTTCATAACTGAGGGGGGTTTCTCCAGGCTTGACACTGAAACTTCTAGCATCATTGCATTATTATTACTGATGCCATTATTATTATAATAACACTATGTAACAAAATTCAAAAAATATTCTGTCCCTAGTCTGAAAGTGTTATTTCCTGTTTAACTGTGCAGTCCTTACTTTGAAAGTAGTTGTTATACTTTTTTAAAATGGGGTTGTTGTAAGTTATTAATTGTTATATACGGGGTGTTCAAATTGGGTTATTTTCTAAATTGGTGCATGATGTTTTTAGTTGATCATGTATTTTATGTACCTATGTATGTGTATTTGGTTTTTTTTTAATCCTTTCTATGTCGCTTTGACTCCCACCCATGGGAAAAAGTGGGATAGAAATGAATAAATAGTAATAATAATAATAATAATAATATTTTAAAAACTCTAAAATCAGGACAGTAAATAAAGAACAACACTCAGAAAAGAGGGGAATTCCAGACATGAAACAATCAGGGTCAGCTAACACCTCCCAACAAAGGATTCCCCCAGGAAGGAATCAGTCAGGCCTTGAAGATGCATTAAATGCTATTCAAGGTGATTAATTACAACATTCACCCTTGCCTCCAACAGACAAAGAGTCCTTTCTCCCACCCTGGACCTTCCACAGTGTTGTCGAAGGCTTTCATGGCCGGGATTAAAGGGTTGTTGTATGTCTTTCGGGCTGTGTGGCCATGTTCCAGAAGTATTCTCTCCTGAAGTTTTGTCCACATCTATGGCAGGCATCCTCAGAGGTTGTGAGGTATGGATATACCTCACAACCTTTCCTTGCCTAGTTTAACAACAATTTCCTTGCCTAGTTTATCCATACCTCACAACAAAGCAAGAAGTGAAGGTACCATCACCAGGGGCTTGGAGGGAAGGGGCAGTGTTTGTTTCCCTTGCTGCCCCTGGCTCAGCTCCTGGGGACTCACTCCTGGCAGAACTGTGTCCCTGACTCTGCAAAGCCAGCAAGCAACACCTGCTGCTCAGAGGCTGGAGCATAAAAAGGACGTCACCTGCAGGGCCTCAGGCAAAGCAAGAAGTGAAGGTACCATCACCAGGGGCTTGGAGGGAAGGGGCAGTGTTTGTTTCTCTTGCTGCCCCTGGCTCAGCTCCTGAGGACTCACTCCTGGCAGAACTGAGTCCCTGACTCTGCAAAGCCAGCAAGCAACACCTGCTGCTCAGAGGCTGGAGCATAAAAAGGACGTCACCTGCAGGGCCTCAGGCAAAGCAAGAAGTGAAGGTACCATCACCAGGGGCTTGGAGGGAAGGGGCAGTGTTTGTTTCCCTTGCTGCCCCTGGCTCAGCTCCTGGGGACTCACTCCTGGCAGAACTGTGTCCCTGACTCTGCAAAGCCAGCAAGCAACACCTGCTGCTCAGAGGCTGGAGCATAAAAAGGATGTCGCCTGCAGGGCCTCAGGCAAAGCAAGAAGTGAAGGTACCATCACCAGGGGCTTGGAGGGAAGGGGCAGTGTTTGTTTCCCTTGCTGCCCCTGGCTCAGCTCCTGGGGACTCTGGCCACTTGGTGCTGCCAGACTCCATCTTGACCCACCTCCGTTTCAGCATCCTGGGGTCAGCACAGAGATACTGGCATTTTTTCTTCCGGCCATGGTCCTTGACTCACCTGGGCCCTCTCGAGTGAATGCTGGCACTGCGACACCAGTTTTGTCTCATTGCCTGATGGAACATCTGCTCCTTTAAAACTATGTTTTAATGTTTTATTGCATGTATATGTTTTAATTGTTTTATAATTTGATATGTTATATTTATTATTTGTTGTATAATGCGGCATTGAATTTTGCCATAATCTGTAAGCCGCTCTGAGTCCCCTTCGGGGTTGAGAAGAGCGGGGTATAAATATAGTAAATAAATAAATAAAACCTCTGAGGATGCCTGCCATAGATGTGGACAAAACTTCAGGAGAGAATACTTCTGGAACATGGCCACACAGCCCGAAAGACATACAACAACCCTTTAATCCCTTGCTTAGTTTCCAACAAACCTCACAACCTCTGAGGATGCCTGCCATACATGTGGGCGAAACTTCAGGAGAGAATGCTTCTGGAACATGGCCATACAGCTTGGAAAAGTCACAACAACCCAATAATAATAATAATAATAATAATAATAATAATAATAATAATACTCCAGGCACTCCGTTTTTGTGGCTGCCACAATTTTTGTTGAACTGGTTGAGAGACTGAGAAATTTACTGAAAAACAATAGCAAAATGTGCCGCAGGATGACATTTTCCATTTTTTTAAATGATAGAACCAATTAGGTAATTGCATTTATCTCCCAGGAAAAAAAAAAATCACAGGGTTGTTGTATGTCTTTCGGGCTGTGTGACCATGTTCCAGAAGTATTCTCTCCTGACGTTTCGCCCACAGAGGTTGTGAGGTATGGAGGTCAGGAGAGAATACTTCTGGAACATGGCCACACAGTCCGAAAGACATACAACAACCCTGTGATCCCGGCCATGAAAGCTTTCGACAACACAAAAAAAAAATCGTCTTACATAGTGTAATCAATATGCCAAAAGCTGCCTTGCCTGCCTGCCAGGGATATAAACCAAATACTGAACCAAATAGCGTTTCTTCCTTCCTTCCTCTTGGCTGGATGGCCCAAGAGAAGAGGTGTACTGTATATCCGCCAAGCAGAATGAATGCAGTGTGACACCACTGGCTCTGAATCATGCAAGTTGTAGCTTTCCAAGGTTGCCAAAAGAGTGCCTCATGAAAAGACAGCTCCCAGCATTGAGCCATGGCAGTGAAAGCAGTGTCAAACTGCATTCACCCCACAGTGAAGATGCACCTTAGGTCAGGCATGGGCAAACTTGGGCCCTCCCTCTAGGTGTTTTGGACTTCAACTCCCACTCTTCCTCACAGCCTCAGGCCCTTTCCTTTTCCCCCTCAGCCGCTTAAGCGGAAGGGGCCTGAGGCTGTGAGGAAGAGTGGGAGTTGAAGTCCAAAACACCTAGAGGGAGGGCCCAAGTTTGCCCATGCACATGCCTGACCTAAGGTGACATTTCCCTCCTGAAGGCAAGCCTTCTACTCACGTTCAGCGCCGTCGCTGCTCTGTCCGGGATCCCAAGGCGCTCCGGAGCCTCTACCCCGAAGCAGAGGAAGAGAGCCGCCTTCTCTTTCTTTCTTCTTCCTTTCTTTCTCTCTCTCCCCCTCCCCTCCGGCCCCCTCCTTCTGCTGCTGCTTCTTCTTTCCTCTCCTTCGGAAAGATCCTCCTTCTCAGCTGCCCCCCCTCCGAAGCTGCGGGGTGGGCGCGTCCAGCGGTGGCCCCGGGCGGAGAGGAAAGGCGCATCGAGGCTTGAAAGGGGGGGAGGCGGGGGGCGGAGAGAGAGATGAGTGGGAGCCTCCTCGCCCAGAGGCGGGGCTAAGTCGCCGGCCGGGCACTTTGAAAAGCCGCTTCAAGGCAAAGAGAGGCGCAAAATAAATCCACACGGCCCGCTTCGTGCGAATTAAGGCCTTGCCCTAGTCCGGTAGGTTGTTGGGAATTGTGAGAGTTGAAGTCCAACACACCTGGAGGGCCGAAGTGTGTGTGCCCGTGCCTGGACTAATACAATCCTTATCCCTGTTCTTACCATATATCAAGGGAACCGAGGGCCAGACTAAATATATCTATCTATCTATCTATCTATCTATCTATCTATCTATCTATCTATCTATCTATCTATCTATCTATCTATCTATCTATCTATCTATCTATAAAAGAGTGATGGCATCACGGCAATTCACAAAACAACAAAAGTACAGGCCCCCCAACCTCAAAATTTGACAACACAACCCATCATCCTCGCCTCAAGGTTGATACAACAAAAAGAAAAGAAAAAGAAAGTCCTAATTAGAGGGAGAGCAATAATTTTTTTATCCAATTGCTGCCAGTTTAGAGGGCTAATCTCTGCCCACTTGGTTGCCTAGCAACCAGCCAAGGGACAGCCAGGTTTCAGTTAGGGGACAGGCAGATTTAGGCCTCACTTAGGCTTCTTCCACAGATTATCTAATTTGCACTGGATTATATGGCAGTGTAGACTCAAGGCCCTTCAACACAGCAATATAACCCATTTATAATCTTATATTATCTGCTTTGCACTGGATTATCTTGACTCCACACCACCATATAATCCACTTCAGTGTGCATTTTATACAGCTGTGAAGAAGGGGCCTCAGATAATCCAGTTCTGAGCAGATAATATAAGATTAGAAATATACAGTAGAGTCTCACTTATCCAACGCAAACAGGCCAGCAGGATAAGTGAATATGTTGGATAATAAGAAGGGATTCAGGAAAAGCCAATTAAACATCAAATTAGGTAATCGTTATACAAATTAAGCACCAAAACATCATATTATACAACAAATTTGACAGAAAAAGTAGTTCCATGCGCAGTAATGCTATGTAGTATTTACAGTAGAGTCTCACTTATCCAACACTCGCTTATCCAACGTTCTGGATTATCCAACGCATTTTTGTAGTCAATGCTTTCAATATATCGTGATATTTTGGTGCTAAATTCATAAATACAGTAATTTCTACATAGAATTACTGTGTATTGAACTACTTTTTCTTCCAAATTTGTTGTCTAACATGATGTTTTGGTCCTTAATTTGTGAAATCATAACTTAATTTGATGTTTAATAGGCTTATCCTTAATCCCTCCTTATTATCCAACATATTCGCTTATCCAACATTCTGCCGGCCCGTTTATGTTGGATAAGTGAGACTCTACTGTACTGTATTTACAAATTTACCACTAAAATATCACAATGAATTTAAAACACTGACTACAAAAACATTGATTATGAAAAGGCAGACTGCGTTGGATATTCCAGAACATTGTATAAGCGAATGTTGGATAAGTGAGATTCTTCTTTAATATGAAATAATTACTGGGATAGAATAATGCAGAACAATATAATCTCTAAAACCAGGACAGTAAATAAACAGGGGAATTCCACACAGGAAACAATCAGGGCCAGCTAACACCTCCCAACAAAGTATTCCCATCATCAAAGTCTGGCAAATCCTCTGTTTTCTCAGGGCCACAGACAGTAGAAGCACATAAAATATCGCAAACAACACCACTCTGAAAACAAGGGAATTCCAGACAGGAAACAATCAGGGCCAGCTAACACCTCCCAACAAAAAATTCACTCAGGGAGGAAACAGCCAGGCTTTAAAGCTGCAAGGCCATTACATCCTAATCATTTTTCCTAATTGCAGCATTCATACTTGCCTCCAACAAACAAAAAAAACCAATCAGAAATATTGTATATTCACAACCTTTAGGAAATAATATCCCCTGATGGCGCAGCGTGTTAAAGCGCTGAGCTGCTGAACTTCTGGACCGAAAGGCCACAGGTTTGAATTGGGGGAGCGGAGAGAGCCCCCACTGTTAGCCCCAGCTTCTGCCAACCCAGAAGTTCAAAAACATGCAAATGTGAGTGCATCAATAGGTACTGCTCCGGCAGGAAGGTAACACCGCTCCATGTAGTCATCCCACATGACCTTGGAGGAGTCTATGGACAACGCCGGCTCTTCGGCTTAGAAATGGAGATGGGCACCAACCTCCAGAGTCAGACACGACTGGACTTAATGTCTGGGGAAAACCTTTATCCTTGACCTTAACTACCACCAATTCCTCAATACTTTATTTCCAATACCACCAGACTTCGCCACAGCAACGCGTGGCCGGGCACAGCTAGTATATATATAAAAGGGTAATGAAATTTCGGCCTAGGACAAAACAACAAAACTACACATCCCAGAAACACTAAACTTGTCAGCACAACCCGTCATCCATGCCTCTACGTTCATACAACAAAAAAGAAAAGAAAAATAAAGTCCTAATTAGAGGGAGAGGAATAATTCTTTTTATCCAATTGCTGCCAGTTAGAAGGCTAAGCTCCATCAGGAGAAAACCTTTACCCTTAAACTTAACTACCACAATTACCTCCATACTTTACTTCCCATACCACCATACTTTGCCACAGCAATGCGTGGCCGGGCACAGCTACTGTGTGTGTGTGTGTGTGTGTGTGTGTGTGTGTGTGTGTGTGTATATATATAAACTATGAATAAATTCCTGTGCACACTGCACATCTCTTATTTTGAAGTAAAAAAACAAAACGGGAACAAATACAGACTCAATGTTAATAATAATCATAATAAAAATAATAAAGGGGGTTGGAAGAGACCCCTTCAGCCATTTGGTCCAACCCCCTTCTGCCTTTGTGCACTAAAAGCACAAGCAAAGCACCCCTGACAGATAGCTACCCAGCCTCAATGTTTGATGATGATGATGATGATAATAATAATAATAATAATAATAATAATAATAATAATAAAAATAAATACTCTGTCAACTGCAAAAGGTCATCGTACTCGGATCTGCACGCATCATCCGAAAATACATCACACAGTCCTAAACACTTGGGAAGTGTTTGACTTGTGATTTTGTGATATGAAATCCAGCATATATATCTCATTTGCTGTGTCTTTGTGTCAATATAATAATAATAATAATAATAATAATAATAATAATAATAATAATAATAATAATAATAATAATAATACAGTAGAGTCTCACTTATCAAAGCTAAATGGGCTGGCAGAAGCTTGGATAAGCAAATATCTTGGATAATAAGGAGGGATTAAGGAAAAGCCTATTAAACATCAAATTAGTTTATGATTTTACAAATTAAGCACCAAAACATCATGTTTTACAACAAATTTGAAAGAAAAAACAGTTCAATACGCAGCAATGTTATGTTGTAATTACTGTATTTACAAATTTAGCACCAAAATATCACGAAATATTGAAAACATTGACTACAAAAATGGCTTGGATAATCCAGAAACTTGGATAAGTGAGACTCTACTGTAATAATAATAATAATAATAATAATAATAATAATAATAATAATAATAATAATGAGGGTTTGAAGAGACCCCTTGGGCCATTTAGATCAAACCTCTTCTGCCTTTGTGCACCAAAAGCACTAGCAAAGTACCCCTTAATAATTAATTATTAATTAAATAACAATTAAAATACTGTTATAAACAAGCAAAGCTTTGGAAGGCGCACACTGAGCGAGGGAGGAGGCGGGAAAGGCACATGTGGCACGAGTGAGGATGCGGGAAAGGCGTGCACCTTTCACTCCTCTCTCATCCTGTGTGTGTCTTTCTTGGCAGTGGTGGGAAAGGTGCTGTGAGGTGAGGGAGGAGAGAAAGGTGTATCTTTCCCTCCTTCTCCTTCGCACCCCTTGCACCTTCCTAGGCAGATTAGGAGGGAGCCGGACAAATGGCTTCGATGGGCCACATGTGGCCTGCGGGCCGTAGTTTGTGGACCCCTGCACTAAGACAATCCAACAAATGCTACATTCAGCAAATGACAAGAGGGATCTTCTCACCTCTGCAGGAATCTACTGTATACCATGCAACTGTAGATAGGTCTACATAGGGGCCACCAAATACAGGATTGTCCAAACACGAATCAAGGAACATGAAAGGCTCTGCATACTAACCCAACCAGAGAAGTCAGCCATAGCAGGGTGCTTGATGGACCAACCTGGACACAGCATATTATTATTTTTTTCCCACCCTGCACTTTCCACAGATATATAAACCTCGCTTGCTTCGTTTCCAACAGACCTCACAACCTCTGAGGATGCCTGCCATAGATGTGGGCAAAATGTCAGGAGAGGATGCTTCAGGAATATGGCCATACAGCCCGGAAAACTCACAGCAACCCAACAATCCTTACAATACCAATCATTTTATGCAGTTTCCAAACCGGTATTCCAGAGGAAACCCTAGAACCACTCTGAGGCCCCGATGGGGATGTACACAAACCACAGAGTATTGATGTGCATCCAGAGCTTTATTTTGCACTCTTTTGTGAGTGTTTGTTGCCTGGCCATCTGCTCCCTGTCGCTTTAAGCTAATGCAAACTTTTAAAAGTTGTTTACATTTTTTTTAGTTTTTATTTTAAATCTAGGTTCAGACTGCATTCAATTGTCAGTGTAGATGGGACAACAGTGCAAATGTGGGCAGGATTGTGAATGAGAGACCTTAAGCTAGGCCCTTAATGTGTACGAGTGCACATAGGTGAACCACATTGCAAGGCGAAACCTATTAAAAGGACAAGTACTCAAGCAATTCATACTTGCCCATACCACTGGGACAGAGGGAGTTGAAAAGAAAAACAATCTAAATCTCCCACCACAGTGAATCTTGCATATCCTGGAACTGGGTAGCAGGCAATTTCTGTATGTAATAAGCACCACCCAGGCCTCCACCTGATTCCTGAACTTCGTGTGGACTCAATTCCATATTGGAATTTCTTCATCTGCCAGTTTCACTCTGCATTAAGTGATTAATGTAGATGTGCCCTTAGAAACTGAATGGGAAGCATTTTCAACGTGTCCATGAGGATGACCTCAAACTAACAACAGGCACAAAAAGTAAGTACAGAGACCTACTAATGGAGTTTGAAAATGTGAGCTGTTGGAAAGAGAGCAGTGAAGTCTCAAAAGCCCCTGGTGCAGAATGCAGTGTGTCATAGCCGAGTCTAAATACTGACATGTATCCTCTGCCACAAGAAGAATCCAAAAGATGGACGAAGTTATATAGATCCACATCAACAAGTCACTCGTGGCATTTTTAATGGCACTAGTACTAGGTCCTTTGTAGAACCTGGCACTTAGGTTTTTTTTAATCAAAAACCAAATCATTCCCAAATATTTGATATTCCAACTAGGGTAGCTCACTAATATCACTACTGGATAAATTCAGTCCCTTACAGGAGAGATAGAGTGAGATATCATAGACTATTATTGTTTTTTAATCCCAACATGTCAGCCCTACATATGTCATTATCATTCATTATCAAGAATAGGGAGACCTCAGTGTGTTATCGTTGGCTGAGCTGGGTAGGGCTGCTGGGAAATGTAGGTCAAAACATCTGGAGCCCATCCTTGATTTATATCCTTCCTTTCTACCATGGCAACGAAACTGGAAAGTCTCTAAGCATCCATTGGTTTAGCTCTAGCAAGGATGGTGGATCTCATTTATGTGCTTTTACGCTGCTTTCAAGACTAATGGTTTATTACAGGAAATTCAACATTAGGGAACAAGAGCAGGAAAAAGGCTTTTAGGTCTGGTGTAGATACACACAAACAACATGGTGCCAGCTGCAAATGAAACCACATGTAACCCGTACCACTGCATAGGCTCTATTTGCATAAATGGCAATCAGCAAATTTAGCTATCGTATACTATATATATTTTATCTATATGATTTTTCATGTGATTTTTCAACAACTGGACCTCAGTGGGAAAGTGCTTCCCATGAATGTTTTGCCACGAGACAGCTTCTGACATGAAGTAGACAAACTGCAATCCTGCAGCCACAAGTGTGTGCTTTTATGATGTTATGTGCCCCACTTTCAGATTGCCCCATTTCTCTCCATAAGGGGATAAACTGCCTCTTCCTTAAGCCTCTAGGAGAAACAATTCATCTTTTAAATGCATTGCACATAACCCCATTAACATAACACTTTCCCCCAAACCAGGAAATATTCCCTCAGTTACTTTCACATTTTCAACTTTTAAATATTCTATGAACCCCAAAGAGAATAGGTAGGGGGGGATGGTTCTTGGATGTGGTGGAGTTTCCTACCCAGGTTTTAGCCATCTGTATTGCAAGTAGCCACCACAACACAGTTTGCAGAAGTGAATTGAGCTTTGGCTACAGAACTGGCTTTTCCATTTGTCAGTGAAGCAACTGCAGCAGATGATGTGGGAATGTGGTAGGACAGGCCTCTCTCCAGATGTTTCTCAATCCTGTGTATTCTTTGCACCCTAGACAACTGGCATTCATTGTTGTACATCATCCTAAAATGACTCTCTGGAATTACAGTGCTATTCAATATAGAAAATAATTTCAATAGCCTATTTTTCTTTGTATTGTTTGTTGATTTCATTGCTGATTTCATTCACTAGCTGTAATTTCCCCTTGATTACCTCTATTGTCAGTCTTGAACCCCACATTTAAGTGGCAGCTTCTCTTGTGGCTGATTTAGTAATCAAAAACTCCAAACTCAAAGTAGAACGGAAGTGGGAAAAGGGAGGAAGTGGTTCCACTTACTTTGTGGGATATGCATGTCAGTTCCTACCTTGTGGAATTATGTCACGAGTCTGACCTGCAATAATAATCCTGCCAGCTCCCAATCTGCCATTTGGACTATCAGTAATCTGCAAAGGGATTTGCAGCTTTATCCCTGCACTACTTGCTGGTATCACATGCGCCAAAAGAAATACGCCTGACACCTGAAACACCCTCCCACCCACATAGTAACTGCTCCCCTGACTTTCTACCTGGTTATCTGTGTTAGATCTCTCAGCTGTTGTATTTTTTAATTTAAGTTTGATTTGAAATCTGTTGACATTGCTTTCCAAACAGGCATGCAGCCTCTTGTTAAACTGAAGTCTGTTCAGGGTGGAGTGATATGCTTTCTCTGTAAACAAAACATGGTGAATGTTAAACAATTTTTTTATAGTAATGTTGAGGCTGGAGTTGTGTGACGTGAACACTGTGATGTATTTAAGCAAACCTCAGAGCAAGGATTTGTCCTCAGCCCAGGTACCATACTGTGTTTGCAGGTGACATATCATTGCCTCTGAAAGACTTTGTTGACTCTCCCAGGGGTTTCTTGCCATCTTGTGATTGCATCCTGACTCGAGGTAAATAACACATGATTTCCAAATCCAAGGGACAATGGACACAGGGCCTGTGAGTTGTCAGGCAGAACAATCTTCGCATTTCTCTCACCCTGCCCCCCTCCCCCAGCATTATATGCATTGATCCAAAAGGATAAATGCTGTCCTGTTCTGCCTTCCAGCCATCAGGGAGTCTGTACAAAAGGTGGGCATTTAAAACAGGAGTGAGTGGTGGGCTGCATATGGCTCTACAGACTCCAAACTGGGCCCTTTAAACTCCCCGGATCCCTCTCCAAAGTCCTTAGACCCTATTAAGAATCATGCTAATTTCCAGATAATTTCTTTCCCCGGACTGGCTTACTTCTCTTAATAGCTAACTCCTGCCCAACAGCCAAATATCAGTCCAATGGCAGTTGCAAATGATGTGCTGAACTGCAATTATGCAGCCTCCTAAGGTGGGGGTGAGGTGAAAATGGCTCCTGTCCCCTTCATAGGTGCCAGACCTTGATTTAAGATGTATTTTGCAAATGATGAGCATTCACGGGTTATTTCCTCAGGACTTGTTCAAGACCGTTTGCTGTAAATCACTTTCCACAGGAGCCCCCTAGTGGCGCAATGGGTTAAACCCTTGTGCCAGCAGGACTGCTGACTTGGAAGGTTGGGTTCTGACCTGAAGGTTGCCAATTCAAATCCGGGGAGTGTGGATGAGCTCCCTCTGTCAACTCCAGTTCCCCATCTGGGGACATGAGAGAAACCTCCCACAAGGATGGTAAAACATGAAAATATTTGGGCATCCCCTAGGCAATATCCTTGCAGACTGCCCATTCTCTCACACTAGAAGCGACTTGCAGTTTCTCAAGTTGCTCCTGACATGAAAAAAAAACTCTTTCCACAACATCTACAGCCTGATGTAACTGCATCACTGCCTACTTGTAGGGCCTATCCCAGCTGCCTCAAGTCACTATTTCTGAAGAAAAGCAGGATTAAAACAAAATACATAAAATGTATGTGTGTGTGCGTGTGTGCGCCTTCAAGTTAATTATCAACTTATGGCAATCCTATGAATTTCATAGGGTTTCCATAGCTGGCTTTGCCAATTCTTTCCTTGGCCCAAAGCACCTAGGCAGTCTTCCATCCAAATGCTAACCAGGGATGACCCTGCTTAGCTTCCACAATCAGACAGAATCTTGTGGCTTTATGTTTGGGGACTATCTTTATTGAGTTCTGTCAGACAGGGAGGTGATTTTATTTATTGGGTCTTCTCAGACAGAATGTGGGTTTTTCTTTTCATACAAGTTTAGTCTTAAGAATGTTTGTCGAGAAGTCTCATTGAGTTCAATGGAATTCACTCCCAGTTGCAAGGAGTGTAGTTTTAGAGCCTAGATGAGCTGAGGGAAGTGCTTATTATGTTGGACTATAATTCTGTCAGCATAGTGAAAAATGCTGAAAGGTGTAATTCAGCCACATAGAGAGCAGGGGTGGGAATCATGCAGTCCTGCACATTTTGTTGAACTACAGCTCCCAGCATTCTTGACCATTGGCTATTATCACTGGAACTGCTGGCAGCAACATCTGGAGAGCTGCACAATTCCCATCCCTGACCTTGAGGGCTATACTTTTTCCATCCTTGCCTTTCCCATCTCTGTAAGCATCTGTTTTTATTGCATTGCCAGATGCCGGTCAGTGGCTCTGTGTGAGCTTCAGCACCACCTCTTGGTCAAGAAGAGTGCTGCGTGGCAATGCATCCCATCCGCAGCATGAGTTTGTGCTATGTGTTTTCACAGAATAGATTGCTTTCAGATATTTTTAAAAAGCTCCACAGAACAATGTGTACAATCATATATTTCAACCATGCTGTTGCAATACAAATAACATTAACATTGGTAAAACCTGAGAACAGCCTTTTTGACAAAGGACATTGTAACCACTAATAACTTTACAAAGATGGGATTCACTTGCAAACTGAGTAGTAGTTGAAATGCGCGACCAGATAGAGAGGAATTCTGAGTAGAGAAGCCTAAGACTGCATTGCAGAGAAAGCCTTGAATGTGCTAAATTCACCAATATGGAAATGGAATTGCTGCTCTTTTAGAGAAACCTGAAAGAATACAGTCAGCCCTCTGTATTTATGGATTCGATATCCATGGATTCCACCATCCATGGCTTCAAAATATTTTTACAAATTCCAAAAAGCAAAATTTGATTTTGCCATTTTATATAAAGGACACAATTTGACTCTGCCATTGCATATAATGGGGCTGGAGCATCCATGGATTGTGGTATAAATCAAGGGATCTAGAACCATGCCTCAGCAGAGACCAAGGACCCGCCGTATTTAACTTCAAAACATTGGAATAATATCCAGAACTTGGAAGTTATTTTGAGAACACAACCCCCAAAATCCCCGGTGGGTTTATGTGTTTGGGGACTCTGGGAGCTACAGTCCGCACAAATTGCTAACCTTCCAATGCACTGGAAATATCTTGGTGTTACTATTCTGCAGAACTGCAAGCATTATCCCAATTAGACATCTCTCAGCAAATGTCCTAACTGGACTTACACTGAAACCATCAATAGAATGGCAGTTTATACCCTCTTGGGTTCAGAGGATGTGTTGAGCTATCTATAGATTTCTCCTGCTCTTTTCATAACAATTAACCATCAGCATCACATCCTAGCCCATACTATCTTGGTTTCACACATGCTTGAGAACACCTTTTTACTTATTCTTATTGTTCATATATAAACTATCTTGTGGTTCTGGAACAGTTCATCTGCTTCTCCTGTGCCTAGGAGTCTGAGGTTGTAAATGGGTATTGTTTCTGCAACTCCAGGATCCGGATCAAAACGAGGCAAGCAATCCCCAGGAAAAACAGCCACAACAAAACCCAGTAGTAGGTGGGCATTGAGAACCAGGCTCTGCAAAGCTCCATTTTAGATCCTTTTGACCTGCCAAGAATAAATAGCGAAATTATTATCCAGTACAATCAGACATCTGTCAATCTGATACCATTTTATAGTACAGGAGAGCTCAAATCCATGAAATGTGTGCAGATATGTCAATTAAAATTTCCATTAGTTCTTTCTTGAGATAATCATTATTACAACCAGTGGTAGAAAATTCTATGAAACAACTGTGGTTTGAATATATGTATCCTTTTGTCCATCCCACATCAATTTTATTACATGAGACCATCTACTTTTCACATGCATACACATCATGCACCATTTTATCACAAAGACAGATATTTTTTGTTTTCTATTACAACTTCCTCTGTCCCTTACTGCCTGTGTCTTTATGGAGCTGTAGTTCAAAATGTCCAGAGGGCCAAAGACTCTCTAAGGCTCGATCTACACTGCCATATAATGCATTTTGAATTCATTTATTTATTTACCATTTTTATATCCTGTCCTTCTCACTCCGAAAGGGATTCAAGAGCAGCACACACAGAGGCACAATTCGATGCCATACAACACATATCTGGCAAATAAAAACATGTACATTAAATTGCATTATATGGTCAGTGTAGACCCATGTAATGCAGTTTGAACTAAATTATACGGGTCTGTACTAACCATATACTGCAATTCAAACTGCATTATATGGCAGTGTAGATCCAGCCCTTATCTACTTTGTAATGTCACATGTTTAATAAACGAAGAAGCCTTCATAGAAATTATCCTTTAGTCACACAGTCATTTGCATGTCCTTTCTACACCTTTTCCAGCTCCTCAATTTTTGGCAACCTGAACTGTGGATTATATAATGTTTTCATAATAAATGTGAAGAACAAATAGAACTAGAACAATCCAATAAGCTTGCAACCATGCTAAAAGAAGAGCGAGCCTATTACTCCCGCTTCCACCAGGGATGGAACGATGGATGAAGATCCACTCCAAGAGGATGTGGTCCACATTGAATAGGAGTTTCAGCACCAACAGAGTTCCCATTCAATTTAGAGAAGATATTGGAGGAGAGGTATTAAAATGCAAAGAAACAAATTGAAATCCTGTGGCCACGGATCCACCTGCCAGCCCTGGTTTCCACTGTTCTTCTCACCAATGGTTGTATGGAGCACGTGATCCTTGTTTGTGACATAATTTTAAAATTACTAGATATAGTGTTGTGGATGGCAAGAGGGCATTCACTCACAGGAAAGTGTCAGTGTCCAGGTCCTCACACTCTTCATTGACCTCCTCACCACCCAATTCTTCATGGGGCTCTTCTGGTACAGTTTGGCTGATGTTGATTCTGCTTCTAAATTCAGATCCCCTCCTGGGAGGAAAGAGTATGGGGATCCCTTACTGCTTGTTTCACACCCCAGAAAAAGAGTGTTAAATACAGCTAGAGATGGGAGTTTATAGCTGACAATGCCTTGTCAAACATTGGAAGGGAATTTCTTTGGGAACCCTCATCTCTGAAGCTTGGGACACATTTTAGAGAAAAACCAGAGGAATACTAAGGACCCTTCTAGGGCCCCGTCTACACTGCCATATAAAATCCAGATTATCTGCTTTGAACTGGATTAAATGGCAGTGTAGACTCAGATAATCAAGTTCAAAGCAGATAATGTGGACTATCTGTTTTGATATTCTGTTTTATATGGCAGTGTGGAAGGGACATACACTGCCATATAAAATTCAGACTATTTGCTTTGAATTGGATTATATGGTAGTGTAGATTCATATAATGTGGGTTCTCTGCTTTGATAATATAGATTGTATGGCAGTGTAGAAGGGACCTTAGTGCCTCACTCTATGGCAGAGGTTCTCAAACCTTTAAAGTTATAGAGCCATTTTTGAAGCAAAAGTTTATTGCGGAGTCCCAAGAAAAGTTTATAATGTATATATATCAGGCATGGGCCGGGCCAGTGGCAGATGGATGGAGAGCATTTGTGTGAACTAATTCACACAGTGCAAAAAAAGAAAGAACAATACAATATTGAAAATGAAGAACAATGTTAACCAACATAAACGTAACAGTATTTCAGTGGGAGACCCCGGGGGCCATCCAGTCCAACCCCGTTCTGCCATGCAGTAAAAACACAAAAACACAACAGATGGCTGCCCAGCCTTTGTAATAATAATAATAATAATAATAATAATAATAATAATAATAATAATAATAATAGCAGCAGCAGAAACCCCAGAGGCCATCCAATCCAACCCGCTTCTGCCATGTAGGAATAACAAAATCAAAGCATCCCCTAAATGGTGGGAGAGAAATTGGGTTTTGGAAACAAAGAAAGTGGGGCAGCAAGAAAAGAGTCTGGGTGGTGAGAGAGGTGGGGGAGAAAGGACCTGTGCCTCAGGAAGATGCTGCTGCTGCTACTGTTGTTTCCAGCAGTTCAAAACTTTATTTTCCCACTTTTTCAAGAGGAAAGAGGAGGCGGCTTTGGGGAGCCCCTCACTATCCCCCACTGAGCCCCAAGTGCTCCCCAGAGAACCCCTGCTTTATGGCATCAGAAGCCTGCTTCCTTTTTACATGGCAAACACAGAGAACCAGTGTTTCCCAACATACAAAGTGAGAGTAACTGATTGGTATCTTCAAATACCAACATACATGTGCTGGAATTTGCAGTCTAGTCACACCTTCCAGATACAGGGAAATGTAAAGTTCCTTATAATGCATATGTTTTGAGAAATGCCCATCCACTTCTGGCAAAAACATTCACTCCACAGTGCAAAGTAAAAATCTATAGATGGATGACACACGAACATGAAAACCAAATCTAATAGGAAAGCTGCATAATTAATCTTACCCTGCTATGCAGTGGCTTCTGCCTTTATCACATGCAATATTTTTGGGTCCCTGAAGGTTCTGATGTGATATGCTGGGACATTTTGTGGTATGGAGAGCAAAATAATTATTGGTGGAGTCTTCCTGGAGACAGTGGGATTGTCTGTTTGGAGGAAACACAGATAACCAGTTATGCCAAGGAACAAGGGAGAACATTGTCAACAAATAGATGAGGTTCTGACTGTTTTAATACATTTATTCCTACCTTCTTGGGATTTCCTCCTCCACTGCTTTGGGCTTAACTGATTCTCCCTCAGCTCCTTTCCCATTTTCAGAGCCGTGAAACTGCTGCAAGAAGAATTAGGGAAGACTGCATTTTAAAAAGGAACACTGACAACGAGGTGTACTGTGTTCTGTGGCTCAGGAGTATTTCTGTAGCATCAGCAGTGTTCATAGAAGGGGTGGGCAAATTGTGACTCCTGGGACACTTCTAGCCTAAGAGGCCCCAAAGGTTTCAGTGCCTGCCATTAGAATGAAACTTTTGCATCTCCTCAGAGGTGTCAGGGAACATACTCTTGGTCATGTTTGTCTCAGGTTACACTGGAGTCAAAAAGTGCATGTTGGGAGCTGGAATACAACAGACAAGGAAATTGATAAATTTCCCAAAATGCATTGCAATTGCATATTGGAATGACAAAATCTTCCGTATTGATCAGCCTTAATAAACACAGTTTAATATACATTTATTATTCTGAGTTCAAAAATACAAAATATTTTAATAAATTTGTGGATAAATTCAAAACTATGCCCCTGAATGGAAGGTGTGAAATATAGTACAAGATGGCCAAGTGAATATCATAGTAAGTCAGGATTATGAGAACAAGCAAGAAATTGTTTCCTTGCCAAAAAAAAAAAAGCTCATAGTAGAATAAATTATTTACCATTAATTGCCGGGGAATAACTGCAATGCTGACACGACGACGAGCTGATCCCTACCAGGAAAAGGGAGAATTCTGGTTAGCTGGTCTATAGAGGTGATGGCAAGCAACATGTCCTTTTTTGTATGTTCAAACCTCTTTTCTAATTATTACATTTTCATTAAAAGAGACCTCTATTCCATTTGCACATGTGCCTATAATGGTACATGTGCAAGAGCTATTCTTCCCACTGACCAGGCAGAAGGAAAACTTTTTTTTTGCTTTCCAATGTCTAGCAATGAGTGCCTTTAAAAATATTGCATTCATTTAGACCTTATCTGATTAATATTAAATGCAGCTAGCCCTCCATATTTATGGGTTTCTTTTGTGGATCTGGTTATTAACTAATTTGATTAATATGCTCTCTATAAGAATCTCTAGGTCCTCCAGTGTGACCCCATAGTTAACTTCTGGAGGATGTTGACCATACAGTTGTGCTGGAGGAACTAGAGATTTCTAGAGAGACCACCTCTCTAAATATTTGTAGTTCCTCTAATCTAATTCTATAGTCAACATTTGGCATTGTCTGACGAAAATGGATGCTTCTGGCTGCCCTTTCAAGAGAATGGTAAGATAAGATGATGACTGGCTCATGTGCTTCCTACTTCTATGCCATAATTTTAAGATTGGCTTTGTGCTCCATGGAGCAGCTAAAAAGCTCAATTCAGTCCTTGTTCTCCATCTCCTTACCTGCTGAAACATTCGCATTGAGGGATGCTTTGGTCTCTGCTCACCATCATCTATGGAAACAAAGGCAGTCCGTTAAGAAAAAGCCACAGCTCACATATTAAAAGTACAGTAGAGTCTCACCTATCCAACATAAACGGGCCGGCAGAATGTTGGATAAGCGAATATGTTGGATAATAAGGAGAGATTAAGGAAAAGCCTATTAAACATTGTGGAGAAGTCATAGTTATTATGTTTGATTTTAACTGTTAGAGTATGCATTTGTGTTTAGTTGACACAGTAGCTGAAACAGAAGCCATCTTGTTTCAATCCACAGTAGTGCTATTACCAAGGAGACGGAGCTGGCTAGCTCACCAGAGGGAGAAGTGGGCGGAGCCAAGAAAAGAAAAAAGTGGGAGTTTTTAAAAAAAGCCAGGAGTGCGTGGCTGGAGGCTTTTCAGTCAAGAAGGGCTGAGGAGACAGGCCTGGCCAAAATCTTTAGTCAAGGCAGACTAAAGGGAGCCTAGTCAAGATCTCTAGTTGGGAAGGACTAGTGATCAGGAATTTGATCGGTAGTAGATCAAATTAAAGGCTTTTATTGTAGTTGGGACATTGTTCACTAAGGAGCTCAGCTGAGGTTAGAGTTCACTACAATTTATATCATCAGTAGGAGAGTGAGAGTGGAATTACTGGTGCGGTGGTTATAAGAGTTATTAAACCACTTGTTTATCTAAAGTTCCATAAGTAAATCAATCAACCTGCAACCATAAGCTTTGTACGCAATAAACTTGTTGTTCTTTGTTAACAACTGACTCATTTCATCTAATCTGTGTCTGTGGAGCCAAATTTCATCGGTGATAATTCAAAAGCCTCACGTTGGTGGCAGTTACCTTAATAAATCACCTAATTGGGGAAGAGTAATAGTCACAGTTACCTCAGAAAGGGAACAACAACACAGAAATCCCTAACTACAGAAACAGAGGCTGGGATCTTGAAATAAAGATCACCCCCTGTAATTCCCCTCCTATAAAGGTGATATATATATAATCTAGAGGGATTAAAAGATTCAAAAATCCCCTCAGCAGTGGAAGCAGCATTTACAATTTGCTTTGACACCATTACAATTGGATTGAGTCTTCGTAATTAGATTAAACCATCCCAATTGAAGTAACGTCTTCCCAACATCAAATTAGGTTATGATTTTACAAATTAAGCACCAAAACATCATGTTATACAACAAATTGGACAGAAAAAGTAGTTCAATACGCAGTAATGCTATGTAGTAATTACTATATTTACGAATTTAGCACCAAAATATCACGATATATTGAAAACATTGACTACAAAAATGCGTTGGATAATCCAGAACGTTGGATAAGTGAGTGTTGGATAAGTGAGACTCTACTGTATGTGCTTTGCATACAACCGGTGCTATCCATGGCACATCTAGTTATTGCTATGAAACCACGGGCTCAAATCCTGAACAGCTGCTGTTGAAATGCTAGATCTGATATAAAACAACTTCTGATGCTCCTTAAGGCAATTTTAAAATCATGTTAGATCCTGTTTGGGGTGAAGGGAGCTATAGTCCAACAACATCTGGAGGTTTCCACTCTGCTCTTCTCTCATTTAGAATATGCTTCATGCGACTGGCAGCAAAATACAAACTGGGACAAGGAGAAGTCCACTTCTGTAACAAGATCAAATGAAATATGAATATATTATGTGTGAGTGATGAATGAAAGAGAGCTAAATTTTGAAGACACCAGTCTGTAGACTAAGGCCTGCAAACCATTAACTACCTGCTTAGGAATTGTAATTAAAACCTGCTAATGAGACCTGAAATAGTTGACCTGCCTGGTAAACTGTGATAAGAACTGTGACTAATAAGAGAAATGTTTATATCTGTTAACATCTGTCAACATTTGCTGACTTGGTGAACTTTTGGGGCAGAGCTGCTTGTGTTTGCTAACACCAATCAAGAGGAATCAACATCTGTTCCAGGAAACAGAGCCAAGATAAACCTACTCCAAAACATCCCCCAAGCAAATGGACAGACCTGGAGGACATGCAGGGGGATACAATGGATAGATATTCTCTTGATTTCTCTAACAAAAGCAGTGGAAGATCTTCATTGGACTTTTATTGTGGTTGATTTAAATGGATGAATTATAATCTCTTAATTTAATAAGCCAAAATATTAACAAGACTTTCATTTGCACCTACAACCCCCCTCCCTTAATTTTCATAGCTATGGTTAAAAAACAGAACATTTCTAATGAACTGTGGGTTGCCATTTCAGATTGAATAGGAAACTATGGTTATACTTTTACAATAAACAAGTGTTCAAACAATTGTTGTTGTTGTTGTTGTTGTTGTTTATTCATTCAGTCGCTTCTGACTCTTTGTGATCTCATGGACCAGTCCACGCCAGAGATCCCTGTTAGCCGTCACCGCCCCCAGTTCCTTCAAGGTCAAGCCAGTCATTTCAAGGATACCATCTATCCATCTTGCCCTTGGTTACTTTTTCCTTCCATTTTCCCCAGCATCATTATCTTCTCCAAGCTTTCTTGTCTTCTCATGATGTGGCCAAAGTACTTCATCATTGCCTCCAATATCCTTCCTTCCAGTGAGCAGTCGGGCATTATTTCCTGGGGTATGGACTGGTTTGATCTTCTCACAATCCAAGGCACTCTCAGAATTTTCCTCCAACACCACAATTCAAAAGCGTCTAAATTCCTTCGCTCAGCCTTCCTTATGATCCAGCTCTCGCATCCATAGGTTACTATGGGGAATACCATTGCTTTAACTATGCGGACCTTTGTGGCCAGTGTGATGTCTCTACTCTTCACTATTTTATTGAGGTTGATCATTGCTCTCCTCCAAAGAAGTAAACATCTTCAAACAATTTAACAAGATATTAAAACAGCTTTAAGATCCTGGCTTGTTCTAAAACTGTTCGTCATAGTTCGTCAAACCTGCACAATGGTGAAGAAAGAGGTTCTTTTGGATTTAACTGCAATTTGCATAAAGTGAGGAATGACAGACAGGAACTTATTCACAATGATATAAAATAATCTAAATACAGTCACTAATTTGCTTTACATTAAGCTGCATGGCTTTCACAGTTCTAGTGTTTTATTCCCACTTCCTTTAGGTTTCCAGAGATGGGCCCTGCCTTGGCTATACATTCAACTCAATTTTTTACTAACAGTGGATTCTCAAATTAAATTGCAGTCATGTTTGCCAACATATGGCAAATCATGGAAAATATTAACTTGTAAAGCACAAAACTATGCAGTAGAAATATGCTAGGAAAACATGACTAATCATACCTTTCTGGAGCATGCCTGCCATATATGTCTCAATGTTTTGAGATGATTATTACTTCTTAACACAGAATGTTTCAGGTGGCATGATATTTATGTACAGAAAACATGCAGCTGGAAAATGAACACAGAAATATAGACAGCCATCCCTTCTCCCTCCATCCACAGTTTTAAAGCCCTGAGCAGAAAGGTCAGAAGGAAGATGGCAACCATATTCAGAAGATCGCAGTTACATTCAGAATGGGGTCAGGCTGTTCCTTTATGTCTGCCTGCTCAATATAAGGCTTAGGTGAACAGCTTAGGTGAGCAGCACAGCTGCACTATAATAAAACTATAATAAAACTTTATTTGTATTCTGCTCTATCTCTCCGAGGGGACTCAGGGCGGATACAGTGTGAATCATGCTTTGCAGAGAGCAGGGATGTACAACTGGACTGACTAATTTGTGTAAAAGTTGCCTCTGAGTCCTACAAAGATCTTACTTCCTTGGCAAGACTTGACACCCAAACTTTAACAAATTGATTTGTAATATCACGTAATAAAATCCCTCATAAGATATTGTGAGGAAAACATAATCAAGAGTTGGGACAGCCAATGTCAGATTTCCTCATCTTTTCTACTCATCACAATGAAACAATAAAATAACAAAGCAATTCTTACTTATGACCAAATTATGCATGAAGTTAAAGTTGAAGACAGTGGCAAGGGATGTAACCCCTTGTTCTCCTGCTGAAAATCTGAAAAAAATTGCTTCTGGAGGATTTTCTTCGAGCAACAGAGGAAGAATGGGTTAAACCCCAATGTTTTAACTAATTAACAAGCTTTCTTAAATTGCTGCAATATAAACTTTTAAGGTTTTTTTGTTTTTTTAAAAAAAACAGGATCAGGCTAGTGGTCTCCAACAGAAATCCAAGATCTTGAATTGGCACATCATCTTATTATCCTGATAAAGGCTATAGAAAGTGGGCTTTCAGCTCTTAAGCACTAGTAATCCTGGAACCAATGAGCTTGTAACCACCAAGTAAATGGCTAATTGGTACAAGCTTCAACTGTCAGAGGTCACTTAATCAGCCCTCTAAATCGGAGGCTCCAATCATGACTTGGAATCCTTGTTTTGGATCTATAACTCTTAGAACTCCTCAGTCGCTTGGCTAATTAATTATGGGATCCATAACTTTAAAATATTATTTTTAAGCTCTGCTTCTAGTAATCTAGAATCAGTGGCATTGTCAGAAGACCCAATTCAAATTAAATAAGATTTTTTAAAATCATGTCAGAGGTGACTTGAGAACATACATTGCTCAGGGAACGCCCGGATGTGTTAGCTGGGAGGCTTCTCTCATGTCCCCGCAAAATATAGCTGATAGACAGGAATTCACCCCGTCTTGCGGATTCAAATCGGCAACCTTCAGGTCAGCAACCCAACCTTCATGTCAGCAGTTTAGCCAGCACAAGGGACAGGGTTTAACCCATTGTGCCACCGCAGCTCCTATTTAAATAAGGTAAAGAAGCACAAGCTGAAAGTCGCAACCTACAGGACCAAATGAAAGAGTTTTGCTTGCAAAAATAATGTCAATGGCTGGGAAAATAATGTCAGTCTGATGGATTATGAAGTAGCTTCAGGAAATAGGTGAATTGGTGTGGTTGGAACTATTAAAAACCCTAATTTTGGGGAACATGTTTAAGTTGAGCTAAACCGATGGACAGCAAAGACTTAGAGCCTTATTACATGAGCCTCTTATACCATTACAATTGCTTTCTCTGTAAAATTCTACTCAAGCAAAATTGTTTTATATCCTATCACATCTTCAGAACCATTGTGTGATTGCAGCATCTATTTGTGTTAAAATAATATCACACACACAGTATTTTGGATTGCCCTCCCACTATCTCCCCCAAAACATTATCCTTGCCCCTTTTCATTGTTTATGGAGACAATGTCATCCAACACGTTTCAGGTACCTTTACAGCCTACTGGAATGTCCACAGAGCCTTGTGTTGTGTGGCCTCAAACAGACAGAAATGAGGTCCACCCAAATTGTCCCAGGAATCTGCTCCAGTGATAAGTGTTTTTTCATTCCCAAGATCTTGCACAACTGTACATCAGCCACTTTACTGCATTTCTATTCCCACATTTCTATTCCCAGAAGCAAATACAATCCTCTGCATGGAGGCAGGCTCCACCTCACCCCTGTTTTCTGCCAGCTGTCGGTTGCGGGAGTTCTGCTGGATCAGCCTCTTCATCTCCTCCAGCTCCGTGTGCTCCCTCAGGTGGTGCCTTTTCAGGTTCTCTACATGCTGCACCATCACCTCCGTTGCTCTGCTCATGCGGGCCTCCTGAGGGATTGGAGGAAAGGGGTGATTAAAACAAAGCAGTAGAGCAGTCAGACAGTTCTAGAACATCCAGTGCAACCATCCTGGAGGAAACCTCAACACAGATTACCAAGCACTTCTCCCACAAATGGTACAATATAGCTCAAGTGTAATGTTCTCAGTTACTAAAATTTGCATTGATTGATGGATATTGCACTAGTACTATTTGGCATTTTTGTAGACTGTCTGAAGTACATTTCTTATTATTCCATATTACAGACTGTTGACGGTGGGCTGGATTGCTGAAGAACCTAACAGTATATATATGATAACTGCCTCAAAAATTATATATGCTCAGATATGGAAGGAACCAGATATCCTAACACAAGAAGAACGATTGAGGAAGATATGTGAAATAGTCTAATGGGCTATGCAGATATAGGAGAAATCTTTGACTAACTTTACAAAAGATTGGGACCTGTTCCTCATTTTTTTCACAACTACGATGGGGGCATTTAACCATTTATCAATTGTCAGGTTCATAAATTAGCAGACTGTTACCTAAAGTAGAAATGTGATCACATTATCATTTAAAGCAAATGGATGAATAGTGGATAACAGTAATCAGAGAGTGGAAACTTTGTATGTTTTTTTCTGTTTTGTTATCAAATAATTGCTTCGTTGTAGTTCAGTTGGAATGGATAATATATTGTTGTGTAGTTTTAGTAATTTGGGCATTTATATATCTCTAAATGCTTGTTTTATTTTTTCTCTTTCTTGAATATAAATAATAATAATAAAAATACCAACAACCAAGCTTCATAGTATGACCATTCATTGTATAAAAGTAATAGCAAAATGAAAACTCAACCAGAGACTTTTGGAAAGCAGTTCATAGTTATTGCATTATATTAGCTTTCAAAGCAAACATGCACTTGGTTCTCTGCACTCAAGGAGCCTATATCTATACATTTAATTAACCATGGTTTGAAAAGATTTTTAAAATTCTAAAAAGCAAGCCTTTATTTTGTCATTTTATATAAGGGGCACCATTTTAATATGTTATTATATATAATGGGATCTGAGCATCCATGGATTTTAATATCTACCAATGGTTCACTGAACAAGATTTTATTTCAATGTTCTGCAAGACCTCAGTACAAAAATGCTTCTATCATTTTTTGGCTGTTTAAAATGTGGCAAAATCATGCAAAACTACCAAGAGGTTTTGCTATATTATCCATAGTGAAATGACCACTTTCAAGTATCTGTTGGTTCTATCTACTAGCTACCTTTGGTTCAAAATAAACTTAAGCAAGCCTGAGCAGCAACTCTCTCCTTCCACTTATTTGTAAACAAGATCTTTAAAAAGCAGTGCTAAAATAAATCACAATGTAGAAAAATAAAACAAAACACATTCTGCACCTCATTCATGCCACCAAATTGCTAATAATTTCAAAGTATTGCTCATACATTAATAATGCATGTTACAGCTGATTAAAATTGAACATGGCATTTCAGCTTCCCACAATGCTTAGGAACAGCACACGAGAGGCACTGTGGAAAATTAAAATTGTGCTTTGCAGATTTTGTTGCACTACATAGCAGTTGCATCTTACAAACACTCAGCATAGTCTTGGCCCACTGTTAGGTCAGGCTACCTTTCCCCTTGACATCAGAATATCAATGTAATGAGATATCTTCATCAATGGGGGCAGTATAAGAAACAAGACAGCTTTTTCACATATGAAGATGATTTTGGAAGGGATGGAAGAGATGATGAGAAAGATTGTAAACAGTTAAAGAGCATGTTAGAAATGATGTGCAAGCCAATCTTCACCCTGTGTGGGACACATTACTTTATAGATGAGGCCAAATCAGACCAGCTGAGGTCTAGACAATTTCCCTGTACATATGGTGAGGAGAAGTCTAGGCTCAATATCCGAAAGAGGTTCCTCACCACTATCTTTTTCAATCATTCCAAACATTAAGAATTAGAAGTAGCAATGGTGGTAGGAATGCATAGGTTCGGACTACCTGCAAAACATTTTATCTTTACTGTGTTCTGATCTTACAGTAATGAGCAATATTGTAAGTAAATTGATGAGGCAAACATCAGGAAAGACCTGTCAGATTCCATGTTATACTCAAGCATAAGCCAGGAGACATTATTCTCAAGGGAATATTCTGTAACATCTTGAAGAAGTAGTTAATCTTCGTCCAAGGAGAAGGAACCTTCAGGGATGGATCATCTGGCCTGAAGAACTTCCTTTGTCTTTCTCTCATATCAGGTTAAAGATATTGCCGACTGAGATGCCTGAAAGTTATTGCAGTAGACAAATTTCTAAGATTTTCACATGACTATCTCCAATTTGGAGCCACGATGGCACAGCAGGTTAAACCGCTGAACTGTTGAACTTGCTGACCGAAAGGTCAGCAGTTCAAATCCGGGGAGCGGGGTGAGCTCCCTCTGTTAGCCCTGCTTCTGCCAACCTAGCAGTTCGAAAACATGCAAATGTGAGTAGATCAATAGGTGCTGCTCTGGCGGGAAGATAACGGTGCTCCATAAAGTCATGCTGGCCACATGACCTTGGAGGTGTCTACAGACAATGCTGGCTCTTCGACTTAGAAATGGAGATGAGCATCAACTTCCAGATTCGGACACGACTAGACTTAATGTCAAGGGAAATCCTTTACCTTTACCTATTTCCAATTTGCTGTGGTCTTAGCTGTGCCTGCTACTGATCCAGAGACTTTCCCTGATTTAACTTTTTCCTAACTTCTTAGGACATTTTTATACAAGAGGCTCAAGACTGGTTTCCTTTATATAAGTCAGTGATGTAAATGCAAGATCATTACTGGCAGGAATGTACATTTGATTTCTATTTAATGTTCTCTCCTGCAACAGCATAGAGATACAGCTCAAATATTAAAAGACCTCAGAGCTATTTTTATCTATTTCTGTCAAATTATGAGTCTTTCAGGGGGGAAAACCTAACCTGGTGGACAGCTCCTAATTTCTCTGCTGCAACGGTTGCCCTCTCGATTGCACCTGCCAGGACTGTTAGACTGCTCTTCAGGTGTTCTACCATTTCCTTGCACCTGCTGTCTGTGCAGGCCTGGTCCAGCTTCTGGGGGGAATAGAACAGAAGAAATACATTAATTCACATGTCAGTTCATTTGTGCGTGTCCACACACACACACATATACATAAATATGTAATTTTTTAAAAGTACAATTACAAAGAAAGAAAAAGAAGAGGGAGGGGAGCGAGAAAACACAGGCTATGAGGATGGGATAGGCAAGCTGATCTTATTTCCAAAATAACATTTTCTTGAAGCTGGCGTCATAAAATACATGTTCACAAGTACTGTATTTGTTCATGTATAAGTTGAGGGCAGGTATGAAGGACAAAATTATGAATTTGGATATGATCTGTGGATAAAGTTGAGGATACTTCCGCAGAGAGGGGAAAGTGCCACTATCATTTTCCCACCCAGGCATTCAAAAAGGCAATGGCAGAGAAAATAGAGGGGACTGTTGCTTCTTTTGGGTTTTCCCAGGATCAATGAAACACTCATATTTCTCCAATCTACTCAATGACAGTACATTACTTACCTGTGGATAAGTGGACCTAGGTTTTGGGAGTAAATTTTAGGCTAATTTTTCTAGACTTATACATGAGTATTTATAGTAGCTAAAGCAGTGAGAACTTCTGAACACTGAAAACAGATGCCTTGGAGTGCAAGTCTTTTGACAACAGTAAGAATTTGCAGGACCTGACTATATTGATTGTTAAAAGATTATATTCTGAGACACATGTAATATAAAATTAGCATATTATAATACATGCAACAAAAATATTGCAACCAGTGAACATGTCCAAACCATTTGTAGGGATGGGAACACTATTATTGGGTTAACCAGGAATCAGCCAAATCCTTAGTTGAATTTAATCTCAAAGACAAGATGATCAAATTCCCAGGATTGGCTCAAACGCTAACCACACATAGCAAAACCCAGGTGCTTGCAGGAACACCGAAACCTAACCAATTTTTTGTAGAAACTGGCTTGACTTCAAATGTCAATTGAATGAAGGCCCCATTGAAATTAATGTAATGAGTAAGTTATGATTTTAGTCCCATTTACTGAAGTGGGAGTGAAGGATCATGAACAATCTGGGATCAACCCATCTCCTGAAGGTTCCTACCAATCTATCCTCAGAGTAATCTGTATCTAGTTTTTTGTGAATATGCAATGCTAGTTATGGACCATGATTTTCATCCCAGAAATGCAACAAGAAATATTCAAAAGAGCCCAGGATTGGCTTCACTGACCTGCAACATTGTCTGGCAGTCTGTCAACTCCATCTGAATATTCTCCTCGGCTGTGTTTCTTGCCCGCTCTTCAACCTGCACCCGCCGTTTCAACGTAAACATGTCACACCGGAAGGCCAAAGCCAAGTGTGCAAAAGCTGCCTGCCAAAGAAGGCAGTTGGTCAAACAAACCATACTGATAAGAAAGCTCTACTGCATTCGGGCAGAGTCTTCAAGAAAAGCCTTTTATAGGAAAACAGAGCCTTCACTAGTACCATTAAAGTATCAAAAGCTTGGAAAGAGTTTTTATAGCCTCTGCTGTGAGGAAAAAATATAGGCAGTCCCCAAGTTATGAAAAAGATAGGTTCTGAAGGTTTGTTCTTAAGTTGCATTTGCATGTAAGTTGGAATGGGTACATTTTTAAGTGTAACTTCAGCCAAATATATAGATATAGATATAGATATAGCCATAGATATATAGTTTTGGATAGCCATAGATAGATAGATAGATAGATAGATAGATAGATAGATAGATAGATAGACAGATAGTTTTGGATAGCACAGGGAAGGATTGGTGATAAAACATCAGTTGAAACCCCTTTTCTCCATGATAATTCTTCCAGGAGTGAATTTCCCTTTCTAGGGGTAGATTTCTCTCACTTTCTGTTGTCTCAGCTCCATTCCTAACTATGAGTCGTTTGTAAGTTAGATGTTTGTAACTTGGGACTACCTGTGTGTAGACCATCTTAGGATGTGCCACTGTGTTTTGCTGAAATGTTTTAGATTCTGATTGAAAAAATGAATGCAATATCTTTTCTTTCTACTTCACTTCAACCAACAGACATGACTCATTTCCAATTTTTGCTTGAAGGCTAGTTGCGCTGATTATTGCCATTAGGATGCCCAGAAGGCCTGACTGACTGATTAAAAGAAAATAAGAAAGCCAGCTGTGAGACTACAGATGATTTTTACCATCATTGCGGTTGGTCTAATAAAAAATTGGTAAGCCTCAGAATATTTCGTGGAAGAACTTGAAGAGGTGCAGCGAATGGGTTATATTCAGTCAAATTAAGATAGCAGTACTCACCTCCACATCCTGCTCAGTCAAAGCAATCCTGCCAAGGAAAAACATACAAAGCCATGAAGGACAGAACCCTAAAGATTTGGAATGTAGAACTAATGCAGTTTGATATCACTTTAACTGCCATTGTTCAATTATGAGAGCTGCCAGAAAGTGTTGGTGCCTCATAAACTATAAATCCTAGGATTTCATAGCATTGGGCCATGGCAGTTAAAGTGGTGTCAAGCTGCATTAAGTCTACAATGTAGATCAGTGGTTCTCAACCTTTCTAATGCCACGACCCCTTAATACAATTCCTCATGTTGTGAGGACCCCCAACCATAACATTATTTTCATTGCTACTTCATAACTGCCATTTTGCTACTGTTATGAATCATAATGTAACTATCTGATATGCAGGATGTATATGCAGGATGTCACTGGGGAGTTGTAGTTGCTGGGATGTATAGTTCATCTACAATCAAAGAGCATTCTAAACTACACCAATGATGGAATTGAACCAAACTTGGTATACAGAACTCCCATGACCAACAGGAAATACTGGAAGGGCTTGGTGGGCACTGACTTTGGGAGCTGTAGTTCACCTACATCCAGAGAGCACTGCGAACACAAACAGTTATGGATCTGGACCAAACTTGGCACAAACTTATGCCCAAATTTGAACACTGGTGGAGTTTAGGCAAAATAGATCTTGACATTTGGGAGTTGTAGTTGCTGGGATTTATAGTTCACCTACAATCAAAGAGCCCCTTGAACTCCACCAACAATCAAATTGGACAAAACATCTCACACAGAATCCCCATGACCAACAGAAAATACTGGTCTTTGGTAACCTCTCTGAACCCCCCCCCCCCAGGGGTCCTGATCTCCAGGTTGAGAAACGCTGGTGTAGATGTATCTTTGGCAAAATTAAGCAAAGAGAAGGGTCTGTGATTTTCAACCTCCTTATTGATTTATGAGAAGTTTTAAAAAATCATACCCTTCAAATATAGTCCCAGGATTTATCAAAAAACAAAAAAAGAGGAAAACAATGAATATGTTGATATAATAAACGATGGTATAAGCCTTTAAATCATAAGATAGTATGAAACAGCAAAATCAAAACAGCATCTAAAAAGCTTAGGGAAAATAATAACTCATTTCCCTGGCACAGAAAGGAAAATAAGATAAAGGGAGCACTGCATAAGTGGCATTGGGACAGGAGCCATTTTCTCCCTTCTTTAGATTTTTTGGCTGTACAAACAATAGGTTATTGATATTGTGCCAAATAAATTTGCTTAGACATATCATTTTTCTTCCTTTCTGTTGAGGTCATTTTAGTGAAGATATAGAACTGGATAGAAGTAGGATACCCAATCCCTTACTGTTCATGGCTTTGTGTGTGTATTGGGTACAACCTTGATGCATCCTTCACCAGTCTACTGCCAGAATTTCTGGGCAAGGAAACTCAAACAGGGACAGTTCCAAAGGATTTTAGTGGCACTGTTATTCCATAACTATATCTCTATTTCTGTCTGTCTGTCTGTCTGTCTGTCTGTCTGTCTATCTATCTATCTATCTATCTATCTATCTATCTATCTATCTATCTATCTATCTATCTATCTATCTATCTATCTATGGACAGATCTATAAAAACAAAATCCATAGTCCACAAAAGAGCTAGCCAAAATGTGCAAAACACATCATGCAAGCTTTTGAAGCTTCAGTGGCTTCTTCATCAGGCAAAGGACATTTAAAAAATCACACAGGAAAAGAAAAAAACAGCAACAGTGTTAGAGTAACTTCTGCACTGGATGTTGTTTTGGTTTGGTTTAATATAGACAGGGGCCACTCTTATTCTCGGCCAGGAGAGGACTGAGACAAAGGATAGCAGGTTAAATTACAATCCACTAGTTTACAGTTTGCTGTACTTTTTCTCCTCAGAATATACTTGAAGGGGATAGTTCTGGCACTAATTTGGTAACACTTCCTGTAATCTTACAATATTCTTTGATATTCTTTAGCATGGATTTATATTCCAACAGCAGCTACTTACTTTCACCCAAACCTTGACATCACTTTATTAGAGCGAAGTACCCCAGACAATGGGTAGACACACAGAAGGTTCCTACCTATGTAGGCCCAGCCTTTGCAGGACAGAAAGCTCCATTAGCGCAGAACTCAACGAGTCCTCCGAGTGATCTGTATCTAGACAACAAAATACAAAATCAACAACACAGACCAACAAGCCAGACAAGGAAACATCAAAAACCCTTTGTTGTCCATGTAAGATTATCCTGGTACATGTAAAAATTCAAGGTATAATAGGCTAAGAATGATCAAAACCAGTTGATGTACTGTATTTTACATATTTGTTTTGAAGGTTGCCAATTACTACTAGGGCTTTATAGTTAGAACCCAAACTAAATCAACAAAGAAAATGTTGCCTCTAACATAACTTTTTGCTACAAAATAGAGTTCTTGTTGAATAATAATAAGTTTTATTTATATCCTGTTCCCTCTCCTAGAAGGGACTCAGGGTAGCTTACAGCAAGTAACAGTAAAAACAATGCAAAAAACAGTAATACATAGGTCAAATTAACATAACTTTAAAAAGAACCATTGCAATGACTGAAAACATGTTATCAACATCAAAAGTAACTGCTCTTGCTGGGAAAAAAGCATTAAAATGTTAAAAGCACCGATCTTACTAAAATACCTCCATTTAAGAAGACAATAAATAAGCAAAGAATGAGTTAACCAAAATAATATAGAGACTATCACTATCCCCAAATGCTGTTTCTTTTCCCCTAGCTCCATCTTGGGAACCAATAAGATTGTTGAATATAGTTGCGGTAGCAAGTGGGAAGCATGTTGCTGTTGTAGCTATTGTGTGCCCTCAAGTCATTTCCAAGTTATGGTATCTCTAAGGCAAACTTATCACAGAGTTTTCTTGGACTGAGAGGGTATGACTTGTTCAGTCATCCAGTGGGTTTTCATGGATGAGTTAGGATTCAAACACTGTGCCCCATAGTTCAATACTCAAGCTATAATGCCACTCTGCCTCTCTGAGGAAGGCAGCATATGGACAACACAGATTCAAGAGGAACAAAAGATTAAGAATGTAAAGAGGGCAATGGAGGCCAAGATGTTTTAGAAATCCCATGGCAGTTTTCCTTTTCTGTGTCTACTCTTATACTACAAACACTGAAATTCTGCATCATTCTTATTTCGTATGTATTTACTATATGCATTGCTCGCTCAAAACAAAGGTTCTCAGAGTAAATTTCAATTTTTATAGGTTGAAATTAAACACTGAAGCCAACAAATAAAAGCAATGCAAACATCTATATTTGTCTTGGGTAAGTAAACGCAACACAAGAACAATCCCATACATAAATGCATTGCTTGACAAGCCAATAATAGCTGCTCCATTCTAATATTAACATAAAAATGCTGAAAATTAAGTCAATAAACCTTTTAAATCTAAGCGAATAAAAAAGTTTCCTTGCTAAAAAATATTTCATTGTTGATACCAAACATGTCTCATGGGGCAGAACTATCCATAAAAGGATGACACATTACAGATCAGTCCTTCCATCTGAGTTTCTGATTTGAGGGGGTACTCAGAGAAGGGTCTCCAATGAATATCTTAAAATGCAAAAGGGGACACATAAGAAGGTATCCTGCCATGTAGGGCTTTGTATGTCAGAACCAAGATACTAAATTGGGCTTGGTGAATAAGATTTGCAATACATTTATTACAGTTTTGCTAGTAATGGGAAGGAGTTGGACACTCAAAATGGAATTGTTAACCAGTGGAAATTTTTATTAAAACTACAGAATTCAGAGGTCTCCACAGAAACTGCTCATAGAAATATATCTTCATAATCCACAAGGTTAGAAACTTACTATTTAAAATATTAAAAAGAAGTATTTCTGCAGCATGGACATATTCTGTATATGTACCTCACCCAGTATGTCCTTCCGCACAGACTATAATAGCAATCTTGAAATCCATCAAACAGTACAGAAGTAGATCTGAATATTATTTTCCTAGACTAGCTGGCCATGCTAAATAGCTTAATGCCATGTATGCTTTGCAAACTTAGACACGTGATTACTTCATTGCACATTCAGCAGTGCACGTTCACTTTGCCCCACCCACTCCATAATGCACATCAGCACATTTTCATCTGAACTGCAGTGTGCAGAAACTAGTGGCGACATGGTACAGGGAGAGTAAATTGTTTTGCTATGCTGTATATGGTGAAAAAGATTGTTCTAGCAAGATCAAATTTTGGTGGTAGAATTGCAAAATACAAATTCCTATAGTCTATTTAAAAGGTAACATTAAAGAAGAGTGTTACAATAGTAAAAAGCACATAAAACTAGGGATGTGCCTGCTGAATTCTCGTGGTCAGATATCACTTGAACTATCATGGTTATATTTTATAGAATTATTAAGATTTGCAGTTTGGAAGAATACTTCATAGAACTACAAATCTACAGGGGCAAGAAAACCTAGACTAACCTAACTGTCCTCACAATGTTTGGCTACTTTTAGTAAGTATTCAGGGTTTTCTTGGGTTAAACTGGCTTTGTCCTGCTTCAGGCAAAGTTGGGGGGTGTTCTGGAGTCTGATGGAGACTCCTGTAACTTTGCCTTCTGGACAACTGAACTGGGATGATTTGGACCGGTCCACTGATCAGAGCAGTGAAAACGGGATGGGTTGTGCACATGTCACTGCTGCTGCCATTCCCAGTTGCCATTCCCTGTACAATGTTGCCACTAGATTCTGCACACTGCAGTTCAGACAGAGCTCCATCTCATCTTTTGGCCATTATGGGCACCTCCTTCTTCCTGGCTGCATGGGCAGCTCTGGATGCCTGTAACAGCCAGGAGCTTACATGAGGTATGCATCTACCTGGGAGGATTAGTCATGTGATGGTGATAGTTCAGATGGATCAAAGCGGTCTCGGCCAGGCTGGATTGCATAGATGCCAATGCAGTGCTGTAACTGATTTAGGAAAGTGTGTATGGCCACTTCCATCTGGATTGTTTTTAGTCTGGACTGGCCACAGATGTACCAGCCGTAGAAGTCTCTGTCATGATCTACTGTGAATTCTCAATACTTCACAGAACTACAAATGCTGGGATTTTGCTGGATGCAGCCATATTAGTTAACATACTATGAATCATATATGTGTACGGATATTGCAGATACATGGTTTATCCTATTATGACAATACAACTCAAAGAGGAGATGCATTTACAATTGGATACCTCAGGCCTGTAGCTTTCATTTGGAAATGCCAAACAATTAAGTCCAAAAAGGTATAATTGAAAAAGGACGAAGAAGGACTTGGGTGGGAGGAACAGGTTTACCCAGGTGAATTCTGGGAAAGGGTAGAACAAGAATTGTGTGGAGCCCATTAAGGATTGTGCCTAGTGACCTACACATGAGCAACCATTCTCTTTGGGGTCAAAAAAAGGAACATGCAGGTCCTTTAGGGATGTAGAGAGTTTGAAAGAGAAGTTCACAGTGAGAAAGCAGAAGAGGCAGAAGCGAAATGAAAAAGAATTAAAATAAAAGGAAATGGGTGGGAGAGGATCTGCAAGATGCAAAAAATTAAAAGTAAAAAATATGAGGATAGTGATTAATGGAGGAAAAACACCTCCAGGGAAGGAATTCAAATGTGAAAGCAATGGCAAAGACTCACTCACCAACCTTCATCGCTCTCACCACTGTCTTCAAAGTGTACGCCAAGTTCTCTGCTGCCAGGCCTGGTCCTCTTTGCTTGTTCTTGGGGACTCCTAGCAGAAGGCTGAGGGTAAAAAGAAAACAGAAGCTACAATGGAATGTAAATGTGACAGTGTGAATTAGAATCTTGAGTAGTGGAAAAAAGGAGTGACACAGGCAATTCTCAAGTTATACAGAGGAGGCAGCTGAATAGGTAGAAAGAAAAAAGCAGTTCTCTAGATAGATTGCAAGTTAGCCATATCTCAGTTGCTGCAGAGGAGGGGGTAGGTCTTCATTGAATGGGCTGCATTATCCAGTTTCAAGATAGAAGGAGGAAAGGGACCTTGCAGATGCTCACTGGTGGTCAATATTTGGATAGCAAAATGAACTAGCATTGTTTTTCCCAAAATGGAATTTAATTTACTTTCCATTTAATTTAAATTTAATAAATGATTTCCAAATGTGCATCTGTATATAATTCAGTATGAAAGCCAGTGTGTAGTGTGGTTTGGATGCTGGACATGGATTCTGAGTAGGGGTCAAACCACACTCAGCCATAGAAAGCACTGTGTAACCCTGGGTCAGGCACATTCTTTCAAAAGCCTGGCTACTTCCTTTGTAGGGGAATCCTTGTTTGGCCAGCCTGAATTGCACTGAATAGTCTTGCATCTTAAAAGCCTGGCCACTTTCTACATAGGGCATCCTTGCTAGGCCAGGTTGAATGGGATGGAGTAGCCTCGTGTCTTCAAAGCCTGGGGGTTTTCCACTTAGGGGAAATCTTGGTTGGCCAGGTTGAATAGCACTGAACAGCCTTGCTGCTTGCAAGCCTGGCCGCTTTCTACCTTGCGGAATCCTTGGTTGGCCAGGTTAATAGTCTCGGTGCAGGAGGTATGAATGCTGCAATTAGCCACCTTGATTAGCATTTAATGGCCTTGGAGCTTCAAGGTCTGGCTGCTTCCTGCCTGGGGGAATTCTTTGTTGGGAGGTGTTACCTGGCCCTGGTTGTTTCCTGTCTAGAATTTCCCTGTTTTCAGAGTGTTGCTCTTTATTTACTGTCCTGATTTTAGATATTATATTGTTCTGCATTATTATACCACAGTAATTATTATATATTATATTTATAATCGTATATTATCTGCTTTGAAATGGATTATATGAGGCCCCTTCTACATAGCTATATAAAATCCACAATGAACTGGATTATATGGCAGTGTGGACTCAAGATAATCCAGTTCAAAGCAGACACTGTGGATTATGTGCCTTGGCATTCTGGGTAATATAGTTGTGTGGAAGGGCCTTGAGTCTACACTGCCATATAATCCAATTCAAATAAGATAATCTGTATTTTATAGGCAGTGTGGATGAGCCCTAAGTGCATTCTGCCTGTGACCTGGGCGCCATTTTGGTTGAGGGAGTTGCTAGGACACGAAGGGCGTGGGGCCTAAAGGCAGCAGGGCCTACCTTTCTGACTGGCAGTTAGGGGGAGAAAGGCTCTTTCTCGTCCTCTGTAATTCAGACTATTTTTCTAGGTTTTTAAATTGAAAGACATAGATTGGATGACTATGTTTTTTGTGGCCAAATTTGGTGTGATTTGGTTCATGGTTTTGTTGTTTACTCCATAGTAAAAACGCACACTACATTTTTAAATATATAGACGATTTCACATCTGACTGCCATGGCACCATCCTACAGGGATTTGTAGCTTACTGAAGCATTTTAACAATTCTCAGTCAGAACACTCTAGTGCCTTACCAAACTATAATCTCAAGTTTTAAAGGAATGGAACCATGTTAATAAAGATGGAACCATAATGCGCTAACTGTATACTGCAGGAGTCCTCAAACTTTTAAAGTGGAGGGCCGGTTCACGGTCCCTCTGACTGTTGGGGGGCTGGACTATGATGAAATAGTCCAAAATTAGGATTGTTATTGTTGTTGTGTGCCTTCAAGTCGTTTCAGACTTAGGTCAACCCTAAGTCTAAAGTTCAGGACAGGGGCCAGGTAAATGACCTTGGAGGGCCTCATCCGGCCCATGGGCCTTAGTTTGGGGACCCCTGGTATAATGTAAAAGTGCCACAGATACACTGCTAGAAGGGCCTTATCAGCACCACACAAATCCTATTTTTGAAAACAAATAAAAAAGTAAAAGGAACCTAGTCCAACCTACCTTTCTTGTGCTCTCAGAATTTTCACTTTTCTCCTCACCCGTCCTTTCTAAGTTGTCTTCTGAACTGGCCATTACTCCTACAAATAAAGTGCAAAAAAAAAAGGCAAGAATTTTATTCATCTCAGGTTCTGGTGTGTTACTGCTTCTGTCAAGTCATTATAGATTGGAATTCTCACTCTCAAAATCAGAAGCCAGCAGGAGAATTAGTGTTATCATTGGACTTTTGCATCCTTCAACGAAGCATGGTAGAATTAGAAGAGAAGCAGGCTCTGATGTTCATTTGTGCCAAGTGAACCCTTTCCAGTAGCACAAAGGACAAGGGGCAAATTACAACAGAAAAGCAAAAGCGTGCTATTGTTGTAGACAAACAAGTTTGCTCTTTATAAAGAGAGTTCAAATAGTGTTGTGTGTTCATTATTTGACTGCAAGACAGGGTCAGAGAATGGTCCTCCAGACATTGCTGGACTGCAACTTCTATTACCTCTCACTTATTTATGCTGGCTAGGGCTGATGGTACCTGTTGGTAACAACATATGGAAAACAACAAGTTGCTCTTCTTTGGTATAAAGTGCAAAGCAACCAGGTGGTCTTAAGAGTCTTTGAGTGGGTGAAAGCCTCATTTCAAGTAAGGAGTTAATGCTTATTTGAGATTTACTTAAACCTGAGAAGATGGGATTGTTGGGTTATCTAGCAATCATGCATGTATTTTCAATGTGGGATGGTTTGTGTAGTTAGCTTGTTTGTCGCTTAGTAACCTGAAGCCAAAGCTGCATTCCAAAGTCGATGGCACCATTTTAGGGGTTTTGCATGTAATGTGGGAAATGGGAGTATACTTCCTGGAGACATACAGGAAGTTACATATGCCTTTAGAATTTGGGGCATAAAAGGGGAGACTTTCTTTTGTTCTCTTTTTTCCTGCTACTTCACCTCTTCCTGCTTTTTGATCCAGTCATACTGCCTGATGTTACTTGTTAAGAGATATGTAGTATTCTGAACTGTATTCTTTTTGGAACTAAGATGTTTTTACCTGTATGACCATCATCATACAAGATTGTGAGTAAAAATATTTTTACTATTTTACTTTTGATGTCTCTGATGCTTATTTTATGCGCATGACTCTTTTAAAAGGAAAGGGAGGCTGGCTATTTTGTCTTTTTCTCACCTCTGCTCACATAAACCCCAAGACTTTTGTATTTTTGCTACTCTGCACCAATATCTAACCATACTGGTATCTTAATTCTAACAGGTTATGAATATACAGTAGAGTCTCACTTATCCAACACTCGCTTATCCAACGTTCTGGATTATCCAACACATTTTTGTAGTCAATGTTTTCAATATATCGTGATATTTTGGTGCTACATTCATAAATACAGTAATTACTACATAGCATTACTGCGTTTTAAACTACTTTTTCTGCCAAATTTGTTGTATAACATGATGTTTTGGTGCTTCATTTGTAAAATCATAACCTAATTTGATATTTAATAGGCTTTTCCTTAATGCCTCCTTATTATCCAACATATTTACTTATCCAACGTTCTGCCGGCCCGTTTATGTTGGATAAGTGAGACTCTACTGTATTCCTAATAGACATAGCACCAAAGACAATGATCAAACCAGACTGACCAGGAAATTTCAGGCTAGAACCAGTCCAAAAACTATTATAATCAATCAGAGGTATCTCAATATAGAAGGAGGCATAACAGTAGTAGAACCATCCTCTCACACCTTGGAAAGTCTCTAGTGTAGAGACTTTACAAGGCAGCACTATCCAGCAGCACAAATAAGCCACTAATATGGAAAACTTTCATGTCAGAAAAATAAAAGGGAAAGTAATGCTGAATTTTCTTGTGAAAGCAAGGGTAAATAACCAAGCAGACACCATTTTAAGTAGCCAAGGCATGCAAAATACATTTGGGTAAATCAGATCAGCACTTTGGTTCCACTGTGGCTGTGAAGTGCTATGATGGAAGATAAAAAGAGAGGGCGAGTGAGACAAATTGGGAGTGATAACAGAGCAAAAAGCGACTGGATATGCGTAATTGAGTTCCTATTGTGTTCTGTCTGAACAAACAGGAGCCTGTGAAGGCTGTAAGGTCAGTGATCTGAGCTGTGCTTTTCACAGTTAGTGATTAAGACATACCAGAAGAATACAGGCCTAAATATCCTAAAGGTATTAGAGCCTATCTGATTTTGAAAGTTGAGCAGGGTCTGTCCTGGTGAGTACTTGAATGGGAGACCACTAGGTGATGTCAGGCTCTGTTTCTGAGGAAGGAACTGTCAAAGCCACCTCTGAGTATTTCTTGCCAACACAAACCATACGAAATTCATGGGGTCATTATATATTGACAGGTGACTTGAAGGTAGATACACAAGACAGAAACAATTCATTCCACTTGTATAATAAGTTGAAGAGGTCCCTTTTAGCAAAGCACCTGACACCACCTTGCTGAATTAGGATGCAAACCCTTAAGAGCATTGAACAACTGATAAGCGGTGAAACCCCAACTAACACAGTAGGCTTCTGCCAATCCTAACAAACCATTTCAGGCAGCTGCCCCATTGAAATGAGGCACAGCCCTTGCCTTGCCTAGAGCTACCATCCCCATGCTGCCCTGTGACCTTACCTCTGCCCAGAGACAGCACAAGCCCATCCAGATCCACTGGCTGCTGCATCAGCCTTTCTTTCCTTGAAGGGTAAATAACAGGATAAATTAATGATCGCAGGGCTCCACTAGCACAGAGGAGAGTGTTGTGCTCAAGCAGACTTGTACAAGATTCCTCTAACTGATCACCCTGTCACAGTGTTACAGTCCCTGCAATGAGAACCTCTGAACATCCTTGAGCAGGATGGATTTTAAAGCAGAAGTTACTTCATTCGGGACCACTTTCTCCAGCACGATCCATTTCCATGGGGTGCTGCAGCTGCAGGCATTGCTTTGCAGTCACCCTCTTCCCTCCCACACAAGCATCACCCACAGATGCTGCCTGGCATGGACTCAGCAACCTTACCTCTGCGGCACCACACCATCTCCAAGCCGGCCCAGGAGGCTGGCAGCCAATGCTGCAGAGTTCTTGCCACAACCTTCTCCTCCCTGGTAAACTGGACACAGAGAGGCTCCCTGTAAAGGCATTTCCCCAAAAAACTATGAGTCACAAACCCACAGTAAGGTTTGCATCTATCACATTTCCACTGCACTGGCAATTGGGCCCTGCAGTCTTCCAGGCAGCTAGCTGTTAAGTAAGTACCTGCTAATCCAGAAGATAGGAAAACAAGTTAAAGACAGAGAAAGAGGGCCATCTGCTGAGAACATGTAGAATTTCAACCTCATTGGAATCAGAATGGCAGGAATCATCTGGCACAACTACCTCTGAGTATTCCTTTCTTTTAGAAACACTATGAAATGCATGGGATTGACATAAATCAACAGGCAATTTGAAGGCATATACGCAAAAAAAGGGGCAAACATTGGATTGAAAGAAAATAATGGGATCTATCTATTTGGCTGGCAAATAAGGAGCCCCGGTGGCGAAGTGTATTGAAAAAGCACTGAGCTGGAGACTGAAAGGTCCCAGGTTCAAACCTCAGGAGCGGCGGGAGCGGCCGCTGTTAGCTCCAGCTCCTGCCAACCTAGCAGTTCGAAAACATGCCAATGTGAGTAGATCAATAGGTGGCTCTGGCGGGAAGGTAACGGTGCTCCATGCAGTCATGCCGGCCACATGACCTTGGAGGTGTCTACGGACAATGGCAGCTCTTCGGTTTAGAAATGGAGATGAGCACCAACCCCCAGAGTCAGACATGACTGGACTTAACGTCAGGGGAAAACCTTTACCTTTACCTATCTATTTGGCTGAGGGCAAAATAGGGGCATGGCTCCCCCATTAAGAATTCTGGCTCCTCCTTGAATTTTTTTTCTTCATTCCCTGAATGTCTAACATTGCAGAGTGAGATGGTAAAAATTGTTCACACCCAGAATTCTTATATTTACTGCATTTGTATTCCATAGGTAATAGCAGCTGTTCCTTTTCTTTAGATGCCTGAACTGTATTTCTAAATGCTCAACTGAAGTGTTGAATTACTTATCTGGAAATCAGAAGCATTTTGGCTTCTTCATGATTCTGCAAGTGAACTGCCTGGCGACTGTCATTATGATTGTTATCAGACCACTTCAGCCCTAGCTCTCAAACCCCTCTTTCATTCAACGAGAAGCTGCATCTTCATATTCCTACCTCTTCCTTTCTCTGATATGGGATGCTCTTTCTTATCAGTTTGGTTTCAGTTACATAACAAGAGGGAAGGGAAAATAAGTTATTTTGGTCTTCAGCAGTGACCAAGGAGTGAGAGAAATGTCTGTTAATATTATTTTGTATTTTTAAAAAATACCAGCAATCTTATTATAGTATTATTTTCTTTCTTGTGGTTTTCTAGTGGATACTAAAAAAGCAATTGCACTGCACACTAAAACCTACATTTTTGCATCCTTTCCATGCTCTCCAACTGACCAATTTTGGCAGGTTTAGCTCAATTTAATTCTCTGCAGTCCCACTTTCTCAGCAACCTTTAAAATGCTCCAGTTTTTGTGACCTCATTCCACTTCTCATCTTTGCTCTAGCTTACTTCAATTGCTGTGTTCAAAATATAGAAGTAGTTTGCATTCAGTTAACTCAGCAGGAAGAAGAGAAGACAGAGTCTTGCCCTTCCTAAACAGAGTGCATATATTCCAGAATCTCTCTGCTTAAAATAAGAGTTTGGTGTGTTGTCCCCATTACTATCCTTTGCCTCTTGTTGTCAAAACACATCTTTTTGACCACACTCTCATGTGGCTTGGTTGCAGGTATCCCAGTTTCTAATCTATGAAGTCTTGGATGGCAATGAAATTGTTCTTACTACAGAGGTAGAAAATGGAGACTGAATAAAGCGAAAGAGAAGTTAATGGCACCAACTCAAGTTTCATGCAGCTTTATGAGTGTCTAATCCAGAGGTCTCAAACTTGGGTCCTCCAGATGTTTGGGTCTCGAACTCCCATTGGAAAGTCCTAGCCAGCTTTTCCAATGTCCAATTGTAGGAGCTGAAGTCCAAAACACCTGAAGAGCCACAAATTTGACACCACTGGTCTAATTCATAAGATTCTTAGAGTACCAAATGCCTTACCCATTTCCAGGCTTACTGCTGATAACCTTTCTACCTGACATACAAAAGCTAACTGGGTCATGAGTAAAATATTATTTGTGTAAATTTTTCCAATTTACACAATTAAATGGATATATTCCGCTTTAACTGTCATTGAACCATCTTATGGAATCCTGGGATTTACAATCTGGGTATTTATAACTGAGCTAGAGAGCTTTAGGTCTCCCAAACTACAAATCCCAGAATTCCATTGAAGACAATCATGGCAGTCAAAGTGGAATATAGTTAATAATAGAATCCTTTACCACAGTGTGGTCCAGCCTTTAGTTACCCAAAGGCCAATCAAACCTTAGTATAGGAATGTGAGGGCCAGAGACATTCCAGAAAGAAAACGTTTCTTAAAAACCTAAAACAGAAGAAGGGTAAATGATTTTTTTTCAAATGTTAAATTAAAATATTTTTCCAATAAGAAGGGCAAGGGCCAATAAAAATGAATTGGTGGTCCACATGCAGGCCACGGGTTGGACCACACTGCTTTACCACATCCAAGTCATTTGACTAGTTTAGGAAGCTGAAAGCTAGTTATCATCTCACAGGGAAGAACAACTGAAAAGTTTAATGACAACAGCTTTAGGACTGACCCACAATATTTTCTATCTGAGGTGGCTGCCTCACTTTGCTTAACAGTAGGGCCAGTGGAATTATCTTAGTGTTGGTGAGTTCCGTTCCCTTTGGCTAATAGCGATAAATAGTCTAATCAAATCTTTCACTAACCCAAGTTCCTAAGAAGTTTACAAATTTAGGGCAACTTCCAACAAATTACAGTCCTTTAAGCTGAATGTTTACCATCATGTATATACCTGCAGTTCTGGATGTCTTTAAAAAAAATCCATGATAGTATACATATAAGATTTCCAAAACAGATGGGATATCAATGTAGAACAATTGTCATGTGCAAAGTGAATTTGTGAAAGATCTCTCACTGCAGTTTTCATGTCTTGATATTTGTACTTATAATAATAATAATAATTTTTCTTACCCGCCTATCCTCACAAACTCTCTTTAAAAGTTACTGCTTTACTTCCCGATCTTATGAATTGGCAGCAAATGTGTAGCTGCACAACTTTCAGCTAGCCAAACTCAATAAGAAAACTCTACCACAAAGTTTTGAAAGAACAAAAGATTCAGAGAGATGAAAGATGGGAATATGCAGAAAGACAGCCCATGATGGTGAAATACAATATCTTGATGCTTTATCTCCAGCCCCTCTTTGGCCTGAGTTACAACTTTGTGACAATGTTCACTATACTCTTTAATCAATGTGGATTGATCAAATATTGCTTCTATTACATTTGGTGTAAAATTCAAAGACATGCCATAAAGTACATTGTTGATGTCTATATAATTTGTATTCGTAGATATTACTTATTCAATACATTTCACCAGAATTTCAGCAACTTCCAACTTCCAAACTCAGTCTGGAGCTATCAACAGAAGAAGTCCACTTCCTGGACACTTCATAGCTAACAACAGACATCTGAGTACCACACTATATTGCACACTGATTAACTTCTAGATGTATTTTCATGCCTCCAGTTTCTCCCTTGAAAACACTAGCAAATTCATAGTTTTGAGCCAGTTCTTCTGACACAATTGCATTTGCTCAGCTCACAGAACAAGAATGCCAAATTCATGGAATTACAATTAACTATTTGTCAAGCCACATTAATGAAGTGAGGGGGAGAGGGGGGGCACTACAACACAAGAGTTGTACCCAGGACCAATCTATTACAGAACGGACTGAAGACAGGAAATGGCAGAACTACACTGATGGTCACATGCAGTTCCCAAGTGAGAGCACGCAGATGTATCACCAGTTAACTACCTATTCTGGACAATAATGCTGTCCTCAAAGGCTCTTGGTGGCAGGCCTTTACTGGCTTACAGACAACCTTCCAATCTCAAACAGTCACTTACCTGCAGGATGACACACAACACAACATGGATGGGGAGACAGGTAGAAGACCAAGGTGCTAACTCTGCCCACATATCTACTCAGGAAATGACATCATAGGACCTAATTACATCACATAATATTAGAGGTACTTCTCTTGCTCATCTTCTAGTTTGATACATACCATCCACTGCCAACAATCCCTTCAGTACTCTACACTGGGCAAACAGACCTGCCTCTGTGCCAGAGGATAAATGGATATACAAAGTGGAATATAGAGTTGAATAGACAAAAAAACAATTGCAGAACACTTCAGTCTTCCTTGGCATTTCATTTCTGACCCCAAAACAACTGTTCGAAAACCCAAAAACTACAAAAGAAGTTTGGATAGAGAAATAGCAGGATTGGAATACTGTATATCCACAAACTCCAGTCCATTGAAAGCAAGTTGAACAATGGCTTCCTGGCACAGTGCACATATTATAACACTGGTTGACACTCCATGCCATGAGGGCTCTCTTGGCCACTTTATCACATCTGCTTTCTGGTTCCCAGTCAGCATCTCATTACATAACAATAACTTCTTCCATCATACATATGGTTATCTACTCACTTTGACTTTGGATAACATCTTTCCTCGAAATCTGGCTACCAGTATTAAAATTAACTCTAAAATCAGGACAGTAAATTTAAAAAACAGCATTCGGAAAACAGAGGAATTCCATATATGAAACAATCAGGGCCAGCTAACACCTCCCAACAAAGGATTCCCTCAGACAGGAAGCAGCCAGGCTTTGAAGCTGCAAGGCCATTCACTGCTAATCAAGGTGGCCAATTGCAACATTCACACTTGCCTCAAGCAGACAGGAGTTCTTTCTCCCACCCTGGACATTCCACGGATATATAAACCCCACTTGCCTAGATTCCAACAAACCTCACAACATCTGAGGATGCCTGCCATACATGTGGGTGAAATATCAGGAGCTTCTAGAACATGGCCAAACAGCCTGGAAAACTCACAGCAACCCATCTTTCCTCTTGCCTTTGTCTCCCAGCATCCACTGTTAAAACTCCATTTGTCACCATATCACATAGCATTTCTATGGCTATTCATACATTGAAACTGCCTATAAAAGGTCTGTTCTAAGGCACTTCATTTCATAAACATAAGGAAGTAGATGCTACTAACGTTTTTCTTTTCTTTTTCAAACCAGATTCAGCATAGGCACATAGACTAGGTGCTATTTAAATCATATTTAATTCAGCACTAATTGAATTTGATTCCGAGCCTTCTTCCTGCTCTCTTTCCTCCAACAGGTGAAGACCTTCTTATTCAGGCCAGCCTTTGAGGTTTCAATTATGTGGCAGTAATGCCTGTGAGTGGTGTGGTGTTTCTTATCTTTTATCTGTCGTTATGTTTTAAATATGTTTTAACTATTTTAGGCATGTTTAAATGATATTGTTATTTCTTTTTCTTTTAGATTTTAACTTAATACAGACAGTCCCTGAGTTAAAAACATTGGACTTACAAATGGCTCATAGTTAAGAATGGGGCAGGACAACAGGAAGTGAGAGAAATCTACCCCTAGGAAGAGAAATTAACTCCTGAAAGAGTTATGATGGGGGAAAGGGGGTCTCCACTGAAGCTTTATCACCAGTCCTGGGTTCCACAACAAGCCAAAATGTTCAAAATCTAATTATCACAGGGACAGAAAGTGAGGTGAAATTTTCTGAACAGAGGAACAGACAGCAAAACAAAACAAACACCACAGGGGTGTTAACCCTTCCCTATGCAATCCAAAGCTTATGTACATATGCATATGCATATACATATACAGTACATATACACATACATATACCTTGGAGTTACACTTTAAAATGTACCTGTTCTGACTTACAAATAAATTCAACTTAAGAACAAACCTACAGAAGCTATCTTGTTCACAACCTGCAGACTGCCTGTAGTGTTTTAGAATGACTGGAAGATGGATTTTACCCTGGGAAAAAGGTGGGATATCAATTCAGTTAATGATAACAGTAGCATACTAGCCCAAGAAGTGTAACCAACATTTTCAGGCCTGTGTATAAAACTACTACCCCATGGAATCTTATGCTTACTTTGAAGGCAAATTATCTGTGGGAAGTTATTATGGTTCAGCAATTGGCCATATGAACCAGGCCATTATTCACACAGAGAGACACACACTTAAGAGATTTGCAAACACTGCCACTTTTGAAGCCTGTGAAGTGTCAAATTTAAGTGGCGAACGATAAATGCAGAAGACAAAAAATAATAATGATAGATTACAGATCAAAATGCACTATAAAAACATACATGGCAGCTATACACACATGGACAATATTTGAAACTTATCAAGGCTAGTATATGTGGGAAGATTTAATTTTATTTAAAATACAATTCCTTTTTTCTTTCATTAAAGGAGGATATAACCATATGCTCTACAGTTTAATATTTTATAACATACAAGACATAATCCTCTTTCCAACCTTTGAAGAACAGAGATAATGAAGCGAATTTACTTACAGATTGGCTGTAATAATGGCTGCACTGAAACTATGCTTTCTTCAAGATGTCCAGATATGTCCTGAAAAAGCCAGAACTTGTTGCTAACAGTTGGGGGAGTTGCATACAATCTTCTCCCAGCCCTGTATTCCCAGAAGGAGCAGCCATATACGAGCAATTTTGTTCTGCAAAGAGACCGTCATATAAACACCCTCATGAAATACATACCTCTTTGTTTTATGAAATATTTCCACTTGTTTGGTTAAAGAGAGCTTCCAGGGTCACAGCAAATGCTATTTATTCTTTGGGAGACTTCATCATGCTACAGACAATTCTGTCCACGCAGAAAGAGCAAAAAGTACATGTGAACCAGCATGACTAACTTAACTAGTGCCTCATTTCACCTTCACATGAGTCTTCCTTCCAAGGATCCCGGAATGGCTTTAGAGGCGCAGCAGAAAGAACGGCAAAGGAGGCAGGGGGATACTATGGAGAGCTCATAGCTGTTGCAGTAGGACATTCTTTTCTTCTGAGAGCACCTGTTTATGACAGATCTTTCCTCACAGCCTGTTCATCATCACTATAATGCACAGGAAGCTGTTGGGAGCTCCCTGTGCCTAAGCCTATCCTGCAGAAAAAAGCAGAGATAATCCAAGCCAAGGGCAAAGAGCCGAGACAGAAAGGCAACAAGCAGGAAGGGATCGGTTGATTTAGAAAGTCTTCAGCTCTTCTCGATCTAAGGACCCCAACCCACACTTCAAGAGAACAGGATAAAAGAGGAGGCAGAGATGTGTTATTTTTCTTCAGGAGTTGGTTTGTTCCATTCTTTTTGCAGCACATTGATTTCTCTACCTGAATGAACCTGTTCCACATGGGTTCAGGAGAGGTAGGCTTTTTTCCCCTTCAAGCTACTCAACATATGCTGTATTCATGGTCATACTCTCTCTACAGCAGCTGAAATAAAACATTTTATTCACATGCCGACGAGCTACGTCACATGCTAAGAGGTTAGGAGGAAAGGTTTACTTATTAAAAGAGTGATGGGCAAACTGCATACTCTTTAACTGACCTGATTTGGCAGGAACAGTTCCAATTAATCCTCTGTCATCCCATGTTTTTGTCTTCTTTGATAATATCCCAATTTCTTTCTCTTCCACCCACTTTCCCCCTTTATTCTCAGCTTACTTCAATTGCTTCAAGCTGACTTCAAAGTGGAAAAATAGTTTGCACTCAAACTCAGTGGAGCAAGAGGACAGGAGGAGGCCCTTCCTAGTAAACTCAGGCAAAAGCAAACTGTTCCAGCCTCTCTTAGGCTGTAGGTCCTTTCTAATTAATAAACTTTGTCATCTTGGTCATGCTCTGATGCTGCTGGACCATATATGTCACAGTGGTCATCTGTAAAATGTTTAAGGGTATAGAAGTATAATCTCTGAGGTCAGCCAAAGGGTCCGGACACCCTTTTCCTGACTCATCCCTTCCCCCCAGGGATTTTCTTCTAGAAGCCTCTGGAAACAACAGTTCAACTTTTAAGTAGACTCACTAACATTTTTTAACATCAATTCTTAAAAACCAGAAGTGGAATTTTAGCTATTGCCAGTTCTGTTTTGGGCCATTCTTTTGGCCTTCACAGGGTCCGTGGGTAGACAGACGTTTGACCTCTAGAGACATTTGCCAATACCAATCTGAAATAACTGTATTGCATAATTTTTAAAAGCCAGACTCATGTGACGCCACACCATGTAAGGTAACTTCAATAACATTTATAGTACACACAGACAAACATGGAGGAAAACAAAAGATAAAACAGCAACATGTCTCCATTATCTACCATCTGTTCTTTTACTATGAGGAAAGTTTCTCCCCGTGTCTACTTTTGCCTCCAATTCTGCTGTATTGTTCTTGTCTAGAAACTCCCATTTTCCCACATATCAAGCCATAACATCAGTCAGCTGGGTTCCTAAATCATGTTTGGAGATGCTAACCACCTTCAAGAATATTTTGCTTTGATCTTGGAGAAAAATATGTGGTTTTCTTCTCTCTTGAATCTCATTTCAAAGCTCACAAGCTCTGGTCTTAATTACACTAAATTGAGACACTAGCAAAGAAACAAAGGGTGCATCTACACTATAGAATTAATGAAGACTAACACCACTTTAACCCGCATGACTCAATGCTATGTAATCCTGAAAGTTGTAGTTGCATAATGTCTTTAGCCTTCTCTGCCAAAAAGTGTTGTTGCTTCACAGAACTACAGCTCCCATTGTTTACAGTATTGTGCAATGCCAATCAAAGTGGTGTCAAACTGCTTTAATTTTACAATGCAGCTGCACCAAAGAGGGAGAGTCCACATAGTTTTGTCTCAACATAGCTGTGATCTCTGATCTTTGCATTCAGCTTTCCTCATCTAAATATGAAATATAAGAATAGATGACCTACCTGGATAAGGATATGAGTATTGTCACAAGGTATAAAAAAAAGTCTACACAAAGGCATTCCCTTCCTGCAGGAGGGAGCATTAAGAGTCCAAGATGGAGAGGCAGGGGACAAAGGTTTATGCTGTGAAACCGACTTGTGGAAACCAAGCACTGCTTTTCTTGTTGCCCCCCTGAAAGCAGACTTGCCTCTTGCCAAACTGAACATCTTTGGAATGCACTTTTACAGCTACTGGTGAAGCCCCTTGTTTATAAACCGGATGACTACCGTCTTGTAAACACTGTGCTGGTCTTTCTAGCAGTGAGTTAGTGAAGCTGAAAACCTGATTTTGCTTCAATTACTTCATCTCATCTTGGAAGGAAAATGCCATTATGTAGCTGAAGTAAGTAGTGGGATATATTGCAAAGGCTATAAATATTGACCTAACAGGGCAGCCTCCACAAAATAGATCATTTCAGACAATCACATCAGCATTGTTCAAGGCATTTCAATGGCAGCTGTCTCCTTAGGAACCTTAATCAAGGCTTAATTTGAATAAATTGTGAAAGGTTCATAGATGATGTATTTAAAATGTCATGGTTGAGTGCTACAACATAATAAAGCAGTCAGATATGTACACACACACACACAATATAATACAATATACACATATATGTATCATTGAACATGTGCTGTGAGCATTTAATTGTTTATTGATTAATATGCTTTATTTTCAATTTACATATTTATAAAAACAATGAAACAAATCCATATACATGTATATATGCATGCTCCAATACAATACCTCTGAACATCTATACAATATTCGTGTTTGGTTATGCTCTCCCCTCCTCCTACCCCTCCCAATTTAGTGACTTCCCGTCCCTTGGGTTGGAGACATTCATATATAATTCTGTTCTTCCTTCCTATTACATTGTTTGTCTGTTCTTCCTTCTGGCCTGATGTTTATTATTTATAAATTCCCTATATAGATTCTAACAGGTTAAATTATGAAGCCATCTACAAAAACTTTTCCTTCTTTCTTTTTTTCATAGTTTAGAAATGGTTCCCAGTCCTTGATAAATATTTGTTGTGTTTTTTTTCTTTGTTCATCATTGCTAATTTGTCAATTTCTGGGATTTTAAAGACTTTATCTATTTTTCTATTGTTGGAAGGTCTGCCTTCTTCCAGAACTGTGCGCAAACTGTTCTTGCTATGATTATGCAATATAATATTTTATAATCACAGTTTAGTGGTTTTGTTTGGTTATTTGACATTCCCAATAAAATTATTTCAGTCTCCAATTGTATCTTTGAATGAAAAAAATTCTTGCTGTGTTTTTTGTTATCTTGCTCCAGAATTCTCTTGCTTTTTTACAGGACCACCACATGTGAAAGAAAGTTCCTTCCTGTTCTTTAGATTTCCAGCATTTGTTGTTTCTTGCCTTATACATTTTAGCTAGTTTTGCTGGAATTAGGTACTAAATTCACAAAATTTTCTCTAAGATCATAGCATTGAATTTTCTTTAAGTCAATAGTCCACATTTTTCCCATTTATCTATATCTATGGTGTGCTTGACATTTTGTGCCCATTTCATTATACAATCCTTTATCAGTTCTGTTTCTATTTCCATTTTCCGTAATACTTTATATTTTTTCAATAAGGTATTATTCATTAGTACACAGTTCCTTTTCAAATTTCGATTGGTCTCTTTCGAATCCTATATTTTTACTGACTACTGCAAATCTTTCTTTCAGTTGCCTATATTTGTACCACTATAGATGAAGTCCTGCATCCTTCAGTTCTTCTTGTTATAGCTCAGCTGTCAGGATCTGGCCCTCCACAGGAGACGGAGTGGGACTCAGAGGCTGATTTGGATTTTGAGCCTCTCTGTGATTTGGATCAGAGCCCAATGACTTTGCAAGTGCCTGAAGTTGTGCTTCCAGAGGAACAGCTAATTGGGGAACATTCCGATGTTAACTCAAGGCTGGATTCACCAGATGGAGTTGTTGTAGGGGAGGATGTGTCTTTTGGTCGGAGACAATCTATCTCACAGGATAGGAGTCAAAGGGAAGTGCTGAGAAGAAGTAAACGTTTGGCTCTCAAGCACTGTAATGAATAAACTTTCCCATGTGAAGCTGTGATTGCCCTGGATCTCATTGAACGGTAGCCTTGAGGTTTCCTTAAAGGGACCTCATTCCTTGTTTTCGTTGCGGTGTCAACATTGCCATTCTTGGGAGAAGCATCTCCATTCCTGCCTCTTGATCCTTGCCTTGTTCCCATGCCGTTTCCAGGATACCCAGTTGGAGTTCGTGCCTTGTGACTCTCGAATATACCCCGCCTTGTTACTCGTTTCCCTGCTTTCCAAGGAATACCCTCCAGTTGTCGTTTTGCAGTGTCTTGTCCCTGATTCCTGCAACTCTTGGCTGCTTACTGACATTGACTCTTTGCTGGAACTCATTGAGTTCTGTTTGTGGATTACAACTTTGAAAGACTTTGAAGAACTATCTTTTGAACTATTGTGGGCATTATATGATGGACTACTTACTCTATTGACTCTTTCCGCTGTTTGCTTGCAAATATATATATATAACCCTCAATAAACTGTTTTGTTTGAACACCTGGCCCCAGTGTGGTTTTCAGACTGCTTTTGTACCTTTGGGGTTCAACACTTTTTGAGTTTTTAGTCTGTATTTTTTATGTTCATGTATTATTAATCTCTGTACGTAATCCAGGGTTCTCCTTTCTCAGTATTTCACTTGTAAAAGGCTTCTTCTGTTGAATTGGTGATTAAAGTCTATGTGTACTTTTGCTTAGGCATGCCATCCAAAACGTAGATCATGAACTTCTAATTTTAACAGTCTCTCATTTCTTCAGGTTAGCCAATCTTTCATCCAAACTAGCATGTATGCTTCAAAGTACAATTTCAGGTCTGGTAACCCCAATCCTCCCCTTTGCTTTTCATCCTTCAGAATTTTGGTTTTAATTCTAAGTCTCTTGCCTTGCCATATGTGTTTGGTTAAGTCTTTTTTCCATTGTTTAAAAAGAAATAGCATTTTTTGCTAGTATATTCATTTTGATAGCAGATATTCTTCCCAACAGTGACAACTTTAATGTGCTCCATCTTTGTAAATCTGATTTTCTTTCCACGTCTTTTCATAAGTGTCTTGAAATAGTGTCATATTCTTATTTCAGAGTGTTATTCCTAAGTATTTTACTTTTTTTCAGTTTGTAATCCTGATAATTCTTTCAACTTTCTCTTCTCTTCTTCTTTTCCAAATTCTTCTAATGTATGTAGTAAATTCTCTATGTTTTCTGTTGGGTCTTCTATTGTAACCACTAGGTTATCTGCAAATGCTCAATTTAAATGTTTCATTCTTAATTTTCAGCCCTTTGATTTTGTTTCTTCCTCTTTTATTGAGTGTTTCAAGGTTTAACTGACTGAGTCACTGAAATAAATCTGATCAGCTAAAATGTTACTCCTGAGAAATTTTTTATTACAGAATTCATAATAAATTATTGCCAAGAGCTATTCTCAAAGAGGCACAATCTCTCCTCACCCATATGCTGCTCTCCTTCACATAGGAGTCCTTTAAAAAAATATTTCCTGTCCTCATATTTATTGTCATTTTTCTGTGCCTCCAAGTTACGAGTCACAGTGAACCTATTGTAGGTTTTCTGAGGTCTTCCATATGCACAATTCTTAAAGCAAAACTATGCCTCCCCACTTCAGATGGATTGCCATTCGTATTCAAATGTATGCAGTTCTCATAAACTTTTTTTCATCCAGCCCAGCACCCTTCAAATACATTGCGACATGCTGGCTTGGGATGATTGGAATTGTAGTTAATCACATCTAAAGCATGCCTCCTTGGAGTAAGCACCTTCAAAACATGAATGGAGGAAAGGCCGTCTGATGAGAATATGCAGACAGCTCTCACTCAAATTATATTGCATGCAGGCTATCTTAATACCTGACATGTCACTCCAGGTAACAAAATGTCAAAGGACAGCCCTGCTTTCTGACCTATTTTTTATAGCACTGAACTACAACCATGATATAGCTACTCTTTCCAACAAAACTCATCCCCTCCCCAGCACAATCCTTCTTGAAAGAAGCTTTGTTGCTTTTGATCAGTCATAAGCTGCAGTGATGTCTGTCTGAGCATAAGGAGAAGCGGTTGTAACTGGCTAGAAAGGAGCTTCTTTGTGGGATCCTTGATCATCTCATGTGCCCAAATCAAGTTACACCATGATGGGAAGGTGGAGCTCTTCACAACTCCTCTTTGGTGCAGCTGAAAAGGTATGCCAGATCAGATCAGCAAACAGCAATGAGTCCTGGGCTTCTTTCTAGGATCTCTTTAAAGCAGAGGACTGAAGCCAGTGTGGTTTAAGCACTGGATGATGACTCTGGAGATCAAGGTTGAACCCTTGCACAGCTATGGAAATCCACTCAGGGATTTTAAACAAGTCACGCTCTCTCAGCCTCAGAGAATGAGAAAGACAAACCTCCACTGAACAAATCTTACCAAGAAAACTCTGCGATAGTTTTGCCTTTGGGTTACCATAATTTGGAAATGACTCTGAGCCCCAAATCTTGCACTTTGAGAGAATCTTAAAGGGATCTTTCTCTGTTGCAGAGGTTGTGCAATGCATCTTTTCACACATCTTTTATTCTATTGGTTACAGCTTTTGCTGTAACCAACTACTTCTTTGTGAAGCTGTTACTTCCATCAGTTTATTCTCTGGAAACAAGATATTGAAGTGCAAAGAAATAATATTTCAGTTGCACAAAATGAAATAGAGGGGATGGAAATCTCAAGGTAATTTAGTACTATTTAGTGGGAGTGGGGTAAAGTTTGGAATGTAATTCTGATCAGGGAATAACCTCTCACACTCTATCAGTGTCTAATGGAGTTGAAAGCACTGAGGCACTTCTTCAACATCAGGTTCCTTTTTATTGCTCAACAATAGTAAAAGAAAGCAAAGCCCAATTTCTCAGGAAACTGATTTTTTTTAAGGAAGACACAGAATCCTATGGCATATTAACATATTCGATTCTAATGCTTACCTTTTTTTGATTAAATTACCTTCTCAGAATTAGGGTGCGCATTGTGTGTCAATAGGGGAAGCATATTAATTGGATGTCAGAAGTTTGGATGGTGCCTTTCTGCCCGGAAGGGTGTCAGTCTAGATGTCCCTTGATGGTGTCTGTCCTATGATTTCTGTTCCTGGGTTATAAATGGCAGTTCCTAATTGGTTGCGAGAGCTGGACCATAAGGCAGGCTGAGCGAAGGAAGATAGACGCTTTTGATCTCTGCTGCTGGAGGAAAATCCTGAGAATGCCTTGGACTGCAAGAAGATCCAACCAGTCCATCCTCCAGGAAATAATGCCCGGCTGCTCACTGGAGTGAAGGATATTAGAGGCAAAGCTGAAGTATTTTGGCCACATCATGAGGAGACAGGAAAGCTTGGAAAATATCATGATGCTGGGGAAAATGGAAGGAAAAAGGAAGCGAGGCCGACCAAGGGCAAGATGGATGGACAGTATCCTTGAAGTGACTGGGTTGACCTTGAAGGAACTGGGGGCGGTGACGGCTGACAGGGAGCTCTGGCGTGGACTGGTCCATGAGGTCACGAAGAGTCAGAGACGACTAAATGACTGAGCAGCAATTGGTTCTGTCATAATAACATGGCAAAAGTTTATTACACTACAAAAACTGTTTTTGTGCAAGGGACATCGTCCTATATATATTATATAGCACATTTTGCTTTGTTGAGTCTCCAATTTAAGTTTCTGCCACAAAAATAAAGTTTCTGGAGTAGAACAACTTTTAAAGTAAAGACCACACAATGAAACAGGAAATAACACTTTCAAACCAGGAGATTTTCTTTATTATTAAAAAAAATTAAATAAAAATTTGAAATGAAAATTTGCCAAAAATATGTGGATAAGTCAAATGTTCTGAAATTTGGTGAGCTAACAGTGGTAAATGTATTCTATCATTATAGCACGTTTCACCTCAATAGCTTTAAAAATGAGGCCAATGAAGTTTCCCACTGGCAGTGCTGTCTTTCTTATGAAGCATGTGCGACCGCCATTAACAAAGTACTTAGGAGGATTCTTAAGTTTAGAGTTCTGAAAACTCTACCCCCAAAATTCGGAGACTTTAGAAAGACCCCTTATTTTTGAACACAGTTTAGAACCATTTTTTTAATCACACATGCTTACTAGTATATATTAATGCTATGATGAAAGTGTAGGGCCAGAGTATTTTTGAGTGGAAATTGTCTGGTCACAGTACTGTGTGGTGTAAAGCTTCCTGACAGTTATACCTCAGATCTCTATTATTTCCCACTAATTTTCCCCCCTCCCCAAAACTAGTTCTTTTTTGGAGTGCTTGTTTGGAGTGAATGTAATTCGGGGCAGTTTTACTCTCCTCAAATAAGTACTGCAATCTGGCACATCAGAAATGTTTAGCATTGCAATAGCAAACTAGTTTCTTCAAATACTAAGGTTTTATTCTCAGCACCACATCCTATTTCTTGAGTTGCTACTCTCATCTTCTGAGCCATAACTCTAGTGGATCTGCTCTTTATATCCAGAAGACACTCTTAACTTTCGATTAATAGCTATACTTATTCAAACACCTCTTTAATGCTTCCAATCTGCTCCTGCATGTTAGTGAGTCTCTATACAGCACAGGCCCACCTATTTTAATGTATCTTTTTTACAACCGTTTCTGGCTGTCAATTTAGTTCTGATTAAATCTGATCATGCAAATCTCTGTCAACACACAGAACAAGTCAGCCACTGGTCCACATAAGGAATCATTTTGGAGTTCAAGTACATTGTCCAGGGAGGAATCTCAAAAAGCGGAGGAAGATGACAGGAGCCCAAGAGTTTCAAACTGCACAACCAGCTTGGAGAAAGGATCCATCAGACCTTGCTTTTTTCTAGTAATGTAAAAGCTACTGTTGTTATGATGTGAGCATTTGCCTTCAAGTCATTTGCTGATTTATGGCAACCCCATAAAATTTCATAGGATTTTCTTTTTGAGGGGAATATAATTTCCAATATAAGACCTAACGTTCTCTCTAAATGCAGTGAAAACTTATATAGTTAGCCCTCCACATTAGCTGGGGCTAGGGGACCACGATCCCCATGAAAATGAAAAAAAAGTGAATAAATTGTGATTTTTTTTTACTTGAGAACTCCTCTCTAGAAGATAAATGGTAAAAGAATGATTGAAGGACCTAGATTCTTAGAGAGGTGTTCTCTCTAGAAACATCTAGGTCCTCCATCATGACTGAAGGAAATTGACTAGGGTCAAATCAGAAGACCAAGAGGTTCTGGAGAAAAAAACTTTTAATTTAATCTGTGAATAGTCAAATCATAGAATCATAAGAGTTGGAAGAGATCGCATGGGCCATCCAATCCAACTCCCTGCCAAGAAGCAGGAAATCGCATTCAAAGCACACCCAACAGATGGCCATCCAGCCTCTGCTTAAATGCCTCCAAAGGAGCCTCCACCACACTCCGGGGCAGAGGGTTCCACTGCCAAACAGCTCTCACAGTGAGGAAGTTCTTCCTGATGTTCAGGTGGAATCTCCTTTCCTATAGTTTGAAGCCATTGTTCCGTGTCCTAGTCTCCAGGGCAGCAGCAAACAAGCTTTCTCCCTCCTCCCTATGACTTCCCCTCACATATTTATACATGGCTATCATGTCTCCTCTCAGCCTTCTCTTCTGCAGGCTAAACATGTCCAGGCCAGCTGCTCCTCATAGGGCTTGTTCTCCAGACCCTTGATCATTTTAGTCACCCTCTTCTGGACACATTCCAGCTTTAACATTTTCCTTGAGTTGGGGTGCCCAGAATTGGACACAGTATTCCAGGTGTGGTCTGATCAAGGTAGAATAGAGGGGCAGCATTACTTCCCTGGATCTAGACACTATACTTCTATTGATGCAGACCAAAATCCCATTGGCTTTTTTAGATGCTGCATCACATTCTTGGTTCATGTTTAACCTGCTGTCCTCAAGGACTCCAAGGTCTTTTTCACTTACTGCTGTCAAGCCAGTCATCCCCTATTCTGTATCTTTGCATTCCATTTTTTTCTGCCTAAGTGGAATATCTTGCATTTGTCCCTGTTGAACTTCATCTTGTTAGTTTCAGCCTATCTCTCTAGTCTGTTAAGATCGTTTTGAATGCTGGTCCTGTCTTCTGGAGTATTAGCTTTCCCTCTCAGTTTGGTATCATCTGCAAACTTGATGATCATGCCTTCTAACCCTTCGTCTACATTATTAATAAAGATATTGAACAGAACCGGGTCCAGGACGGAACCCTGCAGCACTCCACTTGTCACTTCTTTCCAGGATGAAGAAGATGCATTGGTGAGCACCCTTTGGGTTCGTTCGCTTAGCCAATTACAGATCCACCCAATCTGCAAAAGTCAAAAGTGAAAATTTGGAGGGCTGGCTATATATGCTAAAGACAGATGAATTAACTTTTGTTGGAATGCCTGCCTTGTGAGATACCCCAATAAAGAAAATTGGAAAGGAAAAAGGGTGTTGTGCCCTCAAACCTTTTATTGCTACCTCACTATGGGGTTTTCTGGGCAGAATTTATTCAGAGGGTGATCGCATTTCTCTTCCTATCACATATTTGCATTCACACCCAATACAAAATCTGTAGGCGTTGAAAGTGATCTGTTGGAATTGAGACAGAAGTAAATCCTGGATTCACTATGTCCCTTATTTTGCTCTTATTAATGAGGTGTATTCTCCTGAATAGGCCACCAACAGGTTTTATAAAACCTTATCCGATGATGAACCTCTAAATATCCTTTTGCATTCTACTGATATATTATCACAACTTGTTTCTCTGCAATTCTGGCTTACACATTCATCTGAATGTTGCTGCTAGTAATCCCTAAATGGACCTCATTTTAACTACTCAGATTCCAAGTTCCAGAACTTTATAAATCAAAAAGCTACACAAGTAAGGTAGACAAAACCAATTGTATTGTTATTAATACAAGCGCTGGGGTTTCCCCATGGTGCTCTTGATATACAAGGCCCGCACGTTTTGCCAGTTTTTCTTCAACAAAGATACCAGGAAATTGATGGCCAGGTGGATGTTGTAGACCAATTCATCCTCGGTCATCTTGACATGGCCAACAGCCACAGCCAAACACAGCACCTGGGAGAGTGGATTAAAACATTCAGGAAATAAAGTGATAAAAGTTCAGGAAAAATAAGGAGGGTGTAGTACACAGGTAAAACAAATATGAAGATATGAAGCTGCTCCATTTGATAGCCTAGATGTATTGTATTGACAAATACATTTTAGGCATGAAGTTGAAGAGGATAGAAGTTAATCTAATTTAAATTCACACTGAATAAAGAATTGTTATATTAGAATGCTTGGTGTCTTTGTTTTTAGGCTTGTTTCTGGGAGTTATGTGGGGCGCTGATTCATTAAATCAGTAAACAAACTGAATCAGTTCTAGTTTCTTATATACGGTTAAAATGGTTTTGTATGGGCAAGCAGTTGGCGACTAGGTATATAGCCTATGTACGTATCTCAAATACTAGAGCTGATGGGAAAAACTGGCATTATTTTTTTGGAATCAGCAGGTCAAATATACCCAAGAAACAGGCTACCATTTGAGGCACTAAGATGTGTGTCGGCCAGTGATATCGATTTCTGCTAAAATGGGAAATCTGGCAGAAGAGGATACAAATGGTTTTAGGGTGAGAGATGGTAACAATTTCCTCATTTGTGAGAATCAGAACAAAAGTTTTAAAATGTAGAACTGAACACATTAAGCAATTTGTCACAGAAAAACTGTCAACTTGTACAACATTAAAGATCTTAGATCTTTTGTCCTTTGTCCTCTGCCTGCACTTCTCCCGCAATCAATTTAGGTTTTTTTTGAATAAGATAAAGCCATCTTAGTTGTAATTTTCAAAGACTCAGCTTATTCCATACAACTAAATCATACAACCCACAATCTAGATATGTAATTTATAGCTAGGTTTTAAGGAAAATCAAACAATACAATCTAAGCAAAAATGTGACCATCTGTAGCATTTTTTTAAAATCACCTTTTTCATTTGAAACTTGATAGTGGATTTAACCTCATCCATCTTTGATACCATGTTCTCATTGTGAGTGAGGAGAGAAGGAAACTTGCCAGCCTTGTTCAGTCCCGGGCCCAATATTCGAGGAATCTGCTTGATCAGGGACTCAGAGGCCAGGAAAGCATCGTACTTCTTGGCTGTTTGAAGAAAAACCCCGAAATTTAATATGTATCACTAAGATCACTGAAAACACAAAGGCTTACACCTCAGAGTACAGATATTTTCAAACGGCACCAAATAAGATTCACTCCTAGCATTTTTGAGACTCAATTTTAATGTCAAAACTTACAGTGAAGGATTAGCTGTTTACATACCCATTTGTGATGGCATCATATCTTAAGAGAAGCCTTTGGTATCAATTTTGTTTAGCCACTTCTACAAATTCAGCTTGTCATGATATCTGAATGCAAGTAGTGTTTTTCCTTCTCTCATCTACTTGTAAAATAAATACAGTCTGACACCCCAAGAATGAGAACCAATGTTTTGTAGTCTTTGGTGTTAAAGTGGGATGTAAAAACCTAGGTTTGTTCCTAATAAATAATTAAACTAGGTGGGTTATCCTGGATTAGTCAACCTGATCTACTTGCAAAGGGTTGTTCTGAGGACCACAGAAATACCCATGTATCTTTCCATAAGTCCACTGAAGAAACTGTGGGATATAAATTTAACTACTAGGTCCATACATTTTAACATAGTTCATTCAGTGATTCAGAAACCGCTTTCCAATTTTGCTCACCCAATTTCTTGACCAGCTTCTTGTTCTTATTCAGTTTCTTCAGAGCCTCTATGTCCATATGAGGGATGTCAACTGCTTTGGCCTCGTCACAATGCTGCTGATCCCCCAACACACAAACTGAAAACTTTGGCCGCGGAGCGGACTTGAGCCTAAGGGAAAGAGGATAGGATGTGACCAATAACCACATTGCACATCTGGCAGAGCAACACAAAACGTGAAAGATATGTTCAGGATCATAGCCGGAAAGCCTTACCGCTACCAGCTGGGAAGTCTTCATCCACCAGCGTTTATGTCTGGCTTTTAAAAATGGTCGGTGGGATCAGCACGACAGCCTCACCACACCTTCCCTCATGTTTTAAGACCCAGGGTAGGGGTCCGTCCAGTCACACCCACTTTACAGAGTGGGAGGATCTGAACTACCCGGGCAATTCAACATTACACCCAGCTACTATACACTGTAGCAGTCAACACGCTACAACTATGCAACAGATAGCCTGAACTCAGAGCTTCATAATAAGGAGCAGGGTGCAGGCTGAAGGCTGGGTGGAACAGGAAGAAATCCAAACCTGACGGTGCCAGAAAAACGCTTGTCCTTCTGTGGGTCATAGTTTTTCAGACTGATCTGCAACTCCACAGTCTCCAAGAATCTAAAGAAACAGAATGTGAAGCAGACAATAGGCTTAAAAAGAATTAGGTAACACTCAAAATATGTATATCCACATGCAATTGGGGCAAATTAAGCAATATAATCCACACTGCAGGAATGGATTAGAAGCTTTCACTTTAGAAGCATTTTTACTTTTACAGTTCAAGGATCAAGGATCCCAGTTTCCACTAGGCAATTTGGGAAGACCATGGCCCCGAAACATATTAATATGATGAGTGACAAATCTACTTAAATATAATGAATCAGAAAGAGAAACTTGCCCACTAGAAACATTAAGAGCAGTTACTCCTGGAATTATCACAGATTTAATTCCTTTTTGGGGGAAGAGATAAGCGCAAATCCCTACACTATATTAAGAAGCCTTTAAACCTCCTCTATCCCATCCAAAGGGAACAGGGCCAAGTTGCTCGAGTGGTTCACTGAGGGGCTAAGACTTGCTAATTCCAACTTTGTCTTTTCACGCTTAAAGCTCCCCAACTCTGCTCTGCAATTGGTACTACACAAAACAAAAAGCGGAGGGAAATGTGTTTATTTCAGACATTCAGGATCTGATTACAGTGTTCCCTCACTTATCGCGGGTGTTCCGTTCCAGGATCACCTGTGAAAAGTGAAAATCCGTGAAGTAGGGACGCTATATTTATTTTATTATTTATACATTATTTTAATAGTTAGGTGGCCTTTCTCCCTGGGGAGGCCCATGGACCATTTTGAACTGTTCGCTGTAAACCCACAACTCCCAGGATTGCAGAACCTTGGGCTCTGGCATTAACTTGCCCGTTCCTGGGAGACAGTGAAGCCTTCCCTACCACCGCCGGCGGGTCCCTTGTACTGTGCCCACCATATTGCTCTCGCTGCCTCTGCTCCTGCAGCCAGGGAATAAGGAACACTGCTCCAGCCGGGAAGCGTGGAGGACTTGGAAGAGGAGGCAGAGTCAATAATTAAGTCTACATGGTGGGCATGGAGCAGCCCTGAGAAGGAGCAGCAGCAGCAACAACACCCGTAAAAAGATCCAACAAGTTTCTCGCAAAACAAGTCAGTGAAAAGCGAACTGTGAAGTAGCGAGGGAACACCATTTCCCCACACTATCACATTAAAACAAGGGTATTTTCACTCAAATACTGCCTACTTTGCCAGCTGCCTTTTATTTCCTCATCCTTTGAGAAAGAACAAAGAATTGACAGTTCACAAGTACTGCACTCTCCTCTGTTATAAGGCAAACATAACCTGCCATGCTTCTTTGAAAGCATTGTGGGATAGAACCTTGGCTGCCACTGCTAAACTGCACTTAATAGGCAAGAGATGAACACAACATGCCCAACATCCTTCAAATTCCAATCCTAAAACTGGAAGGGAAGTGAACCCCTATAGGGCCTTTATTTATCATTTTGCATAGGATTAGTTTGTCATTCTGCCGTGAGCTCTCATGGATCAAAGTATTTCTAATCAAGCATTAAGAGGTATGAACTAGAATTAAAGAGGTAAACTTCTTACTTGCGTGGCTTCGTTTGGCTCCCCTGAAGGACTTCCTTCACCGCTTCATACAGCGTGTCACGGGAGACCTTGCTGTAAGGAAAAAACACAGTAGTTATGTGAAACATGTTTATTAAGGCACAATAGGAGTTGAATACACAATTCTCTGAAGAAAAGCTCTCATAAGAATACCGCTCTCAGGTTATACTGGACAAATAGTGAAATTTCTCTTATTTTCCATAAAGCAAGCACTGTGACAAAAGGCGAGAAGCTACCTTGGTTTGTATAGTTTTTGAAAGAGGAAATTTGCCATTTTGATGTGGCAACCCTGCCGTTTCTATCTTTTTTTATCATGAGATGCTACATGATCAATAACACTATGAAAGACAATTTTTGTTCCTGGGTTATACATGTCATTTGCTAATTGGTCCTGTTATGAAAACAGAGAAAAGGTTTATTAAACTGCAAAAACCTTTGCAGGATATCCTGCAGCACATTTTGCTATAGTTTTTCAATAAATATTTCACAGAGTCTCAACCAATTCAACAGTTTGTGGCAGCTACAAAAACAAAATTTCTGAAGTATAACAACTACTTTTAAAGTAAGTACCACACAATTATCAGGAAGTAACACTTTCAAATCAGGAACATTTTTTTTTTTAAAAAAGATTGTTACATAGTGTAATATGAGAGGGAATCCGGTTTCATGTACTACAAGCTTCATAAGCTTAAAAACCATATTGCATGCTGAAAAGGTTCCTAAAAAGTTTGAAGACAATATAACACAACATGCATGTTATGTTTTGCTTTACCACAAACTGCTTAAAGTTTAACGAGAGCAAAACTAGGTCTGCTCTACTAGTGATCTGGCCAGAGGCCTTGAGCATACAATGCATACTCAGAAGGAACATCCTGCAGTATCGCCCAGATATATTAAGGTTTTATAAGACAACCATGGTTGATCCAAAGAAGATGTTCAGAGTTCCCTATGCGTGTGTCTTGGGATGAGCCTTTACGTTGACTGTCAATGTTCTGGCAGTCCCCAGGTTACGAACAAGATAGGTTCTGCAGATTTGTTATATTATTATACAACTTGTTTAGAAGTTGTATAATACTAATATAACATTTAAGTAACTCCAGTCAAATCTACCGTGTTTCCCCGAAAATAAGACAGTGTCTTATATTAATTTTTGCTCCCAAAGATCCTCTAGGTCTTATTTTCAGGGGATGTCTTATTTTTCCATGAAGAATAATTCACATTTATTGTTGAACAAAAAATGAACATTTATTATATACTGTACAGTAGTTGTCATCACAAACCAGCATAACCAGACAAACTGTGAATCCTATCAAGAATTTCTTGTTACTACCATTATTTCCATGTACAACACTCTATGGTAGGTACATTTACCGATCCTGCATGCTCTTGTGTTCTGTTCGTCAGGCATGCTTCCAAACACAAACTTTGCTAGGTCTTACTTTTGGGGGAGGCCTTATATTTAGCAATTCAGAAAAACCTCTACTAGGTCTTATTTTATGAGGATGTCTTATTTTAGGGGAAACAGGGTATGTATGTTTTTAGGGTTTTTTTTGGGGGGGAATTAACACCCCTGTAAGGATGTCTTTTGCTGTCTATGTCCCTGTTCAGAAAATTTAACCTCATTTTCTGTCCCTGTGATAATCGGCTTTTACAAATGTTGGCTTGTTGTGGACACGAGGATTGTTGATAAAGCTGGCAGACACTGGCAACTTCTTCAAGACTGAATCTGTAATTGGGAGTCAAATGTAACTTGGGGACTGCCTGTATTTCAAAGGGTTTTCTTAGGTAACAAATACTCAGAGGTAGTTTTGCCTTTTCTTTCCTCTGAAACATAGCCTGCAGCACCTGGTATCTCTTGCACATTTCTCTCACATTTATGTACTAACCAGAATTAACTCTGTTTAACATTCAATATCAGATGGGATCTGGTGCCCCAGTCAAAAAGGCCAGTGGGTAAGAACTATAGAAACTGAGGTGCAGAAGATCTGCCTAATCTTTGGAGTACATCCATTAGTGAAAACAGATGCTCCTTCAAGATAATCTGCCAGGTCCCAGGAAGTCAGTGGTAGCTTCCCCGTGGGTTCCACAGACCCGATTTGCATGTTTTACTTCACAGGGAAAGAGAGCTCCTTTTCTCTATCTACCTAAACCTCTGTGCTTTTCAGAGAGAAGTGTGTGAGAGAGAGATATAACAGTCTATTAACTCAGGAAGCAGGCCAGGAAGAATGACCATATTTTCCAAATCAGGTTATATAAAGCATATGCAGGAACCCATTAGGCTTACAGTTGTACAGCTTGAGTATCCCTTTATCTGAATGTTTGGGACCAGAACTGCTTGTATTTCAGATTTTTGAATACAGTAGAGTCTCACTTATCCAACATAAACGAGCCGGCAGAATGTTGGATAAGCGAATATGTTGGATAATAAGGAGGGATTAAGGAAAAGCCTATTAAACATCAAATTAGGTTATGATTTTACAAAGTAAGCAAACATCATGTTATACAACAAATTTGACAGAAAAGGTAGTTCAATATGCAGTGATGCTATGTAGTAATTACTGTATTTACAAATTTAGCACCAAAATATCACAATGTATTTAAAACATTGACTACAAAAGTGCGTTGGATAATCCAGAATGTTGGATAAGCGAATGTTGGATAAGTGAATGTTGGATAAGTGAGACTCTACTGTATCTGCATATACATAATGAGATTTCTTGAGAAATGGGACCCAAGTCTAAACAGGAAATTCATTGACGTTTCCTATACATTTTTCGTACCTAGCCTGAAAGTAACCTTTTTTATTACTTTCGTGCATGAAGCAGTGTTTGAGTACACTGAACTACCAAAAAGCAAAGGTGTCATTATCTCTACTTTCCACATGGACAATTTTGGACCATTTCTGGGATATTCAATCTGTGTTCACTATCAATCATTTGACAATGGGATAGTCTGGATGAGGTTCATTTTTACCACAGACCTGATCTTAACCAACACCCAAATCTAACTGCTATTGTGATTACAGTGGATCTATTAACCAATGGGACTTATGCACTGCCATCAATTAAGTAAATGGTTGAAAATTGGTCTACCTACACTAGGTATGGGCAAACTTTGGCCCTCCAAATGTTTTGGATTCCAACTCCTACAATTCCTAACAGTCTAGCTGTTAGGAATTGTGGTAGTTGGAAGTCCAGAACACCTGGAAGGCCCAAGTTTGCCCATGCCTGACCTACACCACAAAATTAAGCAACTTGAAACCACTTTCACTGCTATGGCTCAATGGTATGGAATCCTGGGAACTTTAGCTTTCCCTGCCAAAGAATGTTAGTACCAAGCCAAACTACAACTCCCGGGATTCCATGACATGGATCAAGGCAGTTAAAATGCTATCAAACTGCTTTAATTCTACAGTGCAGATGCACTCCAAGTCTACTCTAGTTGAGACTAACAACTCCATTTAGACTTCATCTAAACTGGATAGTGCAAACTACCCAATGCAGAATTAATGAAGTTTTATGAGGCACCAAGCCTCTTGAGCAGAAAAGGCTAAAGACCTTGTAAAACTACAATTCCCGTGATTCCATAGCATCGAGTTGCGGCAGTGAAAGTGGTGTCAGACTGTCTATATTCTACAATGTAGATTTACTCCAATTAAGTTCCAAATGAAGGTTTTTGGAAGAGGGGAAAACAAAAGAATCCATGCTTAAAATGGGCGCGTGTGGAGGGTAACCAATCCCTCCCTTTAAGGCAGGAGGCCTCCATTAACAGAGCGGGGCCCTCCCTATTCCTCCCCGGTGCCCTTCTCCTGCAATCCTCCTCTTGTTAAACCCCGTCCCTTCGCATCGCCCTCGCCTTCCTGCTCGACGAGGTGCGTTTCACAGAACCGAAGGAGGCCCTAGAAACACGGATGGCTCCGGATTCACACGACAGGCCGCAAGCCCTAAGAGGAACCCACCTCATCTTGCCGCCTCGATGGACCAGGAAAGGGAACGCCTCTTCCCGCTCTCGTCAGAACTAGGAAACCAAGTCTCGCGAGATGTAAGGTTTACCGTGAGAGCCGTGGGGCAATGAAGCGCAGTGCAGGCTGGGTAAAGTTTGGAAGCGGAAGTGCTGGGTGCTCAGTGCCTTTAATAGACTGATAATCTGGTATTTAAAAACGTTTTCGCAGATTCAAAGAGTAGATGGGAAATGTGCTGTCGGAAGCTTTCATGGCCGGAATCACTGGGATGCTGCGAGTTTTCCAGGCTGTATGACCATATTCCAGAAGCATTCTCTCCTGACGTTTCACCCACATCTATGGCAGGCATCCTCAGGGTTTGTGAGGTCTGTTGGAAAATTATGCAAGTGGAGTTGATGTATCTGGAATGTTCAGGGTGGCCGGGAGAAAGGACTCTTGTCTGAGGCAGGTGTGAATGTTGCAGTTGGCCAGCTTGATTAGCATTGAATTAGCATTCAAAGCCTGGCTGCTTCCTGCCTGGGGCATTCATTTGTTTGGAGGTATTAGCTGGCCTTGGTTGTTTCATGCCTGGACTTTTCCAGTTTTCTGAGTTGTTCTTTATTTACTGTGTCTTGAAGACATCTAAACACGAAATTTCATTGGAGTTTCATATACGCCTTACACACAATTCTTGAAAGAAATTACACAATATTTTTAATAATGTTGTGTTCACACTGAGTACCTTCAGCCATTAGAAAGTACATGTTTCACTATTGCAGCCACAATTTGGATTTCGGAGTGTTTTTGAATTCTAGATAAGAGAGTTTAAATCTGTATTATTATTATTATTATTATTATTATTATTATTATTATTATTTCCTTTGTCTCTGACTTCATTTATTTGAGGATCACATTTCATACTTCTGATGACTTTGTGTTGTCGAAGGCTTTCATGGCCGGGATCACCGGGTTGTTGTATGTTTTCTGGGCTGTATGGCCATGCCTGCCATAGATGTGGGCAAAACGTCAGGAGAGAATACTTCTGGAACATGGCCATACAGCCTGGAAAACATACAACAACCTTCTGATGACTTGTTTTTTTAAAAAATGATTCATAATAGACTTTATAGAGCTATATGATAGTTCTTTAGTTATTATTATTATTAGCTTGCATTCCTGCCTGACAAAAGGGGGTTGGGCTAGATGTCCCTTGGGGGGTCCCTTTGGGAGCATTTTACGGAATAGAGAAAACACATACATATAGAGAGTCATATTTCTGTGTCAATGATCTATTGAGACAGTCAAGATCAGAAAAATTAGCAGTCAACTAGAACAAACAGTTAACACTTCCTAACAAAGAATTTCCTCAGGCAGGACGCAGGCAGGCTTTGAAGCTGCAATGCTATTCAATGCTAATAAAGATGGCCAGTTGCAACATTCACATGTGCCTCAAACTGACAAGAGTTCTTTCTTCCATCCTGGACCTTTCATAGATATATAAACCTCCCTTGCCTAGTTTCCAACAGACTTCACAACCTCTGAAGATGCCTACCATAGATGTGGGCGAAATGTCAGGAGAGAATGTGTCTCGTTCATGACCATACAGCCCAGAAAACTCACAGCAACCCATTAATAAAATTTACTTTTAAGATAAGACTTTAGAGATGCCTTTCCAAACCACCAAAAACTATTTTAAACACAAGAATGTTGCCAAGAAGTGTGTGCGCGCGTGTGGGTCTAAAATCTAGACGTAAATGAGCTTCATTTACATAGAAATATTCATTGATCTACATTATATGACAGTGTGTAGAGTCATATAATGCAGCCCAGTTAAACTGCATTATATGGCAGTGCACATGGTGCCTAAGATAAAAAGGCTAATGGTAGATTTTTTTGTTAATAGTAATGAAAAAGGTAAATAGTTTATGAGGGTGTTGTGATATGTAAGTGGTTGCGTTGCACAGAGTTCCTACTTTGCAGAGTGTATTCCATAAAAGGCTGATGTAATAAAATGTCATTTTCCCATTGTGTCGCATTTTCATTTTTCCATCTGCATAACATCCAAACAACGCAATACAGTAGGCAGAAGGGTACTAGCAGATATATTTTGGTGGGGATTTTGTGTGTGTGTGTGTGTGTGTGGGGGGGGGGGGGTTCTGACTGTCATTTTTTAAAACAATGGGCAAAGTGGAATCTAAATAATTTCAAAGTTAATAATGTTTTCATTATAGACATTATAGTGCTGTCTGAACAAACTTCGAAGTATGAGTGAATCATATTTTAATCTTTGTAGGATATTTCCACAGGAGCCAGAGCATATTGTTCTGATTGTCTTCTGTGTACAATTTATTTAGTTTTTCAGTTATGCACATCATTGTGATCGTGTTTAATAAATAACTAAGCAGCGGCCAAGAACTGATAATCTCGTGGAGGAGAGCAGTTGAAATCACAATTTTAATTGAAATATGGCACCAAGCCAGTTTAGTACTTTAAAGCTTTGCATGTCTTAACTGTCCCAGATTTTTCTGACTGAGCAAGAAATGAAATCTCCTTATTGAACAAAACATTACAAAGTCCATGAATCATATTGTGCAACTGTGAAAGAATAATTGGGTCCACAGTAAACAGAGTAATAAAATTAGCCCCCAAAAAACACCAGGAATCAAAAGATTTTATGCTTTTTGTGCAGTATTGCATTCCCCAGAGAATACAGCGTGAAGATAGCATGAAAGCCATAAACCTCCAAATATGTTTAAGGAAGAATGCTGACTTGAAAAACGTATGTTGATATGCTTCCCTCTTTCATTAAACTGGAGTTCCTGTTTATTTGAGTGGTATTTTCTGTGCAACCATGGTTAATTGACCATCCTTAATGGTTTGACTGTAATTTCTCCATGGACAAATGGCTGTAATGAGTACTGAAATCTGTGGGCTGGCAATCCTATCTATACTGACCCTACTCATTTCCATATAGATAGATTGGTTGATTCATTGAGGGAAATGTTCTTGAGTGTCAAACCATCATATTCTAGATACCCAAGATTTAGCAGTATTAGTCTTTTCAAATTCCATTTTATTGTTTATTATTTTAGCAAAGGACAACATATTCTATATTTATTATTTTTGGCCCCATTTATACTGCCATCCAATGGAATGTGGAACTGCATTATATGGTATAATGCAGTTTAATAGCATTGGACTGTTTTATGAAGCCCCATTTACATTGCCATATAATGCAGTTGTATGCATTATATATTTAGTGTAGACTCATATTGCAGTTCCAAAGGCCAGATGTGGCCTTTGCAAAACCAAATGTTCAGAGTGAAAATTTCAGATTACCTGTTTTTCAATAGCAGAAGTTAGGTTTTAAGACTGGTAGAAATCATGCAACCCCACAAAATGCTGTTGAATTGCAACTCTCATCAGCCTTAGTGAGCATAGCTGTGAATGCATTCTCTAGGGTGGCAGCACAGTTAATGAAAATCCATTGTTAGAGTTGTTCAAAATATCAGATTTTTCCCGGTGTGCGACAGCTGCTAATCAGCCCAATGGAACACACACAGCAGGAGTCGATGGCAGGACAGAAATCAGTTTTATTCAGCTCTGACCAGAGTGGGCACTGGAGGCAGTCCCAAATGCAGCGAGTCTCTCTGGATGTTTTATAGAAAAGTTACATAAATACAAAGAACAGAGATTATTGGAGAAGTTTCAGGATCTGTGATTTCATTGGATGCATATCGTCTGTGTCTGGCTGCGAATTGGCTGAAAGTTTAAAGGTCTGTGACTTTTGGTTGCTGATTGGCTGCGTGATCTGGTGGAAATTTTAATAAACTGTCATTGATTGAATTTTAAGCTATGTGTTGCCAGGTGTGTCCACCTTCCTGGGGGGGTCTGCGAATGGAATTTGGGCACAGCTGGGAGATTATGGGTGCTTGAGAGGATTCTCCCTGGGACCACAGCTCTCAAGTCCTGGGATTCAGAGACAGTGGGCATTCAGGTGCCCTGATGGACCCCACAGATATGATAAAGGGGCAGCGAGGTGGGTAAATGGCCTTTCAGTACCTGCTGGACTTGGAACTTTATGACACAGGGAAAACCATCCAACACTGATTCCTGCTTGTTGTGATGATGTAAGTATGGTGAAATGCTTATGCAATTTGGGGCCAGAGCCCTGATGGGAAGCCTTGTGTGGTTTTGGGACTTGGGAGAAAGGACAGTGTGGGACCTTGTGAGTCAATTCATTAGTTCCTCATTTTTGGGGTTTGTTTTCAGTAACAGAGTGAAGAGTATAGCAAATAAATAAGGCAAGGAAGACAGTATAGCTTCTTATGGCTAGTAAGAGATTCAGATCAGTTCATCCATAGCAGACATCAAATACTTGTCATAGGTTTGCCAGGCCCTCAGATTTCAGAGCTAAAACCAAAGAGCTGGAGATGACCCATTGTGATGCCACAGGGGGCAGTGGGGTTGGGGGAGGCTGGTGATGTCATTAAACCTGATACATTAGTTATCAACCACAGTTTCACAGAACATGCCCCTCAAAAAAACTATCCAGGTTTAATAAATGAAGAAAATATATTAGCACACATTTGTTAAGATCCCCGGTGGCGAAGTGTGTTAAAGTGCTAAGCTGCTGAACTTGCAGACCGAAAAGTCCCAGGTTCAAACCCCGGGAGCGGCAGGAGTGGCCGCTGTTAGCTCCAGCTTCTGCCAACCTAGTAGTTCGAAAACATGCCAATGTGAGTAGATCAATAGGTACCGCTCCGGTAATGATTTCAGTTAGGACTGTGGTTAAGGATCTATGCTCAGCGAGTATAAGCTAAACCAGATAGGCCAGGACAGAGAAATGAACTTACCAGTTTGAAGACAAGACACAGAGGTTTATAATGATTTGGCCAAAAAAGCAGTTCGCAGAACACAAAGGTGCTGGTCCTGAGCAATTGAGGGATAGACTGTCAGTAAATAAAGTTAATATATGCATATTTTCTAAGCCCCTGCTTCAGCAGACTCTCAGCCTCTGGATAGGTGAGCAAACATCATGAATTTATCTGGCTGATAAAGAGGATAATCTATCTTTATATGAACACAATGGTTTCAGTAGTTGCCTGGCTTGGGAAATAGCTAGAGAGAGTTGCTCAACATTTCTGTTCTTAGGAGCTAAACAGGGTCACAGAGAAGTGGCTGTCTCTAGGTTACATTTTGATACATTTTAAAGAGGTTTAAAGAGTATGATCCCATTGAAATAAGTGTTTTAATAAGGATGCTTTCTCCTTGAGAGAAGGTTTCATGGGATGTTGGAGAGAAAAGGAAATCCTTTCAATGCAGCAATGGAAGGTAAAAATTTTTGGAAATTATGAACATAGACAAACTAACACAACTTTTGTTGAAACACAAAGGGAGATCAAATAAAAGACTATATGGTTCAAGAAAAACAAAGTTTAAAAAATTAGATTAATCCATTGGATTTAATAAATATTTATCCTGGAAGGGGCCCCTGGTGACACAGTGTGTTAAAGCGCTGAGCTGCTGAACTTGCAGACCAAAAAGGTCCCAGGTTCAAATCCCGGGAGCAGAATGAGCGACCACTGTTAGCCCCCAGCTCCTGCCAACCTAGCAGCTTGAAAACATGCAAATGTGAGTAGATCAATAGGTACCGCTCCGGCGGGAAGGTAAGGGCGCTCCATGCAGTCATGCCGGCCACATGACCTTGGAGATGTCTAGGGACAACGCTGGCTCTTCGGCCTAGAAATGGAGATAAGCATCAACCCCCAGAGTCGGTCATGACTGGACTTAACGTCAGGGGAAACCTTTACCTTTACTTATCCTGGAAGGACTGGAAGAAAAGGAGAACCACTGAGAAATCATAAAGGAGTAGAGACAAAGACTGAATATACCACCAGGAAGGAGATGGGAAGTCAACAATTTCCCCCCTTTTCCTTTCCCCTTTTCCCTATTCCTGTCCCCAAAGACCCCTTCCCCTCCCATCTTATACTTCTCCTGAGCATCTTTATTTTACTTAATTTTTTAAAAAATATTTTGAATAAAATTCATTACTAAAACAAGGGGAAGGTGTTTAAAGAGGATGATATAATGGAAAGAAGTGTTTTTTAAACATGTGCTGGTATCCTTGAAATGGTTGAGCTAGGAATGGAAGGAGGTGGCCCTGTGTAATGAGGGTGAATAAATTGTCTTCTTTAAAGACAGAACATCATGTAACACCACACAAAGAAGATGATTCCACCCACGTCCTCCCTTTGTGGGATGAGATCTTAAGTCTTGGCAGAGGAAACAACACAGCCAAACACTTCCTGGAGCATCAGAAGTCCTAGGATGCTTGGAAGGACTGTGTTGCTGCTTCCTGTGTGATTTACGACCTCATCAGATGAAGGCAGAGAAGCGTCTTCTCCCCGCTTCTTTGTGCTGCTGGCCTAGAGAAGTCCCACAGAGTCCATCCATGATACAGGGCCACTTTTGGTGGGATTCTGTGGGATGCTGTGCTGGCTGCGTGCCGGCAGTAGAGAGAAATGGAGCCCAGAGGAGTTGAGTATACACCTGACTCCTCATACAAAAAAGGCAGAGGAGCCAAAGTGGACAGCAGGACAGTTGTGGGAAGGCATGGCACGGGCCCTGACAGTAGGGAACACAATCAGACTGTTCTCTATGCTGCCTCACGATTTCCCCCGCTGCCCTCCACTTTACAAAGGACGATCTTAGCTTAGGATGTATATTGTCTTGCATTGGATGATGGAAGTACAGGTTTTACATTCTAATCTATAAGGTCTTGCATTGGTGTGTATTAATAGTTTTAACTGAAAGAGATAAAAATAGGCAAGTAAAGCTTAGTCTTGGTCCACCTTATCAGGTCTGTGGTGCCTATCCTCCCACCCAATCCACCAGAAAAAGTAATAGAAAATTGTTCCCTGGGGGATTCAAAAATTAACACTTTTATTTTACTCAAAACAAATTATGCATTTCTCCCAAATGCATCCCCAGGAGAAAAATAATGAATAGCATTAGCATATATTGCTATAATGCTGGGAAATCTGGTCAATACCAATACCATGAATTGAATATAGAAATAAATGATAATCTGAGGCATTAATTCATGACTGTTGCCAGGCATGTAGCCCGGAGGGGGGGGGGGTTGAGGGGTTCCGCCCCCCCCCCGAAATTCTCAAGGTAGTCTGTGAGAAGGCCTTATATTTATTATTTAAACTGTTATGTTTATTCATATCATGATCTGATCACCATGCTCAATATATCCCATATGCATGGGGGTATTGGGATAACGATACAAAAGGTTTGCTAGGGTAGATCCTCTCTCACTCAGACTCAGCCCCCCCCCCCCCCCCCGAATCAAAATCCTAGCTACGGGCCAGACTGTTGCTATACATTCTCTAAAATTCCCTTCTACACAGCCATATAACTCAGAATATCAAGACAGAAAATTCTACAATATCTGCTTTGAACTGGGTTATCTGAGTCCACACTGCCATATATCCCAGTTCAGACCAGATAATGTGGGATTTTATTCAGCTGTGTGGAAGGGGCCTCAGTCACACATAACATGGTACATTTTGCACTAGCTAGAGCTTCCAAATATTTTCAAAGTCTTTCCATCATAGAGCACACATTGCAGACTTTATGAACAACAACCATAATAGAAAAGTCAGTATACTTGTAGAGTTTTGATAAAATGCTTTTTAAAAGTTTGTACACTTGATTAGTTCTCTGTTGAAGACACTATTTCTTTAAAATGTTAAAGACAAGCCTGCCTATGAATGGGAAGCTTATAATATAGGGAGGAGGAGATTGCAGAAAGACTAATTTATACGCTGTAAATTCCAGATCATGTAAAAATCCCACTGTAGCTCTACTGGTGGGAAAAGCAACCGTGACTTGTCTTAGGAGACATTCGCTAGGAACAGCCCCAAGACTGAACTAATTCATCATGTTTTGTGATATAACATAGCCCTGCCTTCTGTGTAATCCATTGGGCAACAGCTCCTGTGTTCCTTGCACAGATCTCTCTCCTCATTCAGTGCCGCTGAGCTGTTTCTAAGAAGAAAATCCAATTTAGAAAAATACTCATGAAGAAGACCTGGGAAGAAAAAACATCATGAAAAAATTGCAAAGAAAATGCAATAGCAGGCAAGCATTAGCTCCATGATACAAACATCAGTCTCCCGACTGTATATTGTATCTATTTGGAGATTTATTATCTAAAAGCAGAGCCTCATTCCAGCTGAAAAAGAAAGAAAGGCATTGCTTGAAGTCTCTAGAGCTACTTTAGTGGGACAAGAACATTGTTTTCAGCCAGAGAAGCAGTGGTAGCTCTGATCTAAAACACATGGAGCTTAAAAAGTGCATTTTTGTGAGCAATAGTAGTGAAAATGTTGAGCATCTTCCAGTCCAACTGAATTGCTGACATTTAAACGGAATGGAAAACTTACCTAAGAAGAGACTGACAACTCTGCCATCATTCTGCTGAGGCTGGTTGAAGTGGATTTAAGTATGTCTGGTACTCCGTTTTCTCTTTCTTTTTCAGGTGGTGGTTTTCTTGCCATTTATGAAATAGGTGTAATCCAGGGTTTGTTGGAACAAGCACCAGAAATTTTGAGATCTGCACCAAAGGTATATGGAGCATCATCTGGATCGATCATAGCTGCAGCTGTGGTGTGTGGACTCAGTATCGGTAAGCGATCTAGATTTGGATTATTCTTGATGCCCTTATATTATCTATTAACAGAGAATGCATTTTGAAATTTAATGGAGGGGGTGTTTGTTGCAGTGATGTTGCTTTCACAAATCCAGTCCTCAGAGTTTCATTCTTCTCTCAATTTTGCACAGAAAGGTAATGTTGAGAGCTCACTTTTATATGAGATGGTAATAGTAGTTTTGTTTCCAACTAACATCAAAAACATTATCAAAATGTCAATTAATCACTATTTAAATATGAAAAGTTGCTGGCAGTGCAATGATTTGTTAGATCAATGGATATCTGTACATGTTTCCAACAGAATTTCTTCCACGAGGGGAAAATAATTCAATTTTCTTGATGCCTACACAAGAAAAGTCTTGTGATCACAAAGCATAATGAAATTTACCTCATAATTTTTGGCCATGAATTTGACCCAGTAACACCTTTTTGTGCTAACTTTATGATATTGGTCTCCTGTTTTAGAGTAGTCATATATTATCCAAGTGTAATGGGAAGAAAACAATAGATAGAATATGACTGTGTAAATTAAATCTCTGGAGCACATCAGTTTAACTGCATGGATTACAATGAAACTGATTTCATGCATTACTGATAGGAAACTGTTTGGGTACATACTGACCCACACTTTATATCTGTTGATTTAAAACAAATTCGATATGCAGACCTCATATGGCTCTCTGCCCATTTTTATGATCCCTGCCACAACCCTTGCTGTCACTGAAATTGATGCAGTTGTAATGCCTATAACCAATTTGTGCTTAGTTTCACTGACGATTCGGCTGCTTACAAACACTAGTGTTCTTTTAAACAAGACACATGTTACTCATATATGTTAGTTTAAAGATGTGTATAGCATTGGGGGCACCTAAAATGGATCTCTGGTCACAGTTGGCCCTCTGCATCAATTGATTCTGTATCCATGGATTCAATTATGCATGATGTGAAAATATTCCCCTCTCCCATCCAAAGAAAAATCCCGAAAGCAAAGCTCGATTTTATATAAGGGATACCATTTATATATATCAATGTATATAATGAAATTTAAGCATTCGTGGATTTTGGTATCCCTGGAGGTTCCTGGAACCAAAACCTCAGCAGATACCAAAGCCCATTGTATTTTCATTGTCAGCTTTCAGTAGGGCACAGCAGCCATAGTGTGTGTTCAGCCCCTGCCCCTGTCAGTTTCAGAGTGGACTTACAGCTTTCCCACTCCTGGTTTACACTGGTGTTCTCCCACCACAGTCCAACAGATCTCTGGGAACTGGAAGAGCTGTGACGGTCCTGCCAGTTTCTGCAGCTGGGTTTGTTTGGGAATGCCTTACATTGTTCAGTTCAGTAGACGGCATGCACCTGACAGAGAAGCCTGTCCTCCTGATCCCATTAAAATTAATAGCAAAATCCTTCATGTGTTTGAGTGGGAGCAAAAAGAGCAAGCCTTTCCTCACTGGGCTTGTTAAAAACATCCATATAAAAATAGCATCAGAGTGTGTCATGAGAGGAAGAAAAAGGAAAACATTACAGGTCACTAAGAATACATATCAGGAATTGGTCCTTTCAAAAGGCATAATGCTGCTATTTTATCTTTTTCCATTACCTTAAAAGTATATTCTTATGGAAATTAAAAAAAGAAACAAAAAAGCATGATTTGAACCTTTCCCTTAAAAGTGTGAATAAATCAGAATATGTGATGAAAACTTTAGCTAAAATCATCTCTGCTGTTTTTCTTGCCCCAAGTAACATAACTATTTCAAAGGTTCCTGTCCTAATGGTGTTGATAATTGGAAAGCTGAGGGTTTTTTAAAAAAAAGGAATAATATGTATATCAGCAGTTTTAGTTATGTATCTCTTTAGTTGCATATTTAGCACATTTGCTTCCCAATAAGTCCCTTGGAATTTATGAGATTCATCTTTGAATAACAACAACAACAACAACAACAACAACTGCATTTGTAACCCGCCCTATCTCCCCAAGGGGACTCAGGGCAGTTTCCAGAAAAGGATGGCAAACATTCAATGCCATAAATAATGCTTGGGATCTCCATGTCAACATGGGTGAGCTTATAATGAGAAACTATCTGTACATTCTGTACCAGAGTTAGTTGTCCCATTTGACTGATATTTTGTTATGATTTAGGAGTTCAAGGGCCTCTTGCTAATGTGGGCTCCAAGCCACAAGGAGTTCAATGTTTCCATAGTTTATACTTGTAACGATCAAGCAGTCAGAATTTGCCTTTCTCTGGGCACATTTCAGTAATTCATGTTTAGCAAAATCACGACCTTATTTGCACTGGCTCTGCACTTTCCCTTACTTCAACTCAAACATCTATATTAGCCCTAATTCCAAAAGGTCCAGTATCTTCAGGACACTGTGATATTTCTGACCTATCTAATCTGTCTGCTTGCCAACTTGTCTGCCTGTCCCTTTTTTCTAGACCAGGCTCCTTGGGTTACCTTAGTCTTCAACCTATCAAAGTAATGCATGAGTTTCTGTGTGGCAATTCATTTGATATTGTCAACATTAATCATTTGCATAAGCATATGATATATTTAACTTTATGTCTCCTTTCTCAAAAGTAGGGTGGGGTTGCCAGACTAAATATCTAAAAAATGATGTTTACCCCAGTATGGAGATCGCTAATGCTAAAAGATTTATGATTGTTTATGTATAAAAGCTGGATCCAATTGTTGTTTGGATCCAATGCTGAAACTGAAACAATTTCTGCCCACTTATAGAAATAAATTAGAGTGATGGCGATACATGAAATAAATAGCACCCAAGACCTTATCACTGCCAAATGGAAAGCAATATTCTCTGGATAAATCAAGCGATTGCCTTCAGATTTACAAGACTCTTAATTTCCTGCCAGAATACGAGAAATGTCTGTATGGCCATTCTGGCCATATACTTTACTGGCCTCTGCCAACCTGATATTCTCCTAATACATTGGATTGCAATTTCCAGCATCCCACAGTCAGGATAAATCACGAGGGGGGTGCAGTGAGTTGCAGGCTAGCATATATGGAGGGCACCAATTCAGGCAAGAGTATATTCCGTTCTATTTGGGTTTAGTGGCCAAATATGCATTTCACTTCAATTTGTTGCAATATTACGCTTTTGATTTGGCTCTTCACCCATGATTGATCATTTACTATTACACAAAAGCCAAATACATTTTCTTAGCCACCAGTATGTTAGTCATGATGCAATTGGATAAGCCATGCGGGAGAGTCTGGAGTAGCAATTTAGGAAGTCTCAGAAAAATGTGAAGAATTTCCCTTGACAAAGAGCGACATTTCAAAGTACTCCAGAGTAACTACCTTTTGTGTGTGGTCTTATGGCTGTTTTTCATTTATTGTTTGATAACTTTTCCCCACCCACATAACTCTAGGATAATCTTAGACCATCCTAGTTCATTTTTTTCTTGATAAATTAAAAATCCTTATTAGCGTATGGATCTATAATTTCATATGCAGTCATGCTGGCCACATGACCTAGGAGGTGTCTAAGGACAATGCCGCCTCTTCAGCTTAGAAATGGAGACGAACACCAACCCCCAGAGCCAGACACAACTAGGCTTAATGTCAGGGGAAAACCTTTACCTTTACCTTAGTTCTAACAATCCTGATTTGCATGTCCTTATGGCTTGATCTTTTCCCACTCTCTTGGACAGATGATGTTAAAAAGTGCTTATATGGAGCTGCAAGAGATGCCCGGAGAACCATTCTTGGTCCTTTTGCCCCTGGTTGCAGCATTCTTCGGATCCTGCAAAGAAGGCTGCACCAAATTCTGCCAGAGAACTCACACCGGATGGCTACAGGGAGGCTTTATATTTCTCTCACACGTTTAATGGATGGGAAGAATGTTGTGGTTTCAGAGTACAATTCCAAGGAGGAGCTTATTCAGGTAACAACATTTCCCCCTCTTTTTGTTTATGTTTCTATTTCCAAACCACTTATGTAAAAACTAAAGTAAAGTGCAGTTTTAGCTACATAATATTACTCCTGGTGATATAACTTCACAAATAACCATCAAGGAAATAACCATCCACAATAATAAAGAGTACAACAAAGGTTGTATATACGACTTTACGTCACCCATTGATTTATGAAATGACCCCATTAATTTCATAGGGTTTACTAAAGCAAGGAATACTGAGAGACGGTTTTCCAGTTCCTTCCTCTGATATATAGCCAACAGCACCTGATATTCATTAGCAGTTTCCCATTCGAATACCAACCACGACTGATCCTGCTTAACTCCCAAGATCAGACAGGATCTGGTGCCATAACCTATAAAGCCGTCTGGGCTTTGGAAATAGTGGATCATTTATTCCTTTACTTTCTCCACTTTAGGATTGCCATCTTAAATATGCAATCATTAAAACAATGAAATTGATCAAATTAATATTTTAAATCAAAATAGAGCAGAGTGCTTTGTGAATAGCACATTTGTAATACCCTGTTTCCCCTAAAATAAGACATCCCCAGAAAATAAGACCTAGTAGAGGTTTTGCTGAATTGCTAAATATAAGGCCTCCCCCAAAAGTAAGACCTAGCAAAGTTTTTGTTTGGAAGCATGCCCGCCGAACAGAACACCAGAGCATGCAGGATCGGTAAATGTACGTACCATAAAGTGTTGTACATGGAAATAATGGTAGTAATAAGAAATTCTTGATAGGATTCACAGTTTATCTGGTTATGCTGGTTTAGTATGACAACTACTGTATAGTATATAATAAATGTTCATTTTTTGTTCAACAATAAATGTGAATTCTTCTTCATGGAAAAATAAGACATCCCCTGAAAATAAGACCTAGAGCATCTTTGGGAGCAAAAATTAATATAAGACACTGTCTTATTTTCGGGGAAACACAGTAGCATATAATTTCAGAGACTATAACTCATCTAATCAGAGGGCTGGATAAAGCACTATCTGGAGTTACAGTATACATCACATGTCTGGGGGAGAAGATAATAGCTGGTAAAGTAAGAGTGAAATTATGTGCAGAAAGTACTGGTAGTTATTATTAACACAAGCTATTCACATAACCGTTGCTGGTAAGATCAACATCCTGTCACAAGGCAGAGGTTGTTGTTGTTGTTGGTGGTGGTGTTATTGCCTAAATGTGTTATATGATCTAAATCCTATTGTTTGTCTCAACTTGATAGAATAATTGAAACAATGAGATTTATTCACATTTTACTCACAATTGGATTCAGTGGGTGTACTATAGTGGAGACTAATCAACCGGATATAGGCCACCATGTGTTAAGATTCCTTTATCTGGTGACAGATTGCAGCTTCCTAATTAATTGGAACTCAGCAGTGTGTCTTGTTCTTTTTCACTGCTAGGGATATACATATCATCCTTAGCCTTTCCTATATGTGTCTTGGCTGGATATGTACTTTTGTCTGCTCCACCATCTGTCAGGCAGGCACACTCAGCCTCCCCCCACTGTCCATGCATCCTACGTGACAGTTTCTGTGTCTTGTGGGTGTTCTCACACATATAATTCGAAAGGCAGGCCTATAAATTACATGTGGGGAGCTGAGCTGAGGTTGTGTGCCATCCATTTACAACTACAGTTCCAATCCAAATTATAGTAACCTTGTTGACAATGGACAACCTCAATAAGAATGTATTTGTCTGTTGAGCATCCAAATGTTGGCAGTACAGTAAAGGAATTAACTGTAGGAGGGGATGAGCACGAGAGGCAGTAAATTGTAAAGTAATAAAGGAGAGACAAAGAGAGGCTATGGTGCTTTGAAATATGCATGCATGAAAGAAAATGATGCAAAGGTTTATTATCAGGATTTGTTTTTACTGCATAGTTTCAACAAAAACCATAATTTGTCTCTTTCATTGTATCTTACAAAATTGGGGAATAACTGCTACTGGGCTGGCTGAGAAATTCAGTTGAGTTCAGCAGGACTCTAATCGATAGCAAGGTTGTATTATAAAGTTCTAATCTGAATCAATACATTTGTATGCATCAAGTGTGGCCAGCAAAATTTGGTTTTCTTTTCTTTTCTTCCCTTTTTGTGTTGTTGTTGTTATCTCCTCGTTTCTGGTTGGGCGTAGGGCAATTGTACCTTATGCTGCTTTGTTTCCTCACTTCAGGACATTTATACTCAAATCTTTCTATCTGATTAGAGTCAATGTCTTTCTCCCCACCCCAACCCCTTCCCCATTATTGTTTTATCCCTTCCCTGTCCTCACTTCATTTCCTTTTTGCACAGCCATTGAGATGTGTATATGTTTTTCTGTTTTGTCAACTGTTTAATAATAATAATAATAATAATAATAATAATAATAATAATAATAATAATAATAATAATAATAGTGTGGCCAGCAAATTAGATTAGATTTAATGTCAAGGGAAAACCCATTAGATTTAATGTCAAGGGAAAACCTTTACCTTTACGTATTTGTGATGTTATTATGTATTTTCCATAAGAAATTGCCTGTTTGCTCTTATGTATGTTGAATGCAAGGGACCCCGGTGGCGAAGTGTGTTAAAGCACTGAGCTGCTGAACTACCAGACTGAAAGGTCCTAGGTTCAAATCCCGGGAGCGGAGTGAGCGCCCGCTGTTAGCTCCAGCTTCTGCCAACCTAGCAGTTTGAAAACATGCCAATGTGAGTAGATCAATAGGTACCGCTCCAGCTGGAAGGTAACGGCGCTCCATGCAGTCATGCCGGCCACATGACCTTGGAGGTGTCTACAGACAATGGCGGCTCTTCGTCTTAGAAATGGAGATGAGCACCAACCCCCAGATTCAGACATGACTGGACTTAATGTCAGGGGAAACCTTTACCTTATTATGTTGAATGCCTTGTGTTAATACTAGAATTGCCACTCCCAATACTTTCTGGATTTAATTTTCCCCTAATCTCACTTTCTGTATTGACACTCTCAACTCAAAGTGACCTGTCATGCATTTAATGAAGTGCAATATAATCCAAGAAAGCTCTTGGTATTAATTTATCCATTTCTATAGTGTCACAAAACTAGCCTGACAACCCCTTGGAAATTGTTACTCTCCATCAATAATATGGCATAATCACATCTTCTGACCACATGACATATCAGTGCTTCTATGAAACATTCTTGTTGCCTCTCCTCTACATTTTCCTTCTTTTCCCACAGGCAATGATTTGCAGTTGCTTTGTCCCAATTTATGCTGGATTCATCCCTCCCTCCTTCCGAGGTGTGGTGAGTTTGCATGAGCAAATGACCAAGAAGAGTTTGGTTGTTCTGTTTTTTAAGATCATTCTCAGATGTTCACCAGACAATCAGTCATCACAGCAGAATGTACCTTAGTTGCACTTTGTCTTGTTAGGCTAAGAGACAAGTAAAGCAGAGGTGTTTTAGTTACATGGTAATTGAATGGTTGTGTAATTTCCTATTCTTTCCTAAGTGCAGGGAAATCTGTTCTCCTCTTTGCAATGAAAGCATACACAATTGGATCAGTATCATTGAGAATTCAGTATCAAAATATACATTTTTATAGACAGTCATGTGGAGAGAGAAACATGTATCTCTATTCTCCAGCATACAGTAGATCCATGTCATTTGCTGGGGTCTGGTTCCAGGAACCCTTTCCCTATGGATACCAAAACCCATGGATGCTCGCATCCCATTTCATATAATGGTTTAGTAAAATGGCAACCCTTATATAAAGTGGCAAAATGAAGGATTGCTTTTTGAATTTTTTAGAAAAATCAAGCAATGGATGATTGAGTCCATGGATGCAGAATCCATGGATATGCAGGGCTGGCCATATCTACAGCCATGAGACTGGCTAGCTATAAAACAAAATAAATGCCTAAAAGATAAATTTGGAACAGAATAAAATAATAATTTGGAACAGAACAAAATGTAATAATACTAGTATTCAAATATTTTGCTCTTTGAATAGTTCTGCTTCATCTCTGTTTCATTTATTATCTTGAAATATATTGAAATATTCTTGTTGCTTTCCTACAGCGTTATGTTGATGGTGGCTTTACTAACTTACAACCTCGTTCTGACCTGGAGACTGCCATTACAGTGTCTCCATTTACAGGAGAGATTGATATCTGTCCTCGAGACTGCCCAGCCATTTTCTACAGTTTGCATATTGTGCATGGCAGCATTCAGGTCTCCATAGAGAACTTGTGCAGGATTGGCTATGCTCTCTTCCCACCCAGCTACCGGGTAAGTTCTTCCAGTCATATGATTACTGCATTTATCAGATGTTGGGCCAAAAAGATTGGTTTGGGTAGAGCTTTAGGAAAATTAATTTTCTAAAGTATGGTTCTTAAGATCCTGAATTAGTACAGCTAATGACTAAATTGTTGCTTGATGAGTCACTTCCCCTTTCCTTTCTTAATTTTTAATAGACTCAGAGTGAGAGAAATTAATGAAGGCTGCATAAACATGGGTGAAAGTATGAAAGGGAGCAGCCAGAAGGCCAGCAAGGATTTGGTGGAGTAAAGTGTTTATTTTGCACAATATGTGCAACTGAATAGTATGAGTCAAAATTGCCAGACTGATCTTGCTAAAGCCAAATATTTTTGATGTTCACTATAAACACATATAACATTCAATGAGATGTTTATAATTATGTCTCCTTGCCTTGTGACCATAATTCTTCCAATCCAGCAGCTGGTTGTACTGGATCTTTCTTTCTGAAACAGCACAGTGGTATTTGCTAGGGTTTGCAGAGGAATACATTGATTTTAAAAGGGAAGAGGTTGGTTAGGAAACAAAATGTGACTGGTTTCATTTCTTGCAACCTTCACCCTTTGACATTTCAAAAACCCATGTTTCAAAATTAGAAGTGGACCTCTGTACTCTTCAGTTTTTGTTTATATGTTTGTTTTCAGTCAGTTTGACAGTCCTTGTGGCTCCCAGGAAAAAAATGACCTCTGGACACATTGCAGTTGCACCTCAGAAACATATAAAACTGCCCTGTGCTGAATCAGCCCCTTGCTCCATCTTGCTCTGTAATGGCTTTCCAGACATTCAGGCTAGAGCCTTTCCCAAATGTATCTAAAATTACCAAGAATGGACCTTATGTGTACAAAGCCTTTGCTCTGCTATTGAGCTATAACTCTCTTTCCTATCTTGCTTTCGGCTGCTGTTAAGTTAGCTATGGAATTACTAGCAGCTTTGGGAGGAGGAATGACGCAGATCAAGCAATGGGCGCTAATGGAAAGTATTAAGTATCTCTCTTAGAGCTCTGCCTTATAAGAACATAAGAAGAGCTATGCTGGGTCAGACCCGAGGCCTGTCCAGAGGCCAACCAGATGCTTAAGGGAAGCCACAAGAAGGACATGAACACAGTAACTTCATATACTCAAACCTACACATGTGATTGTATTCCCCAGCAAATAATACGTATACATAAAGGCAGCTCGTTATGATCATGACAGGCTCATAATCCAAATGGAATGGATGGAAGTGTCTCACCTGGACATTTTGTGGTGAAGTCTCCTCCTCTTGCTGAGACTACAGGCTGCTCTGGGATCATGATGACTACTTAGAGGCATATGTATCCATTGTGATTGTAGTTCAGGGGTCCCTAAACTTTTTAAACAGGGGACCAGATCACGGTCCCTCAGACAGTTGGAGGGCCGGACTATAGTTGATAAAAAAAAAAAACTATGAACAAATTCCTATGCACACTGCACATCTCTTTTTTTTTAAGTAAAACATAAACAAAAACGGGAACAAATACAGCCTCAATGTTAATCATAATAATATTAAAAATATTAAAGAGGGTTGGAAGAAACCAGTTGGGCCATTTAGTCCAACCCCCTTCTACCTTTGTGCACCAAAAGCACAAGCAAAGCACCCCTGACAGATGGCCACCTAGCCTCAATGTTGTTAATAATAATAATAATAATAATCATCATCATCATCAAATAATAATAAATAATAATTAATAATTAATAATAAACAACAAAAACGCTGGGTGGATAAAGGAGTTTGAAGGAAAATTCTCACAGAACAAAATGGAACAGATGGAAATAACAACTGAAATGATCAGCAAACGAGTGCAAAAAGTCAAGAACTAGACATCGCCTGGTAGTGATCAACTTCATGGATTTTGGCTCAAACATCTGATTAGTTTACATGGAAAAATGGCCCAACAATTCAATGAGATGCTGCAGAAAGGAAGTATCAGTGAATGGCTAACAACTGGAAGAACTTACCTGATACAAAAGGATCCAGCAAAAGGAGCAGCACCAGGAAACTACAGGCCAATAACATGTCTGCCCACTATGTTTAAACTACTGACTGGCATCATAGCTGACAGTATTCAAGACTATCTTGAAGAAAAAAACATCTTGCCAGATGAACAGAAAGGCAACAAACGGAAAAGCAGGGGCACAAAAGACCAGTTATTGATTGACAAAATGATTCTGGAGAACTGTAAAAGCCGAAAAGCTAATCTTCACATGACGTGGATTGACTACAAAAAGGCCTTTGACTCACTCCCACACAGCTGGATCATCAAGTGCTTGGACGCCATCGGGATTAGTAAAAACATTGGCACTTTCATTGAAAACATGATGGAGCACTGGAAAACTGAACTGTTTGTTGGAAATGAAAGCTATGGACTTGTCAACATCAGGAGAGGAATTTTCCAGGGAGACTCATTGTCCCCTCTGCTTTTCATTAGTGCCATGATCCCTCTGTCAACAATCTTACAAAAAACAAATCTCGGCTATCAAACATCTAGAATTCTCACAAAATTTCGCATCTGATGTACATGGATGACCTGAAGCTGTATGGAAAAACGGAAACTGAAATCCAGTCTCTGACTAACACTGTCCGAATTTTTAGCACTGATATCAGCATGGAGTTTGGCTTGGACAAATGTTCGACAGTGGCATTGAAGAAGGGAAAAATCATTGAAAGTGAGGGCATAAATATGCCTAATGGCCAAACAATAAAGTGTCACCAGCCAGAGGCCTATAAATATCTGGGCATATTACAGCTGACAACATCAAGCATGAACATGTGAAAACTGTGGTCAGCAAAGAATACACACAAAGGGTCAGAAAAATTCTCAAAAGCAAGCTCAATGGAGGCAACACCATCAAGGCCATAAACACCTGGGCCATACCTGTCATAAGATATACTGCTGGCATCATAAACTGGACACAGATGGAACTGGACAATTTGGACAGAAAAACAAGAAAACTCATGACCATTCATCATTCACTGCACCCTCGCAGTGATGTTGACCGGCTGTATCTGCCTAGAAGATCAGGGGGCAGAGGACTCTTACAAGTAAAACAAGCAGTCAAAGAAGAACATGCCCTGGCAGAATATGTAAAGCAAAGTGAAGAACCTGCTTTGATTGAAGTCAAAAATCAGAAACTCCTCAAAGCACAGCAGACAAAAAACCAGTACAAGAAAGCCACACTACAAACTAGAGCTGACAGCTGGCACAACAAAACATTGCATGGAAAGTTCCTTGACAAAATTGAAGGAAAAGCTGATAAGGAGAAGACCTGGCTCTGGCTCACGAATGGGACCCTGAAGAAGGAGACAGAAGGCCTGATCCTTGCAGCCCAGGAGCAAGCCATCAGAACAAATGCAATTAAGGCCAAGATCGAAAAATCAGCTGATGACCCAAAATGCAGACTGTGCAAGGAAACCGACGAAACCATTGATCATATCCTCAGCTGCTGTAAGAAAATTGCACAGACAGACTACAAACAGAGGCACAACTATGTGGCCCAAATGATTCATTGGAACTTATGCCTCAAGTACCACCTCCCAGCAGCAAAGAACTGGTGGGATCACAAACCTGCAAAAGTATTGGAAAATGAGCACGCAAAGATACTGTGGGACTTCCGAATCCAGACTGACAAAGTTCTGGAACACAACACACCAGACATCACAGTTGTGGAAAAGAAAAAGGTTTGGATCATTGATGTCGCCATCCCAGGTGACAGTCGCATTGACGAAAAACAACAGGAAAAACTCAGCCGCTACCAGGACCTCAAGATTGAACTTCAAAGACTCTGGCAGAAACCAGTGCAGGTGGTCCCGGTGGTGATGGGCACATTGGGTGCCATGCCAAAAGATCTCAGCTGGCATTTGGAAACAATAGACATTGACAAAATTACGATCTGCCAGCTGCAAAAGGCCACCCTGCTGGGATCTGCGCGCATCATCCGAAAATACATCACACAGTCCTAGACACTTGGGAATGTTCGACTTGTGATTTTGTGATATGAAATCCAGCATATCTATCTTGTTTGCTGTGTCATAATAATAATAATAATAATAATAATAATAATAATAATAATAATAATAATACATCACACAGTCCTAAACCCTTGGGAAGTGTTCAACTTGTGATTTTATAATAGAAAATCCAGCATACATATCTTGTTTGCTGTGTTATACTGTGTCTTTGTGTCAATAATGATGATGATGATGATGATGATGATGATAATAATAATAATAATAATAATAATAATAATAATAATAATAAAGAAGGTTGGAAGAGACCCCTTGGGCCATTTAATCCAACCCCCTTCTGCCTTTGTGCACCAAAAACACTGGCAAAGCACCCCTTAATAATTAATTATTAATTAAATAATACTTAAAATACCATTATAAACAAGCAAAGCTTTGGAAGGCGCGCACCAGGTGAGGGAGGAGGTCGGAAAGCTGTGCGCCTTTCCCTCTTCCCTCGCGCCGCACGTGCCTTCCTCGGTGGAAGAGGAGGGAGCCACCGCCACTGCTGGGGCCGGATAAATGGCTTCGATGGGCCGCATGTGGCCCCTGGGCCTTAGTTTGGGGACCCCTGCTATAGTTCATCATGCAAATCATCTCAAGGATGGATAGCTAGATATGAGGATAATATTATAACTTTGCCTTTTTAAAGCAACTCGCCAAGTTGTTGACCATCACTGTGCTTCTAACCTTAAAAGCAGCCAGTACTGTAGAACACAAACAATAGGACATTCTAACCATAGAATGTCGCACCTAGTTTGGCCCCTCCTTTTCTTCCACTCTCGTACAAGGTGTAGTTTGTGTTCATAGCATTATTCATAACATAATAATGATAACATTATCATAACATTTCTGATAGGTTTGGGACCCATTCTACACTGGCCATGCTGGAAGGACAGTTCAACACACATCTTTTAAACATTTTATTTCAAGATGGCAGCAAGGAGTATCATACTAAAACTTATTTAATTTGCCTGTTGATATCACTCAAAGTCTATGAATATTAAAAGAGAGAAAGGGTAATGAAATCAAGACCTGTAATTAAAAATGCAATTATCTTGTAAGGTTTCTACAAGCTGTATAATTTATTCAATATTTTTCTTAGTTTGTGTGATTTATTCAATAGTTGTTTTGATACCAATTTAACTGCCAGTTTTAACTACAGATGAATCACTGAATAAATGGAACGTACATATATTTCTCAGCTTTCATCTGAGGGCATGGGCTTTGAAAATAGTGGGAAGGCAACAAGTTCTGCAGAATACTAAACCCTTACCTTTAAATTATTGGCATCTTACTCAGTTGCTTCACTAGCTTGTGAAATTTCGGTAGACATTGCCAACTAGTAATGCCAAACATGTCTCCAGAGTCATGGCAGCTAAAAACTACATTTTGTTTAAAAACTACATTTTGTTTAGTCTTCACATGAAAAATAAGATTTGGAACTCTGCCCTTAGTATTAAATACTTCTCTTTCCAATCCTGGCAAACATACAAAACTTGCCAGGATACATTTTTAAAAGTTGAAATGCTTAACTTTGTAATTAACACAGCCATACTCATAAATACTGTTTGCTTGTTATTATGACATGTGGGTCTTTCCACAGGTTTTGAATGAATTTTATTCACAAGGGTATCGAGATGCCATTTTCTTCTTGCACAGAAACAGTAAGTGTTACCTGAACCATAAGGAAGAAAGTGTTATTCTTTACTACAATTGTTTCTTTCCGGGAAATTCATCAAAGACCCACACATACCGTAGAGGTTTGTGGACTGGCCTTGGTCCATGGACCAGCAATTTGAACAACACTGCTTTACATTATACAGAAAGAGATTAGAAAGCTTACTTTTCTTAAATTACATCTCCGGTGACTATGGGAACTGGGGGATTAGTGAAGTTGTCCAAAAAATAACACCCCTAAGCTCTGATATCTCTTCGTAAAGCTCTAAAATGCACATATCCTATTGACAATGAGCTGGAAAAACTCAGATTTATTGTTTTTCACATGTTAGAAGTGGTTTGTTTACAGCAGAGCTCCCCAAACTTTTTAAACAGGGGGGCAGTTCATGGTTCCTCAGACTGTTGGAGGACCGGACTATAGTTTTTTTTTAAAAAAAACTATCCTATGTACACTGTACATATCTTATTTTGAATAAAAAAACAAAATGGGAACAAATACAGTCTCAATGTTAATCATAATCATAATAAAATAATAAAGAGGGTTGGAAGAGACCCTTTGGGCCATTTAATCCGACCCCCTTCTTCCTTTGTGCACCAAAAGCACAACTAAAGCACCCCTAACAGATGGCCACCCAGCCTCAATGTTGTTAATAATAATAATAATAATAATAATAATAATAATAATAATAATAATAATAAAGAGGGTTGGAAGAGACCCCTTGGACCATTTAGTCCAACCCCCTTCTGCCTTTGTGCACCAAAAGCACTAGCAAAGCACCCCTTAATGATTAATTATTAATTAAATAATAATTAAAATACCATTATAAACAAGCAAAGCTTTGGAAGGCGCACACCGGGTGAGGGAGGAGCCGCCTTCCTTGGCGGAGGAGGAGGGAGCCGGTGCTGTGGGGGCTAAATACATGGCTTCGAGGGGCCGCATGTGGCCCCCGGGCCATAGTTTGGGGACCCCTGGTTTACAGACCCGCACTGGAGTTATTGGAGGTGTCATGTCACTTAAAAAGCCACTCAAATGCCTCTTGCAAGTGACTTGGCTTCTGTTACAGCACCTCTATGAGTGAGTTCAAATCCAATAATTTAATATGCTTCAGTTCTGAGTTAGATAGAGCATTGTCAGTTTTTAGGTTCAGAATATGATCAGATTCCAGCTTCCACCATCCTCTCTTCCTTTGGTCTCTGAAAAGATTGGCGAAGTTAATTCAGAATCTGACGCACTGAAACCATGTAGAACTTTGTGTGATTTGCAGTAGGTTGACAAGCGTTTATGCATGTTAGCAAATGTCATAAATGTATGGCTTCTTTTTGTCACTTTTAACTGTTCCTGTTGTCCACTTCCAATGGTTCTCAACCTGTGGGTCCCCAGATGCTTTGGCCTTCAACTACCAGAAATCCTAACAGCTGGTAAACTGTCTGGGATTTCTGGGAGTTGTAGGCCAAAACACCTGGAGACCCACAGGTTGCGAACCACCAGGCCTGTAGGGAAGGTTTTCTTTTTTTAGGGGTTCAACCCCCCCCCCCCCCGAAATTTTTCAAGTTATAAAAAAAATCTCGTTTACTCATGAATTTTAACTGGTTAACCAAATCCCCATGCTAAGTCTATGAGATGCAAAACATTAAGAGTCCCTCCAGGCACTACCTCAAGCAGATATTGACAGGTTTGTAGCGGGGAGGGGTATGTGCTAGGGGTTCAACCCCCCCCCCCCCCCGAAATTTTCAAAACCCCTCCCGAAAGGGAGGGCTACGGCCCTGCAAACCACTGAGGCAATGTTGGATTTTATCCATTGCTGTTTATACTGTTTGTTCTATGGGATGAACATGACCACCAAATTTCATGGAACAAGGCTTGTGGGAAGTACCTGTCTACAGAAGCTTGTGTCCTTTTCTGTGCATAAAAGATTCATCTTATGCTATTGTTTATGAATATTTTTTTTATTTTTCTTTACAGATATTTTTGACCATGGTTGTCTTGCCAAGACAGTGACATTTGAATTTGTAGGTGTGTTCAGCAAAAATGATTTGTTCCATGATGGGGATAGGACTTCCTGCCAAAAACCAGGAATGGGAGTCCTCAACGCAGCCAATGGGACATCTTTAAAAAACTTCTTAAGGCATTCTGTAATCAGCAGGCTACACAGAATTTTCACCAGAGTATTGCAACACCTACCCCAACGCTGTCGAAAAGGTAAGGAGTTCAAGTATCATGCTGTCCATTTAATTTTCATGAATCACTTTTTCTGGAATGCCTGTCTGAGAAAATGTGCTGTGGTTATCAACGAGGAAACCTTCCAGAAAGATAACCATGAATACAGTGGGTTGTGAGCATCTGACTTCCATGGATGAGAAGGCTCAGCTTGCAGAAGACATTTCTGCTGAGTTTTTAGGGACTCCTGATCTGCATTCTTCACAGTACAGATTAGCTTCTCCAGTAGGATTTTCAGAAGATTTGAAAATCTGCCAATTTGTAAATATTTAGACTTTATTCCAACCCACCCATATTTTTTAGATAGCATTCATTGGAGAGACTAGAGCTGGAGCACTCACTGGCTGTTTTCATTCTTTGTGAGTAATCAGAGATGCAAGCTGCATTAGGACAATGGCAAAATGCAGAGTGAATTCTACAACATGAATCTGCTAAAGTGTCTCTGAAAGTTTATTTAATCCATATTAAATGTGCCAGAAAACTATTGTTAGTGCAATAGAATAACAGGCTACACCTCTAGAAAACTGCAGAAGGAAGTAATTTTATTTTTTTATAAGAGCTGTCTTACATTTTTCAAGACATTCTCTCTCAGTCTTAGAGGAAGGCAATGTTAAGACCTCTGAATATATAGTTTCAGGTGTTTGAAAACTGCAAGAAACTGCATTCATGGAAAATGCATACAGAGGCATGGGTTCTAAAAAGCCACTAAAAAGATTTTGACAAAAATGTTTCAAGTTTTATCTCCTCATCATGTTTACATTTTTCCTCTTAGAAAAGTAGCACAAAGTTAAATAAAATAATGAGTAGAACAACAAATAATGCAACAAATTTACATTTTCTCCTGCTGTAACAATTTATATGAGTAGATTGTGTACTTCTCAAGCATTGTAACAATAACAAAAAACAATAACAAAAAATAGTTACTTTTAGGAAGTTAATTTCTGGGGTCTGTGATTGACAAAGAAAAGGCTCAGAAAGTGTGCATTTATTTATTTTTTTGTTACTGGTCAGGAAATACATAGCTTTGTAATTGTAGCTTCACAATTGCCTTGGAAAGAAGTACTTGCTATGGAAAGAAGTACTTGCTATGGAAAGAAGTTGAATGGACCAAGAACAAACTCAAGAGTGCATCTGCAGTGTAGATTTAATGTGGTTTGACACATTTTAATTGCCATGGCTCAATGCTATGGAATCATGGGATTTCTAATTTGGTGAGGCACCAACATTCCTTGGCAGAGAACTCTAAAGTCATTGTAAAAGGGCAGCTTCCATGATTCCATAGCATTGAACCATGATAGTTCAAGTGGCGACATGCATCCCCAGTAATGGGTAGAGCTAGGACAGAGTTTTCAGAGATGTTGAATTCTGTAGAGTAGTAATAATATGTGGCTGTAAGATCAACTGTAAATTGAAAATTACTGGTTTTAGAGCTACCAGACCCAACTGAGAATATGAGAAGTTGGCACTTGGACTTCTCAGATGTTTTCAAAGTTGTAGCTAGAGAAATATTTTGTGATGATTATTTTTGGGTGGGGTTGAGATGCGATTCTATTGCCCACAAGAAATTATTAGTTATTATTATTATTTTCCCACCCTCTCACCCTCCCACTCTGGATTCTGCTTGTAGCTTCTGCTGTGCTGAACTTGCAGAAAAAGTCTGGATTGTTAAGCTCAGTAGCTGGATTCATGCTGCATCATTTGACAAGTCCAACACGAGTTGCATGGTCTTTCTATAAAAGGTAAAACATCATGTTTGAGATTCTTTGATGCAGTCTCTCATGGCATCACCTATCAGTTAAAAGCAGTATGGTATTTTGTATTGATGAGAAATGAATAGCTAGTTGTTGTTGTGTGCCTTCAAGTCATTTCTGACTTATGCCAACCCTAAGGAGAACTTATACTGTGCAAAATTTGTTCAGAGGTGTTTTGCCCGTTTTCCTTTGAAGTTGACTTGCCCAAAATTATCCAGTGGGTTTCCAGGCCATGAAGGGATTTGAATCCTGGTCTACCAGCACCCAGACCACTACATCATGCTGGCCTGGTGCAGAAAGAAAATAGGTGCTGCTCACTGTTTAAGAACACCATAGGTCTACATAGGACATTTCCTTAAACTGAATTAGATTCTTGATGTATGAAAAAGCTAACAGTAGATAGAGACTAAGTAAGGAAGCTGTAAAACATTTAAGTATGGAAGCTAAGTTTTTTAATATGCACTCACCGAGTTAACCTGTACATTCTCAGTATACTTATGGATTTATTTTGTCATGTCAGAAGTGAACCAAGGGTACAAGTTGTAATGTATTTGAAAACACAAAGTTTAAAAAACTTGGCATTTTACTAAATGTCCTTTGACCAGTCACTGGCTACTTGGAGTGCCTCTGGTGTTGCTATAAGAAGGTCCTCCATTGTGCATGTGGCAGGGCTCAGACTGCATTATAGTAGGTGGTCTGTGGTTTGCTATTCTCCACACTCACATGTTGTGGACTCCACTTTGTAGCTCCATTTCTTAAGGTTGGCTCTGCATCTCATGGTGCCAGAGTGCAGTCTGTTCAGTGTATTCCAAGTCACCCAGTCTTCTGTGTGTCTCTTCTGGCGCCAGCCACTGATTGAGGTTCTGGGTTTTACAGTACTTTTATCCTTTGGATTGCACACTTCTCAAAATAATATGATGTAGTTCTGAGGGTTTTTTTTTTAAAAAAAAAATACAAAACTATGTACTGTAGACCCTCCACTTTCACACGAGTTAGAGGCATGAGAACATCTCTCCAGGAATACCTAGGTCCTCCAAGGTAGATCTCGTTTGCTTTGCCATGCCACTGTTGTATATGCCTTTTTAGTCTTGCATATGCATACAGTATTTTTACTTGCAGCAACTCTCAAGGCCTTCAGATAGAGGGCTTTCATATGACCATTTATCCCATCTTCTTCATCTTTTTAAAAAAATTAGTGATGACAAAAACTGAATGTAAAAAGATCTGTATAAAAGCATGTTTCTTATCAGAGAACTGTCCTGGGATGTTGATATGTGAAGTGGTACAAGGGGCTGGTAATAAAGTGCAGAGTTAGATATTAAGGTAGAGGTAGAAGGGCCAAGTCAAATTGTAACTCATCAATCAAAATTGCCAAGTTTTCAGGTCTTTCTGGAAAGTGGACAAGGTGGGGTCTAATCTAATTTCTCTCCAAAGTCGGGGGCCCACCGCCAAGAAGGCCCTCTTCCTTGCTCCCGGCGGGAATGAGAGAAGGGCCTCCCCGGCAGATCTTAAAGTTTGTGCAGGTTCATAGTTGAAGATGCGATCCTAACAGTTGCAATATATAAAAATGTACAAACAGGATATCCACTTTCTTTGTACTTGCAAACAATCAGATCCACTTTCTTTGTACAGTAGAGTCTCACTTAACCAACATTTGCTTATCCAACGTTCTGGATTATCCAACACATTTTTGTAGTCAATGTTTTCAATACATCGTGATATTTTGATGCTAAATTCGTAAATACAGTAATTACTACATAGCATTACTGCATATTGAACTACTTTTTCTGTCAAATTTGTTGTATAACATGATGTTTTGGTGCTGAATTTTTAAAATCATAACCTAATTTGGTGTTTAATAGGCTTCTCCTTAATCTCTCCTTGTTATCCAACGTATTCGCTTATCCAATGTTCTGCCGGCCCGTTTATGTTGGATAAGTGAGACTCTACTGTACTTGCAAACAATCAGATTCTCAGATATTCATTTACAACACAGGCAGATACTCACGACCAAGTCACACAGGAGAGAGAAAGATGGAACATTTCATCCTCCTTATATATCCACCTGCTGATAGGTCATCAGTAAAGGACGCTGGCTGATGCAACCCCTTTGCAATAACCCTCACATGGTTATGACTCGATCATTACCACACTCCCTTAGGTATTGCATCAGCCTTTTATCTAGTAATGCTAGTATTCTTTGGAAATGATATAATGAAACTAGATTGGAAATTAGAGCTTCCCATACTATTGACATCATCCTCGAATAGTTCACCCCCAAACATGCAAAATAATCTCTTTTTTCAACTAGCACAGGAATTTTCCCTATCAGCTTCCTTACTCAGTAGTACACTCCTCAGCCCATCAGGGCCAAGGAGTTGACTAGCCTCTTTGGACCCTGCCCCTGTCTATGTCTTGGGGGGGGGGGTCCAGGGCCGGGGGGACACTATTGGGGTTGTGTGGGGAAGGAGAGGACACGATCGAGTCTGTAAGTCCAGGGAGAAGTGCACGAGATAGCCTACATGACAGACCCCCTGGACTTAAGGTCCTGCTGTTAAATACCAGATCCATTAATGGCAAAACAACTGCCATCCAGGAGTTAATCCTGGATGAAAAAGCAAATCTGGCTTGCATTACTGATGCTAAGTTTTTAAGAAATTATTATGTAATGTGCATATTTTATTGCTGTATTGTGTTAAACTACTTTTTTTAATAACTGTTTTTATGTAAAGCTATGTTGTTGTGTTGGGATTGTCCCTGTGTAAGCCACCCCTTCGGGGAGATGGTGGTGGGATACAAGAATAAAGTTATTATTATTATTATTATTATTATTATTATTATTATTATTATTTAGCATAGTGGATGGTGTATAGGACATTAGAGCTATTCATGCAGCTTTGGGGAGGCCAGTCACCAAGGTACAGGCTGGATGAAGTCATAGAGAAGGTGTCCCCATCTACACTACCATATAATAAGCCTCAAATTATATGGCAGTATAGATGGGGTCATCTTTAAATTCCTGTGCCAAAGTGCTTCTGCTTCTGGTGACTCTGCTGCCTTAAATCATAGACAAAAGTGTGATCTTAAATAAGCTTTTTTATAGATGAGATGGGATATGTGTCTTTGTCTAGACTCAAAAGATTGCAAAATGTTATGTTTTACAGTTGTTCCGAGCCTATAATGTATATTTTCTGTCTTTCCCCCCCTAAAGACTAGAACATCTGTGGAAGTTTTGGAAGAGATAATCTGGTTTGGAAGACAATTCAGAAGCCCCCCAAAAGGATTCTTCGTCTAATGCAACCAGGGCAAACTGTTAAGAAATCAATATGGTTTTAATCTAAAACCTTAAAAAAAATAAAGAATCGAAGGAACTGAAACTCCTGCAAAGAGCATTCAGCCATTCTATCTTTATGAATGAAAGATGCATTGCTTGTCAAAATTCTATTGTCAGGTTTCCTCTTTTCTTCTCCCCAAATTATTAAAGTCCATAAATTGTGTCTAACATCACAACTGTGTGGCCACAAATGGCCTCAAAGTCAAGAGTCAAGAGCAATTTCTACCCTCATTACTGGCTTTAAATAATTCATTATCTGAAAAGTAAATATGAAGACAAACAGAAATATATGTATTTGTTTCTACAGTCAACTGCTTCAAACATGTACATGGGAATACAAAGTCTAATGATACTGCCATTGCTTCAAAGACCAAATGGTATTCAAAGTCACTGTTGTCATGATTGGACAATTTATTTTCAAGGTGCAGATCTGTGGTCTCCTGTTTACCAGATGCAGTTTTGGACTATGGATCAGTTCAGATAATTTAGCAAGTGAGCAGGTAGCAACTGGACAACTCTACAGCTGGGAGGAGACAATGCAAGAAGGTTATACTTCCATTTGACATCAATTGGATTTCAGCCTATGAAGTCACAATACATGTTTTATGTATAGGAAATGTCAGTTAAACCTTTAAACTATTTCTTGTTCAATACTTGGAGAGTTGTCAAAGTCTGATTTTCTCCTCTTTTATACAGAATGGTAATGAAGTGATAAGTATCCCTTCCTCAGCAATTCCTCAGCAAATAATAGAAGATCTTTTGCCAGGATGTTCCACTGACAATTCTATCCATGAGGTTTACTCTGCTAGCACATGTGTATTTTGAAGGCTATTACGTTAATATCTTATAAAATATACCATATATACATTTAATAGATACATTTGTGTCTTAAATTTTATATCGGGATACAATCCTGTGCAGTTTACTTTGGAGCGAGCCACATTGGATTTGGATTTGGGAAAGCAGGCTGAACCCACTTGTGGGAGCAGCTTTTCACATTTCATTTAAATTGATCAAACAGTGTGCTTGTAAATATTTTTTCAAGATGCTCCAATTTGAAACTGGGCCTATGTTTCTACCCAAAAACTTTGCCCTATTTGTAGATTTTTTTAATGATAGATTCTGATGTAACTCCTGGTTTTGCCAACCTCAATCAGTGGTTGATACCGGATGAGACACTCCCTCCTGGGCACACAGAAGACTGGATGACTTGGAAGGCGCTGAACAGACTGTGCTCTGCGACCACGAGTTGCAGATCCAATCTTAAGAAATGGGGCCATAAAGTGGAGTCAATGACATGCAAGTGTGGAGAAAAGCAAACCACAGGCCACTTGCTACTATGCAGTCTGGGCCCTACCACATGAACAATGGCGGATCTTCTCACAGTGACTCCAGAAGCAATTGAAATGGGCAGCTTGTGGTCAAAGGAAATTTAGCATAATGCCAAGTTTTAAATTTTGTTTGTGGTTTTTTTAACACATTACAGCTGTATTCTCAATTTGCTTCTGACACGATAAATAAACAGTCAGATTTCAAATTGTTAGTGAAACTCTGTCCTCTCCATTATCAGGAATACATATCTTAATAATGGTTTCTCTTGACTCCAAAGTTAAAGTGAAGGACATCTACAATCTTGCATAATGTGTCCTAGGCATCCACAAAGAGTTTTCCTATCTGTCATTTTCTTAAGTCCATGTGATGCCAATCCCATGGTACTAAAATAGCGCTAGTATTCAGATGTATACCTGCCCTTCATGGAGGAGTTTGAAATCATGTCAATTTTTAATAATAATAATAATAATAATAACAACAACAACAACAACAACAACAACAATTTTATTCTTATATCCCACCACCATCTCCCAAACAGGACTCGGGGTGGCTTACATATGGGACAAAATGCCTATAGACACAAATACAAACAGTCCATCAAAGCAAAAACATAATTAAAATAAAACATAGTTAAAAATAACAAAAAGGTTAAAAACACAAATTCAGTAAAACGTAAGAATATAAAACAGCCACGTAATTAATACTTTTAAAAATAAAGCATAATCAAAATTTAGCTATAAAACATGATGATGTTGATAGTGCTGATTATTTATTTACCACCTTCCTCCCTATGCAGGATCCAAGGCAACCTACAGTATTGAAAAACACAGGATAAAACTAAAACATACTTTCTACAGATTTTTTTTAAAAGTATTAAATCACAGTTCAATTAAAAGCAAAATTTTAAAATAACATAAAACATCTATCATAGTAAAAAAGATTAAAAAATACACCAACGGAAAAAAAAACCTTCCTGTTACATACTAGTTTTTTTTTTTTTTACCAAAGCCTTGCCTAAATAAGAAGGTCTTAGTTGACCAGTGAAAGAAAAGGAAAAAGGGAAGGAAAAAAGTAAAAAAGTAATTTTCTACAGGAGAAAAGTCCACAATCTTGGAGCAGTCACTGAGAAGGCTCTTTCCTGGATCCTCTACAAACATTTCTCTTAAGATAAAGCCATTATCTGAAAATTTTAAAATTCAGTTAGGCTTATACAGAGAGATACACTTTTTCAGAGAGTGTGGATTCAAACTGCACAGACCAAGCTGTGAACCTGAGATTTCAATGGAAGTGTAACCCCAGTCACTCTCTTTTGTCTGGAGTCAGCTTCAGTTTATTTTTCCTCCTCCAGTCCATTACTGACAACAGACACTGGTTTAGCACTTGAAACATCTTCTCTAGAATTAGATGGAAAGAAAACATGAAATTGTGTGTCATCAGTATACTCAACTCCAAAACTCTGAATGACCTCTCATAGCGGTTTCCTGTAGATGTTGAGCAGCATGGAGGACAAAACTGAACTCTTATGAACCCTTCAGGCTAGAGGGTAGAGTAGAAATCCCGCACGACTGTACCTTCTGACTTATTCAAGATTGGAACCACTGTAGAACAGTGTCCCAATCTCACATTGCAGAAGGATACTGTGTTTGATGTTACTGAAAGGTCCAGTAGAACAAACACTCCCCTCCAGTTCCTTATGGCCCTCCCTGCCAGTTCCTTATGTAGATCAAGGCAAGCAAAGCTGTCTTAGTTCCATAGTCAGGCCTATAGCCAGATTAAAAAGGACCTAAAAACCCCATTTCATCCAGGAACTCTAGGAGCGGAGAGGTTCCCGCATGCTCTAGAACAGGCATGGGCACATTTTGGCCCTCCAGGTGTTTTGGAAGTTGAAGTCCAAAATACCTGGAGGACCATAGTTTGCCCATGCCTGCTCTAGAACATTTCCTCCAAATAACTAAATTTTTCTTGGTGCTTTCTACAGCTCTTAAGAATCTTTGGGGAAACCATTGCAGTTGAAGTAGTAAACACCTCATGTCACTTTTAGTACAAACATAAATAAGGCTTTGCTGAATGGTGTTTTTTCAAAATCATATAATAATAAAATTATAAAAATCAAGTTAATTCATCTGAGACCACATTCAATGTAAAGGAGGTCTTACTTGGTTGTACAACAGTTGAACTCAGCCAATAATAAGCAGAAAAATTAATAGGAATCTTGTACTGTACCTTTTTGATTGGTGAAGTTGAGTTGCTACAACTGATTTTAGTTATGCTTTTCTTCATATCTCCTGAAAACAATGGTACAGCATCAGGATTGCAACTGACATTTTAAAAGTAGTTATATGATACCGACAGAAAAAACTGCCAGAATTCAGTATTTAAAATAAATTACTGAACCTTCAAATCACTTACTTTTGACACCTAGCTGCAATCCTGGACAAATTATGTGCTATCCATTTATTTTGTGACCTCAAATATGCTTAACAAATTTACACATACTAATAATATGTTGCTTTTTTAAAGGTTTTAAGCTAAATGAACCATAACAAAGATAGTCATGATAAAAACCAAGATCTGAGAATTTGTCAAGTTTTGTCATCTCGTCCATTTGATGACAGACAGGCATGAATGAAGCTACCCCAGTTGCAAATCAGTGTAATAAAAGAGATCTTTTCAGCAGAAATTTTGTCTAATCTAAATGTCTTTTTACTTCTGATGCCTCCCTGGGCAGGACAAATGGATTATCAGATTTATTTGGTCAAGCTGATTTCCCCCCACATTGTTTAATTAATTTTAGATGCTAATATTTCTGCCCATGGAAGTAGAATCAGATGATCAGTGCACAACAGAAAGAAGAGCTGTCCTGAGCAAGGAGAAAACTAAGAAAAGCTCTTCTGAATTACAGAGGAACCTTTGCTTTATCCCGGCGACAGGGCAGTGTTGTTCAGAACACACTTACTAGTCATGAGTAAGAAGGATATGGCATTCTGATAGCCCAGTGAATGGTATCGCTCCATCACCTACGGAACAGGAAAGACACAATGAAATCAACACTCATTATTCATGGAATAGTATTCTACTTGTATCCCTTTATGGATTTACTCGCCATCAACATGTGGAAGGACCTTTCCATAAATTGGTGGAATAACTGAGAACAGTCGATTGCCAGGCAAACTGGAAAATTCCCATCCCATTAAAAATTTAAGTTCCTTTGTTACATTCTCAAAACTTGCATTGAAACGCTCACCGTGATAGTTGGTGGAAAGCCCGCATGAAATGCCCTGGAAAAATTCCCCATGGAAAGCTGAATGGTGGTTCCAAAGATATTTACTATGCTGAAAAGAGCTTGGCTATCTCTTGGACAAATATCAATCTCTCCTGTAAAGGGAGATATTGAAATCACTCCTTCTACATCATGGCAAGGTTGCATGTTTGTAAAGCCTCCATCCATATATCTCTAGCACAAAGGAAAAAAGAAGGTGATACACAAATAAATAAAGTGGGTGATAGTACAGATATCCGTTTTTAATATTTGTTCATCCCTCTAGCTATCCAGGCAACATCTATGGCAACAAGTGTTTTTCATTAGCTAAAGCTGCAGTAACCCCTCCTGGGTTAGTCTGGGAAAACCAGACTAAATTATTATAGTGCTTTCTATGCTGAATGGGAAATTCAAACATTTGTGGTCATTGCATAAATATCTTCACACCTCCAACATTTGATAAAAACAAAACTGAGCTACTGGAAAGCAGTATAGAAATATTGTATATGTTTACAACTTAGAGTGGTGGTAGCACTATGCCATAATCTCCCCAAATTCCCAATACTATTTATGAGCAATGAAGTTGGTGTGTGTGTGTATTAATGTGCATACGTGTGTATATATGTGCATGTGTATATGCATGTCATGTCATATTCTTCAAAAAGTAAATGTTCTCCAGCAGTCTAGATGAGCAGGCACAGACACACTTATGATCAATTCCATCTTTATTAACGTTAATTCAGATTCCATGAAATTAAAAATTTACAGGTTCCAATAAATACTCCATGAGGCAATATCTGAATGGAAATATGGTTAATATTTAGCAATTGCATTTCTTTCAACTTTGTAATACAATTCTCTAATCCAGCAGTTCTCAAAGTGTGCTCCGCGGAGCCCATGAGGCTCCGTGAAACTTACTAAGGGGCTCCGCACTCTCCCCCTCCCCCTCCAAGCTAATAATAATAATAATAATAATAATAATTCTTTATTTTTAACCCACTCTCTCTCCCTGAAGGGACTCAGGGTGGCTTTCCTTCCTCTTTCCTGATCTTCCCTTTCCACTGCCTCCCTCGCTACCAAAAGTCTTTTTTTTCCCTTACTTCCCTGGCTGCCAAAAGCCTATTTCCTTCCCACCACTCAGGAGGTGCTTTGACTGTGCTTTTCTTGTATGGGAGGATATAAAGGAAATGAGCAGAGAGCAGCTCCTTCAGGCAGGGGGGAATCTTTTAATCCCACCGCTGCCACCAATATAAAGGAAGAGCAGGGAAGACACCAAATAGAAAAGAAGAGAGCTGAAGCCAAATATAACGAACACCTCTCCACTCCACACACTCTCACACACACGCACACGTATGTGAGAGGCGAGGATATGCTGTCTGATTTTAGATTTCCTTTTAAATTGGTAGATGCCACCAACCTAAAATGTCTTTAGGATTTTTGTTGTTAAAATGTGCCTGAGGCAAACTTCCCCCATTCCCTGCCCACACTGTTTCTACACCTGGCTCCCAAACTGATGTTCACTATGAGGCTTTTCTGTGTTATTTTATTGTTGTATTGCTGGAACTTTTATAAAGGTTTCTTGCTAGAAATATACACTGTGGAGGCTTTTGAAAGTTGAAAAATAGAATAAAAATTTATTTTCTTAAAACAAGCAAATGATTACTTCAGAGAGGTACATTAGCATAAACGGTTATAGACGTTCTTCAGCTTGACTTAGTTGTATGTTTCAGGTTACTTCACTTAGTTTCAAACAGTTCCAACCAACCAATCTATCTATTGGTCACAAAAACCCTCGCTCTATTTGCTGAGAATAGTCACGAGTTCCCCTGGGTTGTTAATTAACTCTAACCTAGAGTCCTTCTATTAACCAGCCCAGAAGTGAGAGTCAATCCCTTGAGTTATCTTCTTCTCAAGAGATCCAAACTGCCTGACCTAGCCTGTCAGTTTCCACAGCTTTCAGTTCTCTCTCACACACACACTCCAAACTCCCAAACTGCTCTTTCCTTTCCAAACTCCAAAACTGAACTCCCTGGAGCTCTTTTTTTTTTCCTGCACTCTAAGACTTGGCTCCTCTCATCTGCTCTGGTTGGCCAATCCTAGGAGTCTCTCTCTAAGCTTCTCCCCCTTTCTAACCACACTCAAAATGGCTGCCTGGCATTTCCTCTACAAAATGGAGATCTGCCTCACTCACTGTTACCCAGGCTTCTTTCCCGGCCTATGGTTCACTACAGAGGACTTGAACTGGATGGCTCCTGGGGTCGTCGTCTTCTTCTTCTTCTTCTTCTTCTTCTTCTTCTTCTTCTTCTTCTTCTATTATTATTATTATTATTATTATTATTATTATTATTATTATTATTATTATTATTATTATATCTGTTGGGGGAGGTGCTTTGATTGTGCTTTTCCTGAATGGCAGGAGGGCATTGGAGTGGATGGCCCCTGGGGTCTTCCACTGGAATACTGCAAATTTTATTTTGGTTAAAATTGTTCTTCATGTTAAATATTGCATTGTTCTTTCTTTTCTTTTTATTTTTTTCACTACAGACAAAATATGTGCAGTGTGCATAGGGATTTGTTCATGTTTTTTTTCAACTAGTTTACACAAACACTCTCCATCCATCTACCACTTGCCTTGCCCATCTGTCAAATTTTAAAACACAGTGTGTCAAAATGTTTGCCCATGCCTGATATATATACATTATATATAATATAATATATAAAGATTTCTTCGGGCTCCACGAGAAACTTTTGCTTCAAAAAGGGCTTCGCAGCTGAAAATGTTTGAGAACTTCTGCACTAATCAATGTGCACCAAAATTGCATATTAGGGGAATCTGCACACAAACATGTATTTCAAGGTGGATCTACACTGTAGAATTAATGCAATTGGACACCATATTAACGGCCACAGTTCAATGCTTAGGAATCATGAGAGTTGTAGTGTTACAAAGTATTTAACCTTCTCTGCTAAAAAATGCTGATGCCTTACCAAACTCCAGTTCCCATGATTCCATGGCACTGAACTATGGCAATTAAGTGGTGTCAAATTGCATTAATTCTACAATGCAGTTGCACCCTTAGTAGTATACAACAATGCATAATGTTATGAGAAACTACTTGCAAAAATTATATTATAATGTATAAAAATACATAGGAATTTTCATAGCACTTTAAAAGAATTCACATGCAGAAGCAACAAATAAGTTAAGACAGAAAAAATGAAAAACGGAGGGAAACCGAGACTGATAGAATTGTGTCTCCCTGGATATCTAGCCAAAATCTCATTTTTCTGGTATTTGGAAAGGGTACAGAAAAAAAGCTCTGACCAGGTTTATATTATTGAAAGTAAAAATAAATATATAAACTGACATCCTATGGGGAACTGGATCTCAAAATGGAAAGAACCAATAGCCAAAGTGAAGGGGAAAATAAAATAAAAGGAACTAAATCAGACCATCTTCATGATCCAACAAATAGAATAAAAGCTGGAATTGAATCAGAACTGTTCACAGAGGGAGGTAGGAGAGTGGGTGTGTGTGTGTGTGGGGGAAGCAGATAGGTATAAGTAGGAAACTAAGAAGGAATTAGAAAGGAGTAAAAAATGAGTTATACCAGAAGAATATGTAATATGTTTTCCTTGTATTGGTTGATTTTGTTTCTTTAATACTTTTTAAATATAATGCTGAAATGCCATACTCTTTTTATACAAGCCAATAAAATAATATTTTTAACAAAGAAAAAGCTGACTCACCACACCACGGTAGGTGGGTGGTATCAAACCACCATACCCTGGAATAAAACAGCTGCACATGAGAGCCTGGGAAAAACAGAGAAAAGGAATGGTTGCTTATCTGTAACCATGTTTCTTCAAGTAGTCATCTCTGAAATTTGCACTGATGGTACTAACTGTGCCTGCAGGAACCACCATCAAAGGGTGAGGAGCTTGCTAGTCTACCATCAGTGTGATTTTCACAGAGACCACAAAGAAGAAGGAATGGTGTTTCTTTGAGTGGTCATCTGTGAAATTCAGACATCCTTGTCCATCTTCCCGGCTTTATGTCATGCTTGCTAAAAGATTCCGGAGCCACTGCGCAGATGCAAGGGGTACCATCAGTGCAATTTTCACAGAGACCATGAAGAAGAAATATAAGTAAGCTACATAAAACAGTTTTTGTGAAGCTTAAAAGGTAAAGGTAAAGGTTTTCCCCTGACATTAAGTCCAGTCATGTCCACTCTGGGAGTGGTGCTCAGCTCCATTTCTAAGCCGAAGAGCCAATTTTGTCTGTAGACACCTTCCAGGTAATGTGGCCGGCATAACTGCATAGAATGCCTTTACCTTCCCGCCAGAGTGGTACCTGTTGATCTACTCACATTTACATGTTTTTGAACTGCTAGGTTGGCAGAAGCTGGGACTAATAGCAGGAGCTCACCCCACACCCCGCTCCCTGATTCGAACCGCTGACCTTTTGGTCAGCAAGTTTATTATTTCATTATTCAGAATCTTTCTACAGTCGAAAGCTTATTTAACATCACCTCAAAGCTATATGCTCAACACTTGCTGCAAAAACTGACAGACTGGTTGCAGACAACAGTTCCCATCCCAATAGTTCCCATCCTTAAAATCCAATAGTTTCCATTCCACCTGCCATTTTTTATGTGCAAGGAGAGCAGTGAAGTTGATTCTTCCCTGACTTTACAATCTTCCCATATCTATATACTTTAAAGATGGAGTACCATGGGCTCCATGGGACTCTGATTTTAAAGTGTGTAGAAACAGGGACAACCTTGCATTTGCTGAGGTCTTATATTTCTACCTACATTCTTTATTTAACAGTTTATTAATGTTCATCTCTATTTTGTCAGCAGCATGAACTTAAACTTTTAAGTACTTATTGCACCCGCACTAATATGAACTAGTTGTCACATCGTTCAGAAACAATCTAAATTGATTTCATAGTTGTCACCCATTTATAATATCATATTGTAAACAAATCATGATATGTATGGTGGAGTTCCTGATAATGCACACTTGCTCAAAAGACATGACCACTTATCAGTTATGACTTGTATTTTGTGTGTTCATTTGAAAAATAACAATTGCTATTACTCCAATTTTAAAACAGTTCTAATCCCTTGAGGCAGTGAAAAAGGACACAGTCCATCCCATGATGCAGGGGTACTTCCTGCCTGTGCCCATCATGATTCACTATGTAAACATTAGAAACAGTCCTCAAAAAGAGAGAGGGGAGAAGACGGTCTGAGATAGTCTTCTGGACTCAGCAACCAGGATATTCCATTTCAAAACTCCAAAAAAAACAAAAAACAAAAACAAAAAACCATGGGATGGCCACTGTCATAATAGCTCTCATTGAATTTAATCGATGACATGGGCAAATAGACTGTCCTATAGAGAGTCTTCTAACCAGAAATGAGTTTCCGGTACTCTGCCATAATGCAGTTGCTCAATCATTTTTGGTAATTAAAAAAACTAATAAATATCACTACTTTAGTAGATTGTTATTTTTCCTGGCCTTTAATAGTGAGGTTTTCTGTTTTTTCTATTCATTTAAAACGCAAATATTGATACTGCAAATGTTTGATCCCTTGCAATGTTGAAGTAAGACTCCTTTTTTTTTAAAAAAAAGGGGGGAGGGGGGAGAATCCACTTGCTCATGGGATAAGGATGAAAATAGTAACAGAGAAACCAGAAAAATCAGATGGCATGTGATAAGTAACATCGTGATTTGGAACACAACAGAACTAAATGCCATGATTACATGACGTTACACAACAGATGAAGCATGTATGAACAGATTTTCAAAATTGTCTTCTCTTTTTTCTGTATGTTTATACTGCCCCCTACTACAGTATTGACCACTTTGGGAAGCACTAGTCTAAAGGATTAAACTCAAGAGAACATTGATGCTTTCAGACCTGTATCACCCGAATTCATGCGTTAATATCCGCAATGCCTTTGGCATAACTGAATTGGAAGAACAATGATTTATATGGAAGAATCAATCAAATTTTACCTCAATTAGATCCTCCTTTGACTTGTACTCTGAAACCATGACATTTTGCAAGTTTGACACACGTGTAAGAGAAAGGTAGAGTTTCCCTGAAGCCTTCTGGTGAGAATTCTCTGACAGATTTTTAATTAACCCTTCCTTTAATGTCCGGAATACCCCAACAAATGGTGAAAAAGGACCCCAAAATGATCTTCTGGAATCTTCCACAGCTTTGAAGAGACATTCTTGAAAAGCATCTAGGGAGGGTGGGAACAAAAGGTTAACTCAGGACTTTTCCCCATGAGAGTTGCAATATGTGTTGGAGGTTTCCTAGCCACAAATGAAAAAACTTACCATTGCATGACATTGTCCCAAACCCACTACAAACCAATCTTAAATTCACAAACAGAAGAAAACAGAGGAACCCATTTTAGGGCTGCTGAACATGTGTTCAATTAGTCTTCCAAGTGTTTTCAGATGTGTAATAATCTCAAGCCGTTTCTGCAGCAACTTTGGAGTCAGTGATGTCTGATTGTGAGCGTGTTGTGTGCGTTCCTTCTGTCCTCTGCAGTTTCCTGTTCTCAGTCTGCTACCATTTGAACTTCTAATAGGTGAACAGAGAAGGCCTTCTTACTACATAACCCATTCCCAATCTCTTAATGCCATAGGGAAAAATGTAACCTATATAATGATACCTTGTTTTTATGGAGGGAAGACCAGGGTAATACAAAAGCATTTTGCTAGGTTAGCACATGTGAAGCCAAGCTTTTTCTTGCTTCAGTTGCCTTCTATTGGCATTTATGCATAACTACCGATGCTATGTTGTTGCACTTTCCTTTTCCTATTTCTTCTTTCCTTTTTTCTTCTCTCCATATTTTTCTAACTATTTATTAAAGTGTATTCTGTATCATCAAAATATGAATTCACAAGACCTAAACCATCTGGTTCTGCAAACAGGCCAATTCAGCATAGTCTATAATCCTTTATTACATGGCTGATTGAACCAATTACTGCAGGTACATGTATAGTTCCAAACTCCCACCTCTGGCAGTTACTAACCATTATGTATACATATCCTTTTGAAAAAACAACTCTCCAGTTTTTCACAGAATTTCAGATATTAAACAAACTCAAATTGTGGTATTCCTCTTCCACTGTTTAACTAGAATTTAAACTACACTCTTTGCATTTATATTAAAGTTATGATGTACTATATATACTTTTGTTATGAAAGAAAAAAAAGGATTAAGTACAAAGCTCTGTATAGGATTACTGTACACCTGAATAACACATAAGTATGAAGACGCATGTTGTTGTGTGCATGTGTGCTTGAAACCCAGTCCACCCACACATCCATAATATTAATCTGTAAATGTGCTGGGCAATAGCATCCAGTAAATATTACTCTGCCTATAACAAGATGGGGAATTTGAAAGTCTGCAGGGTTGCATGCAGTCTGGAGCTACTCATGTGCCCTGCTACAACCTGAATCTCTCCCCAAATCTCAGGCTTTTAAAAACTCAGCTAAAGCCTAACACAATTTTAATGCAAAAACACCTCTGGAGGGCATGAGATTTGTGTTCTCACTGTTTTTGCTCCCATCTCCTTTACTCCAAAGCATCACCCAGACAGCAAAAACAGTGAGCAGAAGTGAGAGGGATCTCACTTCCAGATTTAGGAACATGGCTGGTTTCCACCCAGGTGGAATTAGAAGGATCTCAAATGGTCCTTCAACTCTCCTCATGTGCCCACCCCATGAATAAACCAAAGTTTTCAAAGGCTTACCTAAATCACCATCACAGGTTATTACTGCTGCAACAAGTGCTCCACCGGAAGAACCATAAACCCTGGAGAGTGAGTTTATCATTTCAGGTGCTAGTTCCTTCAGGGCCCGGACCACCCCTAACTGATAATACATCAGGAAGCCACTAGCTGCAAAAGACAGAGCATGCGGTCTTTTGAGGATCTGAGGTACCATTCTTCCCAATGCAGAGGGCAGAAGATAGCAAGAACTGTACAGAAAACCAGCTGGTGAACAATTTGCTTTTTAGAAAGACATTCAGAATGAATAGAAAGAATGGCATGCAGATTTTGGACCGGCTGTTCAAAGAGAGATAATTAGTGGATCCCATTTGTACATAAGCAGGCCCAGGTCATAAGACTTGCGCTCATGTCCATTCCAGTAATTGAATTTGGGATGGTCATTAGCTGAAGTTCTGATCATGAATTGCAGTGTTATAAATATTACCAAACATTTAGAGCAGATAAACATCCTTGACACTTTGCATAGGCAGGACAGGGGAGTCATACTGACTACTCAACAACCTCATGAATTGGCTTTAGAAATGACAGGTGATTTCATAGACATCCTGTTAGCAGCGAAGTGACAACTAAAAATCAACACAGAAGGGATTAGATGCACTTATGGAAACTGTGATTCAGCAGGCATTTGCCTAATTATTATTTTTTTGGTCTAATGCCCTTTTAATTTTTAAAAAAACTAGCTGTTCTTTTAATAAAGTGTTTCTCAATCTGGGGGTCGGGAACCCTGGGGGGGGGGTCAGAGGGATCACCAAACACATATTTCTGATGGTCTTAGGAACCTCTTTGTCAGAGAAGGCTGAAGATCTCTTCTCCTGTCCTTCTCTTCCTTTTTGGAAACAGACAGTGAATTCTCCCACCAAAACCCAATTTGCCCAATTTTATCATTGGTGGGGTTCAAGGGGATAAATCCCAGCAACTACAACTCCCAAATGCCAAGGTCTATTTTCCCCAAACTCCACCAGTGTTCACATTTGGGCATATTGAGTATTCATTCAGATCCATCACTGTTTGAGTCCACAGTGCTCTCTGGATGTAGGTGAACTACAACTCCAAAACTAAAATTCAGTGCCCACCAAACCCTTCCAGTATTTTCTGTTGGAGTTCTGTGTGCCAAGTTTGGTTCACTGCCATCGTTGGTGGAGTTCAGAATGCTCTTTTATTGTGAGTATAAATCCTAGTCACTAAAACTCCCAAATGACAAAATCATTTACCAGTATTCAAATCGGGGTTATTGGGAATTTGTGCCAAATTTGGTCCAGTGAATGAAAATACATCTTGCATATCAGATATTTACATTACGATTCATAGTAGTAGCAAAATGACGGTTATGAAGGAGTACCAAAAATAATGTTATGGTTGGGGGTCACCACAACATGAGGAACTGTATTAAGGGGTTACGGCATTAGGAAGGTTGAGAACCACTGTTCTAATATGATGATTGGTTTCATTGCATTATAGTATAACTTATGGCATTATCCTGTGCCCCCCCCCCTTTGAAAACATTTCTAGTCCATTGAGAGTGCAATTTATGACAATGCAGGGGAAGTTCCTATCAGCTCTGGCATGATTCATCAGTTTAACATCAGAAACAATCATAAAAAAGGAGGGCAAGAAGGTGGTCTGATATTGTCTTCTGGACTCAGGAATCGGGATATTCCATTTCAAAACTACAAAAACACATTCGATAAGAGATGTCATAATCGTCTGCATTGAATTGAATAGGCATAGGCAAATTTTTAGTGACATACATGTGCATATATTTCTTCTTGTTAAGGATAAGGTACTATTCTCTTATCGCTTTGTGGACTGTTCACAATCACTCCCTGGTAGTTATCAAGTTGCTTCTCAGTGGGAAGGAGCTGGAGAGAAGCAATTCAGACAATGTGTCATGAATACTTTTAAAACAAAGGTTAAAATATCCTGCTCAGACTGAACAGAATATCTCACTTCTGACACCAAAAATGTTATGAATAACTTTTCAATAACTTTAAAGTATAGGTTCTTTTTATTGCAATTTCAGTCTGAGAGATATAGCAGAACTTTTACAGAACAACAAAGAATGTCATTAGATATACAGAGATTCAGATTCTATGCAACTACATTAGATTCATAAACAACCTTCAGATGCATTGGCTAAGAACAAACAAAGGGAGGTACATTTTATTCAGCATTCACACACATCTACATGCATCCATCTTCATGCATACAAATATTACCATATCCTTTTCTGCCTCCTTGGAGAAGCACCTGCTTAGGCCAGACCCAGCTTCCACTGCCGCCTGCCAACACATACAGTAGAGTCTCGCTTATCCAAATAAACGGGCCGGCAGAATGTTGGATTAGTGAATATGTTGGATAATAAGGAGAGATTAAGGAAAAGCCTATTAAACATCAAATAAGGTTATGATTTTACAAATTAAGCACCAAAACATCATGTTATACAACAAATTTGACAGAAAAAGTAGTTCAATACACAGTAATGCTATGTAGTAATTACTGTATTTACGAATTTAGCACCAAAATAACATGATATATTGAAAACATTGACTACAAAAATGCGTTGGATAATCCAGAATGTTGGATAAGCGAGTGTTGGATAAGTGAGACTCTACTGTAGTTCCAAAATGCCAAAACTTCAAAGCTTCAAATCTCCAAAAAGACCATGACTTCAAAATGCACTCCTTCCTCTTTCCCTGAGAAAAGGAAGCTCTAAAAATTGAACAGAATCCTGATTTCCCATAGCAGATCTGACACATACACTATCTCTCTCCTTCCCAATGGAGCAGAGCATAGCAGGTGAACAGTGTCTCTGTCTGTCACACTTTCTGGACTATCATAAGGTCACTTATATAGCAATATTTTGCTGATGTTGTTCCAAAGTTGTAAATGAATGATAGACATCTTCCATCCTGGAATATCCCAGCTTCTTGGACCAGATGTTGATTCCTTTTGATTGGTGTTAGCAAACAAGCAGCTCTGCCCCAAAAGTTTATCAAGTCAGCAAATGTTGACAGATGTTAACAGATGTAAACATTTCTCTTATCATTCACAGTTCTTATCACTGTTTACCAGGCAGGTCAACTATTTCAGGTCTCATTAGCAGGTTTTAATTACAATTCAGCAAGCAGGTAGTTAATGGTTTGCAGGACTTCGTTCACAGACTGGTGTCTTCAAATTTACTAGCTCACATTCATTCTTCCATTCATACCAACATATCACATATTCATATTTCATTTGATCTTGTTACACATTAAGATGCAGGCTTTCTAAGCTCTGAAAGGAAGGAAAATTATGTGGAGTAAGGAGGGACACAGAATTGTGCAGGTGCGGCGTGTTTCATTTTGTTTGCTATATGAAAAATCTCAACCATTTTATTTCAGTTACAAAAAGTTTTTTTAATCATATTGTACTGCAACATAAGTTCCAGTTGTAAGACAAAAGCAGATTGTGAGTTAAAGACAGAATCAATTTTCCATGCACATAAATTGCTCTTCAAGCACATCTGTGAAATGCGCCAAGCTTTTATAAAATATGCTGCATATGTGTATCCATTTCCCACAAGCCATTCTTATTCAATCCATGCATACTTTCTAAGAAGTGCAAGGGCTAGAAATCACACCTTTTGATCTAGAAATCTTGCTGAAGGTCTTAAACCTCTGATAATGTGGTTACACGAAAGACAGAGGTGATGGTGGTGCTGATAATAGCAGCAATAAGAAAAAGACAATAATGGCATCCATGGAAAGGAAAATAAGAAAAAGGTTGGTGGAGGGAACAGAAAAAGAACTTTGCCTATTCTAAGCAGCCCATTACTCAAATGCCCTCAAATGAGGGAGGAAACTTGGATTACCATCTCTCCCACGGAAGTGCTTTGGCCCTGAGTCCCGACAAGGAGGCTAGACATTCAAGATATTTGTGACTTTAATTTATCTGCTTCTCCTCACAGTTCTGCCACTGCCACCACCTGATTGGGCACAGAGAGAATAACAGACCATACATAATAGCAGCAGTTTACTGTTATAGGATCTTGCCCATTGTTCCCTAGTGCTTGGAAATGTTTGGTTATTCACTAGTAAAGTAAATCTTTTGGCGTTACTGACATGCCACCCTTCCTTCAGCCAGACTTCATGTATCCAGTGTAGCTGGTGTAAGACTAGTTATTTGAAATTAAGGGTGGTGGATTTGGTTTCTATCTGCTGTCTGCTACCCAAGGAACATTACATCCTATGCTTCTATAATGCAATCAGTATAACAACACTATGAACATGTTAAGCAGAAACCAAGAGCTTTCCCCATATGATATTACTATCAGGATTTACAGCTTCTCCTCTCTCAGGCAAAGGTATGGCAGCAAGTGTCTGTATTGTGACTGAATGTCACATAAGTAAACTCTAGTTCAGAAAGTAAAAGCTCACAAAAGCCTAGAAGATTTGTTTATGAAAGCAAGTAAATCACAGCACATAGTTGTTACAGGGACAGTTCCACAGCACATTTATAGATAAGCAAGTCAATCTTAACACATATTACAATCCCATTTGTCCATTAATAAAAAGATTCCCTCTTTACACCTGCTCTAATCCCATTTGCCAATTGATAAAAACACCCCAAGAGTTATCGCTTCTCCCTCTTCATACTAATTCTCTCAAAAGAACAGTTTTGCAGTTTCTGGCTGTAGTTTTTACTTGCTATGTAGCTAAACAATTCTGGAAAAGATGTGTTCCCTGATACACAAGCAAATACAAGCATGGTTAAAAGCAGAATAAGATCATCATCCAGTACACAATTATACAATGCAAATGAAAAAATCATAACAGATAAAATAAAACATGGAAGGATTCATGATACTGGAATTGCATTGTCCCAACATTGAACACCACTAGTCATTGTCTTACATATAATGTAGGTGCTCTGTAGGCAGAACTACACTACAGATACCAACTCCAGGGCTTGCTATGTTGCTGCAATGTCCCTGCCTTTACCTGCCCATGGCCATTCTGTGACTGGTGGAAGGTGGAGAGAGGAACTGAAGAAGTGCTGACAATGTTCTCATAGACAGACAACAACAATGCATATACAAGCATAAGGTGAAATTATACTTGAATATGCCACTAACAACATTTCCACACGAGAATACCAAGTTTGTTGGGTCACTGTTTAAAAGAAAACTAACATGAACTGCTTCTGTCACAACTCTTCAACTTGTAACTAAGTGTTAATTGCTCATTAGAAGGCTCTAATAGAATTACCAGAAAGATCCATGTAATTGTGGTTGAGTAGTATTAATTAATGGTCATCAATACATCATGTAACCCTTAGCCATGCCCCATGATTCACAACATTTGTCACCCTTGTTGTTACTTCCAAATATTAATCATCACCCTAAGATGTCATTCCAGTTAACAAGCTGGACCGGTACAGAATTTTGTTTGTTTGTTAATCTATTTCAGTTAAGCCAAGTAACCTAGGACACAAAAGAAATGCATGAAGTCATTTAGGACCTCATCACATGTAGAAATTTCTTCATTTCTTCATATTTTGAAAAGGAAGTTCCATGGTGGTGATCACATGATGCAAAATTACTTCCAAGAGTTACCTGTTGGATCCTGTTTTTATATATCATAATAACGTGGAGTTTTCAGAGTCAGGTATCTATCAGCTCCACTTGTTTCTATGCACGTGGAAGTGGCAAAACACATGAACTTTCATGTGTGATATAAACTGTTGGAATTCTCTGAGTAATACCATTTTATGAAGTATATTTGTGGTCAGTCTTTACACCTTCCCTCAGTTTCTCTCATGCCACCATTACTCCATGAGAACTAACCCTTTGGAGGTAAGTTTTCTTTTATTATTTTTTAGGACATTCTGAAATTACTCCATCTTCATTACTCGATGCATTAACATTATACTCTTTCCTTTTGAAGGAATTCTCATTTGGAAATATTTTTTGAAGTAATTATGAAGTAATAGTGCCAAATAGTCACTGTTGAATGTTTTTATGTTGAATGTTTTATATTGTGGAATGATATTTTAAATTGTAAGTCGCGCGGAGCACTCTGGTGGAGAGTGACTAATTAAGAAATAAAGTGAAGTGAAGTAATTTGCAAGGTAAATTACGTGTGTAAACAGTTCAGTAGCAATGCACGCATTTCATTAGGAAAACAGCCATTTTAGGGGAACGTTTCAGCAGGGAAACATCTGGAACAGCAGCAGCAGATGCCATTTGTCTTATCGTTTTTCTCGTTTCTCAAAAATCGTGAGGTTTCATACTTCTGGTTTTGCACAGTAAATCTTTTTAAAAGGGGAGGGGGAGACAGAAAGCAAGATGGGCGGGGACGCCACTTCATGTGATGGCAAATGAAGTAGGGGATTGTAGATGAGATGGACACATGTGATGGGGAGACTGAATTCTCAGTTTTATTAAAACATGGCTACCATGGAATACTATGGCAAGATCCAGTTCAACCTGCATTTTTTGTGTATTGTGATGAAGTCCTTAGTCTGTTGGAATCTTTTGGAATCTTTTTTCATTTAATAGAAAGGGAGGCTGGTCTGAACCCCTCTGGTGAGAGTTTGGCAAGATATTTTTGCCCAGCACTTTTTAGCCCAATATATCCTTTTTAAAACAATACTTTTTGCACTAATCTTAAAAGAGAAGGTTATGAGTTTTATGTGTTAGGACCTCATCACACTGGAGCATGGGTCCACTTTAAATCCCATTTCTCCCTCCTGTAGAATTCTGTGGCTTGTAGTTTAGGGAGGGGCCTTTAAACTGCTCAGCCAGAGAGCTCCTGGGCCTCATTAAACTACAAGTCCCAGAATTCTGCAGGAGGCAGAAACCAGATTGAACGTGGATCCATGCTCTAGTGTAATAAGGTCTTAATAAGTGAAGGGACTCTGTGCTAGTTCAAAATCACTCATGTGGATCAGGAGTGTAACTATGCTGGTGTGTGTGTGGGGGGGGGGGGGAGAGGATCAGGGCATATCCTGCTCGCCCATGAAATTTTCCTCCGGATCCCCTCTATATAGCTGTATAAAATCCATATTATCTGTTTTGAACTGGATTTTATGGCAGTGTAGACTCAGATAATCCAGTTCAAAGCAGATAATATGGATTATGTGCTTTTATAATTTGGGTTGTATGGCAGTGTAGAAGGGGCCTCAGTCTTCAAATTTCTAGCATTGGAGTAACTGAACCAGGGACAGTAATATATCACAGCCCATTGATGAGTAAGAGCTATATGCCACCAACAGCCCCTTTCCATTGTCAGTAAGTAAAGCACCTTGCATCAGGTAGCATCATAAGAGATACTGAACAGTGCAGAAAGACCACAAGCTGTAGGATATCTTGACCTCACACTCCTTTTTAATGTGAAAATTCAGAATCCTAAGTGAAAAATACAGTGTCCTAAGCCAGTCATTGATGGTGCCCTGCAGTGAATTCTGCTTAATGTGTTTCGGGGAGACAAGAAATGGAATGATTCCCAAGCACAATTTTCTTCCACATTAGCAGATTTGACTTTTGCAGGTTTGATTATTCATTTATTTTATTAAAATCTTCTCTTTAGGAATCTCTAGATACACCAGTGTGGCTCTATAGTCAACTTCCTTCATTCACATTGGAGGACCTTGAGATTTTTTAAAAAAATCTTTCTAGGAAGCTGTTTCCAATATACCTCACAACCTCTGAGGATGCCTGCCATAGATGTGGGTGAAACGTCAGGAGAGAAACGTCAGGAGAGAATGCTTCTGGAACATGGTCATACAGTCCAGAAAACCCACAACAACCCAATGATTCCGACCATGAAAGTCATTTCTAGGAATCTCCAGGTCCTTCAGTGTAATTCTATGGTCAGCTTCCAGTGGAAGCCAACCACAGAGTCATGCTGGAAGACCTAGAAATTCCTAAAGCTTTTTTACTCAGGTTTTTAAAAAATAGCAGTTTCTTTATTTTTAGATTTTCACTTTCAGGAGTGTCCTGTGCTCCTAACTCCAACAATTGTGACGGTCTGACTGTATGCTTAATGGGTACAAAACATACAATGGCTGAGAAAGCTGGCTCACCCTCCTCACCTTCCCAGAACCCAAATATTGTATAGGATAATACTTCATGCCATTTGACATAAGGAAATTATCTACATGGTTTGAAATGTACTTAAACGAGGAAGGGTGGCTATGATTCCATTAAACTACACTGCTGTGATGCTCTGATGACGTTTCTAAGGACAGTTTGCCATGGAAACAGAAATCCGCTTGTAGCATTTTTATAGATTTCTTCGGCTGCCATCTGGCTCCTTCAGAGAAACATAGAAGGTGGTTCTGGGTTTCTCATAAAGTTAATGGATCCAGTTTAAGTAGTTCAATGTTCTTCCAGACACAGGTAAATATATGGCTGTCAAATCAAATGCTATTACCTTTACATTTCACTTCACATACCTTACATTCACGTTGTTTTTATAGAGCACTTTAACCAGAATGAGTGGACGACATAACATCAAATGTACATTATTCTTGCAATGTTTTGCTTATCCTTCAAATATCATATGTTTTCTCTCTGTGTGTCATAGAAAACAACATACTAAAAATTAAGAATTGCAGATTTGGAAAGTCAAAATAAAACATACTAAGGGCCTTAGGTCTGTCATGTTTAACAGACTTCAGAGTCTTATCCAGAAATATGGATTGTGCTAATAAATATACAAAACTTAAATTTAATTAATTGTATTCTGTATTTCAGTTATTTGAGGCCTGTGAACAAGTTGTACCTTAATTAACAAGTGAGTAATACTTCTGCTACAGTAATGCTCTTCGCTTTAAGCCTCCTACTCTCCCGTCTAACCTAGATATGACACAGCATCAAGGCTTTTCTGGATTTGATTTGCATAAAGTACAGGCAGTGGGAATAAATCTCTGGCATGACCCTGAAAGGGATACAAGCAGACTTTAATATCCTGCTTCATTCCATATGTGTAGCAATTCCATACTAGCATTCACAAGGGATTAATCTGCATGATGTTAAACACTTAGCTGTCACATTGTACGGTTTTGCAAAACCAGATTGCAGGCATCTGCAAAGGGAGGTGACAGCATATGGAGCGGGGTGTGAGTGTGTTAAGTCTTTCCAAAACCAGGATCTTATTGAAACTCACATGTGCCCATTAGCATCTGGGAAGAAAACACTCCCTTTGTGTCAAAGACTTCCCACCAATGCTGGCTGTCATATGGACGTGTCATCAAGATTGTAGCTGAAGAGGGAGGTTTTCCATCTCCCCTGCCTCCAAACATTGACGTTCTGCTAATCATGCCTTAGGCCTGGCCAACACTTCATTTTTTAAACAAATGCTGATTGTGTCAAGGGATAGCTCAACAGTACCTTTACCCTTTAAAGTATTCTTTATTTTGTCCTAGATCCCATGGTAGTGAATAAAAGCCATAAAATCCAAAACATACCATGAGTGAGTATAATTCAATAGAAATTTAAAACAAATGTACAGTAAAAACACAGCAGAGACAGAAAAAGCAACACATGCTGAAACACATGTCAAGGCAACACTTCCAAATATGTATTTAAAGAGGAAAAAAACATTTAATCTGGCGGCAAAATTATAACAATACTGGCATTAATCAAAATCGAATGGGGAGGACTTTCTAAAAATGAGGGATTTCCTTCCCAATCATAGACTCATAGACTTGGAAAAGATCGGCCATCCAGTCAAACTTCATTCTTCCATGCAGGAACACACAATCAAAGCACCCTTGACAGATATGGCCATCCAGCCTCATCTTAAAAGCCTCCAGAGATGGAAACTTCATCGCACTCCATGGCAGCATATTCCTCTGCTGAACCGCTCTTACCATCAGGAAGTTCTTTTATATGTTTAGGTGGAATCTCTTTTTATGCCTTTTGAATCCATTGCTCTATTTCTCGTGGTCTCCAGAGCAGCAGAAAACAAGCTTGCCCCCGCTTCAATGTGATATCCTTTCAAATATTTAATTTTCAATATTTAAACATGGCTATATCAGCCTTCTTTTCTCCAAGCTAAACATCTAGTCTTCTCTTTGTTATCAGGCAAAGAGCTTTTTAATCAGGCAGATTTACAGTTTTCCTGAGTTGATGGAAAGGAAATGTTTAGCCCAGTGTGCTTCGGCTGACTTAAAATAATATTAATTACTTTAATGATTTTAAATAATTTTAATTAATTTTAATTAATTAATGTTTGTTGACCTTTATTTGTTTATATATTTGATTGTTGGTTTGATTCCCTGCTTTGATTTGCCGTTTGGTAGAGAAAAGTGGGATAAAAATTTAATACTAAATGCTGCCTGGTTCTTATGCAGAACTTTCCCTGACATGGACTTCACTGACTTGTCCCCACAGTTTGGTAGGAGGGGGAGGAACTCCTTCAGATATTTGGTTTCCAAGACCTTCAAGGCTTTAGAGGTAGCCACAGAACATTGCACTATGCTTTTCAGCTAAGAGGTAGCCAGCCTAATCCTTTGAGAACCAGTCATCTGGTGGGAAGGATAAGACGCTATTCTCTCCCTCTGTCAAGATAATTGGACAACTTTTGCATTTCCCAGTTCGAAGTAATTGAAGTATGCAGAGAACAAAGAGGGGGAAAAGAAAGAGGAGAAAAAAACATTGACATCCCAAAGGCAGCTGAAAAGGTGGGTTTGCAGAGAATTAATTGGATCATCCTTGCAAAATCGGGACAGTTGGAGTGTGTACTTTAATCCTATATCAATTATGGTACAGGTAGTCCCTGAGTTACAAACATCTGACTTATAAATGAGTCATAGTTAAGGATAGGAGTGAGAAAACAGGAAGTGAGAGAAATCTACCCCTCGGAAGATAAATCCACTCCTAAAAGAGTTTTCATGAGGAAAAGGTACCTTCATGGAAGTTTTTGCACCAATCCTTGTTTCCACAACAAGCCACATTTTTCAAAATCCAATTATCACAGGGACAGAAAGTGAGGTGAAATCTTCTCAACAGGGACATAGACAGCAAAACAAAACAAACACCGCAGGGTATTAACCCTTTCCTATGCCATCCAAAGCTTTATACACACACACACACACACACACACACACACACACATACATATACATACATATATATACATACATATACTCTCTCTCTCTCTCTCTCTCTCTCTCACACACACACACACACACACACACACACATATATATGAGTGACTGGAGTTATACTTAAAAATGTACCAATGTACCTGTTCCTACTTAACAAAGTAGATGTGTTCCTGGATATTACTTCTGTAATTGAAATTTTGGTGCCAAAGACATGGAAAGATGAGCATCTTAAACATGTTTCAGCAGACTTTTTATTCACAACTAAAGTTATGAACATGTGAAATGAAACAACCAGATCAGGAAAACACTTCATGACTGAACAAAAACATACACAAAAGAACAGAAAAGATATTTCTTTTAAAAACACATCAAGAGAAAATCCCCCCACTCTCTTTTACTTTCTAATACTTTCCATTTGGGTGGCCAGACTTATATATCTATGCTTTAAAATAAGATTACATGCTTTATTTATTCTCCCTTTGTTTCTCTGTTTTGCTGTTCTTTTTTATTCAGCAATGGATTCCAAAGGCAGCTGCTGTTTACCTTGGTGGTTGTAAAAAGGCACACATGATGACAATTTGATTGGTTTTTGTTTGAGGCTTTCATGGCCAGACTCACTGGGTTGCTGTGAGTTTTCCGATCTATATGGCCATGTTCCAGAAGCATTGTCTCCTGATGTTTCGCCTACATCTATGGCAGGCATCCTCAGAGGTTGTGAGGTCTGTTGGAAACTAGGCAAGTGGGGTTTATACTTTATTGATTTTTCTCTGCTAAAGCTTTTTTGTAATGTTTACTACAAACATGCTTTTATGTCTTTTGATCTAACTCCTTCACCATCCTCCCAATGCTGACACTGACTAAATAAAAAGCAAGGGATAAATAGTACTGGGCACTGGGCAGACATAAAAAGACTTTGTAAAAAGAAGCTTCCTTCTCAGATACCTTAGATATGCCTATAATTATCTCAAGGGTTGCATCAAGCAAACTGAGTGTCTTCGGGCTTTGAATATTTATTGTTGTTTCCCTGGCATCTTCCTGGGTGTGGGAAAATATGATATTGGCAAGAATTGGTCGGAAAATCGTGTTTAGTAACATTGTAATATCATTAGTAAGAACAAGAACACAGCATAACCCAATTTTTTTTCTTAGTGCTTTTAAATTGTTCCTTATTGCTCCGCTGAAAATTGCTATGTTCCAGTATCCCACTAGATGTCTCCAGAGACTGATACTTAAATATTATCCCCCTTCCATAGTTAATAGAGACATAGGTAAAGGTAAAAGTTTTCCCCTAAGGTTAAGTCCAGTCATGTCTGACTCTGGGGGTTGGTGCTCATCTCCATTACTAAGCCGAAGAGCCAGCGTTGTCCATAGACACCTCCAAGGCCATGTGGCCGGCATGACTGCATGGAGCGCAGATACCTTCCTGCCGGAGCGGTACCTATTGATCTACTCACATTGGCATGTTTTCGAACTGCTAGGTTGGCAGAAGCTGGAGCTAACAGCAGCTGCTCACGCCATTCCTGGGGTTTGAACCTGGGACCTTTCGGTCTCCAGCTCAGTGCTTTTACACACTCTGCCACCGGGGCTCCAATAGAGACATAGCAAGAGCTTTAACTGCTTCAGGATCAGTGTGTTATTCTTTAAAGCACATGATTCTCTATATTCCTTACCTCTTTTGCTAAATCTTTAAGAGACCTCTGTCATACTCATTTTATAAACATGCTCTTAATTTTTGTATTTTTTTCCATCAGGGTGAGAATGGATCTTTACCGGATCTTCAGAGGATTTCAATAATTAAAAAATCAGGATTTCAATAATTAAATAATCAGGAAAGCAATACAAACACATTTTTTTGGTGGAAGAAGAAAGAAGGAATGGGAAACATCCAAGATGTTATCTCACCCAATGCTGGATTAACCTGGAGGAGCTGTGTCTGTTGGAACCCTTCCATGTTGCACATCTGTCCTCGCCTTGTAACATATTGTAATTTAGATGGAATGGTTTCTTTACCTATTTGCTCAAAGGAAGGGGTGATGCTGGAAGAAGTGAGTTGTAAGCACCGACATACTGCTTGCATATATTCCAGTTTATATTACAATAACACATGAATTCTGAAGCAGTTAAAACTCCTGCTATGGACATAATTAATGGCTTTGAATAATGGGCAAGCAGATTCATCAGAACAGAGGAAAGTTACTCTTTTCCAGATCACAACCTCATAGATTTTTAACAGGTCATTCTGGTGTAATTATGCAGATTTCAAATTGGTACCAGTCACAGTAAAAAAAAACGAAAAAAAAACCTGTTGGAGTTCCTGTGAGATCTATATCTTCCTCTAGGAAAACTCCTTAAGATGTGTGCAAGATAGGTTCCATTATCATGACTCCATTTCAGAGTTTGGGAAAGTTATTTTTTGGGCTATAGCAGCCATGCTGGTTGGAGGATTCTGGGACTCGCAGTCCAAAAAGCACTATATCAGTTCGTGTTCTGGGATTCCTGTCTGGTAATGTGCATTCTACTTTGCATGGGCTTCTGCTATTAATTTTACTGCTTTACAATAGGCCTTTGGCTTCCCATCACATTGAAGGAAGATAGATCGGGACAGCTGCAGAGTCTTCTATCCCATCTCTTTATGCATCTGGCTGTTGATCAAAAATGCCTGCAAGCCGTCCCCTCTTCTCATGACTGTGTGGCAGAAGTCAGCTGGTTCTTTTACTGGAAAACTGCCCAGATGGTCAGCTTAGCAATGTTGAAATGATCATATATGTCCAGTACTGATCTGGGTGACTTCCTGGTCCTAATATTGGGCATGCTTATAACTTGCCCTTAGGCTTGGCAAAGGGAAAGCAAACCAACAGAGAAAGACATGATAATAAGTCAGAAATCAGAATTGTAAGGAGAATGACATTGAGAATTGGATAAGAGCAATTAAGGAAATTAAACACTTGACAAAATGGTATCAAACCTCACATCAATTGGCCCCACATTTTTAAAAAATCAAAACTTGGTTGGCATAAATGCGGGGGAATGGGAGAGTTTATTCATATATGGTGGGATTGTGAAAAGCTACAAAATATCTAGAGATGGAAGAATTATTAAGGAGAAAAACTGAATTAAACGAAAAACAATTCTTTACCCAACAAACTGAAGATAATGGGAGGAATAAAGATCAGATTCAAACTGCAAAATATATGCTAGCAGCCACCCAAGCAACAGTTGCCTTAGGTTGGAAAGATGAAGTGAAAAGGGAATTTTAAAAATTGCTTGAATATTTGTCGGAGTATATTCTCCAAGACTACATATCTGAAAGGAGAGCAAAATAGCTGAATGGTCATCCAAAGAAGAACTGGAAGTTAAGGTGGAAAGAGATTATAGTCAGAGCAAAAGTGAAAGGAAAATATAAGGATCTGAACCAAAAAATCTTCATGATCCAACAAATAATATAAACCAATGACTATAGTTACATCTGTTCCTGGAGGAGGGGGGGGGGTGGGAGGAAGGAAGAGGGAGGGGGGAAATGGACAGGTTTAAGTAATAGATGTATTGAACTGTAAACAATAAAATGTAATCAGCAGAATGTGTTATATAAGGTAAAACATAATATTTTGTTTTCTATATGCAATTGTGAAAATGTTACAAATTACTTACCTCTTACCAATAAATAAATAAATAAATAAATAAATAAATAAAACACAGGTAATAATGACATATGAAAGTCCACAGCAAAAAAATCAGATATAGTAAAGTAAAGGTTTCCCCTGATGTTAAGTCCAGTAGTGTCCTACTCTGGGGGTTGGTGCTCATCTCCATTTCTAAGCCAAAGAGGCAGTGTTGTCGATAGACAACTCCAAGGTCATGTGGCTGACATGACAGCATGGAGCATTGTTACCTTCTTGCTGAAGTGGTACCTATTGATCTACTCACATTTGCATGTTTTCAAACTGCTAGATTGGCAGAAGTTTGGGCTAACAACGGGTGCTCACCTTGCTCTCCGGATTCGAACCACCAACCTTTTGGTCAGCAAGTTCAACAGCTCAGGGTTTGGGACTTGGGAAGTCTCTCCCCCCCCCCCCACCTCCACTCAAATCTTACTTTAGGCAAACTGGCTATTGGCAAACCCATTTAAGGTCTACTCACATGTATTTTAGGGTCAACTCAAGATGTCATTATATTGGGCAAAGGCATGCTCTCCCTGTTCATTACTGTCTTGTCTGAAAACAACCTATATTTCCTCAGAAAGAGGGGGACCAGTTTAGGGACTATACCAAATGTCAAGTCATCACATTGAAAACTGTAAAACAATGCTGACAAAAGATAAAGAATGACCTAGCTCTTAATATTGCAGACAACCCTGAACACTTATTCAATAAAGGCTACACATATATTACAAGTTTGAGAACCTGTATTGCTGCTGTTATAATAATAACTTGCTAATGTGTTTCAGAGCTGTCCTATTCATCTTAAAATTATTACTACCCAGAGGCTATTACGCAGATGCTATTTTTAAATAAACTGTAATCCATGGTCCATTACAAGCATCAGGAGCTTTGCCAAGCACTCTGCAGCTCTCACTCAGGACACTCACTCTCACTCACTCAGTGAAAACAATAGAACTTTTAACAAGATGTAAATGAGATGCTGTAGGCTAGGCCTGAATGTTGTCTTCTCTAAAAACAACAGCAACAACTGGTGAATATTTGGCTTTGGTTTAATTGCTTATTGTTTTCTCATTGATTCAGATGTACTGATATTCAATAGAAAAAATATTCAGAGGTCTTATAGCCCATTGCAAAGATGGTTTAGCCAAATTAGCATTTCTAGTCACTGATATTGAGCAATTTAGAGCAGCTTTGGATAGTGAGATCCAAGCAGCTGTGGGTTAAGCCTGGTGAGAAAAAAGAAGCCAATAATTTACAGAATATATCTCACTAAGTAGAAGCAGAAGCCACCGAGGTATTTTATTTAATTTCAGCTGAAAGTGATGTCAGCCTGCGAAAGTTCGCCAAAATAAGCTGAAATACACAACATAGCAAAGCATGCACTTTTATACAGTTTCCAGGTTCAAAATTCCGACTGCCCCTGCTGGACCCAGTCTTGCTGTGATTGGCAGGGGCTCCCTGGAGAGGTGGGAGTGTGGCACACCTCTTTCAATGAGAGTGCCGCCTGCCTTCGATGCAAATTCTCCCTCTGTCCAATGATGAAAAAGGGGCTGGCAGATCTCTGAACAATAGTCGAGGCAATGGCTGATGATGGGATTAGGTGATTTAGGATCTGGGGAAAGGAATATGGTATTGTCTTGGAACAGCTGGAGCATACCTGTCTCTCCACAGAGGGGATCTGTCATTCATGGAAGATGATTAAAATGTCCAAAAGTTGCTCAGTTCTTAAGTGGTCTGGCTTTGCCCTCCGAAGCTTAAGAAAGAGGCCATTGAGTTATTGCAGATGGTGATCATGATAAGTCCATTAAGCAAGAATGTGGTCCTGGGGCTGGCTGGTGGCACCTAAGTCAAAAGGAATGCTGGCCAGAGTTCACAACGAGGTCACTTGCTTCACTTTATAAGAAATCATAAAATATAATAAAAACATAATAAAATTGATAGAAGACACATATAGTGTTCATAATGGAGGAGAAAGGATATTCAGCATCTCCATCATGGTGGGAGACAGATGCAAGTTTCATCCAAGGTGCTATAGGGGGCTCTGATCTCCCCTGCACTTCCCCTGGGGGGCAAAGTGGGGGATCACACATAAGGAATCCATAGGGGTTGAGGGGGACCCAAACTTGTGGAGGCCGGCCCCTGTGGAGATCTGGGTTACACACAGTTGGGGCCCACAAGGGCCTTTGAGAGGCTCCTACCTCACTCATGCCTTCTCGTGGGGGAGAAATATGAAGTTATAGAAAAGGATAGTAGGGGACATGTTCCTGGGGTCAGAGGCAATGTGCCCAGAGACAAAGGAAAACACACATGAGATGGGATAGGAAATCCGGTACAAGGGGATTATGGGTTAAATAGTTGGAAACAGAGAGAGGAGGGGGAAATGAATGGCAAGGGAAAAGGAGCAAAATGGGCAGTAGAGTCTAGTCTAAAGGAACAGAAAAATGTGTGTCAAAGGTGATACAGAGAGGCAGAAAGATAGGCAGAAGAATACATTTCAAATTTTGAGAAATAAGGGCAAGATTGTAAAGCATATTGTTTAAAATTGTTTTTTTTCCTTTGTTAACCTTTAGCCTAGATATGTCTCAACTCTAGACAAAAGGGAGTCCTTTTGTTTGTGTAGGAAAGGATTAGGAGAATCGTTAATTTTTGCCTCAGGCTAAAAGATCAAACACCCTTTGTGCCAGGGTTTTAGTAAATTACAGTAAACTCCAGTAAAATATCTCAGTTACCTTCTGCTATAAATGTATGAAATGTAAAATATAGAATACTGTATAACCCTTGGTCAAAAGTACACAGATTTAACATGGGAAGCTTTCCTTGTGATTGTCCAAGATTTAACTCGTATTACCCAGCTTGGTGTCCTTGGCAAAACTATAGGTTCCCTGATTATAAACTATCTTCTATTTTTTTTTTGGGGGGGGGGGGGTCACCTTTGACTTCATCACTATGGAAACTATCATGTAGATTTGGATATTTCAAAGAAGCAGCTTTAGCAAGGTGGCAAGACCTGTGATTAAAAGATATGGGTTGTGTGTGTGTGTGTGTGTGTTTTGCTGCTGTTGCTTTTTGCAGCCATTGTTTGTGCCTGCAATTGTTTCATTTTGGGCCCTTCCACACAGCTATATAATCCAGAATATCAAGGCAGATAATCCACAATATCTGTTTTGAACTGGATTATTTGAGTCCACACTGCCATATAATCAAGTTCAATGTGCATTTTATAAAGCTGTGTGGAAGAGGCCTTTGTCTTACTCCAGTTATGAACAAAGCATGAGAGATAAGAGTCAAGGAAGGACGTCCTGGGACACATGAAATTCTGACACATAGATTGGCAGGAACATATAATACATGAAACCCCTTGCAATAGAAAACAGTTATGATTCCACTTTAACTATCTTAACTATATCCTATGGAATCCTGAGTTTGTAGTGACGCACTTGGGTTCTGTGGCTGAAAATTATAGATGCCCATCCCAGAACTTCAAATCCCAATTCCATAGGAAGTTGCCATGAGAGTTCAAGTGATATATAGCACAATAGTTGGCTAACTGTCCTTTTCTCAGGCAGAGAACACCCAATTTCTCAAGAAGTCTCAGTACTATTATAGCTGCAGCAGAACTATTGAAGATAGGTTGATTAGGTAATGGTCTCTCATTTATAAGTTCATCATAAAAGTAAGTAAGTAAGTAAGTAAGTAAAAGTTTATTTGTATACCGCCCTCTCTCCCGAAAGGGACTCAGGGCGGTTTCCAATATAAAATCAGCATAAAACATTGTACAATAAAACACTGAAAACACTATAAAACGCTATAAGAATTAGAAACAAAAACAAAACATAACAATTGACTAAAACAATCACATAAGCAGAAGGAATATAATCACTCAAATAACATGAATCTGCAAAGAAAGAGGAGAAAAAAAAAGACCACTGGGATGGAGGAGAGGATGGCCTGGAGGGACCACTAGAACTAAAATGCAATGTGATATTCTAAGATGCTTTGGGGCAGAGGAATAAAGTGCAGTGTTTCAAGTCAAAGAGGTGGCCTGTGCAACTACTATAGCTATGGGCTCAGTTATCCAAAGGCGCAGCGGAAGAGCCAGGTTTTAAGCAGCTTTTTGAAGGAAGCCAGGGTGGGTGCTTGCCGGATCTCCTCCGGAAGGGAATTCCAGATCCAGGGAGCAACAATAGAAAAGGCCTGCTCCCTCGTCCCCGCCAACCGAGCCTGGGATGGTGGCGGGAGCGAAAGAAGTGCCCTACCGGATGAACGAAGAGGACGAGTGGGTTCATAGCGGGAGATGCGGTCACAAAGGTAGGCGGGTCCCAAACCGTTTAGGGTTTTATAGGTAAGAACCTGCACCTTGAATTGGGACCGGAAAATAATCGGTAGCCAGTGGAGCTCCTTAAACAGGGGAGTAGATCTCTCCCTGTAGTTTGCTCCAGTTAACAACCTGGCAGCTGCACGTTGGACTAACTGAAGTTTCCGGGCCGTCTTCAGGGGCAACCCCACGTAGAGTGCATTGCAATAATCCAGTCTAGAGGTGACTAAGGCGTGGACCACCGTGGCCAAGTCAGACTTCACGAGGTATGGTCGCAGCTGGCACACAAGCTTTAATTGTGCAAAGGCCCTCCCAGCCACCGCCGACACCTGAGCCTCAAGTGTCAGTGATGAATCCAGGAGGACCCCCAAGCTGCGGACCTGCGCCTTCAGGGGGAGTGCGACCCCATCGAGCACAGGTTGCCACCCAATACCCCGATCAGACTTGCGACTGACCTTGAGGACCTCTGTCTTGTCAGGATTGAGCTTCAGCTTGTTCGCCCTCATCCAGGCCATTACAGCGGCCAGGCACTGGTTCAGTATCTGAGGAGCTTCCTTGGAATTAGGTGGAAATGAGTAGTAGAGTTGAGTGTCATCTGCGTAGAGATGGCACCCAACTCCAAAACTCCGGATGACCTCGCCCAGCGGTTTCATGTAGATGTTAAATTCATGGGGGATAAAATGGAACCTTGCGGGACCCCACATTTCAAAGGCCAGGGGTCTGAGCAGGTATCACCCAGCTTCACCAACTGGGAACGGCCCTCCAGGAAGGACTGGAGCCACTGGAGCGAAGTACCCCCAAGGCCCATCCCAGAGAGCCGTCCCAGAAGGATACCATGGTCGATGGTATCGAAAGCTGCTGAGATGTCCAGGAGAACCAGAAGGGACACACTCCCCCTGTCTAGCTCTCTGCGGAGGTCATCCACCAAGGCGACCAAAGCCGTCTCAGTACTGTGACCAGGCCTGAAGCCGGACTGTGAATGGTCCAGAAAATCAGTGTCGTCTAAGAATCCCTGGAGCTGAGAAGCAACCACCCTCTCCAGTACCTTGCCCAAGAAAGGGAGATTGGAAATTGGTCTATAGTTGTTAAGAGTAGACGGATCCAGGGATGCCTTTTTTAAGAAAAGGCCTAATTACTGCCTGTTTTAGGCTAGATGGAAAAATCCCTTGTTCCAGAGATGAGATGATAATTTTCTCAAGCCAAATTAACAAATCTCCCCTGGTCAGTTTGATTAACCAGGAGGGGCAAGGATCTAGGGAACAAGTGGTCGCTCTCGTAGCTCCAAGGAACTTGTCCACGTCATCAGGGCGAACAAGCCGAAACGAATCCATCAAGATCGGACAGACAGATGCCTCAGGCACCTCACCTGGCATTGCACTAACCCCAGTGTCTAACTCAGAGCGTATCCGAGCGACTTTATCTGCAAAAAAGTGCGCGAAATCGCTGCACTGGGTTGCTGGGTTGTCAGGGGTCTCCTCCCCCTGGGGAGGATGGAGGAGCTCCCCAACAACCCGAAACAACTCCGTTGGTCTATTGATTGCAGATGCTATGCGGGCAGCCGAGAAAGCCTTTCTGGCTGCCCGCAAGGCCGCAGAATAGGCCCTAATAGCGGCTCTAGCCCGTGTTTGGTCGGATACCCTACGAGTTCTCTGCCAGGAGCACTCTAGACCCCTTCTCGACCGCTTCATCACAGCCAGCTCCCTTGTGAACCAGGGAGCTCTGGTGCGTCGGCGGGTTGAGAGGGGACGTTCAGGGGCGATCGTGTCTATCGCCCTGGCCATCTTGCTGTTGTAGCGATCGACCAAGACATCAACAAGATTGTCAGCCTCAATGACAGGAAGATCCCCAAGAGACCTCAAGAAGCCGTCTGGATCCATTAGTCTCCTGGGGCGGACCATCTTAATGGGTCCACCACCCCTGCAGAGGTTAGTGGTCACGGTAAGTCTTAAAGTGACCAGGTGATGGTCGGACCATGACAATGGAAGAATAGTTTGCTCTTCCACTCCAACCAATCCACTGTCGGCAATAAATACTAGGTCAAGGGTGTGTCCTGCCTGATGGGTGGGTCCAGAGATGACCTGGAACAGTCCCATGGTTGTCATGGCAGCCATGAAGTCCTGAGCTGCACCAGTTAAAGGGGCCTCCACGTGAATGTTGAAGTCCCCCAGCACCACCAGGCGCTGGGAGGCCAGCACCACGCCAGAGACCACTTCTGCAAGCTCAGGGAGGGAAAATCAAAGTTAGCAACAAATAGGTTAAACTTGTCAATTGCAGTTCCCATTTTATCTATTTGTTGTTAACTGCCTTCAATCTGATTTCAATTTATGGTGAATTTATGAAGGAGAGACTATCAACAAGTCACTCGATTCTCAACAATCCTGCTGCATATATAATTCAAAGTCCCAATCCATTAGCTTCCTCTTATTAAAGTTTACCTTGTTGCAGCTAGATTTGATAACTTCAAATCCAGGAAACATATTCAGAGGTAGTCATGTTGGCCATGCAATAGAACACCACATCATCCAAAATGCCCTATGGCTCTGGTATCATCGCTTTTTTTTCTCCTATATGATATTTAATATGTTTACCTGACAAAGAAGCCAGTGAAGATTTGAAAGCTTGCATCATGTGCTTTTTAGTTACACCATTAAAGATTCCACTGTTTTGTGGATTTTTTGGGTTTTGTTGTATTTTGTTGCTGGCTACTACTGAATACATTTCCATACATATACAAACATATCATAATAAAAAGAATATAAATCAAAGTGAGAATCATAATATATACAATTCATAGTATTTCAACATACTGTCTTTGTAAAATATATTTTTATTAATTAGGAACTCAGGATTCTATTATCTACAATTTAAAAAGAGGGGCATGGGGGGAGTGGGGCTAAAATAGGGGAATACTACAGCAAGTGAACAATAAAAGAAGAAGAAAAAAACATATTTACTAGGGATCTGGGAAAGGGAAGTGGGATAGTAAGAAAAAGAAAAATGTGACTTCCAATCTTCTCCACTGTGGTGTACCTTCAACATACTGTATTGGACACAGGTGCTTTTTGATATATTTAAATATTTTTTGTTTTGTTGGTACTGGAATTAGTGTGCTTCGTACAATTGATAGTGTCTTAGAATTGAAGAAATATTGTATATATGTGTGTGCATGTGTGTTTGTGTATGTGTGTGTGTGTGTATATACACACACACACACACACACATATAAAATCTCCATTACTGTGAAATCCTGCCAGTTTCAAAACCATCAAAGTATGTAATCCATACACTGCTAATGTTGAAGTGGCTTCGATCCTGATAATACAGGCAGCAGCTACTCCTTGATAAATCTGTCAAACATGAATCAAAGTGAATTAAAACGTTTCTTTTCTAAGCTCTGATATGTGAAGCCCACCTCCCCACCCACATCCTTTCCCCTGACCTGGATTGGTAGCTCAAAAATGGCCATGGATTGAGAACGAAGAAGGAACAGCTGTTCCTTTTGCTGTCTCAGGAAATCTGACAGCCCTGGGAGCCAGGCTGGGGGCTAATTATAAACTCTGCGCTGGGTGTATTTGTGTCTGTGGGAATGTCATTCCCAGCCCCACATCCCACACTGCCTTGATAAGTTTGGCTCAGCAGGAAAGTGACCCAGAGGGGGCTTCAGCCGCCCTTGTGTGGGGAAGGGTGGGGGGCTGCTTGTAGGACAAAGGAGAGCCGAAGAAGGGACAAGACAACTCTGTCTGGAGGAAGCAACTGAAGGGGAGTGATCATGGAGACCACTTTGGCCCAAGATGACAGCTTGAAGAAAAAGCAACAAAAGGAAAAAGCTAAGAAAGCAGCCCTGGAACTTCCTCCCAGGCCTCCCCGAGCTCTCTTCTGCCTCACTCTCCAGAACCCAGTGCGCAAGGCCTGCATCGCTATTGTGGAATGGAAGTATCCTTTGGGGGAAACTATGGGGCCAGCTCTAGGCTGATGTATAGGTGCTATGGGCACCAGCTGAAACAAAAGGCAAAGGGCTGGTGAATATTTGTTATCAATGAATCTCTCTTGTGAAAGATAAGCCCTGAATATGATTTTCTCTTCTCTAGAAATGATAGAAAGCCACTGGATTTTGGCATTTATCTCTGCTAGGTGAAGCATTGAGATGGGGGCGGAGGGGGGGGGGGAGAGAATTCAAGAGAAAAGGACTGTGTTGACCCAGACTGAATTGGTAGGTGGATGTGAGTGTGATTTGGAAATTACTGGAACAGGAGTTATAGTCTTCTGTGGCCATTCAAAGATTAAGAAACACTTGGAAATGTACAATTGTAGAATCCATTATGGTTCAAAAGGATATGTCATAGATTCCAAAAGGGATATGAGTACAGAATGAATGTGTACAGGTTATTTCATCTGGTTTCTCAAATGAAGTGCATTGAATATAGATACAACTCCTCCCAACCCATTACACATTTTTGAGGAGTAAAATAACATTAGATACAAAGGCCAATGCATTTTCCTCTGTGGTAGTTCTGAGGAGTAATTTTGCTTAAGAGTCAACATATTGCTTTATTTGATGTCAGGATATAATCTTCACAAACTCAAAATCAGCTATCAATTTGGTGTGGATTTCTAAAAAAAATTACAACAAACCTTCCTTGATAGCATGGAGCTTGTCTTGCTTGCTGGAGTAATCAGATTTTTTAGAGGAGCAATTTTTGGAAATGAGCAAACGTGTCTCCTATGTGGTTGTTTTTTTCTCTTGCTTTCTATTTGTGACTTACTATAACTTGGGCAAAATGAATAAATTGCTCCAAAGAGCTATTTTTGAAATCTTGGAAGTACTTCTGGGCTGATAATGGGAGAAGAAGGACAGAGCTTTGGATTAGGTGTTCTTCTTTATGTGTCTCTGAGCCTAATGATTCTATGCTAAAGTTAGTGGTGTAAAAAAGATCATAACTGGAGTCAAGAAACTGATCATTCCTGTATGAGTCATAGAATAAAATATAAATCCAGTTGTTATTTAATATTGGTTAAAAGATGGAAAATGAAATGTTATTCTTTTCCCAATTAGTAAAGGTAAAGGTTTTCCATTGACATTGTCTAGTCGTGTCCGATTCTGGGGGTTGGTGCTCATCTTCATTTCTAAGCTGAAGAGCTAGCGTTGTCCATAGATGCCTCCAAGGTCATGTGGCCGGCCTGACTGCATGGAATGCTGTTACCTTTCAGCCAAAGCAGTACCTATTGATCTACTCATATTTGCATGTTTTCGAACTACTAGATTGGCAGAAGCTGGGGCTAACAGCAGGAGCTCACCCTGCTCTCCAGATTCAAACCGCCTACCTTTTGGTCTGCAAGTTCAGCAGCTCCGTGGTTTAATCCGCTGCACCACCGGGGTCTCTTTTCCCAATTAGTTTAGTATAAAACTATTGTGTTAGGACTGTGTACAGTAGTAAGAAGGTTTGTGTCTTTAAGCTCATTTATAATTTGAACAACAAAACAAATTACAGGTGATGCCATCTTTCAGTTGGAGATTAAAGATTACTCTCTGAACACATTGATTTTAGGCAGAATTTGGAAACAACTGATACAAAGTATCATTGCTGTCTGTTAATTTTGTTACACACTGAGTGTGTAACCATTACAAATCAAAGTTTAAAAACAACATAACAAGTAAAAGCAAAGCTACATGTACATGTAGCAGCATGTTATTAAAAAGTACTGTTAATGGCATTTAAGAGGCACTTTGACCAGACATCTTCAAGTGCCAAAACACTACAAGTTTTTACCTTCAAAACAGCACATTAATGTAAATATAAAAAGCAGAATGAGTAATGTGATGAGTAAACGTTCCCTATCATCATCATAAGTAGCAGGAACAGGTCACTTTTTAAGGATTGTAGTAAGTAATAGAATACTTTTGACAAAGGTATTTCCAAGCCCCAATTTTAAGCCCATCAAAGCTAGCAGCAGGAAATCTGACTTGTTAGAGGGAAAAAAACACTCTTGAATTTATGGGGGAGAGAAATTAGATTCTCATCCTTAGAATATAACTAGTAAAAAAAAGTAGTAATAAAAGACACCACTCTGATCCAGGGAATTCAAGGCTAAAACTTTTACCTCTGCCATGACCTCACACTCAGTATTTAGCATTGGGTTAATAATATTGATGTATAAAATAAATTATGAATATAACTGAGCTAATACTATTTCTGATAGTAGTAGCAGAACTATGAAGTATGTTGAAGATAATGGAACACTGGAGGCTGTTGCAAAGAGATGGTGATTTTAGGAGGTGTGAACAGTGCATGAAGGTCTTTTATGTTGCCTGGAACATCTCAATGGATGTGTCTCCTATGTGTCTGCATCTATTCACAAGTAAAATAGAGAGAAAAAATATTTTCTCCTGTGAATACAGCTGTCCTTGGCTTTCACTTGAAGATCATCATGAGTTGCTTTGCTTCATTGCATTTCCTAACTTAGTGTCTCCTGAGATGGCTATAGGACCTTTTCCCCTTCATATATTGGAAACTGATTCACTCTGTTTGGTTCCTAATATTAGAACTGACTTGCTATCTTTATCTGTTGGATAGGTACCGTGTCACTGGCTCTAAATGAATCTCAAAATTTAGCTGGAAATAATTTATTGTATGTTGATCCCAGTACATAAATGAATGACTCCTAAATGGGAAAACATAAATTCTTGATAATTACATCATCAATGTATTGATTTTTGTTGTTGCTGTGGTTGGTTACATGTGTCTTAAGACCTCATCACACTGAGTTCTGATTTGCCAGCCTCCATGGTGAATCAGTGGAGCAGCAGGGCAAAACCTCATGGCCAGCTGAAGCTTCCCCATCACACGTGGAGAAGTGTCACTGTGTGGCTTCCCCTCGCGTTAGCCCTGTTGTTCCAAATGCAGGCTCCCATGTTGATGGTGCAGTGTCCTACAATGCTGCCACCCCAGTTGACCCATGGAGCTCTGCCAGAAGTAAGGCTATGTCGTGTGATGGATGGCATGGGGCTCTGTGGGTCAACCGGAGCAGAAATGCCCTAGGACACTGAATTTCCATTGTGTGATGAAATTCTTAACATAGGATAAGTTTCTCCAGTTAATGCTGAAGTTAAATATATGCTTTGATGAGCTAGAGTTGTTAAAGTAATAGGAAATTATCAGAGTTGCCGCTTTTCCATTTGACAGATTCATTAAAATAGAAAGGCTTACTGCCTGCCTGCTGCCTTACAAATTGAAGAATAAGGATTGAAGGAAATCCATCACTTGCCTTTATTATTAGGCAGACTAATATTTTGGGATGCCCCCATTCCCAGACAACTGTTTGACTTTGTATTCCAAGTTGGTTATTGGCTTGTGTTTTGTTTTTGCCACATGGCATTTAAGATGTGCAGGAAACCCCTGAGAGAGGTTGTCTAGATATCAGGAATTTGGTGCAACAATTCTATCCCTCCTTTCAGTGTGTCTCCAAGGAAGATTTTCACTTCTACATGGGGAGTCTGTAGGTAGTGTTTAATTGGATTAGATGGAACAAGTTGAAATTTAATCTAGTCAAGGCAGTAGTGCTCCATGTCAGCTGAAAGGCAGATCAGGGAATCAACCTCTGGTGGATGGGGTTACACTCTTCTTGAAAATGCAGGTTGTTTGTTTGATGGTCTTCTGGATTCAGCTCTAAACAGTAAAAATTAGCACCAACCAAGCCTGTTCCTTGAAATGTCTTACTTGATCGGAGTGATACATGCTGTAGTTACATCCTTTTTGAATTACTGTGTTGACCTGTGTTTAGAAAAGTTCAACTGCTCCAGAGCACTGTAGCCAGACTGCTAACTAGACTGACTGCAAGGAGCACACAAGTCCCTTGTTGAAACAGTTCCACTGACTGCACAATTCAAATCAAGGTTTATTACTGTTGTTTTTGTGTGCCTTAAAGTACAGAATGATTATCAAACACTAGGTGTTTTGGACTTCAGCTCCCAGAACTTCTGGTCATTGTATAGACTGGCTAGGGCTTCTGCAAGTTGGAGGCCACAAGTTTGAGACCTCCACTTTAAATGGTTTTAATATTGTTGTTAATTCAATGCTATTTTAAGCCCAGCTTTTGGTCTATTAAACCATGTTGTTTTTAGTGTAATTCTCTCTGATTTGTAAGCCTCTTTGAGTTCCAGGTTTGGGGTTGATGGTGGTGACAAAGTATTTAGAAATAAAGGACTGAATGGATGGAAAAAATACAATTTTAAAGTATCAAAAGAAACACTTTTGTAGGAGCTTCACCAAAACTTATCCAAAGGGTCAATTGTGACAAGCTCCACTTCATTATCTGTCAATTTGCTTTGTTCTGATAAGTAATGGTCCAAGCAATGAGTTAGTCAGCAGGAACCAATCTAAATTGCATTCCTACATGCCAGAGATTTGGGCTGGATGGCTCTACTGGTTTCTTCAAACTTTGAGTCTATAAACAGTTGAATTCAAACACTGTCAGTGTCTCCACAAACTATCTCTGCCCCTTCCAATCTTAACTGTTAATACTTTTTCACACTGTAGTTTATAGATCAACTTATCTATGGGTACTGTACCTGGACTCTTATATACATAAATAAACCATTCCTTCTCTGAATGAAGTGGTGAAAGGCAAGGGCTTAATCCAGGGATCCTCAAACTTTTTAAGATGAGGGCTGGTTCATGGTCCCTCAGATTTTGGGGAGGGAGTGGTGGTCTAGTATGAAAAAAAATGAACAAATTTCTATGCACACATCTTATCTGTAGTGCAAAAAACCCCCCACAAAATAACAATATAATATTTGAAATGAACGATTTGAACCAACATAAATTTACCAACATTCCAATGGGAAGTGTGGGTCTGCTTTTGACTGGTGAGATAGTCAAGTTAATTAGGATGATTGTTGTTGTGTGCCTTCAAGTAGTTTCAGACTTAGGGCAACCCTGAGCCTAAAGTTTAGGGCCGGGCCGGGCAAATGACCTTGGATGGCTGCATCCGGCCCGTGGGCCTTTCTTTGGAGACCCCTAGCTTAATCTGTCCCAGGAAGACCTAAAAGAAACACTGACACTCTTTATTCTGTTTCTGGCCTTTCTGAATGCCTAGGCAGTGGCAGTTCTTTGGCACTTCTTCTCAGAAGAGAGCAGGGAGAGTAGGGGATCAAATACTCATTTTATGTTCATCCAGATTGAACTAAGTCCAGGATGGTCCTTGATTTATTCATGGGTCACATCAAAATTCATACTTTTGCCTCCAAAACCTTCCCACAATGTATACATGAAGTCAAATTATATACAAATAGGCATGGTACTAATAAAGGTGAAAATTTGCTTGACAAATTCTATTATCTTATAAATATGGTAGGTATTGTCCTCCCAAAAGCATAGATCAAGCAGTGTTTGTTGTTCCAGTTCAGCTATTAGGTATGACATGACATTTTCAAAATAAGCCTGAAGCACCTTTTATGCTTTTCATGTGGCATATATGGGTTGGCCTTAAAACTGGAGAAAAGTTAAGAACTGTTTCAGTGCAAGTGTTCTTAATGCCCTTTGATGTGTGAGAGGGAGATAAATTACATTAATCATTGAGAAGGTCAAGTGATCTCTCATAACAAACAAGGAACAGAAACATGTATGTGTGTGTGTGAGAGAGAGATCTTTGCATCAAATTACATTAGTATACATCACAAACAACCTTGCATGCCCCCAGCTCTCTGGGTATGTTGTAAACTGCCTTGCATCCAGAAAAGCTCAGGTAGAAGAACAAAGAAAGTACATTTTTGCTTTGACAGAGCAGAGAAAGTACATTTCCCGATTTTTGCCTTCCTGTTATTTTACTATTGCATTGCAAACCCACACTTTTCAGGCGTAAGAGGAACTTAGTGAGCATGATGAGAATAAATGATGTGTACTTTTAGAGATTAAGTAGCAAATAATAGAGTTCTTTTATTCAAAATACTCTTCCTCCCTCCCTCTTCAATGACCAGCCGTATCCAACTCACTGTGTCACTGTGATAGATATCCCCAAAGCTCATTCTGTTATAATGTGAAGGGGATCAGGCCAGGATATTCCCATGGCCAGATGCAGAACCGTATTATCTGCCAAGACCTCCAGACAAACCTGGTGGATCTTGGTGGAAAATGTTTTCAGTCTACATCTGGCTATGAGAACATATCCAGATACTTCTCTAATCCCCTCTACTCTCTACCAATGATAGAATGGTTGTTGCATGTGGCTATCACATCAACATGGCAAATCCTAGGTTGACTGACACAGAAGCTATAGCAGGGTTTTGTGTGAGGAATTCTTAGACTATGGGTGCTTCTGCACTAACAGTATAATCCATCTTGGAATCAGTTTGTGATGAAAGATTGTGCTATCTGAATGCCATGTCTGGAACCAGTTTGAGTTCAGGAAGGTGATTATAGGTAGCGGTCAACCCCCCTGTTCAAACAGCTCCACTGGCTGCCAATAAGTTTCCGGTCCCAATTCAAGATGCAGGTTATCACCTTTAAAGCCCTGAGCGGTTTGGGACCTGCCTATCTTCGCAATCACATCTTCTCCTACAAACCTGCACAATCTTTAAGATCTTCAGGGGAGGCTCTCCTCTCACTCCCACCTCCATCACAAGCACGACTGGTGGGGACGAGAGAGAGGGCCTTCTCTGTGCCCCCCCCCCCCCAGCTATAGAACTCTCCCCAGGGAGATCAGGCTGGCACCTACCTTGTCCATCTTCTGCAAAGAGCTAAAAACATGGATGTCCCAATGTGCTTTTGATTAGACGATTCCCCAGAAAACCTTGGCCCCAGCTGTGATCCAAATTGTAGTCCTTGCATTCTACTACTGTTTCCTACCCAGGATTATAGTGCTCTGCTTATATTGCCTTCTATCCCTAATTTTTCCCATCTGACATTTGCACTTTTATCCATCAGCCCTGCTCTCACAACTGATTCTTACTACCTCGCCCACTGAGTCCAGGAACCGTTTACTATTTTAGGTCACTGGTTGTTGTTGATGGCTATTTTATACTGTGTTATATTATGGGGCCAGGCTTTCGAATAAGAATCAGCAGCGCCAATTATTATTATGTACTCCAGAATTCAATTGACAGACCCAGTCTTTTGAACTTGAACATGTCAATTTGTATTTCAGAATATTTTTTTATGAATGTTGATGTAAGTTAATAATTTTAATTTGTTTTATAGTGTATTGTATAATTTTTATATGTGTGTTTTGTTTATTGTAAGCCACCCTGAGTCCCCTCTTGGGTGAGAAGGGTGGGATATAAATGTTGTAATAAATAAATAAATTAATAAATTAATAAATAAATATTGCTGTTTATTTTATATTGTTTTATGATGCTGTTATTTGAATTTTAATATGTTACATTTTAACTATGTCATTGGGCTTCCCTGTGTGAGTTGCCCTGAGTTCCTTCAGGGAGATGGAGGCAGGATACAAAAATAAGGTTGTTATTATTATTTTTATTATTGTATTATTATTATTATTATTATTATTATTATTATTATTATTATTATTACCATAGAATCTGGTGTCAAACCAGTTTGCAGGTCCCAGTTCCACAATCCTGATTCAGTAACATTTGTTAATGATTTTTAACCATTCTCAGGCTGTTGACAAAAATATTGTGATACGGTAAGCTTTTCTTTAATGAGCACTGTCAGACCCTTTGAGACCATTATCCTGCTAACCATCATTGCCAACTGTGTAGCACTGGCTATCTACCTGCCCATGCCTCATGATGATACAAACAAAATGAATACAAGACTGGTAAGAAATTCCTCTTTTTCTCCTGGCTTGTTTATCATATTAGCTTCCTCATCTCCAACAAATGGTTATACAGTAGAGTCTCACTAATCCAAGCCTCGCTTATCCAAGCCTCTGGATAATCCAAGCCATTTTTGTAGTCAATGTTTCCAATATATCGTGATATTTTGGTGCTAAATTCATAAATACAGCAATTACAACATAAAATTACTGCATATTGAACTACTTTTTCTGTCAAATTTGTTGTATAACATGAAGTTTTGGTGCTTAATTTGTAAAATCATAACCTAATTTGATGTTTTGTAGGCTTTTCCTTGATCAGTCCTTATAATCCAAGATATTCGCTTATCCAAGCTTCTGCCGGCCCGTTTAGCTTGGATTAGTGAGACTCTACTGTATTTACTAACATTCTAACATTACATAATATTGCAGTATCATAATTGTTGGAAAATTCTCAAAGAAACATTGCAAAGACTAGACCTAGTCCCTAATGCAGACATTTGAAACTTCTGGCCCTTTAGATCAGGCATGGGCAAACTTGGGCCCTCCAGGTGTTTTGGACTTCAACTCTCACAATTCCTAACAGCCTACCGGCTGTTAGGAATTGTGGGAGTTGAAATTCAAAACACCTGGAGGGGCCCAAGATAACCCATGCCTGCTTTAGATGTTACTTAATAACAACTATTATAATAGTAGTATAATAAGTTGTGAAACATATATTGAGTTAATTATTGTGAACAGATAGACCTCAATTATTGCACACCATTAAACATTACAGACACACTTCAGTTAACAAAGTCTCTGACAAAGAAGATTTTACAAAATCTTTTTGACCCACCTAATTTTGTGTTTTACTGGAGGGTTTCTTTCAGCAGTATTGACACTGAGACAACAATATAGGTATAAAAGCATAAACATTTAGTGTTGGTTCAGCTGCATATCAGCAATATATAATGCAATGAGGCTTGGAATGTGAAACAGCTGGATTTTACTTCAGCCAATCCAACTGCATTGTGTGCTTGCCCTCAACAAGCAAGTCAACTGTCTCCCACAGATGAAGGAAGCACAGTTTTATAAGTCTTTCCACTTAAATTGACAGCATAATTAAAACAAGGGCTGGTGAAAGACAAAAAAAAATCTCTAGGTGCATTTTGAAACATTTCAAGTGGTCTATAGCACTGTTAAAATGAGCAATGTTTAAATATGCATCCTGTGGGAGGATAGTCCAAAGTCAGGGTGGCAAAATAGAAAAGGCCATCATTTTTGTAACTGATAAATGTGTTTTCCTTACATTAGAAATGTGAAAAAGGGGCTCACAGCAACATATAGTAGAAAACCTGATACTTTCTTTCATTCATACAGATTTTGTGAATGCTGAATTCTTCATATAGTTAGAGATAGTACTGAAAGAGAAACTTGATACATAGCAAGCTCCACCTTTTATATTCTGAACTTACATTTTAAATTCTATAATGGGAACACTAATCAAGCGGATAACGCAAACATGAAGGAGAGAAAAAGAAGCAAAGTGGAAGAATAAAGTAGAATCCCAAATAATGTCACACATACAGGTGTGACACCATGGGACAGGGATAGGAAGAATGATATTTCAGTAGAGAGAATGTCCACTATGAGATGGCTTTCTCAAGAAGTCAGGTTCAGCTCCATTGAACATCACAGCTGTGTCTCTTAATCTTTCCCATGTGTGCAAACTATTAAAGGCATAGACGACCTGTCCAGGATGCATGTTGACTGTCATCACTGCAACTCAGAGAGGAGAGCCACATTAAGACCTGGGAATGTTGTCTGTAGAAATATGAGCCTTGCATTAGATGGCATTTAGTGGTTCTAGTTATTAGATAGCCATCCCAAATGGGAGAAAGGAATGCCAGTGAAAGAAACCACTAGTATGAAGGAAAAGATGGGAAGAAGTCCTTAATAAAACCCACAAGTTCCACCTCTGGAGCTTTCCCCCCGAGTTGTAGTCAAATCATATTCTTATCCGCCAAAGCTTTTCAAAAACAGTCACTAAAGGATTACTTAAAAACAGTAAGTGCCGTCTCTGTTCCATGTAACTGAAATAAAGATAAACATTGGTAACCTCAAACAGCTTCCTATTGAAACATGCAAAGCTTGGTGGAGTAGAGGCACTCGGCATTTTGCAGGGAGTTAAGGGTGATGGACAGTTGCAGCTGTGAATGAGAAGCAGGCAAGAGCAGTCTCGGATGTGAACTTGGTGGATAGGGTGGAGAGAGAAAAGTACAACCACAGTGACTATTCCAAGATGTGTATGCCAAAGGTGGCCAGCCATGCTGAAAGTCAAGTCAGATGTGGCACTAAGTGGCTGAGGATGGATTAGTATTAAGTCCAGTCAGTGTCCTCTTTTTTCAAAAAGCAGACCCTCGGTGGTGCTTATAAAATTTTCTTTTCCCTCGCTAGATGCTTATTAGATTATGTCTCTCATACTTCAAAGTACTGACATAGGCCCCTTCTACACAGCCATATAGTCCAGATTATCAAAGCAGATAATCTATATTATCTGCTTTGAACTGGATTATATGAGTCTACACTGCCATATAATCCCATTCAAAGCAGATAATCTGGATTTTATATGGCAGTGTAGAAGGGGCCTGAGATGCACTCTAGTTAGAAAAAGTGCTGATGGAGAATCACTTTGCTCAAAAGGCAATAGGGACCCCCTGGTTTATGCTGAAGATAATTTCTTTGTATAAATACACAATTGTCTTCGTTATCAATCTGTGAGCATATATGCATATACTGTATGTACATACACACACATATTGTAATGTTTACACATTTTTCAATGCTATCATCATTGTTAAGCCAAGCATCATATTATCATCACCATGAACCACAGGAAGCCCACTGAAAATGTCCTTTAGTCATCAATCATTAGAGGGATATTGATTCACATGTTTTAGCCAATTGTAAACACAATCTGTTTACTTTTAATGGTTTGTTTAATTGTTTATGATGTTATTGCACTGGCATTGAATGTTAGCCATTTTTACTTTAGAAGCCACCTTGAATCCCCAGGGGGAGAGAGGATGGGTTAAAAACAAATTATTTATTTATTTATTTATTTACATCACTTTTACCCCACCTTTCTTCCCGAGGGGACTCAAAGCGGCTTAAAATAAATAGGCAAAAAGTTCAATGCCTAAAAACAATGTAAAAATGACAATTCATATAAAACAATCTACAAAAGAACAATTCATATAAAACAGATACCATTACAAAATAAAATCACATTATATAAAATTTTAAGCATGTCCAAGATATTATTATTATTATTATTATTATTATTATTATTATTATTATTATTATTGCATCAACATTGAATTATAAAAATCAATGGTCAGGGCCTTGTTGGATTGTTTGATAATCCAGCTCTGGTCAAAACAGATCACTGAAGTGTTCCTGACAATTGTGAAAATCTTCTGAAGATGCCCTGAATAGAGTTCACTGACCAAAGTTTGATAACCTCTATCTTAGAATAAGAATCTAGGTAGTCTGTTTAACAGGTTCAAAGCTAATGCCCTGTGTAGTTGTATTTAATATCTGCTAATCATAACAAAATACCTCGTTTTCTAGATTGAATATGGAAAGTTTCTCCTATTCAGCTTTAATTTAATTTAAGCCATAATCATGGTGCAATTGCTGACTAGATTTTCACACTCTACAAGCATGTTGTAAATATGTAGTTGTGTTATTCTCTGTGTACTTGTATAATTGTACTCTTATTTTTCCCACTGAATCATTTCGTATGACCTGCATTAGCTAAACAGAATTATCTGGTTGCATTCAGATGTCACAACTGAACCATAATTTAGATTGACATTAATTAGTCTCACTAGAATTTGGGCTTGCTTGCATCCCTCTCCTGTCTCTTCCTTCAGCGTGGCTACAGAGAAGGATTTGGAAATGTTTGCATAATCTGCTTAGCATCTTCTGAACCTTAAATAATACATTAAAGTGCTATTTTTAATTTTAAAAACATTTTGAATTGGGTTTGTTTCCAACAAATCAGAGAGAACATTAGTCACAGTTCAATAAAATATAAACAGCTATGCTTAAGTAAAGCACCAGAAGTCCTGCTTCAAAGGGTCAAACCAGATGAAGTGAATGGGCAGTGGATCACAGCTTTAATGTAACAGAAGATGAATGTGCTCTGAGTTTTAGCCTAAACTTTAAGGACCTTATCATATTAGCCAGGCAGTCTCCTGCTTCACTGCCAAAATGAGGGGCAGCTGGGGAAAATCCGTCACCCCGCACGCTGCTCCCTTGCAGCAACCCTTCCTCCATCACATGGGGAAGAGTTGCCCAGGCACCACAGAAGTGTGCTGGCTCCATTCGAGCCAGTACAACATGGGAAACCTCCCATGTTGAGAGGGAAGCTTTGTACGACACTTTCCTTCCAGTTGGAGGAGGGGTCTCCCTTATGTTGTGTGATGGGCGGTGGGCCTATTCGTCCTCCAGCCAGAGTGGAAGCATTGTAGGATGCTTCCAAAAGTAAATGTGATGAGATTGTAAGTGAGTTACCCAAGATAATGAACCTTAACCCCCTTGGACAGCACCTTGGACAGCTCCTAAATGAAATCACTGTTCAGTTGACATGAAACAACCAGGTGATTTGAAAAGAGCTTTAAAAAAACACTTTTTCCAACAACAGCACCCATAACATTCTGGCCGCTACAATGCTGCCTGAGGAATTCTGAGAATTACTATTTTAAAAAGTAATTTATAACAGTGCTTCTGCTGATTAAAAAAAAAGTTAATTGTAAATGAAAGGATTGATATTATGTCTGCATTCTTTTTTCATGGTTAAGCCTAGATGGGAATTTCATTTGCCTATATAGAAAACAAGAACAACATTGTACAAGAGAAATGATTCAGAGATGGGAGAAGTGTTTGAAGCTAAATTCAAATAATGTCCCATTAACAGTTCTAATTCTGCTACACACAGATAACATCTGGGCAGTGATGTCTTTCAATTGTATAACTTTCTGGGTTTTATCTAGACAGAACACTTTGTGCACATGGCACAAAGAAAACAATAGAAAGTAGTGGGTAACCTTGAAGTTCCCACAAAATTAAAAAGGTTGGATTTGTTAAATCCCCAAAAGATTAAAAGTACTTATTAAAAGAGCTATGTATATGATCTTAATTTTCTGAACAACATTTCCAAACCAGGCCCAAAATCCTTTTGTCAGCTGTAATTACAGTAGACCAAATGGATCAATGGCATTTACACAAGTATTAACTCAACTGATTTAATGAATCTACTCCTCGAAGCTTAATTTAGCTTATTTATTTAAAAAGTAAACATGTCCCATCTGGCCTGTTTTTTAGGATCGTTTTCAGTTGTTGTGGCCACCACACATAAAACTTTTCCTAGGCCCATTTTGACTGATAACACCTAGTAGTAATGGGCATCCCCCTATGTTAGGAGTGTGTGCCTGTTACTTAGAACGGTTGCACTACACAGGTCCTAAAGAGGACCTCAGATAGGCACAGACCTATCTGAGAACAATTGCTCCATTGCTGATACTCCCTTTTTGGGGAAGCTACTTGAGCATAAGTGTGGCAAAGCAATTTCAGGTTGATTTCAAGCCAGGGTGTGGGACTGAAATAACCTGAATTTTTTTTATCCTCCTGCTTACATATCTAACCATGGGCTATCTTGGATGGGAGCAGGAAGCATTGTGTTGAGCTGATACTGCTGATGTTCATGGGACCAGTTCAAAAATGAAATTGGAGGAATTATGTTCAGACTGATAACTATTAAGCTATGAAATACCACACATCTTATTCTGATCCCCTGTGCTGTTTATTATCAATACTAATCTGACTGAGGCAATAAAGATGGCTGGTGCTATCACAAGCTGATGGCAGTCAGCTCTACATTTCCTTGTTGTTGGAATCAGCTGGGGCTGTGTAGGTGCCATACCAATACTCATTGCTACAAAAGGCTGGATGAGGGCCAGTAAACTGAAGCTGGACCCCAAATGAGAAGGAGGTTCAGTGGGTTGGTGGTTTATGGAACTGGCTAAGTGACTTGCCCTAAATAGAGCTGCACTCTCCCTGGTAATGACATCTAAATCCCAAATGGTGTCAGACTTTGATACATGGAGGAGCACCTTTCCCTAAATATATCTGCCTATAAGCTATCCTTACCTTGGGATTGCACTACTGTTCAATGAATGTATAGTGAAAACAGTACTGCTGACGCCGGCACAGCACTTATGCATCCCTGGGGTTTAGGCTCCAATGTGGTGCACCAACCTTTTTTAGTTTCAAAACATTGAATGTTTGCCTTTATATTTTTGTCTGTTGAAATCTGCCTTGAGTATCCTTGGGGAAATAGGGCAGAATGCAAATAAAGCGTTGTTGTTGTTGTTATTATTATTATTATTATTATTATTATTATTATTATTATTATTATTATTATTATTATTATTGAGGTTTCCTGGAGGATCCTTGCTCTGTTTTCCAATCATGGGAGCAATGTACCACATGAGTGTATGAGAGAGAGCCTTTTCTACTTTAACATTCCTATTGTGGATTGCCTCTTGGAGGCCTGATTGGAATGGTCATTGCCTTCATCCTGGCATATAAGACTTTTTTTTAAGATCAAAGCCATTAGAAACCAATGATTTCCTTCAAATCTACAAGGGTACTTGGTACAAAACCCCCATCCCATTTTATGTAATTTTAGAGTCCTTAAATTATTTCTTACTGTTTAAATTTTTAATTGTTTTAGATTTATTTTACTTGTATGCTGTCTGAGATCTTGTGATATAGGGCAGGATATAAATCAGTTAGTAATGTGTGCATGCATACACACATGTGCATGCCTAGAAGTATATTCATAATTCATACTTTTATCCATATTACTAACATTTTCACACCTTTTCCCTCTCCTTTTGGGTGTCCTGCAGGAAAAATTAGAATACTTCTTTCTTATAGTATTTGCCATTGAGGCAGCGATGAAGATCATTGCCTATGGATTTCTATTCCATGCAGATGCCTACCTCCGAAGTGGCTGGAATGTGTTGGATTTTACCATAGTCTTTCTAGGGTAAAGTCACTCTATTTTATTTAGCTTTGTGTGTAAAAAAATGGTTCAGGGACTGCCAGGAAAAAAATCTATTTTTTGGAAGAAATTGTGTTCATATACATGGAAGCAAGGAGCCAGTGTGGTTTAGTGGTTTGAGTGTTGGACTAGGTCTCTGGAGACCAGGGTTAGAATCCCCACTCAGCCATGAAACCTACTGGGTGACTTTAGGAAAGTCGTTCTCACCTAGCCTCAGAGGAAAGCAATGACAAACCTCTCCTGAACAACTCATGCCAAGAAAACCCTGCAACAGAGTCAGCTTAGAGTCACCATAAATTGACCATAAGTTGTTGAAGGCCACAAAAACAACATAGAAGCCACAATCCTGTATACCTAGGAATATATCCTTATAGTCATCTACCTCTTGATTAGACACATAGAGTATTGCACATTAAACATTTTTTTTGTAACTATGTTTGTAACTCTGTCATAAAATGTGGCGAAAATAGGTTTTGGAAACCATATGCGCCTAGAAGCTGCAGCCTGTAATATTCCTGAATGTTGAGGAGATGTGTCTTCACTTCTGTTTACAGCAAACAGTATACATATTTAATGTACAATTTTAAATTTGAGTTATTTTCTCTGCATGCTCAGAAGTGTCCTAAAGAAACATTTGTGTGAACCAGCAATCCCACTTGACATATGTATTCCATGTTATGCCATAAATGTCGTTTTTGACTGACTTAAAATAATTTCCAGCTTATGGAAACTGTAAGGCAACTCTATCATAATGGGGTTTTTTTTGTAAGATTTATTCAGATTGGGTTTGCCATTATATTTTTCTGAGACTGATGTGCCAAATCTAAGATCACCCTGTGGGTTTCAGTCAAGAATTCAAAACCTGGTCTCCCAAATTCCTAACCTGACATTCAAACTGCTATGATGATATTGGCTCTCATTATGTATATATACTGTAGTAATGTAGTAAGTAAGTAAATAAATAAATGTCATGGATATTCCCTGTCATATTTCACATACCTGTACTGTGGAGAAGCTGGCAAGAAGTCAGCATTTGCTGCATCAACTGAAACAGAATTGCTAGTGGCAACATTAACAATAATGTTGATGAATGTCATCCTATTTCATTGTCGCATGGAGAGGACACATTAAATCACTCAACATGGAGGCACGTGCCATGCCACAAATTGTTATTTTACACTGTAAAATCTACAGCATCTTATCTGTGTAAAATTGACTATTTTTGCTATGCTAGCACATAGAGTGGATAAGATGTAATAAAATGACTTAGGGTCCTTGTTCACTGTCTTTATATCCTAGGATCTGATCCCAGGTTATCTGTTTAACCAGATTATCTGGCAGTGGGGACTCATATATTCCAGTTTAAAGCAGATATTCTGGGATCAGATCCTGGGATAAAGGGCAGTGTGGAAGAATAGGACTGATAAAAATTAAGTATGTGCATTTTTCTTTCATAATCAAAATAGGGTTTTGAAAATTTAAATTACATTTCGAAAATTTTCTTTAAAAAATAGTTTTAAAAGCTTTTTAGTCAAAGTTATCATCATGGATACTAATTATATAAATTATAATTAAATTAAAGTATATCTAAATGTTAGCAGTTTAAGGAGAGGAGAAATAACTGGTTGTATATGAAGCACAAATATGCACTGTCTCACTATCTGAGTGAAAAAATAGAGAAAGTCAATAAACAGAGAACATGAGGAAATGAGTCGATCAGAACAAGAAGAGAAATGTAGATATAAAGGATACAATTTTTTGACAAATTGAAAATTAATCTGAAAACAATTCACGATAGTTAGTTAGTATGTGGCCTACCTTATTATGAAACCTACGTGGGGTCAGGTCTGGTTAGTATTTGGCTCAGAGATATCAATGAACACCAGTTTCTGTAAGATATATTTCAGAGAAAGGAATTGGCAAAACCACTTCTGAGTATTCCTTGCCTAAGAAAACCCTATACATGTCATTGGGCTGGCATAAGTCGACCGGCAATTTGAAGGCAGCTATTCACACTCACAAAGACCATAAAGTGACTACAAAATGCGCATTCATCCCAACAGAAACATAGGAACCCACCTTCACCTCTCTCTTAAGATACAAGGAGAAAATATCTATTCTACCCATCTTATTTTTCATTCTCTAGTTGCATCTTGCATGTCTATGTTGTTCGTACCTGTCTTTTTTACCTCATCATCTCCTTATAGAGTCATTACAGTCATCCTGGAGAGAATCCATGTAATGGAAAATGCGCTGCTTAGTGGACAAGGCTTTGATGTCAAAGCTTTAAGAGCCTTTCGAGTCCTGCGGCCCCTGCGCCTGATATCGGGAATACCAAGTGAGTAAAACCTTCTTGAAGTTTGATGATTGGATGCATGTGGAAGGCTAGAATGGGATGTTTGGACACAATTTTTATAATCCTTTTCATGCACAGATTGTAGGAGAAATAAAAAATAGAAATAGATTATGTTCTTATAATAAGCTGGGGAAGATGGTGATGAATAAGCAGATACCATAGTTACAATACACAATGAGTTCCTCTAGAGAGGGCTGATATGATGGGAGGTTATGGTATTCACTGCTGAAGTTTTCATTTCACTATCCAAATAATGTTACTGTTGCTCCAGACTATTTTCTGTGAAATCCTGCCAGTAGCTGCAACATTTGATTCTGGCCATTAAGTAGGTTTCTTTTTCATTCTGAGACATATCAGAACAATTTGTTCCCTTCTGCTCTCTTCATATATAATGCATCAGTACATCAATGAAATGGCACTTTTGCACTGTAACTCTGTAACTAAAAGAACATTCAGAGAGGAGGAACATTTGCCCTTCTAACACTGCAGCAAAACAACCCATTAAAAAACTGGAACACTGCTGCTGAAATCACAACAAATGGTCCTTATAAAGAACAGCAGAAGTGGAAGTGGAGGCAATGTTTTTGTTGTTATTTGCCATGATGTGGCTTCAACCTGTGGCCACCCTATGAATGAGAGACCCCCCAAGTCACCCTACCATCAACAGCCCTGCCAAGGTCTTATAGGCTCAGGGCTGTGGCTTCCTTGATTGAGCTGATCCAACTGGAATGTTGTCTTCCTTTTTCCTTCCTGCCTTTTACTTACCCATGTGTTATTGTATTTTGAAGTGACTCCTGTGTTTCATGACATGTCCAAAGTACAACAATCATAATTCAGTTATCTTAGTTCTAGGGAAAGTTCAGACTTGATTTGCTCTAGGGCCCATATTCTTCTTTTTGCAGCAGCCCACCAATATCCATAGAGCACTTCTTCTGCAGCACATTTCAAATGAGTTGTTTTCCTATCAGCTTTCTTCACTATTCAACGAATGGAGAAATAACATGAACCATCCTAATTGTAGTATTCAAGGATAACATTTGTACATATCAGGATCAACAACATGGGGGTGGGGCAAATATAAGAATATTATGCTTTAAAATGGGTAAAATAGCACAGCGTTTCCTCCCTCAAGTAATTTTTGTTTGTTGCTATGACTTGTGAGATGTAGGGCAATAAAGATTAAATTGGAGTTGGGCTTATACGGTAGTGTGTGATGTTTGGAATTTAGGTGTGAAGAATAACGATGATGTAAATAATTTGCTCTCTTGCTCTCTATTCTAGGTCTGCAAGTGGTACTGAACTCCTTAGTCAAAGCCATGCTGCCCCTGTTTCACATTGCTGTGCTGGTTGTCTTTATGATCATTATCTATGCCATCATGGGGCAGGAGCTTTTCAAGGGCAAGATGCACAAGACCTGCTATTACAATGGGACAGGTAGGTGGGCCTATGATTTGGCCAAAACAACAAAGATGCAAAAGACGTTTGAGGCAATAGATGCCCCAGATACTTTGAGGAATGACAACAAAGCAGAGTATCAACATCTGATGTTCTTGTGTACATAGGAATTGGGACAAGGCACTGAATTTTCTGAAATTCTGCTTTACTTAGAACTGGAGGTTGGATTACATGTTAGGTTATCTAGATGCTGATTGGAGCCAGTTATAGGTACCCTAAAACTCAGGCATGGGCAAACCTCTCGAAGTTTTGGACTTCAACTCCCACAATTCCTGACAGCCGGTAGGTCTTGTGGGAGTTGAAGTCTAAAAACGGAGGGCCTAAGTTTGCCCATGCCTGCTATAGCTGCTTGTTTAAAAAAGCAACACTGACCACTGTTTCATTTCTGGAAACAATTCAAAGTGCTGATCATGGCCTATAGAACTCTATATGGTTTAGGTCCAGACTATCTGAAAGATTGTATCTCTCTGTACAGCCTGCCAGAACTCTAAGGTTCCTTCTACATAGCTGTATAAAATCCAGATTATCTGTTTTGAACTGGATTATATGGCAGTGTAGACTCAGATAATCCAGTTCAAAGCAGATAATGTGGATTATCTGTTTTGATGATCTGGATTATATGGCAGTGTAGCAGGGACCTAAACTCTACAAGGGAGGCTTTCTTTCAATCCTATCACCATCACAGGCTTACTTGTTGGGGACATGAGAAGGCAAATATGTTTCTACTCAATCAGGCTTTTGAAATGTAGTCATTCTCAGGGAAGAAAATGGGATATGTGCTCTGTTTTTATGTTTTTAACTTTTGTATTTTACTTTTTTAAAATTATTTTTACAATTGTATTCTTTTAACTAATTTTGTTTGTGAGCTGCTTTGGATCCTATTTTGGGAAAAAGGTGACATATAAATAAAATCAGATAGATAGAAATATGCATTAACCTTCCTTTAAAGTCTTACAAGTGACTCTTTCTTTCCTTCCTCAGACATCTTGGCTACTGTGGAAGGTGTCAAACCGGCTCCGTGTACAAGCGCAGGCCATGGGCGCCAATGTACTATCCCCGGTTCTGAGTGCAGGGGCAAGTGGCCAGGACCCAACAATGGCATCACCCACTTCGATAACATTGGGTTTTCTATGCTGACTGTTTTCCAATGTATTTCCATGGAGGGGTGGACTCAAGTCCTCTACTGGGTAGGCTACACATGAAATGTCATTGTAAAACAGTGTCACTTGCTACAGTATAACTCTGTGGTTCCTGTGAGTAAACCATTTAACAGAAAGAACATCCCACTAGTGAAGGAAGACGTACACAACCAGGGGATATAAGACAAGGGCTCCATTTCCAAGATCCTGATAAGTCATGGAGCCGCACTCTGTATAAGAGGAACCCCCTTGTGCCGGCAGGACTGCTGACTTGAAGATTGGGTTGCTGACCTGAAGGTTGCTGGTTCGAATCCAATGGATGAGCTCCCTTTGTCAGCTCCAGCTCCATGTGGGGACATGAGAAAAGCCTCTCTCAAGGATGGTAAAACATCAAACATCTGGCTGTCCCCTGACAATGTCCTTGCAAACAGCCAATTCTCTCACACCAGAAGCAACTTGGAGTTTCTCAAGCCACTCCTGACACACACAAAAACTCCTTTGTATAAGCATCTTGAAGTCAGCAGTGATTCAAACTAGGAATGATTCATTCAGATCAATCCATCACAAAATATTGATGGAAGTGTAAACCCGATTAGCAGTTACCCTCCAGATTTCTCAGTTTTATAGAATTTATGCAGTTTGATGGATAAAGATTGTCTGTCCTCAGTGTTGTCTTGTTGGCTCACCAGGCCCTATACTTTCTTTTTTGAATTGGAAATTTCACAGTGCGCCATGAATACAAAAAATCTCATGATTATTATTGTCTCATTTCTGTTCTCCCTTAGGTAAATGATGCCATTGGCAATGAGTGGCCCTGGATCTACTTTGTTAGCCTCATCTTACTTGGGTCATTTTTTATCCTTAACCTGATCCTGGGCGTGCTGAGTGGGTAAGCTCATCTGAGCATGTGAGATGTTATTTACCTTTTGTATGTTCTCATGGAAGTAGGAGTATATCTTAAATGTGACTTAACCTTATCCAGTCCTTTGGTTCTGGGTGATTTTTTATATTATGAAATAAAGTAAAGGAAACATTTCCTGAACTGATATAGAATCATAGATCATAGAATCATAGAATAGTAGAGTTGGAAGAGACCACATGGGCCATCTAGTCCAACCCCCTGCTAAGAAGCAGGAAATCGCATTCAAAGCACCCCCGACAGATGGCCATCCAGCCTCTGCTTAAAAGCCTCCAAGGAAGGAGCCTCCACCACGGCCCCGGGGAGAGAGTTCCACTGTCGAACAGCTCTCACAGTGAGGAAGTTCTTCCTGATGTTCAGGTGGAATCTCCTTTCCTGTAGTTTGAAGCCATTGTTCCGTGTCCTAGTCTGCAGGGCAGCAGAAAACAAGCTTGCTCCCTCTTCCCTATGACTTCCCTTCACGTATTTGTACATGGCTATCATGTCTCCTCTCAGCCTTCTCTTCTGCAGGCTAAACATGCCCAGCTCTTTAAGCCGCTCCTCATAGGGCTTGTTCTCCAGACCCTTAATCATTTTAGTCGCCCTCCTCTGGACGCTTTCCAGCTTGTCAACATCTCCCTTCAACTGTGGTGCCCAAAATTGGACACAGTATTCCAGGTGTGGTCTGACCAAGGCAGAATAGAGGGGGAGCATAACTTCCCTGGATCTAGACGCTATTCCCCTATTGATGCAGGCCAGAATCCCATTGGCTTTTTTAGCAGCCGCATCACATTGTTGGCTCATGTTTAACTTGTTGTCCACGAGGACTCCAAGGTCTTTTTCGCACACACTGCTGTCAAGCCAGGCGTCCCCCATTCTGTATCTTTGATTTCCATTTTTTCTGCCGAAGTGAAGTATCTTGCATTTGTCCCTGTTGAACTTCATTTTGTTAGTTTCGGCCCATCTCTCTAGTCTGTCAATATCGTTTTGAATTCTGCTCCTGTCTTCTGGAGTGTTAGCTATCCCTCCCAGTTTTGTGTCGTCTGCAAACTTGATGATCGTGCCTTCTAACCCTTCGTCTAAGTCGTTAATAAAGATGTTGAACAGAACCGGGCCCAGGACGGAGCCCTGCGGCACTCCACTTGACACTTCTTTCCATGATGAAGACGACGCATTGGTGAGCACCCTTTGGGTTCGTTCGCTTAGCCAATTACAGATCCACCTAACCGTCGTTTTGTCTAGCCCACATTTTACTAGTTTGTTTGCCAGAAGGTCGTGGGGGACTTTGTCGAAGGCCTTGCTGAAATCCAGGTACGCTACATCCACAGCATTCCCTGTATCGACCCAACTCGTAACTCTATCGAAAAAAGAGATCAGATTAGTCTGGCATGACTTGTTTTTGGTAAATCCGTGTTGACTATTAGCAATGACCGCATTTGTTTCTAAGTGTTCGCAGACCACTTCCTTAATGATCTTTTCCAGAATTTTGCCTGGTATTGATGTGAGGCTGACCGGACGGTAATTGTTTGGGTCGTTCTTTTTTCCCTTCTTGAAGATAGGGACCACATTCGCCCTCCTCCAATCTGCTGGGACTTCTCCCGTTCTCCAAGAACTCTCGAAGATAATTGCCAGTGGTTCTGAAATAACTTCCGCTAGTTCCTTCAGTACTCTTGGGTGTAGCTGATCTGGCCCTGGGGACTTGAATTCGTTTAGAGAGCCCAAGTGTTCCTGGACAACTTGTTTCCCTATTTGGGGTTGGATTTCCCCCAATCCTTCGTCCATTCCGTGTTGCTGAGGTTGAAGATGGCTTTCTTTTTCTGAGAAGACCGAGGCAAAGAAGGCATTAAGTAGTTCTGCCTTTTCCCTGTCCCCTGTCGCCATCACCCCATCTTCTCCTTGCAATGGCCCTATCGCCTCCTTTTTCTTCCTTTTTCTACCAACGTAAGCAAAAAAGCCTTTTTTGTTGTTTTTTATGTCCCTGGCAAGCCTGAGCTCATTTTGCGCTTTAGCCTTGCGAACCTTTTCCCTACAGGTGTTGGCTATACGTTTGAATTCTTCTTTGGTGATTTCTCCCCTTTTCCACTTCTTGTGCATGTCACTTTTGAGCTTTAGCTCAGTTAGAAGTTCTTTGGACATCCATTCTGGCTTCTTTGCACTTGTCTTATTTTTCTTCTTTGTTGGCACTGTTTGTATTTGCGCCTTGAGTATTTCACTTTTGAAAAACTCCCATCCATCCTTAACTCCCTTGTTTTTTAATATCGGCGTCCATGGAATGCCGCTCAGTAATTCCTTCATTTTTTGGAAGTCAGCTCTCTTAAAGTCCAGAATGCGTGTTTGACTTGTCTTAGTTTCAGCATTCCTTTGTATTGCAAACTGCAGGAGCACATGGTCACTTGCCCCTAAGGATCCAACCACTTCAACTGTATTGATCAGGTCTTCCACATTTGTTAAGATTAGATCAAGAGTTGCTGATCCCCTTGTTGCCTCTTCTACCTTCTGGACCATAAAATTATCTGCAAGGCAAGTGAGGAATTTGTTGGACTTTGTACTCTTGGCTGAGTTTGTTTTCCAGCAGATATCGGGATAATTGAAATCGCCCATGACTACTATATCTCTTCTTTGTGCCTGTTTGGTCAGCTGTTGACAGAAGGCTTCATCAAGTCCTTCATCCTGACTCGGAGGTCTGTAGTAGACACCCACGACAAGATCTTTTTGAGTCCCGGTTCCCTTGATTCTTATCCAGATGCTTTCAAGCTGGTTTCCCGGATTACAGTCTTGCATTTCTTCTGCAACGTAACTGTTTTTGACATATAAAGCTACTCCCCCTCCTCTCCCCTTTGTTCTATTTCTGTGAAAGAGGTTATAGCCCTCAATGGTTAAATTCCAGTGATGGGAGTCATCCCACCAGGTTTCAGTGATGCCTATGACATCGTATGTGTGGTGCTGTACTAGGAGTTGGAGTTCGTCTTGCTTATTTCCCATGCTCTGAGCATTAGTGTAAAGACATGTAAGCCCCTGTGACCTCCCCTTGAACTGTTTATTTGGGATTATTGTGCTCTCTGTACTTGGTCCTTGCTGTGTTTGTGCAGCCCTCCGTTTAGCCTTTCGGCGGTTCTTTGTGGTCGTGGGTAATATAGTGTTCGCCAGGCTGTTGTTCCCCTCCCCCAGTGGATCTAGTTTAAAGTGCGCCTGATGAGGTTTGTGAGTCTGTGTGCAAAAAGATGTTTTCCTACTTGTGTGAGATGCACCCCATCGCTTGCCAGTAGTCCATCCTCTTGGAAGAGTAGACCATGGTCAAGGAAGCCAAAATGCTCCTCTTGACACCATTTTCTGAGCCAGTTATTGACCTGTACTATTTTTCCGGCCCTTGTAGAGCCGTGTCCTACAACAGGGAGGAGGGATGAAAAGATCACATGTACATTATACAGTTTTAGCTTTGTTCCCAGAGCTCGAAAATCATTTGTGATCTTTTGAAAAGTATGCCTAGCGGTGTCATTGGTACCTACATGAATCAACATAAGGTGGGGAGGGTGATGGGGCTTTAGGAGCCTGCTGAGCCTCTGAGTGATATGGTGTATTTTTGCCCCCGGGAGGCAGCAGCCTCCCGGGGGCAATGTTCCTGTCTCTTTTTAATGTTAATGGTGCAAGTCAGTTTCCTGTGCTGGAGGAAAAGCAAGATATAAATAAAATTGATACTGTTAAGTGATGGGATACATTGCAATGAAATTACATCTCTCTTGCTTCCATTCAGTTATTATCTGAGAACACATACAAAGTAGTTCAAGTTCTGCTTCACTAGCACAGCAGACCTTATGCAATGTCTTGAGGCCTTACACAAGTAATTGTGTAAAAATCTGAAACTTACACAACAATCTACTAGTGCAACCTTCTGGCTAGGGCCATTAGTTTCTTTTGCATCTTCATCTATCTAGCAATGACTAATGTTAGAAGAAGGCAACTAAATTCAGGGTAAATCTGGAGTTAGGGATGCAAAGATTCCTCTCCTTCCCCATGTGTACAAATATTTTCCTTGGAAAATAGGACACCTATAATCAGGGAAGAAAATATGAAAGCTTGGATTTCATAACATAATGACGATAATGCCAACAACCTTTGAGAATGTCTACACTGTTTATATTCCTCTCATCTCACCACGCCTGGTTTAAAGGTGATGAGATTAGGTCATTCTATCTCATTTCCTTTTAGTGTTTTAGAAATAGCTTTAAGGAATTCATTGTAGATAAAATCACTTTTGTCCATTCTAATTTGGGGCTCAGTGCATTTTCATGTAGATTACTTAAGTACTCTCTTCAACAAGTCTGTAAAACAAGATAATTTACAGTACGTGTATTCCAGATTGAGACCTGGCTCTTGCATGAAGCTGTCCAGACATTGCTGAGCTGCCCAACTGAGAACAACAATTCATGAGCTTTAATCATTATGTAATACCACTTCTCATCTAAATTCATTTCAGGGAGTTCAGCAAAGAGCGTGAGAAAGCAAAATCACGGGGTACTTTCCAGAAACTGAGGGAAAAGCAGCAACTAGAGGAGGACATGAAAGGCTACATGGACTGGATTGTACATGCAGAAGTCATGGACAGTGAACGGACACGTGGTGAAGGTGCTATAGCTCATCAAGCAGCATTGCCTGACTAACTGAAAAAAGAAAAGATCTCCAGGGAAATTTTACAGGACAGAAACTCCTGGAAATTCTGATAAAGAGTTTTCCAGAGTATGCTATTTGGTTAAGGATAAAATATGATGAGTGGTTAGCCACTGCCATGGGGTTATCTTGTTCTTGGTTTGGGCATGAAGTGACTTGGCCCTTCATAGATTAGGTTTTTCCATTGGAGCAGAAAGAAAAGAACAGACATGGGGCGCAATCCAGTCTGAAACAGAATCTATGGAATGAGGATCATGGATTTCCTGAGGAGAAATTGTTTCAGACACCTTCCCTCTTCACTCTGGACATGACTTTCATTTCTGGTCCCTTTAGCTGCACTTGTCTATGTACAATATATAACCCAACACAGCTCTGGTATACATTCAAAGTGTTGATAATAAACCTTTAGTCCTAAATATGTTGGAATTTGGATTCCTGAAGAAGCATTTCTTACAAATGACTGTCCAAGAACAGAGGTCTGTTGGAGGGGGTCCCCTCTGAATGACAGGAGCAATTCACAGGAATAGGACTTTCCGGGTATGGAATGCCCTCCCATTAGAGGCCCAACTGGCACTAATTCTGTTGTCATTCTAGCACAATGTCAAAATAGAGCTTTTTAATTAAAGTCTTTGGGCCTAATTGATTTTAACCAAATTGGCACATGTGTTATGGTCTCAATTACTTTAAACTAGTTTAATTGGTTTTAAATTGCCCTATTTTCACTGTTACGTGGTATTCTCAACTTATTCTTATTGTTTTAAATCCATTTTCCTCTACACTGCCTTTAGAACCATGGTAAAATGCAAGTATTTAAATACATGAATACATACATCCATTTCCAGTTCAGATTAGATGTCCATCCCACTATTTCTTTTGAAAATTCCATTTAACAAAATGCTAATTTTCTGAATGTTGCCTTCATGTCTTCTGTTGCTTTTGATTACATTCTCAAAAGGGTTTGATGACACATGTCTGGTGAGAACTTGCTCAGTAAACCATGGTTGCCCACTGCCCAGCCATTTTGTATTTGTGCTTGTGCATAAGGATGGCAAGAGAAAGAAGTCCTTACCTTTGTCCTGTAGCATAGCCGGCAGCAATTAGACCATTGCACAGATGCAACAGATACATCTACAGACCAATTAATTCCAGGAAGGTTCTTCTTTTTCCTGGGGAGCATACAGTTAGATGAAAATGACTTGGAGATTAAAAGCCTTATGAAGATTGAGGCAGACTTGAGACACAAAGTTTTCTGTGCTCCAGCCCAAAAGTACTTGAGGGATATCTCATGGTTTCAGCCAATTTCCGCAGTTGATTAATTGCTTTTATTATGCCTTCCTTTTCGCCCTGTATCTGTAGTTTTTTGTTGTTTGTTCAGATGGTTTGCATGTGATATCTGGGATACATCAGATGGGATCTATGAAAGCTTATGCCACAAATGTGTTAGTCCCTCTTAGTTTAAGAGTGTCAAATTGCTCTTCATTTCTGGAAATGTTAGTCTGTTTGGAAAATACAGCTCTCAACAGGTACCCCTTGATCATAGAATATCTCCTGATAACATCCAGAAATGCTTGTTGTCTTTATTTTTAGAGGTTTGTGGTGTTTTCAGATATAAAGTTGCAGGAATATAATCTTAGAGGAAAAGGTCAGAAAGTTAGCAGAAGTGCAACATCTCAGACCTAGATTAGACAAGTTGCAGGATGTGATACCAAGTGCTTGTATTACTAGTTTTATAAATACACCTTGTTAGAAATTAATCTGTGCCTCAAATTATCTAATACAGCTGACTTCTCTCATAACTCTTTCCTGTTTTCCTCAGGAATGTCATCAGATGAAGGCGGCTCAGAGACAGACAGCCTCTACGAGATTGAAGGCATGAATAAATGGATTCTTTTTTTGTAAGTTTCCTGCATACAGTTCTTAACATTGTCATGATCTATAGTGCAGGAATGCACAAATCAAATCACTCTTGAGTATCATTTTTATATTATCTGCAGAAAAGAATTGATTACAAAAATCATGAATCTATACCTTTCTCCCTGTACCTGATAGCACATTCTTTTTAGACTTCCTGCATGACTACAAATCTTTCTGAAACTTTCTTTTTGCCAGTCTGAGAAACTCCCATTTCCCTCTGCTTTATAGCATATCCTTCTCTCTCTCCCCCACCTCCAAATACCTGCTTTTAAAAAACCATCACATATCTCTCAATATTTGCATCTTTCAGTTCCTTTACTTTCTTACATCTCCATACCAGACTGGGTTTCTCTGTGTTCTACTTTGTCGCACCTCAGGTTAGCTTCACCTTGCTAAAGACACCAGGCTGCAAAAAGAACATAGTCTTTTGTAGCTTATTAGGAAATAGGCAGTAAAATGATTCATAAAAGGTAAAAGTTCAATTCCAAAATATAGTTACAAAACAAGGCTGTAATCATCAAATTCATAGAAGCATAGGCATGAAACAAGGTCCTTTCAAAGGAAGTCAGAGTCCCAGCAATGAGAATATATCCAGGCTACGAGGTAATAAAGGAACGCAGACTTGATACAGGAAAGCAGACTTGGTTCTTGACTCTAGCTAAGAAGTTGTTTTTGACAAAGATCTCTCTTTCAGCAGACTGTTTTAATGGCATAACATGAAGGCATTTCTTTGCCCTTTGACCTCCCTCTTATTTGCTATTCGGAGGCTTCTACGCACCCCCCGAAATTCCAGCCAACTAGCGCGATCGAGCTCAAGGCCTCATTGTTAAGGCCACTGAGCTTGTTAGTGTTATCAGAGCTACTCTCGCCTTCTGCTTCTTGCACCTGAAAACCATCATCAGAAACAACCTCATTTCTTCCCATGGGAAAAACTCCCTGCTCTTCATATCCCACTGCAGGAACACCCACAGCAGGAACACTCTGCACCTGAATCCCATAATTCCCATCAGAGTCATCTTGAAACTCATCCTGAATCTGAATCCCATCATTATGCACTTGCATCCCAGACTCCTCATCAGAGTCACACAAGGCAAAGGCTGAGTCACAACATAATTTTCACTTGCTGCACCCAATTAAAAAGTCTCTGGGTTTCATCATTGTCAACAGCACCCATGTTTGATAGGGTTCTTATCACACCTGACCCTTCTCTAACTCCAATCATGTTTCTAAAAATGCTGTTTGGTAAGAATTGCTCTCTTTCCCTTTTGTGCCTTTGGAACCATTCTGGGATTGCAGGATTCATTTGCATGAAAATATACAGAATTCAAACTATCCACTCAGTACCCCCTTCAAGATTTATCCCCACCCCCTTTTCTAGTTTGGCATACAAATGTGCACGCAGATGCAAATATAGCATTCACAGAAATATACATAATATATACATTAAAAGTCTTACATGAAAAAAAGGGATTTTTCCCTTATGAAGGGCTTCTTGAGTGGGATAACCTGACTTAACTAATTGCTAGCAGATGAAGTCATCTGATCTAACTGTCTGATCTACCTATCTGACAACAACAATTTGACAGCACCCAAATGGCAAACTGAAGACACATTCAAAGAGATATCTAGTGACCGATTTAGGACCAATGAGACACTTGGGCCGTGAAGGAGATAGGCCAGGTAGGCCCATGACACAATCCCATAGACCAGTGGTTCTCAACCTGTGGGTTCAGGGTATTTTGGCCTACAACTCCCAGAAATCCCAGCCAGTTTACCAGCTGTTAGCATTTCTGGGAGTTGAAGACCAAAACATCTGGGGACCCACAGGTTGAGAACCACTGCCATAGACTATCAACTCTATCATTATGTCTGGAATTGCTCCAAAACAGAATGCCTTCAAATAAAGAATTGCACAACATAAGGAAATTCCATTACAAAAAACTTTTTTTTGGCAGGAAAGTGGACCTGCCAACGGGGCCCTGTGCTCAAGCATACCTCAGCATCATGGCCAATCTGGAACTAGAGACATCTGACCATGAAGGGATACAGTGCAGGGATATGACTGTGCCCTGCACAAAGTACAAAAAGTACAGAAAAGAAAATAGTTATATTCAGAGAAAAACATAGTTGAACTTCCCTGAAAAACAAACTGAACAAACAAACTGGAAATTCAAACACCTCTCTCATATCTTACCACCCCCTTGAGAAGGGATTTAAAAGAAAGGCTTCAGTCTCACATGCACATTCCTTTCATTTTTTGTTAAATTGTCTCTCCACATTTGTGTGTTAAGAATGTGCAGATTTGATTATTTGTGGATATCTGGACTACTGTATAAATAGAAATCACAAATTCTATTTTTTCCCTGAGAGAATATTTCTCTTGATATGACTAGGTTCTCATATATAATTATATATATATATATATATTCCCTGCAACCAGACACAAATAATACATATTTAGAACCTTCCTGGGAGGCTACAAATAGTAAGGAAAGTAGCTCCAGTTGCTCTAATGATGTTATGTTTTGCAGGTCTGCCTTAGTGCAGCCTCAAAACCATTTTGTTGAAAAATATTTCAAAAATTCTATGACATTCTGTGTCACAGCAGGAGTATTAAAGGAGGTGAGCCTTTGGAAGATCTGGGATTCTGAAGTTTTGTACTGATTCTGAAGTCAGTAATGCAAGCTGACCTGCAGAACTGATTTGTCCACATCCTGATTTTAGATTTCCTTGTCCCCTTTTTCCATCTAGTCGACACTGGCGTCGATGGAATCGTCTTTTCCGGAGAAAATGTCGTGAAGTGGTTAAGTCTAAGTTTTTCTATTGGTTTGTGATCATCATAGTTGCTTTCAACACCATCTCAATTGCCTCTGAGCATCACAATCAGCCGAACTGGCTCACCCATGTCCAAGGTGAGTTAAGCATTTTGGGAATTTCCTGAGGTTGTGATTAAAAAATCATAAGAGACTGTACTGCTGTCTGTCTTAAATTTTCTTTCTCAACTGTGTTATGATCTCTCTTTGCTTTTCAATGTCTTAGGCCTCTTCTACACTGCCATATAATCCAGATTACCAAAGCAAATAATCCACATTATCTGCTTTGAACTAGATTATATGAGTCTACATTGCCATATAATCAATTCAAAGCAGATTACCTGGATTTTATATGGCAGTGTAAAAGGGGCCCTAGTCTCACCCACCCACATTGTAACTATATTCCATTTATTTCCTGACCCCTTCCCCACTGTAGTATGTGGCATTTTTTCTTGACTAGTGTCTTAAAATAAACTTCTCATGTCTTTTATTTAGGAGTGTAGGAATGGCAATGCATTGCCTACTAGCCATTAATCCATAACATTGGACCTGGCAAACATAATAATTAATAACTAATGTTAGCTGAAGGCTAGAAGTGGAAGTGCTGCTTCACAATAGGAAAGAATTAGGTAGAGCAAAGTAAGTAGTGCAGGTTTCTTCTCCCCTTTCTCATTCAGTCTCAGGAATGACTGGACTCTAGGGAAAGGCTTCATTCTAAACCCATTCATCATCAGATGTTTTTTCCCTACATGCAGACATTGCCAACCGGGTTCTTCTGGCCCTTTTTACAATTGAGATGATTCTGAAGATGTATGCTCTAGGCTTTCGTCAGTACTTCATGTCCATCTTCAACCGTTTTGATTGTCTTGTGGTGTGCACTGGCATCCTGGAGCTCATACTGGTGGAGATTATCTCAATGACACCCCTGGGCATCTCCGTTTTGCGGTGCATTCGGCTGCTGAGACTCTTCAAGATAACTAAGTAAGTTTCCATTTGGTAGAAACAAAATTGTTGTTAAAATATATCGCTAATATCTACATTCCTGTGGTTACAACCCTGTGCTGTTCTCATCATTCAAGCAGCTGTCTTAATTCAAGATGTTCCAGAGCCCAAGAGGGCTTTGATAAATTACAGAGCAGTTAATGGATTATTTGGCTAAGTGTAGATTCATCTTATGTATTTAGAATACACATTGCTTGCCAAGTCTTACTTTTTAGTAAGCATGCTTAGGGTTACTTCTTTATTTTATATTCATCTTTATTGTCTTCCTCCATTGTACTTATCTTGAAGTTTGACTAACCCCAGTTTTTTGCAATGCTCTCCTTTCAGAGTTATAACTTACCTCACATTTTTGAAACTGCTAGAAAGATATCAAGCACATATCCTTAAACTGACCTTTTAAGCTGTTTTTCATGTTGGCATTTGATCTTTAAAATAATTTTATTTTTGCTTTCATTATATGATATCTTGTGGTTGTTTACTTGCAAAACTGGTTTTGTGACTATTAACAGAAGTAAATTCAGAAACAGGATCAAATAAATAAAGGTTAATGTTTTGTATATTGTTTTACCTTCTCAACTGTATTTATTTATTCATTTGTATCAGAAGCGAACCAAGGGTACAGTTGTAATGTATTTAAAAACACAAACAAAGTTAAAAACCTGGCATTATACTAAATATCCTCTGACCAGTAGCTGGCCATTTGGAGTGCCTTTGGTGTTGCTATATATAAGAAGGTCCTCGATTGTGAATGTTGCGGGGCTCAGGCTGCATTATAATAGGTGGCTTGTGATTTGCTCTTCTCCACACTCGCATGTCATGGACGCCACTTTGTGGCCCCATATCTTAAAATTGTCTCTGCATCTCGTGGTTCCAGAGTATAGTTGGTTCAGCGCCTTCCCAGTTGCCTAGTCTTCTGTATTCAGAACTGTATTCAGGACTGCAGTCATACTAAAGAATTAGCTTTGACAGTAACACTCCTTGTATTCATAAAAGTGGCAGTGCAAGTGATAATAAAGGTTAGACACTAGAATAGTTTATATTTTATGTGTTTTTCTAGTGAACTATGTTATCAGGGGACTGTCCTTGGAGATCACCCAAAGGCTGCAGTTGGTATAAATGCAGTAGCTAGGTTTCTGACCAGAGTATCATGTGCACAACTAATTAAATTCGTTATGCTGGATAGAGGGCTGTATATAAATATTTTAATAAATCAAAATAATCAAACAAATGACTCCAGTCTCAAAGGAACTGCATTAATGGTCAATTTACTAAATTAAATATCCTTGGGATGACATTCAAAGCCCTAAAATTGTGGAACCTCAACACTTGAAGGAACACCTCTCCTTATATAAACATGCCCATTGACTGAGGTCTGCTACAGAGGTCCTTCTTTGTGTTCTGTCAAAGAGAATATTAATACAGGCATGAAGATGTGGAAAAGGCTTTCTCAGCTGTGGCATCTGGATTTAAATACCTTCTCACAGGAGACATTATTGGCACTAATGTTGACTCCATTCTGGTGTTAAGTAAAACCATGTTTGCTATTAAAGCCTTTGAAGCTTGTTTGAGTTAATACAAAACATACATGTACATGGTTTTAAACTGTTTTAAAACTGTTCTAAAACCACTTACATTTGTTTTAATCCTCTAATTGTTTAATATGCATTTAGTCTACTTAAATAACTTCCACTGTTTGAAATTTAAAATTTTCTTAAACGTCTTGTATTGATTTTATATTTACACCATACTGAGATGGCATGGTGTTAAATAAGACAATATTTAAAAGAATGCATCCCAGCATCTCTTCAAAGTTAGGCACATATCTACCTTATCACCTGATTTTCTCTCTCTCCAGGTATTGGACATCTCTGAACAACTTAGTGGCATCTCTTCTGAATTCAGTGCGCTCCATCGCCTCACTCCTCACCCTACTCTTCCTCTTCATTTCCGTCTTTGCCCTGCTAGGAATGCAGCTTTTTGGAGGAAAGTTTGATTTTGATGATACAGAGATACGGCGCAGCACCTTTGATAACTTCCCCCAGGCTCTCATCACTGTTTTCCAGGTACAATGTATGGTATTTTGTTACCAAGTTAAGGGAAGGACTGTGGAGGTAATAACTGTTTAGGGTTGAAATAGTAGAGGCTTAGCTGCCTGAAGAACCAGTTTATTTAGGAAGTCAGGAAAAACAGAAGGAGAAATCAAGTTTATCAGTCATGTAAAACTGCCCAGCAACATCATTTACCAATCAAAGCAATGGTAGTAACATACACTAACTAACAATAGGCAAACACTATGTCTAAACTATGCATGTTAAACTTGTTCTTGTGGTTCACGCTGGTGTTTTAACTAGAATCTTTATCAGCAGAATCTATCAAAATGCCTAAGAATATGGGTGGGATGATCTGTAAAATTTTATTTTAAGTCAGTTTGAAATTTGAAAGAGCTTTTAAATTTTTCTATGATTGAAGGTACATAGTAGAATCACAGCCAGCTGTCCACATTTGCGGGGGTTAGGTGCCCAGGTTCCCAAGGAAAGTGAAAAAACATGAATAAAGAAATTGCTATGGTTAAATCTGAGATAACACCTCTCTTGTAATTTCTGGGCCATCCAACATGATTATGTAGTCAATATCTACTGGAAGCTGTTCACAGAATCACACTGTAGGACCTAGAGATTCCTAGAAAGATGTTTCTCTAGAAATCTCTAGGTCTTCCAGCATGACTGAAGTACATTGACCTCCTGTTCATTGTAGAGGATCTAGAGCAGTGGTGCTCAACCTGAGGGTCCCTGCGTATTTTGGCCTACAACTCCCAGAAATCCCAGCCAGCTTACCAGCTGTTAGGATTTCTGGGAGTTGAAGGGCAAAACATCTGGGGACCCACAGGTTGAAAATCACTGACTTAGAGATTACTAGAGAGAACATTTTAAATAAAACCATGAATAATAGGGGTGTAGCGTCTAGATCCAGGGAAGTTATGCTCCCCCTCTATTCTGCCTTGGTCAGACCACACCTGGAATACTGCGTCCAATTCTGGGCACCACAGTTGAAGGGAGATGTTGATAAGCTGGAAAGCGTCCAGAGGAAGGCAACTAAAATGATCAAGGGTCTGGAGAACAAGCCCTATGAGGAAAGGCTTAAAGAACTGGGCATGTTTAGCCTGCAGAAGAGAAGGCTGAGAGGAGACATGATAGCCATGTACAAATACGTGAAGGGAAGTCATAGGGAGGAGGGAGCAAGCTTGTTTTCTGCTGCCCTGCAGACTAGGACGCGGAACAATGGCTTCAAACCACAGGAAAGGAGATTCCACCTGAACATTAGGAAGAACTTCCTCACAGTGAGGGCTGTTCGGCAGTGGAACTCTCTCCCCCAGACTGTGGTGGAGGCTCCTTCTTTGGAGGCTTTTAAACAGAGGCTGGATGGCCATCTGTCGGGGGTGCTTTGAATGCGATTTCCTGCTTCTTGGCAGGGGGTTGGACTGGATAGCCCATGAGGTCTCTTCCAGCTCTACTATTCTATGATTCTATGATTCTAATAATAACAGAGATGTCCTGATTCCTGGGATATTTTATGGGCTCTGTGACCAGACTTTTTTGAAACCCGAGAAAAGGGATAGCGACTTGTAGGTTCTCTTCTTCATTTGAAGACCTAACACAGTTAGTTGTGCTCACTGCTCACAGAAATGCCTTCTTTGTTTCTAGGTCCTGACTGGAGAAGACTGGACTTCAGTTATGTACAATGGGATTCTGTCTTATGGAGGACCAAGCTATCCTGGGATCCTAGTCTGCCTTTACTTTGTTGTTCTCTTTGTCTGTGGGAACTGTATCCTTTCTTTGACTATTGTTTGAGTATTGTTGCTCCATTAAGTCTATTCTCATGTTAAGAGGAAAAACTCTTCTTCACTGGATTGTGATTGTATTCATTTTGCAACATTGCAGTGAGAGGGAGCCACGGTGGTGCAATGGGTTAAACCTTGTGCCAGCTGAACTGCTGACCTGAAAACGTGAAGGTCAGCGGTTTGAACCCGTGAGACAGGGTGAGCTCCCTTCTGTCAGCCCCAGCTTCCCATGTGGGGACATGAGAGAAGCCTCCCACAGGATGTCCCCTGGGCAACGTCTTTGTAGACGGCTGATTTTCTCACACCAGAAGCGGCTTGCAGAATATTCTCAAATCGCTTCTGACACAATAAAAAAGTAAGAAGGTATTCAAAAACGTTCCATTTTATTCCCTTAATCCCTTTTATTGTTGAACTAGAAGAAAGTAGACTCTCAGGCTACAAAATGTGTGTTTGCCAGTGTAGTAGACAGATAGTCCACTATTATTTTTTATTTGTGAATTTAAATTATATCCTGCCTCTTTACTCTAATAGTACAGAAGGAAGCAAATACAATTCAAATAAATGATACAATTAAAACATGAAAACAAAGTACAGTTAAAACATACCAATATACAAGTAATAACATCATTGAACTAGTATGGTCATCTTAAAGACCAACCCATTTTAAATGTTAAAGATCTATCCGAATAATGCAGATTTTCCACCCAGGCATTCAAAAAGGTTTTTTTCCTACTCTGCTGAGAGTAGTGAATGTTTCCTTTTAAAATTAAGATACAGTACTAACTAGAATAACCTAAAAAAGAATTACTCCCCTCTGCTCTTTTTGTACTCTTTTGGGTACACCATTTTCCTGTCCAGATATTGAAAAAAGATGAAGTGGTGTCATGACATAGAGAATAGAGGTTTTTTTGAGTCCCCTTTCACACAGCTAAATAAAATCCCACATTTTCTGTTTTGAACTGGATTATCTGAGTCAACACTGCTATATAATCCAGTTCAAAGCAGATAATCTGGATTTTATATAGCAGTGTATTGAGCTCAATCTTCTCTTTCACTACTCTACTTAGAGAAAGGGATTCTTCTTTTCTTATAAGTGTTAAGGTACAACACTCACATTGATAAGATGGCCCAGTTTGTCCATTTTTAACTAAAATTTCTAGACTTGTGCATAAGTATATACAATATATTTTACAATACAGTTATCACTGGCCCAGGCTGGTTATTCATTATACTGCTGAATGTTTCCTTTTCTCTGCTGATGCATGTGTACTAATACACACAGAATCATATGCACAGACAGATATTCACAACATCATGAGATTTGGAATATTGTTTCTGGTTTCATTCAGAGCCAAGCAATATGAAAGATGTAACAAAACAGGGTTGTGTAAATAGCAACTTTTGTCCTTAGAAATATAGGATGGATGCATTCATCTCATAGCATCATCAGATCTGGTTTGTTATGCCAAGATAGTGTTGTCATGGCAGAAAATTTGAAGAGTTTGGCTCTAATGGGTACGTAATGCTTGTCACTTGGCTGCAACATCCTGTGCTGGCTATGCAGCTTGGCCACTGCTGAACTCATATCCCCCTTTTCCTCCACAGCATTGTATTTACAAAAGATGCAGTTGGCTTGATGTCAGTTGTTGAACAGAATTCCTATTCATTCCACATGACATATTTGAGCATCAGATGAGCGTCCAGTGTTTTCTCCCACTCTGTGGTCCTACATGTATAGGTGCCAGAAAGTCAATCAACTCTCATCTGTCAAAACTGTGTGCTTTTGTGAGGACCTAGGGCTGGCTTCAAAAACTGCACATCGAATTTCATATTTCTGGCATGAGGAAACCCCAGGATGCTGTTCTCTCTGTTTTATATGCCTCTGATTTTGTTCTTAGCTGAAAAATTGAGTGGATTCACTTCTTAATTAAGGATGTGAATCCATTCAATTCACCTCCTTAAGTAAAAAGCCCCCAAACCTTTGACTCACTAGTTTCATGCCACCTTAACTCATATTATAAAGTTTCTTAACCCTCCTCACCTTACAGATATCTTACTCAATGTCTTCTTGGCTATTGCTGTTGACAATCTTGCTGAGGCTGAAACATTAACTTCTGCTCAGAAAGACAAAGCTGAGGAGAGAAGGAGAAAGAAAATGGGCAGGTCTGTTCTATCTTTTGTTGATCATGGGACCTTCCCCGTTGGAAAATTATACTGTGATTCCATTTGAAGGATGGTATCCCGTGTATGTGTGTGTGTGTGTGTGTGTGTGTGGGGGGGGGGATAATATATCAGTGGCATTATGTCCTGTCACATTAGAAAGCAAATGGTATCATTTCTCAGATCCCATCACATTTTTTCTTGTCTTTTCTCCTGAAATCATCCATTTTCAGATTAATCACACAAGTGAGTGCAGTTCTCTCCCACTCCATTAAAAAAAAAAAGAACCTTAAGGGGGGATATAGACTTCCCCTTCCAATCCGGCAACTCCAGAGGAGACAGGAGGCATTGGCCTGGACTCCTCTCCTTCCTCCCAATCTCATTAGTCTCTAGCTAGATTACTGTGATGGAGAAATGACAGGAAAAACGAAGTTATGATATTTTGAAATTTTGTATTGCTCATGATTAAATTAATATTTAAAATGCACCATTCCAGGCTCATGAAGCAGGATTTTGGGAGAGAAATGTCACTGTTTGGTGGGAGCATGCCCATAGGAATGCTCTTTACTCCACATCATCAATTCGATTCAATGCGGGGAATTTGACAGATCCCATTTCACATTTTTTTTGTCATTTTCTCCAATTGTATAGAGATTTCTGAGCTCAAAAGATGATCTCTGCCCATCTTCTTCCCCCCACTCTACTGTCCTGACACTTAAGAAACACTTTTTTAACAGGGCATGATGGACATAGCTAGGAAGTACCCGTGTCATGGGATGGGCTCTGTTATACAAAGTTTCCTTTCTGTATTACAAGTGTGGAGAAACCGGTGTGTGTGTGTGTGTGTGTGTGTGTGTGTGGGATAATGTCCTAAGTGTATTTCTCTATCCTACAGCATCATAGGATTTGCTGTTTAGGGCTGAGTATTTAGAGAGCATTAGTTCCTTATCAGACTACAAACCCCAAAATTGTACAAGATGCAGGCGCAATGGGTTAAGCCCTTGTGCTGCTGAATCTGCTGAACTGCAGGTTAGCAGTTTGAATCTGTGAGATGGGAGTGAGCTCTCATCTGTCAGCCCTTGCTCCTTGCCAACCTAGCAATTCGAAAACATGAAAATGTGAGTAGATAAAGAGGTACTGCTTCTTCAGGAAAAGGCAAAGATACGCTCCAAGCACTCTTGCAGGCTACATGACCAGGAGGTAACGTCGCTAGTTCCGCAATTTGAAAATAGAGAAAGAGAATCTGCCAGAGCCAGAAATGAGCACTGGCTCCAAAGACGGAAATGAAAATGGAGAAGCATCTGCTTTTGTTTGTGTTTGTGTGTATATGATTGTAAAGGCATTGAATGTTTGCCTATGTATGTAAATGCTGTTATCCGCTTAGAGGAGAAGGGCGGAATATAAATAAAGTGTATTATTATTATTGCAGTTGAAGTAGGATCATAGTGGTATAAAGACCCCACAGCACTAATTCCTTCAGGACACATCTCCCCTGTGAAACACGACAGGATGGTTTGCTCAATTGTAAGTTGTTCTCTTTGATCCCAAACATTACACTTTGCTCTCCTCTTGCTTTCTTACATTTTGTCTCTAGAGGTTATCCTGAGAAATCTGAAGAGGAAAAAATGTCACTGGCTAGGAAACTTGAATTTAAAGCCAAGGGAGAAGGAATGCCTACCACAGCCAAGGTCAGCCATGGGTGACAGCTACCAATGTCATGTTTTATTTATTGCATGTGTGTAAGTATTTTTACCCAGTTACCCAAAGCAAAGCCCCTTACAACATGGTTTTCAGTACAAAACATTGAATCATAGTTGGAAGAGACCACAAGGGCCATCCGGACCAACCCCCTGCCATGCTGGAAATTATGATCAAACACTCTTGAAAGATGGCTATCCAGTCTATGTTTAAAAATCTCCAGAGAAGGAGACCCAACCACACTCCTAGGCAGCATATTCCATTGTCAGACAGCTCTTACTTTCATAAAGTTTTCCCTAATGTTTTGGTGGAATTGTCACATCACAATATTTTATGCCTCAGGGTAACAAACCCACAACCATTTTGACAGCAAATATTATATAACTGTCGTGCATTGCTCTTTGTGCATTGCCTGTACCATCAACAACAATCTGAATGAAAGCTTCATTGGCATATGGGCTATGTCTCCTTCAGGCCACAGTAACTGAAAGTCATCCTACAAAATAGGATGAGATGATACATTAGACATATAAGCTTCACATTAGACTATTTGGCATTGAAGCTGTGCCACATATGAACAATTATCATTTAAATGTCTAGAATGCAGCATGCAACTGAGAGCTCCTTAACATTGCTCAAGAAGTGGGCAAAGCTGAAGAAGCGCCTAAACACTAAATGCTATAAAAAGCACTTTCTTGCTCACATTCATATTTGGGTTTTACACCACCTGTGGCCTTGCTTCCTACTCTTAGTTCACAGGTAAACCAGGGAGTTGATTGAGTTCTGACTCCAATGAGATGATTCTTAGGAACAACTTGGACTTGAATGAGAGCACCGGTCATCTTAACAAGAAACTCCCCAAAGGCTCCCAAACCCTCACCCTCACTCTCAGAATAATATTTGTGTTGACAGCAAAAAAACATTTGTTTCACATATCAAGAGCCATATAAAAGCCACTTCACACATTGTATATTTTTCTCTCTGAAAGTTTTCCTATGTATTTAATTTTGAATTCCTTTTAGCCATTGTACTGCCATTTAGGTTTAACCGTCTCAAGGTAGATTGTAACTTACTGAGAATTCAGAATTCATTATAACATAATTGGAGACTATAAAACTGCAGTACACGGTATATGTAATATATGTGATAATAGCAATATATGTTATTGTTTCAAAGCTAACTATGTCTTCCTTGGAATTGTGTATACAGCAAAAATACAGGCATAAACTGTGGTTGTGTGCAACAAAGTACATGTGTTGCTCCATGCTTGTATATACAAAGGGTTCCTAAAGCAAAAAAGGCCTTTCTACTGCATGCTTTTATACAGTATTTTCAATTCATTGGTCTTACTCTTTTGTTCCCTGCTGGTGCAGGAGGGCAGTGCCATAACAGTGACTTTTTTTCTTCCTGCCCCTCACCCCCTTATGTTCAGTTGAAAGTGGATGAGTTTGAATCCAATGTCAATGAGATCAAGGACCCCTATCCTTCTGCTGACTTCCCAGGTAAGGATGTTTCAGCTCAGCCTGTCTATTCCACTACTACCAAAATTGTCTACAAGTCACTTCAGCCAAAATCTGATTCTGAGAGTTATTTTCTGAACAGGTGAGTACTACTGTTTATTAGGGTCCCAAATATAAAAATTACTGAAAACAAATTATCACCTAGTTTTACATACATCCAAGTGGGTTGAAAAATAGTTCCTAGTAACATATCTGTTCTCTGTTCTCAAACAAAAGGGCTGTAAAATATTATAGTTTTTCTAAGAGTTTACTAACATTTACAAACTCTTCATATCTATCATGGAAAAAATGTATGATATTAAAAATCATACATGGGAGAATTCCAGATTGACATATTTGGCAATCTAGGCCCCAGACTCTTGGAAAGACAAAGGCCCATGGATTCACCACACGCCATGGCAAATCCATGGGGGCTTGGTGGGGAGCATGAACGTGTCACTTCATGCCCTGTATTGCCTGCCTTACCTTGATCCCCATCCAACAGGGAAAAGCATTGTTGCCCCTAAGGCAACTTGGGAAGCCTCCTATGCTGCGGCGGCGGTGTACGACTCTTGCTCTCCTCTTTTGGCATGGAGCCAAGCTAGAAGTTCCTGTGAGTTGTATGATGGGCTCTGTGTCGAAAGTGGTGAGCAAGCGGCATACAATGGACAAATCAGTTTGTCTGATGAGGCTGTAAGTCTGAATTTGGGCAAGGAGCCTCTTTTTTAAAGTCCTTATCTTTAACACATACTTGGGTGGTATATTATAACATGGTCCTGTGAACTGACTGCACCAACTGAAAATTTGGTTTGTGCTTTCAAATTGTCTGGAATTTGATTTTCAAAAAGCAGTGGCAAGATTGGAAGAATGGCTAGAGGGAAGGTTCAAAACAAATAATCAAGAGAAAAGAAGGTGTTAACATCATTTCTTAAGTATGATGTTGCTAGCTGTAAATGTTGATGAGCCCTGCTAAGACTAACCTAAGAATACAAATGGTTGCTGGTACACTAAACACAGTAGCACTGTCCTACCAATAATGTTTAAGCCTTTCTTAAGAAAATTTCAGGTCTGCAATATGTGTGAATTGTCTTTTGGTTTGAAAAATTCAGCCATGAGGTTTTTTAGTGACTGGCTATGTGCCCTGTAGGTGATGATGAAGAAGATGAGCCTGAGATCCCACTGAGCCCAAGACCACGGCCTCTTGCAGAGCTGCAGTTGAAGGAAAAGGCTGTGCCCATTCCTGAATCCAGTTCATTCTTCATCTTCAGCCCAACCAACAAGTAGGTCCTGCTCATCTTCCTCTTCTGTATCTCCTTTCTCTTTCCAGTCTCCCACACACTCAAATGATTTTCTGGTTGCCAACAGACACATATTCCTATATGACCAAGCCTAGAGATGAAGGTAACATGAAGGTATCTCCACATGAATATCTTGGTCTTGAAACTTTCCCTGAATGATTATCAAATTATACTCATGGCAAACAGAGCAGTCAAAGTGCCAACAAATAGCAATTTCTATGTTAAAATCTTGGGATGGAATGTCTCATAAGCATACGCTCATAATTTCAGTTGATTCTGAACTTTTGATGTGTGTCAAGAATTGCTAGGATGTCCATATTCAGAATGGATCTGTCATAAAGCTCTATAGGGGATATCACATTCTCTCATCACATTGTTCCACTGATGAATAGACCTGTACCAGCATCAACATGTTTGGAGCACTTAATTCATGGAGGGAGTACATGTAGGTTGTCAAATGTCATAGGACTAGCTGATAGCCCTGTGTGCACTACTAGAAACACCAGAGAGGAAAAAAAGGTACACCTGTAATAACTAAGTATCATAGCTTGGCACAAGTATTAATTTGCCTCTCTCTCCAACCTTCTTTTCAGGATCCGTGTGCTGTGCCACCGAATTGTGAATGCTACTTGGTTCACCAATTTCATCCTCCTTTTCATCCTGCTTAGCAGTATCTCACTGGCAGCTGAGGATCCAATACGGGCTGAGTCCTTCAGAAATAAGGTGACTACAAAGCAGTTGTGTTCCTAGCTTGATACACCAGATCTTCCAGACTGACTCACAAGAAGTCTGCATGCATTATGGCAGCCCTTTTCTTGGTAAAAACTATTTGGTATGAATTGGAAAAAAATGCTAAAAGCAATGGCAAGGAGCAAAGAACACTTACAATGGTTTACAATATCACAGTAATTTAAAAATCAGGAGATACGTAACTATAGTAAAAAAAAAAAAAGTAAAAAGTTAAATATATTCTTCAGCAGTCTAACTGCCTGAATAACAAAAAGCCTTGGGGCTTGTCCACACAAGCCAAAATCCCAGGGCTCACTGCAAATGGAAGGCTGTCTTCATTATGCACATCTTGGAGTTTAAACTTTAAACTGGCTTTGTCCTGCATCATGAAAAGTCTGGGGATGCTTCAGAGTTTGCTGGAAACTTTGAAGTTTCCTACGGCTTTGGAGCAGTCTGGCTAGTTGGATTGGATTTGATTCAGCCCAATCCATTGTCCATATGGGACATTGGTGCTATCACCCTTTCCCTGAACATGAGCATAAGAACAGAGGATGGATCTTGGCATTATTGCCACTGACACTCCTAGAGACATTACCACATGAGGCTCCTAAAATGGATTCTGTTGTCACAAACCCTTCCTACTTGAGACTGGAGTAAGCTAGCTAGCTACTCTAACACCTCCTGTTATCACATCAAGCTTTATTGAAAGCCCTTCAAGAAACCTCTAAGTGCATTTAGCTTACAGCATCTGCAGGGATGTAATTCCTTTTAAACTGTACACCCCCCATCTTCATGTATGCCCTCTCTGTTTTGTTTTCTTTCTTTGAGAGTTCATAATTTTGTGAAACTGGGCTTTTGTTCTCTTAGTGGTTCACAGCTGTGCACCTCTGTACTTCTATGTTTTCCTGTGCAATATAACCACTTCTTTCTTTATGCCCTGAGGAGAATACAAAACAGTTGTAATCTTTAGCTTTTTTAGCAATCAGGATGCTGCTTGTATATATCTATAGCAATTGCATTGGAATTTGTGGAAACCTTGCCATGTGTATGAATGAGAAGGTGCTTCACTTAATCAACATTTGGATAATGCTGTTTGTCCTATTTTTCATCACAGAATCCAAAAAAAAGTTTTAAGGAGATGTTCCTTTCTTCAATTTTGCATGAGTACTGTAAAAAAAATTAACACCTTTCTTTGTGGGGTTTATCTCCAGATTCTAGGGCATTTTGACGTTGGCTTCACTTCTGTGTTCACAGTGGAAATCGTTCTAAAGGTGAGTTACATACATTTATATATACTCTCACAAAGAGCTTCTTCTTACCATTGCATATTTTCATTTACGGTATGTAACATTTTACAGTGTTTCTCAAACTATGCTCCTTCAGGTGCTTTGGACTTCAGTTCCTAGAAATCCCAACCAGTTTACCAGCTCTTAGGAATTGTGGAAGCTGAAGTCCAAAACATCTGGAGGAGGGTTTGAGAAACTCGGTGCCTTCTACACTGCCATATAAAATCCAGATTATCTGCTTTGAACTGGATTATATGGCAGTGTGGACTCATATAATCCTGTTCAAAGCAGATAATGTGGATTATCTACTTTGATAATCTGGATTATGTTTTAGTGGGAAGTGGAACTGTGAGGCTTTCAAGACCGTTTTGTGTTCCGATTAATTGATATTGTACACTGGACCTAGAATATAGGTCTATATCTGGATTCAGCCTTAGAAAGAATGTATTAACACATGCCCACAATCGACAACATGGAAATCCATGATAATATCAATTATTGTAATCATCACTTGTTTTAGCTTGTTATTTACTTTGAGTTGCTAGCTTCTCTGTGAACATTTTAGTACATGTGTTTGTAAAAATCTTTTCATGTGTTTAACTTGAAAACGCTCATGTATGTAAGAGGAAATGAAAGATACATATGGACTAGGACAGTCATTACACATTGCTGACATATTAATTGAAAGCAGAAAAATGCAAAGCATAGAGATACAGAAAAAGTAGGAAGTTTAAAGACATTTTATCAATCAGTTCATTGACAAAGGTCCAAGGAGGATCATTCTGGAATATAAAAACCCAAAACTTGCCCTTGAGTTATAAAGGAAATCAATTTACACAAGAACGTATCTCCACTACAGAGAGTTAATAGCCCCCAAATGAAAGATTGCTAATTGCCTGAGCTTATGGTCTATTCCCCATCATCTAGCTATCTCACGAAAATAATCATAAATGGATCTACTGCAGACTAACCATGGCTTCTTTTCCCCAACAGATGACTACTTTTGGTGCTTTCCTTCACAAGGGCTCCTTCTGTCGCAACTATTTTAACATCCTGGACTTGCTTGTGGTCGCAGTCTCCCTCATCTCCATGGGCATTGAGTAAGCATGAAACACAGAGTCAGGGATTCCAGTGGGTCTTTTCTAGATTCCTTGTGCAGTGCAAGACAATCTGTAACATTGCAGTGTTATTTCTCTCAGAGGCAAAATGGTACTGATGTTCAGCTATGTTTCCATGATGGTAACCGAGTCTGTGGAATGTGATCATATGGGAGTGTATATATTTTGCCACAACGTAAGAATAATTATGAAATATATTAAGGATATACCGTATATGAAGAAATATGAGGACGTTATATAATAGTGGCACATCAGATTCTGAAGTCTAAAAGATTCATAAAGACTGGAGAGGACTGAAGTGTTCAAAGCTGAGGACAATATTTATGTTATCAATCAAAATGCTGAAAGTGGTATATAATTTCCTGCTACCACCTTCCCAGTTTGAAATTGGAGGTGCAGTGAGCTCCTGTGATTAAATGCTGCTGGGAAGCTCTGTAAGGATTTTATTGGCTATATAGTTCTCCTTTTTCCTTCCACTGTTAGGACTTCATGCAATACAATAAATAAAGCATTGGAGATCATTCTTTTTTCCTTAAACTTCTCAACACCCCTTTTGGTAATTAAACAAATGATTTTTCCTTGCCCATCACAAGCTTTTCTTCAGCTTTCTTTTCAAAATATCCATTTGCCATTCTCCTCCCACTGTCTTCTCCCTTGTTTTCTTTTACTTGAAGAAATCCTCTGTGTTTGTTCTCATGGAAGTACCTTTTAACATGAGATCATTACATGGGATTTTTTCTATTCTATATTATTCTACATTGCAATTTATAATTACAGATACCTCTCAATTCAAAACGTAACTCTATTGAATTTATATTGTTAAAAAAGATAGAAATTACAATTCCTTCCTCCTCAGCTCTGAAGATTATGGCAGAAGAATTAATTAATTTAACTAACTAACTATATTTGTATCGCACTCCCTCTCACCCTGAAAGGGACTCAGAATGGTTTACAGTATGGCAATATTCAATGCTGCATATACAAACAAATAAAATACAATATATTAAATACATACAAACAAACAGTAAAACATATAAACACCATAAATCTGTTAAAAACCATAATACCTAGTCTAGGAGTCATTGTTTGTGTTGCTACAATTATGCCAGTTCTCTATTGCACTATGCAAATGCTTGATCCCACAGCCATGTCTTCACTTTTCCTGAAAACCAAATCTGATGTCACTGTTTCACAGCCAAGGGGCCACCACTGAAAAGGCCCTCTATCTTGTTCCCACCAGCCGTGCTTGCGAAGGAGGTGGGACCGAGAGCAGGGCCTCCCCTGCAGATGTTAATGTTCTCACAGGTTCATAGGGAGAAATGTGTTTGGACAAGTAAATTGGGTTGGAACCATTTAGGGCTTTATAGCCTAAAGCCAGCACTTTGAATTGTGCTCGGTAGCAGACTGGCAGCCAGTTGAGTTGACTTAAAAGGGGGGTTGTCAACTGCTGCCTGTTGGACTACTTAGAGCTTCTGAACAATTTTCAAAGGTAGCTCCATGTAGAAAAGATCCTATACTGCCCATCTTGGCTCCTCCCTCCAGATCAATGTCATCATTATCTTTACTAGCGGTCAATGGGGAATTCCCATCACACATTAAATTTCACATTTTACACATGGGGAATTAAAAAAGAAGTCCTTGACAATTGACTTAGGAATGTAGGGGAAAAAGCACTCCTTTAAAATGGCAAAATACCTGGAACCCACGGTACGAATTTGTGTCATGTGATGGGTTCTTAAATGTGAAGAAACACTGATTTTATTGTGTGTGATGATTCATTATTCTCACAAAACCTCTTCAAAGGGTCTCAGGTTCAGTTATTTACTATGGTTAGTTGTTTCAGCTAGTGGCACAATTAAGGTAATATTAGGTACCTAGATTTTTTCCATCTTCATTACAGAGCATTCAACTGAGGCTTATACTGTGCTGTTGGTCAACCTCATTCAAAATATTTTACATGAAGTCTAAACAATGACAGCTTACATTTGCTCAACATTCCATATTTTCTTATTGCTTCTTCAGACTTTTTTCTACTTTCATGGGGTCCTGGGCCCCTAACTCCAACAAATGAGGAGGGCTGACTGTAGCTGCATAATGTCTTTTGATTTCATTCAAGCCCTTCTTCTGCATGTTTAGGTGATACCAGAGAGAGTGGTATTTGAACTGTACAGATTGCAGTTCCCATATTGCCATTGCTTTACTACATGCATTTGATGGAAATTGTATGCTTCCCTTTCTGAACCTGAGGATTTGAAAACAATTCAGTAAAAGTCTCAGGGCAAAAACAGAGATGCTAGTCTTTTGAACAGTTATTTCAAGCTGTCCTGGTAGTTAGACAAGTCCTGCTGAATTCTATGACTAATTTTCCAAGCCATGATGTGCCTCGTTCCATCTCTAAAATAGTCCAAAGACCATTTCATCTAAAGATGATATCATAAAGACAAATGATGCCTTGATGGGCAAGTTTGAAACTGTATATTACAAGCACAAAAGCCTAACGTTTAGCTAAGGTATCTTCCCATTTTGCTGCCACAGGTCTAGTGCCATCTCAGTGGTGAAAATCCTAAGGGTACTCAGAGTTCTGCGACCACTTAGAGCCATTAACAGAGCAAAGGGGTTGAAGGTAAGCATAGTCATGATGTGAATGTTTTGATTTATTGGATAACCTAGGAATAAGTAATAGCAAGTGGGGTGTGATGCTTCATGGCTCTCAAGTTTCAAAAATTATGCAAATCAATTTTATTCTTGTATTTTGCTTCTTATTGAGATTATTAAGAAAATCGTGGGTAGACATATTTCAGCCCAATTCTCTCTTTCTTTCTCTTTTTCTAGCATGTAGTCCAGTGTGTTTTTGTGGCTATCAAGACAATCGGTAACATTGTTTTAGTCATGTTCTTGCTCCAGTTCATGTTTGCTTGCATTGGAGTGCAGCTGTTCAAGGTGAATTTTTCTCCTTGTTACATTAAAAACATTTTTGCTCTTTTCTGTTCTATAAATTTGTAATCAAGGGATTTTCTTTGCAAATCAGGTTAGTTATGCTTGTTTCCAGAGATCACTTATTCAGTGTTGCTCTTTTAAGTATTTATTCTTGTTTGCCTAAACTTGGAATCCAAAGTTGGATTTGCCAGATATCTTTGGTCTGTCTCAAGTACTCTACTTCATAGAAGTCCTCATGTGTGAAGTAGCAACTCTACTAGTATAGGTCATGGCCCTAATCATGCAGTAATGTGGACATGGCTCTAGTGGTTAAGAAACCATTGGTACCAACAAATGGAGACAGGAGAGCAAGGAGACAGTCCCCCAAGTCTTACAAACAAGAGATCCCTGAGTCAGAGGCCTTAAAGCCAGTGAATCTAAGTAAGCATTGATGACCTCTTTGCTTAGCCTTGGGAAAACACACCCTTTTCCAAGGGTTCTATAATCCCTGGGTCTAAAGTGTCAATCCCAGTGGCATGCCTATTATGAGTGTTTGGAGAAATGCAGAAGTATCACCAAACTCCTGTATAATTTTAAGATTTCTGTCTTTGTGGGAAAAAGTTCAGCCTGGAAAGGGGATTCTACCCCAAAAGAAATAAATGTACCAGTAGAAGTCATTTCCAGAACAATTGCAAATGTATCAACTTCGGGTTTCCTTTGCAACAACACAGTTGCCTAAATGTAATACAGTAGAGTCTCACTTATCCATTGTAAACAGGCCGGCAGAACGTTGGATAAGCGAATATGTTGGATAATAAGGAGAGATTAAGGAAAAGACTATTAAACATCAAATTAGGTTATGATTTTACAAATTAAGCACCAAAACATCATGTTATACAACAAATTTTACAGAAAAGGTAGTTCAATACACAGTAATGCTATGTAGTAATTACTGTATTTACGAATTTAGCACCAAAATATCAAAATGTATTAAAACATTGACTACAAAAATGCATTGGATAATCCAGAACATTGGATAAGCGAGTGTTGGATAAGTGAGACTCTACTGTAATATGCAAAGTGTCTTTGACTATGTTGTTGCATAATTTTCTGGGCTGTATGGCTATGTTCTAGAAGTATTCTCTCCTGACATTTTGCCCACTTCTTTGGCAGACATTCTCAGAGGTTGTGAGGTATATATCTCACAACCTCTGAAAATGCCTGCCATAGATATGGGTGAAACGTCAGGAGAGAATATTTCTGGAACATGGCCACACAGCCCGGAAAATTCGCAACAACTCAGTGATTTCGGCCATGAAAACCTTCAACAACACATTGCCTTTGAATATGTGAAATAATGTATCCTTTATTATCTTCTCACCTTTGAACAATATCAGCAAGCTAGGTTTGTGTCTTCATGGTGTAAAAACTTTTAACCATGCAACTCATTAAAGAAGACATACTAAAGCATCAGAATTTTTCATGAGACACTCAAGAGGAAGGCCACAGTCAGAATCATTCCCAAATATTGGAGTCATGAAGTGCTATGCAGCTGGTGGTTTAAAGCGGTGCTTTTTGATTCAACTCACCAGACTAAAATTGGGACCATGTTTCTTGTTCAATGAATAAAAATAATCTCAGGCATAAGCCCTACCCCTCACCATAATGAAGAGTTAGACATTCTACCACAGGCAATTTATTGGTAGTGTTACAAAAGGGTTGAAAATATATTATTGCATTTTTATTGCCAAAGATGTTGGGTTGTAAATGATCATGGAATTTTCTGTTCTAGGTGAAAAAATAACTTGGCACAGTTTACCTTATCTTAGTTTAAATAGTACCATTTATTACTCAGTCTCTGAGAGTAAAATAACTTGGGGTGGATCTGAGTAATCCCTTTTCAAAATGCATGCCAATTGCTGACACATGCAGATTAGCCCTTGGAGTTTTTATTTCTGGAAGATGAGTAGACAGAAGGGGACTGGTTTTTCATCTCCATTACTATCATGCATGAAGAAAGGATTAGGTAGAAACGCCTCCTTATCTCCAGCTGTGTGAAATTCCTCCAACTTGATTATTTCATTTTCTGTGTGAACCAATGTCTTCATATGTTATGAATCCAGGAAGTATCTACAAAATCTGTTTTTTAAATGTAATATCTGGAAATATATAGCTTTATTTTTGGAGTAGGCATAATTTGGCAAAATTCTCTGATCTAAACAAGAGGCATATACATTGTATATATAAGATGAATTAACTTGAACACAATTAAGGAGAGTTGATGATGTACAGTAAATTCTGTACTTTCTGAGCGGAGACATAATAGTGTTATTGTAATGCATATTTCCCTTCAGTCAATGTGCAAATCAAATTGGCAAGATCTTAGCCCCTGCTTCTACACCCACAATGTTTACTGTTCTTTACTTCAACAAGGACAAAGATGCTCCATTTAGAATTTGCTGCCTCTTTCGCTTCAGTAGCAATTTGTATTTGCCATTGTGTAACTTAAGAGAATCTCACTTCTCAAACTTCACTAACTTGTTAGTCTGTTGAAACTGTAATTGAATAGAAAAATGACCAATCCCTCCTCCATTACTTCTAAACAATAATGTCAATAATTATTTTGAATTCTGTTTAATTGTAGGGGAAGTTTTACAGCTGTACGGATATAACCAAGATAACTGCAGATGAATGCAAGTAAGCCACTCCCTGGTTGCTGATTACAATAACGTTCTGCTATTCAGAACAATACAATCACAACAGAACATAAATCAAAACTACTGTATTTCATGACTTGTAAGATGCCATTGATTCTAAGATTATTGATTCTAGAGCTGTAATTTTGAGGGGAAATGTAGTACTGATTGTAAGATATATCCCCTTTTTGCTTCAATTTTGGGGAATTTTTTTTCTAGTCCTCACCCCAGCTTTATTTCTTTGTGTTGCTACCCTGCTCTCCTGGACATCTTGCTGAAAGCCTTTCCACTGCTGCTGCCTTTTGACAGATGTTCATAGCCTCTCCTCCCTGGGCTGTTGCTCTTTGTCATTGCCATCACTGAAAAAAAGTTTCAGGAGCAGTGGCAGCAGTTGAGAAAACTGGAGCCACATAATTCATTGACACTGATTTGCTACAAGGAGAAAAATCTTTAAAGTTGGAGCAAACTTTCTTTTATGACCAGTTCCAGCTTCCCTGCTTGGAGTGACTGGAAAACTTTGGATCTGGGATCTGGCTTCTCTCTCTCTGGGCTCCATCAAAGTGGAGGCGGAAGTGGCAAAGAGCGGGAAGAAGCCCTGTGTGCCAGGAGTGAGAAGCAGTACCAACAGAAAGAAGAAGTAGTGGAGAGCCTCATGTCCTTGCACACAGGGCTTCTTTCCTAAAGCAAAAGTGGGACTAATGTATTGCTGTGCCTGGCTGCTGTATTGGCCTGGATGAGGGTGAACAAGCTGAGACTTAATCCCGACAAGACAGAGGTCCTCCAGGTCAGTCGTATGTCTGATCGGGGTATTGGGTGGCAACCTGTGCTTGACGGGGTCGCACTCCCCCTGAAGGCGCAGGTCCGCAGCTTGGGGGTCCTCCTGGATTCGGGGCTGACGCTTGAGGTCCAGGTGTTGGCCATGGCCGGGAAGGCCTTTGCACAACTAAAACTTGTGCGCCAGCTGCGACCATACCTCGAGAAGTCTGATCTGACCATGGTGGTCCATGCCTTAGTTACCTCTAGACTGGACTATTGCAATGCGCTCTACGTGGGGCTGCCTTTGAAGACGGCTCGGAAACTACAACTAGTACAGCGTTCAGCAGCCAGGCTTCTAACTGGAGCGAATTACAGGGCGCGCTCAACGCCTCTGTTTAAGGAGTTCCACTGGCTGCCATTTACTTTCCTGGCCCAATTCAAGGTGCAGGTTATTACCTACAAAGCCCTAAACGGTTTGGAACCCACCTACCTTAGAGACCGCATCTCCCCCTATGAACCCGCACGTTCTCTTCGCTCGTCAGGGGAGGCCCTTCTCTCGCTCCCACCACCCTCGCAGTCGCGGTTGGTGGGGACGAGAGAGAGGGCCTTCTCCGTCGTGGCCCCCTGGCTTTGGAACTCACTCCCTAGAGAGATCAGGCAGGCCCCTACCCTCCTCTCCTTCCGGAAGAGCTTAAAAACCTGGCTCTTCCAAAAGGCCTTTGACGTTTAATTGTTGTTGGATTGACCTGTCTGCCCGTTCTATAATAGCCCCATCCTTGATGTCTTACTATTATTATACTGCACTTTATTGTCCATTTTAACTGTGAAATTACCTTTCTCCATTTTGGTACATTCTGCACTTTGCCCAGGATCTATGAATTTAGTCTCCTGATTTTAACATTGTATGATTCATGTTGATTTTAATTATTGTTTTTACTGATGTTGATGTTTTTATTGGGATAATTGTGTTATGGCTTTGTTATTGATATTTGATTGTTGTATCGGGCAAGGCCCCATGTAAGCCGCCACGAGTCCCTTTGAGGAGATGGGGCAGGGTATAAAAATAAAGTTATTATCATCATCATCATCATCATCATCATGGTATGATCAGCATGATGTGATAACACCCTAAGTTTCATAGAATCTTGAAGTGTTCTATTCTTTTTCTCATTCTATTTAATATCCATGTGAAACCACTAAGAATTGTCAAATAATATTTTCAAGCTTTCATAACAGTAACATTAAAATAATACTGAATCAAAATGGTGCTAAAGTAATGAATGGCGGAAGTGATATGCTGGATAGGGGCCAACAATGTGAAGCTGATAAAGATTCTGTGAATCTGTGACTCACATAATGTGAGCATCCTATTCAGGAGTTAGGGCGGCGAAGGCTCCTTCTTTGGAGACTTTTAAGCAGAAGCTGGGTGGCTATCTTTCTGGTGTGCTTTAAATGCTATTTTCTTGCTTCTTGGTCGGGTATTGGACTGGATGGCCCATGAGGTCTCTTCCAGCTCAATTATTCTATGATTTTATGGTGGCAACCTCCTCAAGCTGGTGTAGAACTTTTCCTGATCAGTATGATACATAGTTTGGAGTTGTTTCTTGATTCTAAGTTGCCTAAAGGCCCATAGGGGATATTCAGTAGATTCTCCCAGCAACCGTTTCCCATAATCACATCAGACTTTAAAAAAATATTTCCTAAAGTTTAACCTAACAATATCCATATTTATGCTGCTGTTGCTATTATCTCCAGCAACAATGCAGCAGACATACAGAATATTGTGAAAATTTGTGTGTTGGTCTATTTTAAAAACTTAAGATGAACAAAATCCATTTTTATTTTAATGAAGAGTGAGTGAAATTAAGACTGCCGTTCAATATTGGATTCTATTCTGGAATAAGTGTCCATTGAACTCGATACAACTTACTTCCCTGTAGACATTGCTCTGCAATAACATTAAATAGGACCAGGCTCTTTGTCTTTAACTTACATGAGTTTTCACATTTCAGCGGACAGTACATTACTTATGTTGATGCCGATCCAACACAAGTTGTGCTAGAGGAGCGGATATGGTTCCACAATAGCTTTCACTTCGATAACGTCTTTTCAGCCATGATGTCTCTCTTCACTGTATCTACTTTTGAAGGATGGCCTAAGTAAGTGCAAAATCCACTATGAGAGAGGGTGAAAACTGAATTGCTATGAATTAGCTGGCATACCCCTGTTGTGTATTATTAGGGATGGAAAGAATATTAAAAAATATTCAGAAAATTGTCCAAAAACATGTTTCTCAAGTTTTAAGAAACTCTGACAAGGAGAATTTTATATTGACAAGAAATTTTGCAGCTTGTGACGTACACTGCACAATTTTTTTGCCAAGGAAACAGCATTTTTAATGTGAAGATAGCTGATTTTAGTGTTTATGTATGTTTATGGTTTATTTTATGTTCAGGCATTGAATGTTTGCCGTATATATGTTGTGCTCTGCCCTAACTCCCCTTCAGGGTGAGAAGGGCAGAATATAAATGTTTTAAACAAACAAACAAAGAAATAAATTTTCTATGCAAAAAATGTAAATTTTTGTGCAGGAAATCCTATGTGAACAGTCTTCAGAGCAATTCCACAGCTAGAATAGTTTCTGTGTAGGAAACAGGATTTTCTGCACAGAACATTTTTTGTGCATAAAATGCTCTTTTCGGGGCAACCCTCTCCCATATGCATGTTTTACAGAGTAAGATCTGATTCGTGAATACTTTGAAAATCAAGCAGCAGCAAGAAAATTGCTAAAATTTAAATAACCCTATCCCTATCCATGCCTCTACCATGCAGTATACCTTCACCGCCCACTGATTCAATGGCTTCTCAGCCATGTCAGTTAATCTTGACTGTTATGCTGTTCTTTGCAGACTGCTCTACATAGCAATTGATACCCACGCTGAAGACATGGGGCCCATATATAATTATCGTATGGGCATTGCCATTTTCTTCATCATCTATATCATCCTCATAGCCTTTTTCATGATGAATATCTTCGTTGGTTTTGTCATTGTAACCTTCCAAGAGCAAGGTGAAACAGAATACAAAGACTGTGAACTGGACAAGAATCAGGTATAGTACATTGGGCCAAAGGGCAAAAACTAAACCTATTTGCAAGCTGAGCTTCTAAGTAAGATGGGTATGGAAGGTATCGAAAGAACAAAGATTCATTCTTGGATTTCACTATGTCACATGATTTTTGTTCCTGGGTTATAAATGTCATTTCTTAATTGGTTTTTATCATAAAAATATGGGGAAAGTTTATTAAAATTTGTTTCTGCAGGTCATCCTGCAGCACGTTTTGCTACAGTTTTACAATGGCTATCTCATAGCATCTCAACCAATTGTGGTAGCCACAAAAACAAAGTTTCTGGAGTATAGCAACTACTTTCAAAATAAGTACTCCACAATTAAACAGGAATAACACTTTCAAACCAGGAACGTAGTTTTTTCAAATTTTGTTACATAGTGTTATAGGTCAAAATGTTAGGTCCTGGATCAAAAACAAGTTCGTTTGTGGATGCTAAGTATGATGGAGATATTCCATTCAGCCAGGAATAATAACAGGTCTGGCTGTGGAAGTTTTAAACTATACCCACTAGCTTTGGAAACATCTGGGATATTTGAAATAGTAGAAGACATATACAACTATCTATGGCTTGATAAATATCCTCCCTCCACAACCCTTTTAAAAAGAAAATATTGATTTTGCTATTTTATATAGGGATAATATTTTACTATACCGTTGTAAATAACGGAACTGAGCATGCATGGTATTGCCTATCATTTTAGCTCCATTCATACCTTCTTCTCCTCTTGTTCCAGCGCCAATGTGTCCAGTATGCATTAAAAGCACACCCATTGAGATGCTACATTCCCAAGAACCCCTATCAGTATAAGATATGGTATATTGTGACCTCTTCTTACTTTGAGTACCTCATGTTCTTCCTGATCACACTGAATACCGTCTGTTTGGGCATGCAGGTATGGATGAATACAAGTTCTTCCAAGCTTTGGACCATAATGGTGGTAGTGGTGGGATTCTGAAGTATGCCTGCTGGTGGAAGAACAGTAGTATGAGTGGTTCCTTCTTCATTGTGTGTTAAATCCAATTTCAAATAACTGAACTTCCTTGGTGAATTTTGTTCTGGGAGTTCTAAAAAAAGAAATCAGCTTGTTCTTTATTATGAGCCTGTGTTTTGTATAGCATATCAGTGCTCTTTTCCTGATCTATCTCTGTAAGATCTATATTTTATTTAAAATTTTATACTTAAGTTAGGGCCTAGTTGTCTCACCTCAGGCTAAGTTCACCTTCCTATAGATACCCAGTCAGACACACAGGTAGTCTTTTGAAGTTTTTATTAAGCAAAGCAGAATATAAATCAAGCAAGCAATCAAAAGGTAGTTCAAAGTTGTAGTGAAAGAGTCAATAGGTCCAAGAGATTCACAAAGTACATAAATGTCTATTTAATCCAAAAGGCTAGGTCCATAGGTTCAAAGAGCATAGCAGGAACAATAATCCATGAGACAAAGAATTAGTCCATAGAGCCCAAAGCACAAGATCCAAGAATCCAAGATAATCCACAAGGTGAAGAATTAGTCCATAGAGTCCAAGAACAAGGTCCAAGAATCCAAGATAAACCACAAGGCAAAGAGTCCAAAGAACAAGGCCCAAGAATCCAAGAACGCTGGCTAGGTAGAACTTCCACACAGATGAAGCGATGAAATTGCACTGACAAAAAATAGTCTGTGAAAGCATGCTTTAATAACAACTTAGGAATGCATTCCTCTTCCCACAGCTAGATTCACATTTGCGCGCCAAACGCTCACTCCTACGGACCTGGGAACCCATCCAAGACAAATGGTCCTCTCTAGATAACTCTTCGTTATCTTGCACCTGGTCAGAAGCTAAACCGTCATCCTCATTAATTTCCAAGCCTGAAGTCTCTCCCTCAATATTTCTCATGTCAGCTTGACCGTTATCTGTTTCTCCTGGAATCAGCAGCTCATCCTGCAACTGCATGTCTGAGCTAACTTCTGCCTCAGACTGCTGATCTTGAATCCCAAATCCAGAATCCCCAGAATCCCCTCCATCTTCATCTAGAATCTGGCCAGCCTGTGGCTGGGATACAACACTAGTTATCTAACTATCTAGCTTTCTGCAGACATCTCTTTCTCTCTCTCCATGCTCACAGGAGGACTCATAAGCTTGCCATGTGGCTAGAAACTTTGAATAAAAAGAGGCATGTCCCTGAGAAGTCTCAGTCTAACAGAAATAGGAGGAGAAAAATGAGAAAGGCAGAAAAAGAGGGCAATGGGGGAAAGGCTATCTATTTCCTTGATGAGGGCTGTAAACCTGTGCATGATGTGGTTGAGTTCTGACAGCTTTATAAATAATTTACTTTTCAAACATCTCTGCAGCATTATAATCAATCAGAGACAATGGACCACCTTTCAGATGTTTTCAATGTAGTCTTCACTCTTCTCTTTACTGTGGAGATGATCCTGAAACTGATAGCCTTCAAAGCTAAGGTGAGTGGATGTATAAGGTTCCCAGTCTGAAATTCTGAGTAGTGTAATGCAGTCCACTCTTTAATGGAATAAGGTTTCGTGCTGTTCACTGTAGTGAGGTACTGGTGTATAAAATGAAATTGTATTTCATTTTAATTGATTTATCTGTTAAATTGTTTAAATTAAAATCATGTTTTAAATTTCAGTTTTATATTGCATATTAGCTGGGGAACATCCCAAAAGCCAGTCTAGAAAGATTCAATATAAACAAATAATAATAATAATAATAATAAAACTTTATTTATACACCGCCACCATCTCCCCAACGGGGACTCGGGGCGGCTAACATGGGGCCATGCCCAGAGCAATACAATATAAAATATAAAAACAACATATCATAGCACCATTAAAATACAATAAATAATAATAGGCATTACATCAAGAAATCAAAAAACAATAAAACAAGGGCAGGCCGCATAAACACAGAGATAAAACCTGGAGTGAGAGGGACAGAGGGGTACTCCACTGCGGGCAGGGACATATGGAAGTGGGGTAATCTAGAGGATAGATGTTCGGGGTGGGAGTAACACAGAAATATATGACAGAAATTACTCACCGAAGGCACAGCGGAAAAGCCATGTTTTCAAGTCTTTCCTAAAAGCTAACAGCGTGGGAGCTTGCCTAATTTCAGTGGGTAGTAAGTTCCACAGTCGGGGGGCCACAGCAGAGAAGGCCCTCTCCCTTGTACTCACAAGGCGGGCCTGGGATAACGACAGTGGTGATAAAAGGGCCTCCCCGGATGATCGTAAAGATCGGGCAGGTTTATGGAGGGAGATACGGTCACGGAGGTAGGTGGGTCCCAAACTGTTTAGGGCTTTATAGATGATGGTCTGCACCTTGAATTGGGACCGGAAGATGAACGGCAGCCAGTGGAGTTCCTTAAACAGGGGAGTGGATCTCTCCCTGTAACTTGCCCCCGTTATTAATCTGGCAGCCGAGCGTTGGACCAATTGTAATTTCCGGGCCGTCTTCAAGGGAAGCCCCACGTAGAGCGCATTACAGTAGTCCAGTCTAGAGGCAACTAAGGCATGGACCACCGTGGTCAAATCAGACTTCACGAGGTATGGTCGCAGTTGGCGCACAAGTTTGAGTTGTGCAAAGGCCCTCCCGGCCACCGCCGACACCTGAGCCTCAAGTGTCAACGCTGAATCCAGGAGGACCCCCAAACTGCGGACCTGTGATTTCAGGTGGAGTGCAACCCCGTCCAGCACAGGCTGCCACCCAATACCCCGATCCAACGCACGACTGACCAGGAGGGCCTCTGTCTTGTCGGGATTGATCCTCAGCTTGTTCCTCCTCATCCAGTCTGCCACAGCGGCCAGGCACTGGTTCAGCATCCGAGGGGCTTCCTTGGAGTCAGATGGAAACGAGTAGTGGATTTGCTTGTCATCTGCGTAGAGATGGCAACGCCCTCCAAAACTCCGGATGACCTCTCCCAGCGGTTTCATGTAGATGTTAAATAGCATGGGGGATAAGATAGACCTCTGCGGAACCCCACAGGTCAATGGCCAGGGGTCCGAGCAGGTGTCCCCCAGCTTCACCATCTGGGAGCGGCCCTCCAGGAAGGACTGGAGCCACTGCAAAACCGTGCCACCGAGCCCCATCCCGGAGAGCCTCCCCAGAAGGATACCATGGTCGATGGTATCGAAAGCCACTGAGATATCCAGGAGAACCAGCAGGGTCACACTCCCCCTGTCCAGTTCCCTGCGGAGGTCATCCACCAAGGCAACCAAAGCCGTCTCGGTGCTGTGCCCAGGCCTGAAACCAGACTGCGAGCAGTCCAGAAAATCGGTGTCATCGAGAAACCCCTGGAGCTGCGTGGCAACCACCCGCTCCAGAACCTTGCCCAGAAATGGGAGGTTGGAGATTGGTCTGTAATTGTCACAAACATTTGGTAGGAGTATTCCTACCAGAGCGCTAGCAAGTGGAGGAATGTGTGATTGCATGTCAGTTTATAACCCTAATAAATCTGCACAAGCTGAAAGACCCTCTATTTTGTTGTGCTTCAGCTTAATTCCACTTCTTTGAAGACCACTTTCTTTTATATATTTTTCCCCAGGGCTACTTTGGGGACCCTTGGAATGTCTTTGATTTCCTCATAGTCATCGGTAGCATCATTGATGTCATCCTGAGTCAGATTGATGTAAGTGTAAAATGAGGACAACTAGCATTGCAGGGATTTGGGGAGGGGGTGTTGGTTTGAGTGTTGGACTAGGAGACAGGGTGACCAGGGTTCAAATCTCTGTTTGATCATGAAAACCCACTGGATGACCTTGGGTATGTCACATTCAAAGGCAAACTCCTATATCAAACTATAGCAAAACACTCCTTTTCTCCCCCCAAAATCCACATCTGAGCCAGTCCTGGTTGTGATATATATATATATATATATATATATATATATATATATATATATATATGGGCGAAGATGATCCCAACAATGGTACACTCCCCCCCTTCCGACCAATAAAGCTCTTGGTTGTACAGCAAAAAAAGAAATGAAGTGAAGGCACAACAGCAGCAGCCGCAACAACATTTCCGAAGGACAACTGTAAAATTGAAGAAGAGGTTGGGGGGGTTGGGCAGCTTCCCAACCTCCAACTGAAGATAGAAGAGCTTTTCTCAACTTGATGCTTTCCAGATACCCTGGTCCACAACTCCATTGGCCATGTTGATTGTTAACAATGGAAGTTTTGGCCCAAATCAGGACATCAGCACACTTTTTAAAAACACGCATCCTTTTTGAAACATCATTTTTCCTGGGGTCATTTTTGCTTCAAGACCCTTCCACTGAAGCAGATCCTGTTCTTAAGGCACTGCTTTCCCTGGGGTCCTTTCTCTCAGGATCCTTTCACTGAAGGAGAGTTAAGGCACCCCTTTTAAACACTTCTTTCAGTGGGACCCACGCCGTCTGATGGAGCATTAGCATTAACCCATTGCTCCATGTCACTGAACCAAAATGACCCAAGGAATCTGACATATCCCATTTCCCCTCTTTCTCTCATTTTCACCTGCATCAGGAGCTCAGAAGGTGATTTCTCCCAGTCCCCCCTCCCCAGTTTCTCTACACTTAAACTACATTTCAGGGATGAAATGCAATGCGTGACAACTGGAAATAGTTTTACATTGTGTAAAGGGCTCCATGGCACTTTGTCCCTGAAATGTCTTAGAAGTGCGTGGAAACAGGAGAGGGCTTGCATCTGATGAGGTCCTTAAAGACTGACTGAGAGAATGAAGTTAGTAGCATAAGCTCGCATTGACAACAAGATTCTTTTCCACCCATAGACCTATTCTTGATCATAGCTTACAGACTTATACCTCAAAGACTTCATCTGCTCTGTTATCCCTGTGTCCTCTTTAATATATACTCTCGGCAAATAATACGTAGCTGGCAAATTTAGTATTAAATGAAGCTTGAAATGCCTTGCCTTATGGTAACTGCAGATAATTTCTACTTTGCTGTCCATGGCAACCATCTTTCAAATATCAGCTTATTATGTTGATATGTAGTGTGCCTGTCTTTTATTGCTGCTATACTGCTATATAAAGCAGCCTTTTTGTATACCTGTGTATGACTGATAGAGTACAGAAAATATCATATGTAGATAGCACGTGTGTACCACACCCTGTACATCTGTAGGTACAGAATACACAAGTAGAACTTACTGGTTTTAAATGTCTTCATGTGCTTTTTTGTGCTTGGTGCACTGCTATTGCTTATATTTTGAGTTAGCTTTGGGCCAGTAATGGTCATGACTAATTCCTTATTTCTAAGAAATCATACCAAGGATGTCTTCCTATATGAAACTTAAAACTCTGCCTTCCTTTATAGACTCCAGCATCCAGGAAAAAAAATGCTGCCCTTCTTTAAAGACCAAACTTACCCTATCAGCCAGTATTGAAGTTGTAGAAATCAGCTGCTCAAAGACCAGTCTATTTGAAGAGATAGTTTCCAAGCCTAAGTGGAGAGGGCTGGTCTAAAGCTGTACTCAAATATTTCCTATCAATAGTCTGCTGATTTTTTCAAAAACATTCTTTCTGAGGATAAAAGTTATCCTTTTAGACCTAGTTCGGAGGCTTTGGGAGTCTATTCACATTTACAGAAACACTTAGTTCTCTCACTGAGTATAACCTATCAAGCAGATGGCCAAAAGTCTCAAAGGGAAGATCTGTCACCTTTTCCCTTCTCCTTGCTTTAGAACTTCCTGTTTTGTTCATCATCAGAAACAGGACTAGCTCTTGCCCTAATTTTATCTTTCATGTGACTGATCTTCATATTAGAATGGTGCTTCCTTTTGAATGGCTACTGGCTGCAAAAATCTAAGAAGAGATCAGGATTATCATAGAAGTTTCCCCCATCCCCTGGTGCTGGCAGAATCACATAACCCCATTTTGTTCCATAAGACAGAAAGGCATTCCCACTGTTACTGTTTCTTTCATCCCAGCATACTGTATCTTTAGTTTGTAAACTTAGTGATTATGCTAAGTTTGTGCTTTCTGTGTTAGCTTCCTCTCTTTTCCCCTAATTCATTCATTGAAATAATGTCTATATTGATATATTGATTTCATAAATTCCCTGCTCAGATGAGCGTAAAGATGATATCCTTTATGACCATTAAAAAACTCCAGTTGCATTACTTAAGGCACTTCCCCAGATATCATATGTTTGTATATGAGAAACACATTATTCAGATAGAAACGGTAGCCAAGAAAAAGGAAGGAACATATTGGAACACAGATACAGCAAATACATACATACATTTCTTTTCTGCTGGATTCAGTGTGGCCACAAGGGAGCCACAGTGGTTCAGTGGGTTAAACCCTTATGCTGGCTGAGCTATTGGCCTGAAGGTTGGGTTGCAGACCTGAAGGTTGCCAGTTCGAATCTGCAAGATGGGGTGAGCTCTCGTGTGTTAGCCTTAGCTTTTGGGGACATGAGAGAAGCCTCCCAGTAATACTTCTGGGTGTCTCCTGGGCAACGTTTCTGTAGACAGCCAATTCTCTCACACCAGAAGCGACTTGCAGTATGTTCTGAAGTCACCTCTGACATGATGAAAAAAGTGTGGCCACAGGGACGTAAATGTAAATTTACATACAGGATCAGGAAATGGGTTAATTTCTTAAATGATGTAAAAGATTTCTTCTCTTAGATAGTTTTTATTGCAGTTATTTCCACTGATAAAGGGAAAAAATCTATTCCCCACTCTTGAAGATGATAAAGTAAAATGTGAGGCAGACTGAGAGCCAATTCCTTCCAAAGATACAGCCATGAAATTCCACAGTGATATTCCTAATAGGGAGGCTTGATGTTGAGAGCCCTGATCTCTTATGAGGTGCATAAAACATCTGACATCTGTTTTAAATCTCACTCACTAGTGATTTCTTTAGTATCTGACTATAGCTATACATGCAACATAGATTGATGTAGGCATCTAACAGAGGAACATACAAATCTTTTAAAATGGCCAAGAATGTCCCTGTGTTTAGGGCTATTCCCAGTTTCATGTAAACTAGATCTCTTGAATTTTCTGTGTTTCAGCTAAAAATTGCCGTAATGATGGAGGAGCTGTGGAACTGTTGAACAGTTTAGTGCTATTTATACAGTTTACAGTTTAGTGATATTTTCTTTCACTCATTGATCAAGACCATGTCCTTATTGTATCTAATTGCTTTGTTTCATCCATTACTTTATCCCTTCCTTTTATCCCTTCCTCCTTCAACCTGTCTTTCTTGTTGTAGCTGTCATGGTTAGTATCTTCTATAATCTCACTCCGTCAAATAAGCTCTCACTCATCTAGTCCTTCCTTCCTTTCCTCCTTCTCTCTCTTTACCTGTTTGTCTTGTAGCTGCATAGTTAGCATCTTTCATTATTTTACTCTGTCAAACAGGACTTCTCTCACTCCTCTCTTCCTTCCCTTCCTTGCTCCATCCACCTGTCTTTCTTGTTGTAGCTGTCACAGTATATCTTCTATAATCTCAATCAAAAAAGGCTCCTCTCACTCCTCTAATCCTTCCTTCCTTCCTTCCTTCCTTCCTTCCTTCCTTCCTTCCTTCCTTCCTTCCTTCCTTCCTTCCTTCCTCTTGTCTTTCAAACTCATTCTGACTCCCATTCCTCTATCTTTGCATTGCAGTTGTGGAATTCCTGACTCTTTTATTCTCTTGACAGACAATTCTTGCTTCCAGTGGTGGTTTGTACTGCCTAAGCGGTGGCTGTAATGGCATTGTAAATATCAGCTGCATGAGCTTGTTGTGGACCATCTGTTTTGTTCATGTATCCCTTTCTTTCCCTTCCTAGACCATTCCTTATTGCCATGTCCTGCTGTGTTAGTGTGGATTGCATGAGACTGATGACAACAGTGAGTTTTCAGAAATAGTCCTCTAATAGAGGAGAGAGTAAGTTGTCAGTCTCTGGAGATTACATTGGTCCTGGGAGGGAACAAGCCTAAAGGCATGTCTACCACCCTTCCAACTTCTTGAAGTATTTGTATAGCATTCACCCCCAAAAGAAATGGTCTTGAATTAATTGAATGTGTAAAAGCTTTGAAGGCAATTAATTGTTGTTCCTTTGTTTGTCCCTTGTCCCAAACATCTACCAAAGACAGATGTCTAGATAAGAACATTGTTTGTTAATTGCTTGCTCAGAAATAAAGCATTGCATATTATGCATAGATGGCGAGCAAGAATATGTAATATTATTTATATTTATTTATCTTTAAGACCTGTAAAATGTACTATTGCATAGTGCTAACAGCTTCTTGCATTCTGCTTTTTATGCTAAATATCTAGTACTGCTTTGATGGGTTTTTTTGCCCATAATTTCACAGAGGGAGCAGTCCTACAAAACAGATGGCAGGAACAGCATTGGCAATACAATTGCCAATTTTGCTTTCTGATGTACAGCAAATGCCTGCAAGCTTGTCTCTAAGATATATAAAATCCCATTTTCATTCCCAATCCAGGCTGAAAACTGTACTGTGTAGCTTTATTATTGAAGAAGATACAGTCAAAATAGAATGTCCTGTAGCTTATGCACTATCTATCAAATGAAACTCTGAATAATGCTTTTCCTACTCTGCAGAAACAGAAATCTATGGATCAGATTGACACTGAATGCATCCTATTACACAGACCCATGTGAACTAGTCTGCAGAAATGGCACAAGATTGATTGTTAGATAGCCACTGATGTGCTTTTCCCTGCAGTGTTAGAACATATTTGTGCCACAAATCTAAACCAGTTTAACTGCCTGAAAGAGATGTTATTAACTGTAACTCTTCATAGATACACCAAACTACTAAGACTGGTTCCTAAGGCTGGGAGATGTGTTTTCAATTATAGCATCTCTCCAATTTTCACTAGTAGCATAGATACCATTTGTGATGGGACTAGATCATCCAGTGCTACCTTCTTCTTGACAACCTGTATACTATGCCTTGTGATCTTCCCTTTCATTTCCATCATGCCATGCTGTTCCTATAAGTTCTGATGGTTCAGACTCATTCTTTGTTTAAAGCCAGCAGTCCAAGAGTTCAAACAGTGACAATCCAGGAAGGAATTACCATTGGGAATCAGTGTAATGGTGATGGCATGAATCTTCCTGTATTTTTCATCAGCATGCAATCAACAATGTAGTTTTATCCCATCCCATAATTTAGCATGCTGTTGACCCTGAGCCCCTAGTTCTACCTGTGTTGCAACCATTGCTGTGCTTATTGCCATGGGATATGTTCACAGACCCAACCACTGATGATCCAGGAGGCCATCAATGCTGGAGAAGCCACATCACAGGTATGCTTGTTTAATTCTTTATTTATAATAGTCATACACCCCATTCAAGTGGACATCATATGAAAATAAAGCATAGTGTAGTATTTGAAATACAGTAGAGTCTTACTTATCCAACATAAACGGGCCAGCAGAATGTTGGATAAGCAAAAATGTTGGATAATAAGGAGCAATTAAAGAAAAGCCTATTAAATGTCAAATTACATTACAATTTTACAAATTAAGCACCAAAACATTATGTTTGATAACAAATTGACAGAAAACGGAGTTTAATATACGGTAATGTTATGTATTAATTACTGTATTTACGAATTTAGCATCAAAACATTGCAATGTATTGAAAACATTGATTACAAAAATATTGACTGATAAAAGGCAGGCTGCATTGGATAATCCAGAATGTTGGATAAGTGAGACTCTACTGTAAATTTAATAATTATTTCAGAAGCCTGGGAGAATAAAATATAATCGCTTGACATCAAAAGCTCCCAGATCACCATCTTATTTCTCAGATCAAGTCAAGGGCTGATCTGCCACATGTACTGGGACAATTACACATTTGAACAGTGCCATTATGGCCATGAACTCTTGCCCCAACACTGACAAATTAGCCTTTGTTTGGATGTTGAGGTTACCCAGAACAAGCTGAAGGCCTTATTACCATGTCTGAGACCACCTCCTGTAGCTCAGCAAAGGAGATTGTTAAACAAGGGTGGCAAATATACTATACAATCAAGACTCTATAGTGGTGCTGTGCTAAAGTGAAATCTTGGAGAGGGAGAGGGAATAAATTATAGTGCATAGTATACTCCTGCTGTGTGTTTTTTCAGTATTGAAAATTCAGGTAAACAGTACTGAGACAAGTCAGCACCTTTTAGCCTCTCCTTAACAAGTTTCAGAATGCATTCCATGTCAGTTCCCCTCCTCATCCACAATTAAATCATGGATAATAGCTTTATTGTAATGGCCATATATGATGAACAAAACAGATATAATGACAGATAGCCATTAGTTTGCTTCTGTCTGCTTATTTTCTCTCACTTCCACATGCTCTTTCCATAGGCTTCTGCCATAGATCCTGATGAAACTGGCCGGATCTCCATCACTTTCTTCCGGCTTTTCCGAGTCCTGCGCCTGGTAAAACTGCTAAACCGAAGTGAAGGCATTAGAAACTTACTCTGGACCTTTATCAAGTCCTTTCAGGTAAGAACATCACTTTGGCTGGAAGGGTACATGCACTACTCCAGTTGAAAGAGGGGTTCTGAAAGTGGGATAGGGTTGGTTGAGGTGGAGGCAGGTATTATTTTATTTATTTACTTTATTTTTATCCCACCTTTCTCCGCACAGTTTCCATCCAATCGCTTTGTGTAGCAGTTATGTATGATCCTTGATTAATTCTCTGTTTTGCCCCATAGGCATTGCCTCATGTGGCCCTGCTGATTGTGATGTTGTTCTTTATCTATGCTGTAATTGGAATGCAGGTAAGAATATGGGACGGTGCTTGCATTTCCCTGGGGCAAAATCCAGTCATGAAACCTCTCGGGAGAGAGGGTCAGAAATCACATTTTCATTTCTTTCTCTGGAAGACTTGCTGTATCTCAGAATCTCTGTCTTTCTCACAGCCAAATTACATGTTAATTTAAAGGCCTTGGCCTTTATCCCACCATACCATTGTGCCATCAGAGTGGTAATTCCATTTATGCAATAAGAACAGTATTGCACTATAACAGGAAATCATGAAAGTTTTTTTAACAGAACAACCAGAAACAACTGGCTAGCATGATAAACACCTTTGCTTTTAACAAGATAAAGACATCAAAATGTCAGGGGGTGGTGTAATCTATTTCTCTATCAGCATGACCTCTCACAATGAGAAATCTGGGCAGTGATGGGTGCCCTGAAATGATGTCAATTTGATGGCTAGCCCAATCATCTCATGTTTTCCTACAGCTTCTTTTACCTTTTAAGGAAGGAAGGATGGAATAGTAGCTTTTTAAATTATACCACTAGGAGCTGTCTACCTAAGCACCCAACTAAACAGCTGAAATAAAAACCCACAGTGTCAGCAAGGAAACCGATAAAAAGATACAGATTTATTAGAGAAACCCACAACAGGAATAGATGCCTAGCACAAGAATGGGTTCTTGGCAATGATGAACTAACCTTCTGATTTACAGATGTTTGGGAAAATTGCTTTGGTTGATGGAACTCAAATAAATCGGAACAACAATTTTCAGACCTTTCCACAAGCAGTGTTGATGCTGTTCAGGTAAGCCTTTTTTGATGAACAGAAGAAAAAATACACCACGAAAAGGATACTGTTTTACATGAATTGTTCATACACTAATGTATATGTACAGATGCACATTTAGAAATAATTACAACAATATATCTCATCATAATGGCAAATACTATGATCTGAGAATCTCAGCGCCTGCTTAGTCTAGTACTCAGAACCTAATAATTGTTGGGCAACCTCAAGACATCCACTCTTCCTTCTTTTTTTAAATCTTGGATTTGGACAACTTTTCATACAGAGGACATTTTCCAATATAGGACTGTTCCCTAACAGAGCTTCAAATGCAAATCTGTGAATGAGGTACACATAGACTAGTTTCCAATCTTGGAACATTTGACTTTTAAGCAGAGGCTGGGTGGCCTATTGTCAGGAGTGCTTTAATCGTATTTTCCTGCATGGCAGGGGGCTGAACTAATGGTCCTTGTGATTTCTTCCAATTCTATGATTTCTTGTTTTTTTAATAATTTTATTCATTAAAAAGTAAATATTAACATTAAAAATAGAGCACCAAGATAAAAACATTAACAATAGTTACATGGAACATGAATTATATCTTCATAATTTTGAAATTAAAAATTAATTCCTTTGAAAATTTTCATTCTGTTGTATTAATCCTTTCCAAGGGGCCTGTGGGTCAGTGGAATATCACTGTCTCCCTCATTGGTTTGATTTGCATAAGAAATAAATGAGAGTTTCATTGCCTCAAAGACATTATTATCTTTCTTGTCTTTTCCCAGTCTCACTTATCATGTCAGTGTTTCTGATAGTGCCAAATTGCAAACCCTTTGTGGAGCTTGTTTTCCAAAAGGAAACAAATCAAAAAAAGGAAAAGAAAAAATGAGTTATATGAGACAGCATACTGTTGACTAGGAGTAGAATATTACGTACAGATCAACTAAAAAATGTACCAAATCATCAGTTACAGGGCTTGGAAAACTGTGTTTTATAGCAAAAGAATGCATATCCTCAGCATGTTTTTCCCCATTTCTATAAAAATTGTTCAGATGAATTTGGTACATTTGACAAGCTTCACATTTATATCATAGGTATTTTTTATCAAAGTGTGCTTATTGTTTATTGGTATATGTGATTTTATTTATTTATGATTTGTTTTTATTGCTGAGTTTTATATTGCTTGTTGCCTGGGTTTGGCCCCATGTAAGCCGCCCCAAGTCCCCTCGGGGAGATGGGGAGGGGTATAAAAATAAATTATTATTATTATTATTATTATTATTATTATTATTATTATTATTATTATTATTATTGGTATTGTAGGATTTCTCCAATTACTGGCAATGACCTGTCTGGCCACTAATAATAAAAAGTAAAGCAAATCCTTATGTATTATTTATCACCCCTAAATAACTGTTGTAGTGCCAATCTCAGATCAAAAGGTGATATGTTATTCCATCATGAGGACGGAATACCATATCACCAATTGTATGTCCTGCCTGAATCCTTGTATCATTTCTCATTTATTGTGAAACAGCTGCGTTCAATGGCTCTGTTTCTGAGGCTTACAACTTGCAGGGCAAATTGCAATGTGTGCCAAAACATACAATCTGCATAAAAAATAATTGAGCTTTGGAGCAATTAATAGTGAATAGTGGCACTTCACGTTTTATTCACCCTACAATGTGGCAGATGATCCTTGTTTGTGATTTTTTATATCCCCCCATTTTAATTCCTGCAATTTGGAAATCAAAGACAAAGGATTGCTTTTGATTTTACAACATATGGAATTAGACTTCAGGAGTACTGATTTCTACACCTTTTTGAAACTAGCATACACTCTTTTGTCCAATTAATGCATTCTGGAAATCTGGTCGTGTCTCAGCTCATTTCTTTCACCAGGTGTGCCACAGGGGAGGGCTGGCAGGAAATCCTATTGGCTGCCAGCTATGGAAAGCTGTGTGACCCTGAATCAGAGTATTCTCCTGGAGAAGAATACACCTGTGGCACAGGATTTGCTTATTTCTACTTCATCAGCTTCTACATGCTCTGTGCATTCTTGGTATGTTCTTTTTTGCTGTCCTATCATGTGTATTTCCTTGATTAGTATCATATTATTGTGGAACATGAGTAAACATACTTTCATCAGCATCTTTACTGGCTAAACGAGAAGCTTATAATAAACTGAACACACAGGGGAAATATATCAAATTGCTTCCTCTCCTGCATTCCCCAGGCTTAGTCTTTTTGCTAGGTGTAACTCTTTTTTTCCTCACTGATGGCAGGCTATTCAATAATAATAATAATAATAATAATAATAATAATAACAACAACAACAACAACAATAATAATAATAATAATAATAATAATAATAATAATAAATTTATTCTTATATCCCGCCTCATCTCCCCGAAGGGACTCGGGGCAGCTCACAGTAAATTGGTGTTAGTGAATGCTTAACTTAAATCTCCACACTTCAGCCATTGACTGCCTGTGATCCTCAAGTCTACCTAGCAAAAAGCTTTCTCATAGATAAAGTGCCCGTAGTCCTATTAGACCAATGAACCATGGATGGTTTGCCTAAGCAACAGGTACCAGAATTAATATATTGCCTTTCAAAACCAAATACAATCAAAATTGGTTCTGAAGCAGAAAGAAAGTGGAAAGCAAAGGGAAAGAATGTCTCCGCTGAAACAGGCTTAATGTTCTGTGCTTAATGTGTTGTGTGCAAATTACTTTACAAGTAAGCATGTGGAACCTGATCTGAATCAAGCCTGAAACAAGTGAATAAGGAAACTTTAAACTTTCCGGAAATGAATTGTCCTCCATCCCCATTTGTTTGAGGTGGGGAAGGGCTATAAATTGAGAAAATGATCAGAGCTGCCAAGGGCATTTTTCTTCTTCTCCATTTTTAGTTTCTACACCCTTAACAAAAACTAGTGGGAGGGGAGCCTGCAAATGGGAGGGATCAAACCTCCTTTATTTGTGTGCAGAGAGCCTGATCTCTGTTGGGTCTCCTCATATTAGCCAAGTAAAAACACAACATAATTTTTTTAAATTTTTTTATTACTCATATCAACCCTAGAAATATTTGTAAAGGCTTCTTGCTGAAGAAAAAAAATAAACTCTAGTCTTCTGAAAGCTTTGATCCTTTATTATGGGCCATTCAATGGTCACATAGGCTGTGTGGTTCTGGAAATTGTACTTTAGTTTTTTCTCCCCAATCTCTGCCAAGTTTCATCAGCCAGCTGCACAGAAACAATTTGCTGCAATAAAATGCTATTGAAGGATTGATCCATGAGTTGTTGGCTGACTGCACTCCAGCTCAGTAGCATCACACCTTACCATGTTTCTATATGTTTTGTCAATTCATTTCTCCTTAGATTATCAACCTCTTTGTTGCTGTCATCATGGACAACTTTGACTACCTCACACGGGACTGGTCCATATTAGGTCCACATCATCTGGATGAGTTCAAAAAAATATGGGCAGAATATGATCCAGAGGCCAAGTGAGATACTGTTACTAAACTTGTAATTAATTATTCAATTGGCAATTAAAGTACAACTCGGCATTTCTTAACAGAAAAAAAATGTGAAGTTAGATAATGCTTAGAAAACCTTTAGTCATATGTGAACTACAGAAGGAGTTTGTGTGCTATGAAGCCCAGAATGCCATACCATGCTATTTTGGCTCTTCCAAAATTGTGAAGAGCCATAATACACTGGAGAACCAGAAGTAATAATTTATCACTCTTAGTCAGCTTTTGGGTCAATGTTAAGATTGATTTTTGTTTTAGCTGTTTCACTGTCACAACAGGAGCTCCCAGTGGAGCAATGGTGCTGGCAAGACTGCTGACCAAAAGGTTGGCGGTTCAGATCTGGGGAGCGGGATGAGCTCCCGTCTATCAGCTCCAGCTTTCCATGTGGGGACATGAGAGAAGCCTCCCACAGGATAGTAAAACATCTGGGCATCCCCTGGGCAACATCTTTGCAGACGGCTAATTCTCTTACACCAGAAGTGACTTGCAGTTTCTCAAGACACTCCTGACACGAAAAAAAAACCCTCTGTCCTAACAGTGTTTAAATGTCTATTAATGCAATGTTTAAATGGAGGGCAAGTATTTTTCAGCTGAAGATGTATTGATGGTGGTGATGGAAGGGATTTGGGGAAATCAGTGTGGATCTGAAGGATTGCATTAGTCCTACCCACTACCCCACCAAGACTGATTGTATGATTCCCATGCCAAGTCAGCAGACTAAGGTAGGGGTGGACTGGAAAACTATTCCTTCTCTTAAATTATGAACAGCTACTGCCAGGCAATGTAGCTTGAAGTTGATACATCCAAGGGGTTCAAGAGCCATTTTAGCCTCTTCAGTTCCCCACTGGCCTGCAGTTGCATACCCACTAGTGCCCGGAAATGCTGCTTCAGTTGACCAGAAATCATGTCCAGTCTCCAGAATGGCACCCTGTTTGCTGATTCAGGATGGGAAGCTCCCCAAAACAAAATTTAGGAGACAAAATGATAGAAAGTATCAAAAAACATTGAAGGAAGGGGGCACATGGAGCTCAGGATTTCCACCCTTGATTTACAAAAACGAGCAACAGTAATTTGAGGTTTCCCTCCTCCAGCTCCCTTTGGTTGCAAGGTATTTCAGTCCTAATAACATTTATCTCAAGATGCCTACCTGGAATTCCCATGAATTTATTTGAAAGGACATTTATAATTGAGGTATGACTGGGCTACCTTTCCTCAGTCTTTTCCTTCCTATACTTGACTATTTAAAAAAGACAGGGATCCGCATTCTAATTAAATAATAACCATCATTATATGGTAGCCATAGAGCCACCATAAGTTATAAATGGCTTAAATGTACACAACAACAATAACAACAACAACAAGTATTTTATACCCAAGGAATGGCAGGATAAATTTAGAATGGATTAACATTCTGAAGACTGCACAGCTTGTATTAATACTGAAGCTATATCATGTGTATAAAGGATCTTCCTGAGACTTAGGATGTTTTTCTGAACTCATAATTTACATGCAATGGCTGGTTTATGTATTCAATATCCTGCAAAAAATGAAATACAGCTCTTTCGTGTCAAAGCTATTTATCTTCTACAAGAATGAAACTGAAGTCTACTCTAGCTTTGGCTCACATCACAATGTGCTATAACTCACAAACAAAAATCTATATTCTCATATGTTAAACCTGTAGATAAATGAACATTGAAATGTAACGAACAGAGAGAGAAGGAGTTTGATTCATATAGTTCTGCCTATATAATTTCATATACAGATTCACAGTTCATATACAGTTCTGTCTATATCAATCATATACAGATTCACAAGGATTATGTAAGTGAGCGTTTACCTATTCACTAGGCTTGGAGGAAACTGGGATCCACTCAGTCTACATAGCGGCCTTATCGCTGTTCATGAGCACTAAGGAATGGGTCAAAAATATACTTTGGACTGTATGTGACATCAGCAGATCAAATGCATATAACTAGGTGTTGTATATATCTTAACTGAGAAAGCATGAGCCAAATAAATAACTGAACTGTGACTTCCAGGTTCCCAGAGTGAGGAACTGAAGAGCCATTTCTACAACAGGTGATGTCACAGTTTTCTCTTGTTCTTCTTCACAGGGGCCGAATCAAACATCTAGATGTGGTCACTCTGTTGAGACGAATCCAGCCTCCCCTGGGCTTTGGGAAGTTTTGTCCACATCGTGTAGCTTGCAAGGTAGTGTTTCATTATAAACTTAGGACTAAGTTCTTATCTTCATGCCCATGTTATTTCTGTCTTCTGTACCAATCAACATCATAATCTCCCATGGACTATAGTAATTTTTGAAAAGGCATAAATGTACAAAGATTGGTATTTAATGCTACAATCTGATGTTAAGGTCAATACATTATGATGGCTGTCAACGCTGAGAGACCTAGATGTATTTTGAGTTTATCTATGCATGTGTGAACAGAAAGATAAATAGGAGAATTTTTTAAAGACATTTGATAAGTTTATCTGTGGAGGGAACAGGAATGTGCATGGCATCTCCAGCTCTTGGAACCTCCCTATGGAAAGGTCTGAAGGGAAAATGTAACAATATCCTGGTGAACACAACTAAAGAACCCTCTGATCAGAAATCTTACTAAAGCGTGCTTCCCATTAATGTAGAGCTTTATGACAATTACATGAGTACACTATTATAGTTTCCCTTAAAGCTTTCTCACTGGGAGGGTGGTGGTAGAGAAGGAAAATGCCTTCCCCTATTCTCTTCAACACCTGAATCATTGTCCCCTGGGACAACACTCACATTTATTTGTATGTATGGTTGCTTTTTTTTCAGCGCTTGGTAGGCATGAATATGCCCCTGAATAGTGATGGTACAGTTACTTTCAATGCTACCCTCTTTGCTCTGGTGAGAACCGCCCTCAAGATCAAGACAGAAGGTGAGAGACGAAACCTATCCATGGTTAAATCTGAATGACTCTATTGTGCTCTTTCATAGCAGCCATTATTCATCTTGTGAGTGTGAAAGAACATTTGTCACTTTATATGCTAGTAGGAGCTCTGCTGACCTTAAAATCCATTACTGCACAATTACACAAGCCCAACGGAAGATGCTATAAATCAACAGTAACAAATGCCTTTCTGGTGCATTTAATCATAAGACCTCAAAGTGTCACATTCTCATCTGTTGTAAATTAACATAAGTACCTTCAGCGTGGACTCATGCCAACAAGCTGTTTCTGGAACTTCCGGAGCAGTTTCAAGAACCTAAGCTTTACAAAAGACAAATGTAAAGAATTTCATCCACCTGAGACCTGATACACGAGAACATTCTTATTAATGTAAGCATAGTAATTATAATCTAATCTTGTCTAGAGACAATTCAAGGCATTGAACCACATGACAACGGAAAAACAACAACTCATCAAAACAATTACATATAAATAAATATACACCTATCTGAAGCAATACAAGGAAAACAGTCAACAAATACATGTAATCTTAAATTTCACCCACAACTAATAAAGCTATTATATTTTAAAATATAATATTAGTTCATGAATAAACTTTGTTTGATGAAAATAAATAATACATGCTCAATTATATGTAAATACACTTTAAATGTTACATCACCTACTGATGCATTTATGTACTTGGGTAAGTATAGTCTAGTGGACTCAATTGTTACTTACACTTGTCCTTAGATGTAGCCATCATGAGAGTAAAATGTGATACCTGTGAAAAGTCATCCTATGATTCCACACAAGTGTGGCATTGTGTAGTGGAAAAGTTGTGAAATTAAACCAATTTTGTAGATAAACTAATTAATTAAAAGGCCACTGGCAAATTCAGCATGAGTAGCAGCTGATAAAATCAAGGGCAAGGACAGTGATCAAATCACTGTAGCTGACTCACTGTCAAAATCCAGCTCACTACTGGACTAGATGCTGTACATTTCACATTCAGACCCTGGCTTCTTCAAATAAAAAGCCTTCTGGTTGAAGCAGAAGTCAGTGGGTCAGATAGGCCAATGATCCAATACAGTATAGAACCATTTGAAAAGACTGTTTGGTGATTTTGTAGGTAACTTTGAACAAGCCAATGAAGAGTTGAGGATGATTATCAAAAAAATCTGGAAGAGAACCAGCATGAAGCTCTTGGATCAAGTCATTCCACCAATTGGAGGTAAGTCTTCAGCCTGGCAATCAAGAAAGAATGTACTACCCTCATACCTCTTCCTACTTTGTGAGTAGGCTACCTATCTTGAATCAGCTTTGCATATTCCCGTACAGCCTGGAATGTGCAGACTGGCCCAGGTACTGTTGCTGATTAAACAGAATTATTTCCCTGGTGTGTGCTTCTTTAGACGATGAGGTGACTGTGGGAAAGTTCTATGCTACCTTCCTCATCCAGGAGCACTTCAGAAAATTCATGAAGCGTCAGGAAGAGTATTATGGCTACCGACCCAAGAAGAATGCTATTGAAATCCAGGTCAGTACAAAATGGAGCACAGCAATCCAGTATGTTTCCACCTGGTCCTAAGAGCAATCGTATTCCAACTACAATGAAGAACAAGAGGGTGAGACACAAATGTACATAACAATTCATGCATAAGCTTGAGTTTAACTGGATCATCTGGTTCACACATTTCCCCTTCTCCTGTCTTTCTTCATAATCAGAAGAAAGAAAAAGGTGTGACACAACTTCCCTTTGCCATTTTACTGGTTTTTGGTACATGTGAACCAAGCTTAATATAAATTCTAGTTTTTTAAACAAACCAGCTATCCTATTAGCATCTGAATTATTTGTTATATATCAAAGTCCATATATAACAAGCTGGGAATCAAGGAAATAGCAACTGAATCATAGTATATTGCCCCCCCCCCCCCCCAGACTACATAGGAGAAAGAGAGATGGAGGCACACAAAAGCAAAAGACTTTACTCAAAATGACAGAGGTTTATTCCTGTAAAACCTGGCTGAGCATAACATGCTAATACGGCAATTTTCATAAAATCATCTTTCTTCCGTATATTCTTTATCTTTTGAAACCTCAAAATGGTACTGTCTGTTAAAGCATCAAAACTAGCCTAGTTTCTACAGATGGCGATCACCTTAGTGCTTTTCTTTTGTATTTTGAAGACCCATGGTTTTTGAAATTATTCTTGAAAGCTTCAGGCATCTGGATCTATTGCCATTCATCTACTAATTGACTGTTCAGCTTTGGAATATAACTTTTCTAGGTAATGACAGTTTAGCTGTGTTATTCATTGATTGATTGATTGATTGATTGATTGATTGATTTTAATCTCCTCTGTTCTCTTAATTCATTTCTACTAAACACTTGGAAAATATTGTAATTTATCCTACAATAATATTTAAATGAGAAACTATTTCTGTGAAAAATTTAAAAGTGATTTTAAAGAACCCAATCATTTGCCTGTTTCCTGCCCACATAACTTTGGCACAATGACTTCTATGGAGAGAACATCATTAAATCTGCACATACAGAAAATGTCAAATACTTTGAAATGTGTCATGTTATTACATATGTGATTCTCAAAGTTAATGTTTTTGATCACACTTCTCAGGGAGTTATAATCCAAACAGTACTTTCCCATCCTCTACTTGTAGGTACAGCAGATCATGTTTTGGTAGCCCTAGAAGCTGCCAGAGTAGAAACATCCCCTGTCCCTGGTATCAACATCAGCATCAATTCATACTGTGTGGAAAGTTGTATGGGAGATTACTCGATAGGGTTTGGAAAATAGTGCACAAGCCCAATCCCCAGGTCTATTTTATGGATAGAAAAAGAAATAGGAGCAGGTGACTTGGATCACACTCTTCTCCCCACTCTTCTGCACCATCACTTTCCCACTGTAGTGCGAATGACACATACTCATAGTAATCCTTTCCTCCCACTTTTCACGAGGCTGGCCTGAGGACCATTGAAGAAGAAACTGCTCCTGAGATCAAAAGAGCAATCTCTGGGGATCTGACTGCAGAAGAGGAGCTTGAAAGGGCAATGGTAGAGGCAGCAATGGAGGAAGGCATCTATAGGGTAAGTGAGCATGGAAATAATATTCCCATAATGGGCATTTAAAATATCCCTCAAACATAGTTGTGTCCGTGACCCACTTACAGTCCCTATTCACACAACAAGTCACCCCCTTTCACCACATCAACCTCTCTCACATGGAAACACCACATCGTTCTTCATCATTACCACCACCACCACCAATTGGTTTTTTTAGTTGTAATGAGCAGTTGTAATAAAAATGGAATTAGGTGGAAGGGTTAAATTCTATTGTTTCAGTCTATGGGCCTGAACAATGCAGAGTCATCTATAAATACATTTTCTAAAGAAAGTGACAAATATGATAGCCTGAGACAGTTTCAACATAATGTCCAGCCTGACTTTAAGAATGATTGAATGTTTAGTTCTTTCTCCATCCCCGCCCCCAATATGGGATATAAAGGATTTAAGAAGCAATTAAGTGACACAGCTCCTGACTTTTCTCTTGATCTCAGAGGACAGGTGGTTTGTTTGGCCAAGTTGATACCTTCATGGAACCCAGCAGCCCTCTTCCACCCCATGTGGCCAGCCAGAGACCTCTGCAATTCACCGAGATGGGAAGTGAAGAGCTGGATTCCCCTGTGTTTCTTGATGATTTCCCAGCAGGAGGAGGCACCAATGTGAACAACAGCAACAGCAATGCCAACAACAATGCCGCAACCCGGTAAAACCTATTGTGGGAGATGGAAAAAAAGGCCATGGGGGCAAATCGCTCAGTATCAACATTAATTTCTGGTTTGGTCATGAATGATGATATGCAACCTAGAGAATGCATCAAGCAGCATTTCTGAATCTGCAGATAAAAATTTAAACCAGATGTTCTCTTTGCCTTCTTTTTAAAAAATGAGGGAACGTTTGGGTGAGCAAAAATAGAAAAACAAAGATAATTAATTTTTGGAAGTAAACAGAAAGATTCCTGCCTGCTTGTTGTATCTAGGAGCAGTTCCATGAGATAGTGAGCATTGCTGCCACATTCCCTGGAAATGTTTCCTTTGAAAGTGTTTTGAGAACCTATAATAATAATAACTTTATTTTTATACCCCGCCCCATCTCCCCGAAGGGACTCAGGGCGGCTTACATGGGGCCTGGCCCGATAAAACAAACAAATAACAGTAACAAAGCAATAAAACAATTATCCCAGTAAAAAACATCAACATCAATAAAAACAATAATTAAAATCAACAAGCAGGATACAGTGTTAAAAACAGGAGACTAATTTGTAGATCCCAGGCAAAGTGCAGAGTGTTACGAAATGGGAAAAGGAAATTTCACAGTTGAATGGACAATAAAGTGCGGTATAAAATGGCAAGACAACAATAATGAGACTATTATGGAATGGACAGATAGATCAATCCAGCAACAACTAAACATTGAAGGCCTTTTGGAAGAGCCAGGTTTTTAAGCTCTTCCGGAAGGAGAGGAGGGTAGGGGCCTGCCTGATCTCTCTAGGTAGAGAGTTCCAAAGCTGGGGGGCCACAACGGAGAAGGCCCTCTCTCTCGTCCCCATCAACCGTGACTGCGAGGGTGGTGGAAGCGAGAGAAGGGCCTCCCCCGACGAGCGAAGAGAACGTGTGGGTTCATAGAGGGAGATGCGGTCTCTAAGGTAGGTGGGTCCCAAACCGTTTAGGGCTTTGTAGGTGATAACCTGCACCTTGAATTGTGCCCGGAAAATAAATGGCAGCCAGTGGAGCTCCTTAAACAGAGGCGTTGAACGCGCCCTGTAATTCGCTCCAGTTAAAAGCCTGGCTGCCGAACGTTGTACTAGTTGTAATTTCCGGGCCGTCTTCAAAGGCAGCCCCATGTAGAGCGCATTGCAATAGTCCAGTCTAGAGGTAACTAAGGCATGGACCACCATGGTCAGATCAGACTTCTCGAGGTATGGTCGCAGCTGGCGCACAAGTTTTAGTTGTGCAAAGGCCCTCCCAGCCACGGCCGACACCTGGGCCTACATCAGGATTGTGCAGTGTAAATTTCTGCATGCTGCATCACAGGTTGAGAATGCCACATGACACTTTTGTTGAATGGCAACATTGCATGGCTGAATGCACACCTAGATAGAAGTGTCCTGAAGGATTACAAGAACCCAGGGCCTGTAACACATATGTTGAGGGTGGTCTGAACTGCATCCATAGTTTTAAAAAGACATATGGTTTTAATGCTTTTCTAACATTTGTATTTTGTATTGTTTTAGCAGTTCTGTTTTATATGTATCATAAGCTGCTTTCAGTTCCATTGGGAGACGAGTGAGATAATTTTTTTTAAAAATGCATATAAAAATACATAAATAAATAAATAAATAAATAAATAGAAAAGTTGTATAGAAATCAAATCAATCAGTTAATCAGTAATAGTCTCTCACTAGCTTACAATAGCCACAAGGTGTTCCTATTTGTTGTTACTTTAGTAGCCTTCATTTTTCAAAACGTTGTATTGAAAAGGCACTATTATGTATGAAAGGTATGGAAGCCAAACATGGATTGCCATCCACTTTTGTGATACTGCATATATGTGTGTGTGTGTGTGTGTGTGTGTATGAAAAGAAATGTATGGAGACATTTGGACAGAGTTACACTAAAAAACAAAACTTTAGAATGCATCTACATTGTAGAAGATATGTGGTTTGTCAACACTTTAACTGCCATGGCTCAATGCTATGGGATCGTAGGAATTTTGGTTTTACAAGGTCTTTTGCAATTTCCTGCTAAGATTGCTGGTGCCTCACCAAACTACAAATCTCAAGATTCCATAGCATTGAGCCATGGCAGGTAAAGCGATGCAAAACTACAATCATTAGAGGCATCTTCAATTTAACCTGTACAAATAGTTGTTTTGGATAGAGTATTTACAATCATGCTTTGCCCCTTAGGATGATGTATGAGAATGAAACTAGAAGAGATAAGACGTTGCCACCATCTCCTCAGTTATCTGTTCGAGGTGAGTTCTAATCTGTATAATTCAGATGTTTTTATATTGATACATTGGTCCATCATTACCATTTTTTATTTCTGCTCGTGCTGTAAGACATGGTTACAATGCTTGCATAACAAATATTTCCAGTATTCAACATATTTCTTTCCTTCTCATCCAGCTAACAAATCTTATGTCCAGCCTAAAAAGCTTCAAGGAAAAAGGAGTGAGTTGCCAGCACAAGGTATAAATAGCCATTCGGAAGTAGAATATTCCATCATGCAGGTAAACGTGAGCCTAGGACCATTGTTTTAGTTTATCCAGACAACGCTTTCAGTCTGTCTGTCTGTCTGTCTGTCTGTCTGTCTGTCTGTCTCTCTCTCTCTCTCTCTCTCTCTCTCTCTCACACACACACACACACACACACACACACACATAGATAGAGAGAGCAAAATAAGCAATTATATCACTATATTTAAATGAAATAATAATAATAAAAATAATTAGAGGAAATCAGGAATAAATGTCTCATATAAAAATGGGAAAAAACCCTTGACAGAAACAGTGAACATTTTATTGACTATCTATCAGCCACATTCAAAATAAGCAACAAAACACAGAAGAGCAGGCAGGAAGCCTTTAACTGAAGAGCCACAAGCCCAGAAAACCTTCAGATGTCTTGGCTTGTTTACATTAGGAAGGCTGAGTCTGTAGTTGCATTGGATTTTTAAAATAGGAGAAATTAGACTGAAAGGACAACAACAACAACAACAACAACGGGGACATCATCTGTATTGTGCACAAAAGGCTGGCAATAGCAAAGAAGGGGCTAGGATGGAAGCAGCTTTTGTTATCAATAGCATTCACTGTGGTGTTCTGTCTAACCATATTTGTCCACCCTATTCAGTACATTGTTTGGATAAACACACATGCAGCGGAAGATCAACGAAGAATCACTGGCACCAATAAAGAGGCTGAAGCCTGTTTGGCTATCTACAAAAGATTTACTAACAAACGGATAACAACAAACGATATGTACAGACAGAGTGCAGAGAGGCAGAAAGCAGAGGGCAGAGAGCGAACAGATAACACAGGGAGCTATTTATAACCACCTCTGCTGTCTGATGCAATACACAGTTAACTCTTTACACACTCGCATAGTGGACAGCAGACAGTGCATGATGCAATCTCCAGCTCACATTTTATCACTATAAATCAATTACATTTAAACAACTCTATATACAATCATTCCCACTTCAACAGAAAATCCATTGCTCAAACATAATTAATGGTCTTTTAGATTCCACTCCTCCATACCCATACTTAGGTTTTCTACTGCAGAAAGTTGCATCTCACATCCTCTCTAACACATCCTCACAGGTAGCCAATTGCTTATGGTACTCAGAGTCATAGGGATGGGCAGCCACTGCCAGAAGCTTACTTTGAGTTATATGTGTTCTTCCTTCTTTGCAGTTTCCCTCAAATAAATCACAGGAGGCGGGTGATGATAAACCATCACAGTCTGCAAGTACAAGTGAAGGAAAGACACAAAGAGATACAGATGCCTCTTCTCCAGCCACTATCCAGCTCATCCAGGAGGTACACTTCTAAGTTTTGTATACTTTTTAACTGGATCTACTTTCATGCTGGAATATGACAAATACCAGGGACAGTTCATGGTGCACAGTGGGTTCATAAGGACAACAGTGACTTTGAAACAATTTCACTTGCAAATGTTTGAATTCATTTTGATAAAACAATTTAAAAGTATTTTGCAGACACCTGAAGATGCTTTTTTATATGCAGATACCAATGTTTAAAAGGCACTGATATGTTATATTTTGGAGAATGGGAACTAAAATTTATAGTAAATCCATTGGATTTACTCCCAAGTAAATGTGCTGGAAAATTAGTGAGATACCCCTGCAAAGCAAAGTGTTTCACAAAACTGCTCAAAATCTCGGGCCTGTTCTACAAATGTTTATTAGTTCTCTGTTTCTCAGCAACCTTGGTATATTGCTTGTCTGAAGTGTGAGTTTGGGGTGAAGATCAATCAAGAGGTGAAAATGGTTTTACATCAGCAGGAATAAGAACAACCCCCCATTGTGGACATTGGTTTATAGGGCAAGATGTAGTAGGGAAATTGTGAAGGGATATGGTTATGGCAGGTGTGACAATTTTAACTTGCAAAGGAACATTTCCTTGGGAGGGTACAGAGAGTTGTCAAGAGCAACTTGACCTCTTTGCTATTCCTTCTCTGAACATGAAAAGACCAGTTTCTACAAGCATCAGAAACAAGTTTTTCCTGAGCTTTATCATTTGGGCAGAAGACTGACATGCAGGAGCAAAAATCAGTTATGGAGATTGGTTACAAGGTGAGATACAATAGAGCAGGGGTCCCCAAACTAAGGCCCGGGGGCCGGATGCGGCCCTCCAAGGTCATTTACCTGGCCCCCGCCCTCAGTTTTATAATATATTTTTATATCAGTTTTAATAATATAATATATTGTATACACATATAATATTGATAAAAATATTATAATGTTATACAAAATAATACTAATAATAATACCATATAATAATATTAATTATATGTTATATATTACATATAGTATTACAGTATAGTGGTATAGTTCAATATACAGTAGAGTCTCACTTATCCAACATAAACGGGCCGGCAGAATGTTGGATAAGTGAATATGTTGGATAATAAGGAGAGATTAAGAAAACGCCTATTAAACATCAAAATAGGTTATGATTTTACAAATTAAGCAACAAAACATCATGTTATACAACAAATTTGACAGAAAAAGTAGTTCATTGCACATTAATGCTATGTAGTAATTACTGTATTTACGAATTTAGCACCAAAATATCATGATATATTGAAAACATTGACTACAAAAATGCGTTGGATAATCCAGAACGTTGGATAAGTGAGACTCTACTGTAGTAATGTATAATGCTAATATTGTGCTATGCTAATAATATAATATATTGTATGTTCATACAGCTGCTCTGAGTCCCCTTCGGGGTAAGAAGGTGTCACGACCCAGGCTGCAGAGCACCAATAACCATACACAGAGGCCAGAATCTATCTAATATCTTTATTAAGGAAATATGTAAAGTCAATAAAAATAAGTGTAGAATATAGTTCAGAGGAAGACCTTTCAGGAAAGGTCAATTATAGTCCAGGAAAACAATGTCCAATATAAAATATTAAGGTCCAAAGTTGTAATCCAATAACCGAAACACTCACTTTGCCAAGCAAAGTGAGGGGAGATGACAAGGTTCTTAGTCCAAGGAACTTGATGCAAGGCTAGGAAGTAAACTTGATTCTTGAAACACAAGGCTTGATACAAGGCAACAAGGAACGAGGAACAGGGACAAAATCCGTGGTAAATACTTGGCAAGGTCCTGGAAAGCAAGGCTGAGTCCTAGGAAGCAAGGCAAGGTCCGTGGAACAAAACAAGGCTGGAAACAGGAACGAAGGCTTGGAAGCGGGAACGAAGGCTTGGAAGCGGGAGTAGCGCTGTCCACACACAACCTACTCCAGTAGCTGACGAATTGACTCCGCAAGATTCCTACAGGGCAAAGAACCTAAATAGGGTCTCGTTTTCCCACCAAAGAACACTTCTCTGGGGAAACAGAACCGAAAGTCAATCTCTGTGTCCAGATGCATGACTCCCTAAAGTTTCTCATGGAAGCAGGCTTAATCAGCTGAATGCCTGGCTGCGATTCTCAGGCTTCTGCGATTAGCCTGTTGAACTCCTTTTTGTTGTTGATAATAATTACGGCGAGAAAATGGGGGAGATTTTGACTCAGGGCTTGTTTGGCAGATTTCTGGAAGACAAACCTCCTGCAGGTGCAAGGGCTCCAATTCTGGCTGGGAAAGTTCCAATTCTGGCTGAAACGGTGGAAAACCCAAGTTTTCCTCTTCATCTGTCACAACAGCGCTAGGAACGGGACTACATGGCCCATGAGTCATCACACTATCCCCCTCCTCAAGCCCCCTCTCAAAATAGGGCTCTCTCCCCGAGGCGCGAGGCCGCGGCTTGGTGGGGTAGGTCTGATGGAAGCGGCGGGTTAAATCGGGGGCATGGACTGTGGAAGCGTCTTCCCAAGAGCGTTCTTCGGGGCCAAAACCCACCCAGTCAATGAGATATTGAAGGCGGCGGCGGTGAAAGCGAGAATCCAAAATGTCCTGAACCTCGAATTCCTCCTCCCCATCCACCAAAACAGGAGTGGGGGCCGGCCGGTCTACATCAGGGCGCACACCATCCGCCGGAAGGAGCAGGGAGCGATGAAACACTGGATGAATGCGCATAGAGCGCGGAAGTTGGAGTTTGAAAGTCACGGGGTTTAGTTGTGCCACCACTGGATAGGGACCAATGAAACGGGCATCTAGCTTCCGGCAGGGACGGTGGGAGGGCAAGAAACGAGTGGACAGGAAAACCCGGTCTCCTACCTTGATTTCGGGGCCCGGCTGGCGATGACTGTCAGCGTGGCGTTTATAGTCCTCCTTGGCTTGATCTAGTTGCTGGAGCAAAAGTTGTTGCACCGCTGTGAGTTCTTGCAGCCAGTCCTCTGCTGCAGGGACTTCTGAGGTTTCAATGACAGAAGGAAAGAAACGTGGATGGAAGCCGTAGTTTGCAAAGAACGGGGTTTCTTTAGTTGAAGCCTGGACACCATTGTTGTAGGCAAACTCCGACAGCGGCAACAGGGAAGCCCAATTGTCCTGCTGATAGTTTATATAACAGCGAAGGTATTGTTCCAAAGTGGCATTGGTGCGCTCAGTTTGCCCATCCGTTTGGGGATGGTGAGCCGAAGATAAACGAGAGTCTATGCCCAATAGTTTTTGTAGTGCTTTCCAGAAACGAGAGGTGAATTGAGACCCACGGTCTGTGACCAAACTCTTGGGCAATCCATGTAATCTGAAAACATGCTGAAGGAATAAATCTCCAGTCTCTTTGGCCGTGGGGAGGCCATTGCAGGGAATGAAATTGGCTAATTTGGTAAAAAGGTCCACCACCACTAGGATCGTGGTGAATCCAAAGGAAGGTGGTAGGTCGGTGATAAAATCCGCAGAAATTATTTCCCATGGACGGGATGGTGTAGGAAGGGGATGCAATAGCCCTGAGGGCTTCTCCCTTCTTGTCTTGGAACGCTGGCATACCGGGCAGGTATTGACATATTTTTCCACATCCTTGCGGATCTTGGGCCACCAGAAATCTCTTAGGATCAAATGCATGGTTTTAAATAGTCCGAAATGTCCTGCTGGCTTGCAGTCATGACTCAGACGAAGTGTCTTTTCCCTGCCCGGTCCTGGAGGGATGTAGACACGATTTCTATAGCAAAGTAACCCATCCTTAAGCGAGAAGGGAAAATGTAGTCCTTGGCGAAGTTGGTCCTGAGCCCAGGCATCTGCTTGTTGACTGGCCCTGATTTCCTGAGCACAAAGGGGCCCTGGAGTATAGGGAGTTGATTCAATTAGAGTGGATTTGGTGTTTCCCACTGTGAGCGTGGCAAAGTTCTCGGGCTGCAGCAGTTGGGACTCAAAGGTCTCTTTGCGCCCTGCTGCATATTCCGGTTTCCGTGACAGAGCATCTGCTTGCTTGGTCTGGGCTGGGGTTACATAATGGATTTGGAAGTTAAAACGCTCAAAGAATAAAGCCCAGCGTTGTTGCCTCTGATTTAGCTTGCGGGCAGTTCTTAGATGCTCTAGATTCCGATGATCAGTATGGACCTCAATGGGCAATTTGGCCCCTTCTAACCAATGTCTCCAAGTTTCAAAGGCTGCCTTTATGGCCAAAAGTTCCTTTTCCCAAATAGTGTAATTTCTCTCTGGTGCGGTCAGTTGATGGGAGTAAAAGGCACAAGGGTGAAGATGATCTCCCACTGGTTGTAAGAGTACAGCCCCAATTGCCACATCGGAGGCATCCGCCTGCACGACAAAAGGGGTTTCAGGATCTGGGTGCTGGAGGATTGGCTGGGACGTGAATAATTTCTTTAGTTGCTGGAATCCTTTCTCTGCTTGCTCTGTCCAGCGGAAAGGCTGTTTCCCACGGATGCAGCTGGTGATTGGATCAGACCAGCGGGCAAAGTCTGGAATGAACTTGCGGTAGTAGTTCGCGAACCCCAAGAAACGTTGCACCTCTTTCTTGTTGGTTGGCGCCCGCCATTCCAATACTGCTGAAACCTTTGCCGGGTCCATGGTGAGCCCTAGTGGCGAGACACGGTATCCCAGGAAATCTACCTCTTGTAGATCAAAAGCGCATTTTTCCAGCTTGGCATAAAGTCCATGATCCCGCAATCGTTGTAACACCATTCTGACGTGGTTCTCATGCTCTGATTGTGATCTAGAAAACACCAAAAAATCGTCCAAGTAGATAATCAAGAACCGGTCTAGATAATCCTGAAAGATATCATTGACAAAATGCTGGAACATTGCGGGAGCTCCACTTAAACCGAAATTCATGACCAGGGACTCGAATAAACCGAATTTAGTCTGGAAAGCGGTCTTCCACTCGTCCCCTTCCCTGATGCGAACTAGATTATAAGCTCCTCGAAGATCCAGTTTGGTGTAAACCTTGGCCCCTCGAAGCCGGTCTAAGAGGTCCGAGATCAAAGGCAGTGGATATCGGTTTCGCTTAGTGATATTGTTCAATGCCCTATAGTCCACCACCAAGCATAGGTCCCCTGACTTCTTTTTCACAAACATCACTGGGGAAGCAGCTGGGGATTGAGAGGGTCTTATAAACCCCTTGTGGAGGTTTGTCTCTAAGAACTCCCTGAGAGCTTCTTGCTCCGGTTCAGTCAGGGAGTAGAGGTGCCCTCGCGGGATCGGGGCCCCCTCCACCAAGTCAATGGCACAGTCATAAGGTCTATGCGGGGGTAGTTTCTCGGCTTCTTTTTCATTGAATACATCCCAAAAGTCTGAGTATTTCTTGGGCAAGGTGATGATGGGTTCAGCGTCTGTGGCATGGCAGACCTTGGCTACAAGACAATGGTTTTGGCAGTATTTTGAAGCAAACTGCAGTTCTCTGTTGGACCAGGAGATGTTTGGGTCGTGGAGTGTCAGCCATGGAATTCCCAAAATCACAGGGAAGTGGGGAACCTCTGTAACAAAGAAGGAAATCTCTTCCATGTGTTCCCTTATCCACATTCTGGTGGGTTCTGACCATTGGCTTACTGGACCTGTCTTGAGGGGGCGGCCATCTATGGCCTGCACCACACGGGCGTTCTTGAAGTCGTGATATTGTAATCCCAGAGAGTCGGCATACTCTCTATCAATGAAATTGTTTGTGGCTCCTGAGTCTATCATGGCATGGATCATGACGGGTCCTTTTTTCGCTGACCACAAGGTGACCACTAGGAGAAATAGGACCCCGGTTGGCGGCTCTTGAGTGGGGTTTTTGACCGGGTTGGCGAGCCTCTCTACGCCCGGTCGCTGGCTTCCCCCGCCGGCTTCACGCCAGCCGCCTCAGACGCCTTCGTCTCCGTGGAGGACGCCGCCGCCAGACGGGCGGCGGGCTTCCCTTTGGCTGGACACTCTCTGGCAAAGTGGCCCCCGTTTCCGCAGTACCAACAGAGATTTAGGCGTTGGCGGCGGGCCTTCTCGGCAGTATCTAACCTGGGACGCACATTGCCCAGCTGCATCGGCACCTCCTCGCTTCCTCTGGGGTATGGGGCTGGTGGCGGGGGTCTCCACACCGGACGCGGCTGGATGCCGGTGGGAGCGGGAGGTTTCGCTCCAGCCCTACCGCTCTGGCCTCGGATCCATTGCTTTCTGTTGGCAAGCATGACTTCAGCTCGTAAACATTGATCAATGAGTCCTTCAAGAGAGTGTGGAGGATCCACCTTGGAGATTTCCTCCAGCATCTCGATGTTGAGACCCTCCCGAAATTGTCCTCTGAGGGCTATGTCGTTCCAGCCGGTGTTATGGGCCAGCACTCGGAACTCGGCTATGTACTGGGACAAGGGTCTGTCCCCTTGGGAGAGGCACCGGAGTTTGTGGCCGGCCGCCTCCAAATTGTCCTCGATCCCCCAAGTCGCCTTAAGGTGATCCAAGAAATGTTGCGCTGATCTCAGATGTGGGGAGACTTGATCGAACAGTGCCGTCGCCCAGTTGGCCGCTGGCCCGTCTAGGAGACTGTAAATCCACGCCACCTTGATGTCTTCTTGGGGAAACTCGGCATTTCGGGCCTCTAGATAAGCCTGGCATTGGCGACGGAAAACATGAACCTTAGAAGCTTCTCCAGAAAACTTGGTTGGCAACGCCAGGGCCGGGAGACGGATTCCGCGTTCCTTCAATCCCCTTATTTCTCCCTCCTGCGCATTGAGCTTATCACGGATGCGGTCCACTTCATCCTTGTCGATGGTGTAGCTGAGTGGCTGGGTCCCCGGTCCGGCTCCGGTAGACATTCTGGCCTAGGTTAATTGGTGCTTAGGGTGGCGGAGTCAAACTGTCACGACCCAGGCTGCAGAGCACCAATAACCATACACAGAGGCCAGAATCTATCTAATATCTTTATTAAGGAAATATGTAAAGTCAATAAAAATAAGTGTAGAATATAGTTCAGAGGAAGACCTTTCAGGAAAGGTCAATTATAGTCCAGGAAAACAATGTCCAATATAAAATATTAAGGTCCAAAGTTGTAATCCAATAACCGAAACACTCACTTTGCCAAGCAAAGTGAGGGGAGATGACAAGGTTCTTAGTCCAAGGAACTTGATGCAAGGCTAGGAAGTAAACTTGATTCTTGAAACACAAGGCTTGATACAAGGCAACAAGGAACGAGGAACAGGGACAAAATCCGTGGTAAATACTTGGCAAGGTCCTGGAAAGCAAGGCTGAGTCCTAGGAAGCAAGGCAAGGTCCGTGGAGCAAAACAAGGCTGGAAACAGGAACGAAGGCTTGGAAGCGGGAACGAAGGCTTGGAAGCGGGAGTAGCGCTGTCCACACACAACCTACTCCAGTAGCTGACAAATTGACTCCGCAAGATTCCTACAGGGCAAAGAACCTAAATAGGGTCTCGTTTTCCCACCAAAGAACACTTCTCTGGGGAAACAGAACCGAAAGTCAATCTCTGTGTCCAGATGCATGACTCCCTAAAGTTTCTCATGGAAGCAGGCTTAATCAGCTGAATGCCTGGCTGCGATTCTCAGGCTTCTGCGATTAGCCTGTTGAACTCCTTTTTGTTGATAATAATTACGGCGAGAAAATGGGGGAGATTTTGACTCAGGGCTTGTTTGCAGATTTCTGGAAGACAAACCTCCTGCAGGTGCAAGGGCTCCAATTCTGGCTGGGAAAGTTCCAATTCTGGCTGAAACGGTGGAAAACCCAAGTTTTCCTCTTCATCTGTCACAACAGCGCTAAGAACGGGACTACATGGCCCATGAGTCATCACAGAAGGGTGGGATATAAATGTAGTAAATAAATGTAATAAGTAAATAAATAATTAATTTTAGACTTAGGCTCACCCAAATTCTGAAATGACTTGAAGGCACACAACAACAACAACAACAACAACAACAACAACAACAACAACAACCCTAATTAACTTGACTATCTCATTGGCCAGTAGCAGGCCCACACTTTCCATTGAAATCCTGATAGGTTTATGTTGGTTAAGATTGATTTAATTTTAAAATATTGTATTGTTCTTTCATTGTTGTTGTTGTTTTGCACTACATATAAGACATGTGCAGTATGAATAGGAATTTGTTCGGGTTTTTTTTTCAAATGATAATTCGGCCCCTCAACAGTCTGAAGGATTGTAAACCGGCCCTTTGCTTTAAAAGTTTGAGGACCCCTGCAATAGAGAAATTGTGATGGGATATGGTTATGTAATGTGTTGGTGTGACAAATGGAAAATGTCCATGAAAAGGCTGGTTTCTACAAGCATTATACCTTGGTTCTGAGGAGGGCAGGATATTTACATTACAAAGAAACAAAAAAACAAACAAGCAGAGGAACACCTGTGAGGTGAGAGCTGCACTCTGGTCTTACTCTTGAATATTATTACCTGTTCTGTATCTGAGAAAGGTTTCCTCATTCCCACACCCTATTTAACTCCCACTTTCATTGGTAGAAAAAAAAATGTTTCACTTATTCTGTTGAATTTTTTTACTTCCCAGAATTTTTTTATTGTTATGGTCACAAACCAAGAGATGCTCTGAAATTGATCCTACTAGACAAGAAATGCCCAAATGTATATAACCCAACTGAGATGGAAGAGATTATAAAGGAAGAATCTGTTCACCCAAACAAAGAGAAAGCATGTACCGCTTTTAATCAGGGAAAAGGCCACACATCTATAGACAGAAGATCGAAAGAAACTATATAGGACCTCATCACACTAGAGCATGGCTCCACTTTAAATCCTGTGGCTGCCTCCTGCAGAATTGTGGGGTTTGTCGCTTAGGGAGGGGCCTTTAAACTGATCATGCCAGAGGGGTCCTGGGCCTAACTAAAATACAATTGTCAGAATTCTGCAGGAGGCAGAAATTGGATTTAAAGTGGATCCATGCTCTAGTGTGATAAGGCAGATATGACCTCGATCAATACCTTGCACAATCTTCTGTGATGCGGTTTATTAGGGTGATATTTCTTCTATCTCTCTCTCTCTCTCCACATTTTTTTCACTAGTTCTTCTTAGAGCATGAGATTTGGTATTTATCTTTTGCTGCCATTTCTTTATCCACAACAAAGCTTTGTGACCATGCTGTGCCACTATATGATAGATTATTTAAGAGGACAGATTTTGCTAAAAAGCCCTGCTGCAATATCCATGAGAGCTCTGATAACGAAAGACACTAAAGTGTCTGAAACATGAGGACTCGACCATGTAATATGAAATATATAAACACATCAATAGAGCACTATATAGTTAATTGCTGTCAAGGGTTCAAGCAGAGCAACTAAGCATCTGGCTTAATGGTTCTCAACCTGTGGGTCCCCAGATGTTTTGGCCTTCAACTCCCAGAAATCCTAATAGCTGGTAAACCTGCTTGGATTTCTGGGAGTTGTAGGCCAAAACACCTGGGGACTCACAGGTTGAGAACCACTGGCATAGCTGCATTGAAAATGTTTGAGATTTTTTTCCTATGGGCTTGGCATAGTCCCAACTCACATTACATTCTCTTTCCTATAGGCACTGACCTCTGGGGGACTCAACTCCTTAGCAAAAGACTATTCCTTCCTGAAAGTTGCAAGAAATGAGATGGCTGCTGCCTTCCAGATGGAGGTGACCGAGGTAGAGGAGGTAGCTGCCACATTGTTGAAGAGAAGAGAAAGCTCAACTACATCTCTGTAAAAGTCCCAGACTATGGCCATTACAAATACCAGATTGTAAGATTTAGTCCCCAGACCTTTTTTCTCTGGCAGTGCTGCTATGCAGAGTGACTTGTTTGTCTGCTTTGGGGTGGTTGGTTACCATGAAAAGCTGTCACTACTGACCTTTGACTGGTTGCTGACTGCAGCATGATGAGCAAATGGAAGAGATGGGGGAGGGAATACCTTTTTCCCTTGAATGTCCAGAGAGGTGATTTTAGGAGTGGGATGACCAGGATATTTCAAATGGGGGGCAATGGGGTATCTTTCATCACAGTCTCTACACTTTTGTGAGGCTCCTCTTCCCCTGGCCCCGGCACCTTCGTAACATATTGAAAAGCACCCTCTGATAACTTTGTTCTAAAAAAAGTAACACTGGTTAAAAACTAGCATTTTTAATAAACTGAAAGACCCAAGAATGGTGAGTTATTTCTTCAAATGTACCTGACATTCTAATATGTATAATCTGCTGTTTTTATTAATTGTTGTCAGATTCAATTTATGGCAACCTAAGAATGAAAGACCTTCAAGAGTCGCAGTATTCAACAGTTCTACTCAGGTCTAATCATATCTCAAAGCTATGATTTCCTTGATTGGATATATCCATGTGTAAAATTATACTAATTTTTTTACTACTGCCTTCAACTTTATCATCTTTTCTAATGAGCCATGTCATTTCTTGATATGTGCAAAGTACAGTACCTTCAGACTTAACATTTTAGTTTTTACTGGGTGTTCAGGCTTGGACTAATTCATTCATCTTTTTGTCAGTCCATTGTATCCACTGAACTCTCCTCCAGCATCACATTTCAAATGAGTTGATCCTCTTTCACTTGGCTTTTTTTTTTCACTATCCAGCTTTCACAATCATATACAGAAATTGGAAATACTAAGCTGGGTTATTTTGACTTTGGTATTCAATGATATTTTACAGTCAGTGTGATATCTAACCTACTCTTCAAAAAATGTTGGAAGGAAACATAAAAACCTCCATGGTGATACATTCAAAACCAATTAAATCTAAACACTAGTCAGCAGTTATTCATATACATTTGGAGGATAATGGGATTTTCATCCATTTTCTCTAGCAGAACTTCAGTACAAGTGCAGAGTAATAATTTTGAGGAACAATATCTGGTTTAGTGGATCTTATTTATGATTTTATGTTACAGGGTTGCCAATATTTTCCCAAGCCTTTACTCATGTGCCTTTAACATCTACAATGTTACCAGATACTAATATTAGCAGATATTAATGCCTCATAGGGCCATTGAAAGCTTTGCTTGTTCACTGCAAAGAAAATAAATACTTTCCTAAGGGCAACTCTTTTCTCCTGACAAAAGGAGCTGAGATGGTAAAACACCCCCCCTCCATTAAATCTTGTTGCCATTTTGCAAGTAACAGAATCCCTTCAGTGCATCTCCTATCCAAAATGCCTCTCCTGTCATGGCATATTGCCCTCTCTCAACATTCTGTGTTTGCAAGAATCACAACAGCCCACTCCTTCCAGAACTCATTTCACCTCAGCATTAATAAATATTAAAATACTGAGGAATTATGCATCTCCAGGGAGGTGCTGAATCAACAGAGCTGGCTGCTTTCAGGGCTTCTATTTGTTAACTTGAAAAAAGGGGAGAATGGGTGAGGGGCTGTTAGGAAGCAATGCACACATCCATGCTGCTGTGAAAAGGGAGCAGGAGACCTCTCCCTCTCTCTCCCTCATAGTTAAAGGAAACCCTCATCTCTCTGGAGGCCAAATTCTTATTAAAGCCAATGTCAGCAATGGAAAGCCCAGGAGCAATGAGCAGCTACATGCCCAGCTGTCCAAGGAATTGTTTCCATGTCAAAACATTTAATTATAAATTAGTATTAGGAAGAGAAGCAAATGGCTGCAGAAGGAAAGTGGTAATGGGACGTGCTTTTCTTGTTGTCTTTTATAGCTAAGCCTTGAAATTTAGGATATTCTCTGCCATACTTGCACTGCAATTGCCCTTTGTCATTTCCCAGTCCTTTTTGATTTTTACCCTTGTGTAATCTCTGCTACATTACATAATATATATCTATAAAGAGCAGTCTGGGGATAATTTAGGAAAAGAAGGCATACTAAGGAACAGAGACCAGGGTACTTACTCACAAGGAGAATCTTTCATAGGCAAACACTCTCAACCTTGCTATTTCAAGGAAAAATTTTAATCACAGCTCATTATAATCATGGGACAGATGGGGACAAGCAAGAAGGCCTGTGGCCACAAAATTAATGCCTGGCTCTCCTTTCTGTCTCCTGCTGCCTTTGTCTGTAAGGATCAAATGCTCTTCATTTAATGCATGATGAAAAGTGTTATCATGCCAGGGAAAGTGGACAATACTCACCAACTCATACTGGTCAATGTGGCTATTTTGACACCAATGACTTAGGGATGTTGTCGACCGCGTTTGGGGGATCGGGCCCCTTTAGAAGGAAGCCGATCCGGTCCTGAGGGAACGGACCTTGGCGAAGCCAAAAGAAGAATATAAGCCGCAATACAACCTGAAGCCTGAAATGAAGAAGGTCCGCCACGTTGAAGGAAAATCCGCCAAGGAGTTTTATTGAGCAATTCAGCTGAAAAGGACGCTAATAGTGATCATTCAATCTACTAGCGTAACATATGTTTCAAATAAAGTCATATTTATACAATGTTTCGGTCTGACAGCCCTTTGAATTTCCCGCCCCGCTTCCCTGCCCATCTGATCGCGGATAGGCTGAGAGGTTGAACGAGGCGGGCTTTCGTTTCCCGCCTTGCCCTGCTGGCCCAATGGGGAGCTGTTTTTTGTCCCCCCTCGGGCCAATCAGAGAGGAGGAGGCGGGAGCTATAGAAACAATGCGGTGACCGGACAGGAAACATCGGATTAATTCTGGCCCAGCCAATTTCTAAAGGAATTAATGACACCCATCAAGGATGTCCGGGGTCCTGTCACGTTCGCAGATTTTAGATATGTCTTTGGGGTGTCAGACGGGAAGTGGTGATTTGATGAGCCATCATTGACGGCCCCACAGGGTGCCTTCCTGCGGCGTCCTGGCCTGAGATGTGACAATGTTTGCCTTGGGGGCGAGTCACCTTTAGTTTGGTGACTCGCCCTATATTGTCCATGCGATCGGAGTGAGATGGGATTAACTGTGGCAGATTATCCCTTTGTTTTTTGGGAAGGGGAGGTCTGAGTCATGGGGCTAGAGTTCAGGTTGGGGTCATAATATTTCCCATTTGATTTCATGATCTGACAATTATATGGGATAAAATGAAAATTATAAATAAAGTCGGAACATAAACCCAGCAGGGAAAAAAACACATATTTTCCGGGGATCCCAAAGAGTGTAAATACATATAGGCAGATAGGTAGATAAAGGAGAATCCATAAAGGTGGGTGACATTGCATAAAGGGGAATCATGAATGATATAAACAATAGAAATAAGCAATAGAAAACATTCGATAAGACAACATCTGGGGAATCCAATATAGAAGTGGGGTTCAAGCAGCATGATTTCACAATCCATGAAGTTAGCCCAACGATTTGAAATTCATACAACAGTGAGTCATGTACATAGAATATGAAAATTCACAAATACATGAGGAGAAAGAGTTCATAAGGAATTCATAGAGATGGCATGGGGAAGGGACACATGTATGCTGTAGTCTTTGGAAGTATAGGATTTCATAAGTTCCAGGGGTAGGTGTGGGGAAGAATGTTCTTCTCTTTCATAAAACCATGAAATTATGAATGAAACGTGGAGGGCCCCCGTCCGGGCATCTCCTGGCAGCTGTAGAGGGTGAGGGTCCTTGGAGAACTATGTCTCCCCAGCGAGGGAGCGATTCCCCCCATCCCCAGTACACAGAAAGGAGCCAGGGAGAACCATTCCGCGAGTCGCGGGGAGAGAAAACCCCGGGATAAAGCAGCAACTTGGCTTGGAGAGAAACGCGGTTCTGTTTGACAGTCAGCTGTTGAGATGCCGAAAACTGGACCGATTCCGGGTCTGCTGGTTGTCTTCGAGTCAGGAGCCTTAGAAAGGGTTAGGACTAAAAGAGGAGCGTTCTAGGGGTAATTTTGATAGAGATATGAGCCAATTTATATCGACCGCCATGTTAATCTATGGCAGAGAAACCTCAACCGGAGTTTAAAGGGACGGGAGGGAGAGAAAATGCATGCAAGGGAAGGAGTCAGAGAGAGATACAAAATAACCAGATAGAGAGTGTTATTGTTAAAATAAATGCTACTTTTATTGGGGGGATTTGTTACATAGTTCAGGGAAGAGGAAAATGAAGGAAAAAAAGGTCTTTTAATAATAGTCTGTTGCGGTCCCGCTCCGTTCCTTTGGAGAGTAATCTATGGAACTCTCTGCTGCGTTTTTTTTTAATCAGATTGAAAGCGGGGGCGACCGTCATCATATCCCCACTCGGTAAGGGCGGGGCGAGATGGGCGGAGCCTATTTTCGCCCCTGCCCTTACCGCATAAAAATTATAACCTCTAGTGGCAGCATGGCCATCTGCTGAGAGGGGTTCGAATGGTTCTTTTGCTGCAAATTTGGAACAGAGCGGGCAAATGCGACCAGCAACAGCTTATTATTAGAGGGAAAAGGATTACAGCTAGAAAGAGGAGAAAACCTTTCCTCAACCAGTCTAAAGAAGGGAGCCAATCGGTCAGAAAACTAAGGTCGAATCCAGTCGTCTCCTTAATTCCTGAGGCCAAATCATCCAAACCCTCGATGGATTTATGAATCATAGGAGTCTGGTCTGTCAAATTAAAGCAACACATGTGCCTTACACTCTCACAGCCATAGTGGTTTTTCAATAGGAGGAAATCAATAGCTGCCCTGTTATCTAATACAGCCTCCCGCAGCTCATGCATTTCCTTTGCCACTGATGCCAAGGCTTGAGAGGTATAATTGATGTTTTTGACCAGAGCGCAGGCCAGATGCTTTATGGCCCTATAATTCATGGCTGAGGCCACTCCAGGAGTGAACAATGCAGCCGCCACAAATTGTGGGATGCCTTTTTCCACCACTGAGGGGTCACAATTTGGATCCAAGTTTTGAATGGATCTTGCCTTCCGACCCAAAGAGTGTGCCAATTCTAGGTCGTTCTTGGAAGGCATAAAAAGAGACAGCCTACCCAAGGCACAATTCCCCATGGAGGTATTGGCAGGTAGATAACCATAGGCTGTCTGTCCACACAGGAAAAACCATCCTGGGGGCAGGACCAAATGGGCATTCAAATGAGACAGTTTTTCTCTATGTGTGCGATTTAGAGAGTTGTCAATGGGAAGCTAATGGACAACACCGGGCTAGAATTGACAGGGAGGGTTAGAGAAGAAATGAGAATTAGGGTTAGGGTTAGTACCCCGGACAGCTCCCAAGGAGAAAAAAAATAGAGTGAAAATTAGAACTCACGGCTCCTGATTCAGCACGCCGGACAGCTCCCAGCAGGAAAACTAAGGTATTCAGTTCTTCCGAGCGGGGGTTGAAGTGAGGGCCGATTTGACAGCTGTCAAAGCGAGCTGTCAAATGTTTGTAGGTCCAAATGGGGGTGTTCCCGTGGTGCTAGAAGGATGGAATTTGGAGAGGTCCTTGGAGAGGGTCTTGTGCTTTGGTCTCTGGCTTTTGGTCTTTCTCCGGGCCTCGGGAGGGTGTGGGTCAGGACAGTTCGCGGGCGGCGGTCCCTGAGGAGGTGTTTTCCGGAACAACACCTTCAGGTCGTCTCCCAGCTCAGCTGTCCACAGATCTTTGTCTTCCTCACCGCTGGTGGGGGCTGGTTCTGGTTCAGGAGCACTCTTGATGGATCCTGGCATGGATTCCAGGATTCCAGCACCTTGCAAGCGGTGTAGGAGGTCAGGAGGGCTTCGAGGAGGTTGTGATGCCATCTTCACCAGGCGCCTCCTAGTGTCCACAGCCAGGTCCAGCACCTCCACCCAGGAAGGAGGTCCAAGGGATAGAGAATGCCTCAAGACAGCAAAGAAAAGAGATCACGCGTCCCATCCCCACTCCCCTTCCCCCAAGACCCTATGAGTGGAGGGTTAGTTTTATAAGGAAGAAAAAAAGGAGGAAAAAATGGAAATAAATCATTCATACCTTTTGGGACGTTTTCAATACTGAAGGTTCCTCTGGCACCCTTGCAGCCATGTTAGGGCTCCCCACTCGCGCCTGACCCAGTGACCAACAGCGAGGGTCCTGTCCGTGGCTCCATGGGGACACACTTTTAGCCTCTGCCACCTCTTCTTCAGGTGAGGAGGGGTCGCCCTTACCTGCCAGCCTTCTCCTGGTCTCGTGGGGGCGCCCTTTCCTCCCTGCAGTTGAAGGGGATGTTCTTCTGCTCAGGGTCAGCCTTCCGACCCCTGCCAGGGGTTGGAGCCAGCTTGTGGGTGGGGGCCTCATCACCGTGATGGCACCCCACTGGTTGCTCTCGCCTTATCTGAGCTGGGTTTCTCAGAGTCCCTTTACAGCCACAGGAGTGGATGATGGTCCTGGTAGCCCAGGTCGGAGTGGGGTGCCTCCCATGTGGGGTGCCAGGATCCCCATTCTACAATTCCCAACGGTCCCTTTTATACTGAGAGAGTGTTAGTAAAACCCCTAACCCATTGTATACACAGTCATTCAAGAAATAGCAATCAAGAGAGAGAGAGAGAGAGAGAGAGAGAGAGGAACAGAAAGGATAGCTCAAGGAAGAAAATCATGAGGAAAAGGAACAAAACTTGGTTCCCCACATTTAAAGGACAGACAGAAGCTCCAAAGTTAAGACAACAAACAAAGAATACTACTCAGAGAACAGGGAAGCCCCAGGCAGGACTCAGCCAGTCTCTGAAGATGGAAGGTTTTCCAAAGATACACAATATCCCCCAGAGAGAAAGGGGGGGGGGGCTGAGAGAGAAAGATTCAAAAAAAGGGGGGTTTTTGCAGGGTTGCCCAAAGGGATTGGGTGAGGGAAAAAGAAAAAGGGAAAGGAGTCTTTGAAGACACAGGATCCTTTGGCTTGAACAAATTTCAAGGTGTGACCTGATGCTTTGGAAAGAATGCCAGATCAAAGGTCCCACTTACAAATTGTAACCAACAAAAATGCAAATTTACAGTCTAAAATTTATGTTCCTCTGGGATCTTTGGGGAGTTTCTAGAGATTTTGGGTAAAGTTTTGAAAGCAAACAGAAAAGGAGAGGGAAAAAGGGAATTGAACTGTGACTCAAAAATTCAGAAGCAGATTGCTTTGAAAAGGAGGGAGAGAGGGGAAAATAATTCTTTGGAGAACTATTGACCCAATTTTCAGGCTTCAGATAAAACAGAGGATGGCAATGAACGTTCTTTGGTCTCTGAACAGTCAATTCCTCCTTCCTCTGAGGTCTCATCCCCCCATGGCCCCTCCTTTCCCCCTGTTCCTCTGGTCAAAAAGGACGAGCGAGAGGAAGAGAGGGAGAGATTAAGGGAGGGGGGCTGCAAGGGGGAAGAAGTCTTGGGGTGGAAGGGAAAAAGGCTTGAGAGGGATTCGGTTGGGGAGGGGTGGAGAGGGAATAGGAGGTTGGGCAACGGAGGGGAAATGGGGCTGAGAGAGAGAGTAGAGGGCTGGGAAACGGAAGGGAGACGGGGGGAAATGGCAGAGAATTGAGAGAGTGAGTCTGGGAGAGTGGGATCCCGGGAAGCAGAGGTTCCCTTGAAGGGTCGATTTGGGGGTTCTGGGTCGGTGCAAGACTCAGAACAAGGGGGAAAACGGGGGATGAGGTGAGGCAAGGGATGGGGGTCGGGTTTGGTAAGGTGGGGGGTAAGCAAATGTCTCCAGAAGTTCCTCTTCTGGTGGAGGCGGGAAGGGAAGTAGGTCTAGAGAGGAGCTTCTGAGGGTAGGTTTTGGAGCCCACGTCCCTGCATGGGAAGACTTGGACCCCCCCTCCCTCCTTCCACTCTCCCTCTGGCTTGAGACTATGAACATCGCAGCATAAGCAAGTTGGGACCACTTGCCCTCCCCATGGTGAGTCACCTTAGGTCAACACTCCGAATTCGGTGATTCAAACGGGGGGGGGGCAAGCTGTTCCCCCTTCAAGGGCCCCAGGGGCCACTTATGTGCTCTGAGTTAGCCCAACCTGGCCTGCACCATGTTTTTCGATGCAAAGCCCACCCCAATTGGCCAGGATCTTTCCCAATGGAGAATCCCTGGGGATGTCTGCTGGGGTGGGACACCCTAGACGTGCTTGAACAAACACCCATCCTTGGCTCAGCCCCTGCCCAGTACCTGACAGTTAATGGAGTAACGACTCACCCACCGGCTGGATGCAACTCGTCCTTTCAAGAGTTCTCCCTACACCAAGGCTGAATGGCTGGCGTTCGTGGGATCCGCAGGTGCCCCGGGAACACAATCGTTCCCCTACCCCACGATCCTAGAACCTGTAATCTTACAAGCCAGACTGTTCTCACACACCACCGGGTGCCAGATCTTCCCGTGTTTCACCAGGAATTTGTTACCGAGTCCTGATCCGAAGTGCAATACCTCCAGAACTCCGCCCACCTGGGTCTTAACAACGGGGCCGGTTCCCTTTTATTTTTACAGGGCGTCCCCTGTTTCACGTTGGCGCCTTTCCTTCGAGGAGCTAAAAATCTGCTTCCTCCTATCTGGCTCCTTTGTTCAGTACCCTGAATCAGATCTAGAGAGAGAAAGGGGCTGCCAGAGAAATTTGGATGTGAAATGAGGTCAAATTGTTGGTCGGAGGGCCCTCCTTGCAGCCGTTTCTCTCCCCAACCTGTCCCAGAATATCTGGACCAAGGTCGCCGCTTGGAATTTTAGCCTAGAAATTGATCTTTGGAACTTCCAAGCAAGTCCCTTCGTGGTAAAGCCAAATTATGTTGTCGACCGCGTTTGGGGGATCGGGCCCCTTTAGAAGGAAGCCGATCCGGTCCTGAGGGAACGGACCTTGGCGAAGCCAAAAGAAGAATATAAGCCGCAATACAACCTGAAGCCTGAAATGAAGAAGGTCCGCCACGTTGAAGGAAAATCCGCCAAGGAGTTTTATTGAGCAATTCAGCTGAAAAGGACGCTAATAGTGATCATTCAATCTACTAGCGTAACATATGTTTCAAATAAAGTCATATTTATACAATGTTTCGGTCTGACAGCCCTTTGAATTTCCCGCCCCGCTTCCCTGCCCATCTGATCGCGGATAGGCTGAGAGGTTGAACGAGGCGGGCTTTCGTTTCCCGCCTTGCCCTGCTGGCCCAATGGGGAGCTGTTTTTTGTCCCCCCTCGGGCCAATCAGAGAGGAGGAGGCGGGAGCTATAGAAACAATGCGGTGACCGGACAGGAAACATCGGATTAATTCTGGCCCAGCCAATTTCTAAAGGAATTAATGACACCCATCAAGGATGTCCGGGGTCCTGTCACGTTCGCAGATTTTAGATATGTCTTTGGGGTGTCAGACGGGAAGTGGTGATTTGATGAGCCATCATTGACGGCCCCACAGGGTGCCTTCCTGCGGCGTCCTGGCCTGAGATGTGACAATGTTTGCCTTGGGGGCGAGTCACCTTTAGTTTGGTGACTCGCCCTATATTGTCCATGCGATCGGAGTGAGATGGGATTAACTGTGGCAGATTATCCCTTTGTTTTTTGGGAAGGGGAGGTCTGAGTCATGGGGCTAGAGTTCAGGTTGGGGTCATAATATTTCCCATTTGATTTCATGATCTGACAATTATATGGGATAAAATGAAAATTATAAATAAAGTCGGAACATAAACCCAGCAGGGAAAAAAACACATATTTTCCGGGGATCCCAAAGAGTGTAAATACATATAGGCAGATAGGTAGATAAAGGAGAATCCATAAAGGTGGGTGACATTGCATAAAGGGGAATCATGAATGATATAAACAATAGAAATAAGCAATAGAAAACATTCGATAAGACAACATCTGGGGAATCCAATATAGAAGTGGGGTTCAAGCAGCATGATTTCACAATCCATGAAGTTAGCCCAACGATTTGAAATTCATACAACAGTGAGTCATGTACATAGAATATGAAAATTCACAAATACATGAGGAGAAAGAGTTCATAAGGAATTCATAGAGATGGCATGGGGAAGGGACACATGTATGCTGTAGTCTTTGGAAGTATAGGATTTCATAAGTTCCAGGGGTAGGTGTGGGGAAGAATGTTCTTCTCTTTCATAAAACCATGAAATTATGAATGAAACGTGGAGGGCCCCCGTCCGGGCATCTCCTGGCAGCTGTAGAGGGTGAGGGTCCTTGGAGAACTATGTCTCCCCAGCGAGGGAGCGATTCCCCCCATCCCCAGTACACAGAAAGGAGCCAGGGAGAACCATTCCGCGAGTCGCGGGGAGAGAAAACCCCGGGATAAAGCAGCAACTTGGCTTGGAGAGAAACGCGGTTCTGTTTGACAGTCAGCTGTTGAGATGCCGAAAACTGGACCGATTCCGGGTCTGCTGGTTGTCTTCGAGTCAGGAGCCTTAGAAAGGGTTAGGACTAAAAGAGGAGCGTTCTAGGGGTAATTTTGATAGAGATATGAGCCAATTTATATCGACCGCCATGTTAATCTATGGCAGAGAAACCTCAACCGGAGTTTAAAGGGACGGGAGGGAGAGAAAATGCATGCAAGGGAAGGAGTCAGAGAGAGATACAAAATAACCAGATAGAGAGTGTTATTGTTAAAATAAATGCTACTTTTATTGGGGGGATTTGTTACATAGTTCAGGGAAGAGGAAAATGAAGGAAAAAAAGGTCTTTTAATAATAGTCTGTTGCGGTCCCGCTCCGTTCCTTTGGAGAGTAATCTATGGAACTCTCTGCTGCGTTTTTTTTTAATCAGATTGAAAGCGGGGGCGACCGTCATCAGGGATGCTAGATTTGCTTTTGGCAGAACTCCTGCACTTCACAATTTCATTTTATTTAACAAAAAATGAGGCTGAATCTACTGCTATACTATGGTCAGTATAGAAACAAATAATGCAGTTTGAACTGTATTATTTGAAAGTGTAGATCCACTTGGCTATGGAAATCTACTGGGTTACATTGGACAAATCATACTCTTTTAGCCTCAGAGGAAGTCAAGGGCAACACCCCTCTGAACAAATTCTGTCATAAAAGCCCTGTGATGGGCTTGCCTTAGGGTCACCATAAGTCAGAAATTGCTTAACAGCATAAAACAGGAGAGGTAACTACAAAAACCTATTCAATTGAGGTGGGTATTAAATAAGATATAAGAATCAATGTGCCATTCATTCCCACAAGAAAGCTTTTGAAAGTTATTATAAAATAAATACACATTAAGGAGTACATTGGGTAATGGTAAGCTTGAAAACTTACTTGTCAGTGAGTCCATTAATTAATCAATCTATCATGCTTTCTATGTCAAGACAAATGATGATTAGATTTCCTATTATCATTTGTCAACAGAATTATTTCCCCAATGGTAGCCAAGTTGTTTTCCTCTCAACTGATTCTTTTTTATTTTTTTGTACTTAAAGATCCAATTCCCAGTTCTTTTTCTGAGGATCAACAGAAGAACTATTTAAAGTTTATTAAAATGATCAGCACAGAATAAATAATTATTTAGTAAGGCATATGAAGATCCAACCAGTCCATCCTCCAGGAAATATTGCCTGGCTGCTCACTGGAGGGAAGGATATTAGAGGCAAAGATAAAGTACTTTGGCCACATCATGAGAAGACAGGAAAGCTTGGAAAAGATTATGATGCTGGGGAAAATGAAAAGAAAAAGGAAGACGAACAAGATGGATGGGTGGTATCCTTGAAGTGACTGGCTTGACCTTGAAGGAACTGGGAGTGATGAGACAGGGAGCTCTGCTGTGGGCTGGTCCATGAGGTCACGAAGAGATGGAAGCAACTGAATGAATAAACAACAACAATAATGATGTAGTAGAGCATGGGTGGGAGCAGGCAGCTTTCCAGCTGTTGCTGAAATGCTGTTCTTGATATACATTGCTTATCCTGGCTAAGGTTGCTGGAATTATAGTCCAACATCTGGAAGGCTAAGACTACTGGGATTTATAGTCAAATTCAGGCTCAACTCGGCTCTCAACTGATTCTCAGAGTCATGCATTTTAAACAGTGGACTTCTAGTGTAGCTGTGTAGAACCAACGTTTTGGCGGAAAGGGGAAGACAAGTTAATACACACTGTATTTAAAGTCTTTGTAGAGGAAAAGGCATGTTGACAACATACCATATTACTTCCAGGGAAATGGAAATGATTCACTATAGAATGTTTTGCTTTTTTGCTGACTGTTATTCAGCATTCAACATTCAGCATCCAGAAAAAAAAATCAATATCCAGAAAGCAATAGTACTCTCCCTCTGCAGTAAATATGATGGATCTACCAAATTCTACCCATCATACATTTTGTTGCTCGTAAAGCATCACTCATCATATAATGTGCTATAATAATAATAACATTAATATTGGAAGTTGACTAAGGTTAATAATCCTGAAGTACTGAATGTGTAATTAAGAGTTACAAAACATAAACTCCTAGGCAGTTTCTCCAATATCATTTCCTGATTGCTCTATGAGCAGAATGGTATGACTAGCTAATGCCAATTAAGCTGACATTTATGCAAATCTTCTTTGCCATGAAGCCTTATTCAATGTCTCTATCAGATTGGAAGCTCATCCCAAGGGGGCAACTTAAATGACTTCCAGAATTACAATCAGGACTGCAGCGAGATTTGGAAAACCAGGGAAATATCTCATTATCATAGCCGCTATAGCTAAGATTAGATAGCATTATGTTGTGTGTGTGTGTGTGTGAGAGAGAGAGAGAGAGAGAGAGAGGGAGGGAGGGAGGGAGGGAGGGAGGGAGGGAGGGAGGGAGAGAGAGAGAGAGAGAGAGAGAGAGTTTGTGTATGTTTCCCCTTGACATTAAGTCTAGTTGTGTCCAACTCTGTGAGTTGGTGCTCATCTCAATTTCTAAGCCGAAGAGCTGGCGTTGTCCGTAGATGTCTCCAAGGTCATGCTGCTGGCATGACTGCACAGACCACCGTTATCTGGAGTGGTACCTATTGATCTACTCACATTTTCATGTTTTTGAACTGTGAGGTTGGCAGAAGCTGGGGCTAACAGCGGGAGCTCACTCCACTCCCTGGATTCAAATCACCAACCTTTCGTCCAGCAAGTTCAGCAGCTTTTTTTTAATGCTTAATTTTTTTTATTTATTTATACTTAAAACTTATACATTCTTAAACAAATTTGCAATACAGAGTTATGTATATCAAGCTCATATAGTATTTTCACTCTCTATATTACATACTCATATTATTTACCTTTTATTACCCCTCACCTAGTGCTATCCCTTCACCCCAGACCAGCCAATTACAATATTTATTTCCAAAATTCAATTGTTTCTTTTACAGGTTTTTTCCCCTTACCTTCTACATATACAAACTCTATAAATTTTCCCCATATCTTCCCAAAATCATCCTTTTTTAATATCCCTCTTTTAATTTTAATCTTACATGTCAATTTATCATTTATCGCAATATCCCAAATCTCCTTATACCATTCTTCCAATTGGCACTCCTCACTACCTTTCCATTTTTTGGCTATTAACAATCTTGCTGCTGTTAGCAAATTGGCGATTAGTTCCTTTAACTCTTTTGATACTTGAATATTATCCATAAATGACAACAGTGCTATTTCAGGCGTTCCTATTATTTCTGTTTTGGTGATTCCCTTTATTTCTTTAAAAACGTTCTCCCAAAATTTTTGAACATATTTGCAGGACCACCACATATGTATATATGTACCATTTTCCTGGCAGCTCCTCCAGCACTGCTTAGAGTATTTCTTATCAATTTGATTTAATCTAATTGGTGTGAGGTACCATCTCCAAACCACTTTATAATAATTCTCTTTTATTCTTATAGACATGTTTTTTAATATACGCATATTCCACATTTCTTTCCAGATTTGAGGGTGTATTTCCTTATTGCAATCTAACTCCCACATTTCTTTAAGGTGATCCTGCTCCTGCTCTTTATCTATTAGCAATTTGTAAATATCACTTGTTATACCTTTGGTTCTTTCTTTTCCTTCCCTTAATGGTTTAATCTGCTGCGCCACCGGGCTCTCTCTCTCTCTCTCTCTCTCTCTCTCTCTCTATATATATATATATATATATACTAGCTTGGGGACCTGGCAGTGCCTGGGTTATTAGAAGAAGGCATTGTTTGTTTTGGGATGTTAGGTAATATCAGTTAAGTTTGGTTCGGATTTGTCATTGATTGGGTTCAGTGCTCTCAGGATAAGAGTGAACTACAGCTCCCAGATTCCCAGGGCAACCCCCTCCAAACCCTGCCAATATTCACAGTGGGCCATGTTGGGTCTGTGTGCTAAGTTTGGTCCAGATCCGCATCAGCTGGGTTCAGGGCTCTCTGGATAAGGATGAACTACAATTCCCAGATGCGAGGACAATCCCGGCCTGTATGCACAATTGGCCATGTTGGGTCTGTGTACCAAGTTTGGTCCAGATCTGATGTCAGCTGGGTTCAGTGCTTTCTGGATGCAGGTGAACTATAACTCCCAAAATCAAGGTCCATTCCCCTAAAACCCCTGCAGTATGTTCAGCTGGTCATGAGGCTTCTCTGTGCCCAGTTTGGTCCAGATCCATCATTGGTTGGATTAACACTGCTCTCTGGGTGTAGGTCAAGTACAACTCCTGTAAATCATGGTGAATCTCCCCAAACTTCTTGTTCAGTTGCTGATCAATTCCTCTGTGAACTGTGTGCCATAGAAAAAGATAGGAAAGGGTTAAGGAAGAGGCAGTGGGCAGGGTCATGCAAAGTAAGGAACCCTGGGATGTCCATTCTGGAGGAAAAACAGAACATCTAGGAAATATAGCTGTTTGTGGAGGTGGGCGTCTGTGTAAGTGGACACCTGTGCCACATACACACATACACGTTTCACTTTTATTATGTGTATAGATATAGATATTTATGATTATCCATTATACCCTTTCTTGAAACAATTTTGGACTGTACATACAGACTATAAGACAAGCACTGCACAGAATCAATTGCAATGGTATAAAGTTTTCTCACAGCCAGGCCAACATACTAGCTTCAAATGGGCAAACAAATCTTTAACAACAGGAGCCGTTAAGCCTGTCTGCATTACAATGTGGTCTGAAACCATATCCTGAAGTGACAGGTTACCATGTATATTAGATCAGGAATGGGGAAGGGAGTATGAGTTACTCCTCACTCCTTTACTGATCACCTTTCCATGACTTCCTAACTAAAGACAGAACTGGGTTGATGCCTCTGCTCAGACAAATCTGCATCTCATTTATTCCTTAACTGGGAGGCTCAGGCCATAAATCCTTTCCTGTTTCGCTTCTCTCTTGGAGACAGATTTCTCCACATATTTTAGGGCTTGGAATTTTTCTTGTTTAAAATTATTTATTACAGTTAGATAACCCCTCCACCCCACTTATATAGTTGAAAAGGTAACTTGAGGCACAACATCAACACTTGAATCATATGAAATTCCATTGAGATCACATGGCCACAATTATAAAAGTAATTTAAAAATTGCAGGAGCACTACTAAAAGATGCAAAATTATATATCATTAAATTACAAATCAAAATGTGATGTGGCTATGCCTTCAGTATTTGAAAAACACCATTACAATCAGCACTCCATCCAAATCTGTGGATTTAATTTTTGACTATTTGTGGATTTGATTAGTATGGCCTGTCTAGGAATCTCTAGCTGCTTTGAGTCTCCTTGTAACTGTTTTGAGTCTCCTTGTGGAGAGAAAAAGCGAGGTATAAATAAGCATAATAATAATAATAAGTCCAGGGTTGTTGTGTGTTTTCCGGGCTATATAGCCATGTTCCAGAAGTATTCTCTCCTGACGTTTCATCCTCACAACCTCTTAGGACGCCTGCCAAAGATGTGGAGGAAACGTCAGGAGAGAATACTTCTGTAACATGGCCATACAGCCCAGAAAACACACAACAATCCGACCATGAAAGCCTTCGACAACACAATAATAGGTCCTCCTGTATAATTCTAAGATCAATTTCCACTAGGGATTCCTAGAGAAATCACTTCTCTATACATTTAGAGGTCCTTCAGTGTGATTCTATGGTTAACATCTGGTGGAAGTTGACCACACAGCTGCACTGGAGGACCTACTACCTCATGGGAAAAATTGCCCGTCGTACAACACTCCTTTTTCACATGCACCACGACATAGGTCTACATCCAGCGGGGCTTCGTGATGTAGGTAAGCTGTGGTTGTGGCAACAATGGGGGGAGGCGGGGAATGGATGCTTTCTGCTGTATGATGGGGTGAGAAGGAAGCCATGTGATGTGGGGCATGGAGCGACAGGGATCCCACACCGGGCCCTACCAGATTTGCCAAGATGCATGGCGAATCCCAGTCTTAAGTATGATGAAATCCCTAGAGATTCTTTTTAGATGCTTTTTTTTTTTTTGAAATACAATTTTAAAAAAATGTATTTTCCCCACTTTTATGAGGGTCTTGTGCCCCTGAACTGCAAGAAAGCAGAGGGTCTCATATAATTATAAGCAATGGGGTTTTTTTAAAGCTCTGTGCTTGTTGAAAGTAATTCCTCCTCACTCTAGCCAAGGAGACTCTCTGAGCTGCTCCTAAAGCAATAATACAGCCCCTTTCAACAAGTTTACAGTCTAAAAGGCATGACACTTCAAGAACTTGAATGGGCATAGAGGAAGAAAATGAATGCAAGCTGAGATAGATACAGTTAAGGTAGCCTGGTGAGATGATTGGCCTCCAATGACAACCGATGGAGCATAGGATGATATGACGATGGATCGAGATCAGGGATGGGGAGTACATTACCCATGGTTGTTACTGTATTGCAATAGTCCCCATTCCCCACTTTTAGTAATGATGAAGGATGATAGGAGCTAGAGTCCAATATCTGGAAGGTCACCTGTATTATCAGTGGATAAAGGACAGAGGGTGTGAACCTCACAATCTCTGAGGATGCCTGGCATAGATGTGGGCAAAATGTCAGGAGAGAATGCTTCTGGAACATGGCCATACAGCTTGGAAAACAGACAACAACCCAGTGATTCTGGCCATGAAAGCCTTCGACAACACAGAGTAAGCATGTTTCAAAATAATTAGCTTACTTGCTGAAAGAAGAAAAGTGAAAGCATTTAGCTAAGTACAAAGTACAGCCAGCTTGATGCAGACTACAGAGTGCCAGTGAAGCCAGAACAGAGCAGCTCTTAGATGCGCAACATGTGACCCAATATCATGACACTGAAGCTTTCACCAGCTCAAGTCATCAAATGGAGAGTGATGATGAGAGTTATAATACCACAACTTTATGAAGGACTAGTGGTTCCCAACCTTGTTTTGGCCATGTCCCACCTAAGCATGTCTAAAATCCTGACGCCCCCACCTCCCATGACATACAATTGTTGTTATTCAAAAAGCGAACTCCTATTCACATGGAGGAAGCCTAAAAGGCCACTAACTTGGTCCAAACAAGCTTCCAAAGAACATGGAATCCATGAAAGAGAAAAATCAAAGAATGAAAGAACAGCTAAAGTACTTTGGATTTTTTTTCACAGATTTCTCGCTACATTCATATGCAGAACAAAAAGTCATTTTTACATATTCTGTATAGCTTGTAATGTTAAAAGAACACTGAGAGAAGTAGGGGAGTTTGGAACGCAAGTTGCCTCACTTTTCTGTGCTCACGCATTTTCTAGTTAACTATGCGCTCACCACTCTTCTCTATTAGCAGGCTTTGCCCCTCTCCATTGTCAATAGCTGACCATGGTATACTTTCTGATTTTATCACAATATTTATCTATATGTAGTACTGTATATGAGGCCCCTAGAACCATAAAAAATGCCCAAAATCACTCTTAATAACTCATTCTTGAATTGCCCCCCTTAAAAATCAAATCGCCCCCGAGTGGAGCGCATGCTTCCTGTTGGGAACCAGGGGACTAAATATTACTGAGCCATATAGGGGCAGGGCTTAGCACAACGGGCTAAAACCACTGTGCAGAAAATCCTACTGATCGAAAGGTCAGCAGTTCGAGCCCAGGTTGGGGTGAGCACCCATCATTAGCCCCAGCTCCCTGCCCAACTAGCAGATTGAAAGCAGAAATGTGAGTAGATAAATAGATACCACTTTTAGCGGGGAGGTAACAAAAGGCGCTATTAAGGACATTGATCGGGAGGATGTCTAAGGACAACAAAAGCTCCTCAACATGGAATATGGAGTGACAGCACACACGCGCGCACACACACACACACACCCACCCGTGGCCGGAGTCGAGCACAGTCTCCAAGATGCCAGAAATAATAATTTACCTCTGTCTGTGTACTGTCTGTCCTTGTGAACTGTATAACAGCATTGAATGTTAGCCATATGTGTGTTCTGTAATCCGCCCTAAGTCCCCTCAGGGAGATAGAGCAGAATATAAATAAAGTATATAATATTATATCTAAAACCAGCTGTCTAGAATGCACATCAGTAGAAAGCTCAAATGTGGATGCTGGTTCTGATTAACACATCTCAGCAGGGTTTTGTTGGCCTGCGCTCAGTATTTAAATATGAAAGGAACAAATAATTCCTTCCAGGAAGGAAAATTGCCAGCTCAGCCAGCTGGTGCATGGGCTTTGTAAACTAGGATTTTCACACCTAACACAGCACTGGCTTACAAAAAGAGACTAAGGTAACCAGAAGGATATCTTTTTTTTTTAGTCCAGCCAATACAGCTTCATGAAACAAATTATTTATAACAGCATATACTGAAGTAGTTCATCCAGAGCCCTGAGCTTTTAATCATTTGACTCAGAAAGAACTCTTCAATCATCTTCTTTCATTCTGTAGTGTAATGAAGAAGATATACGGCATATATACAATAAAACATTTGTCAATACTCAGTTTAGAGAACATGCATCTCTCTTTCTCTCTGAGGTAGCAGAGATGAAGCAGCCTTGTCTTCTCTCATGGATTATGCCCTACGGTTGCTGTCTGCCCACTCCTCCCACCTTCTACGGCTAATAAGAGAACTCCAACTGTGCTATGAAACAGATGTAGGAGGGCCATGACAAGAATGGACCCCTTCACACAAGCAAATACAGAGCCAGAGTGGGCCTTTAAACATTATTGAACTACAGCTCTCATAACTCTTCGCCATGGTTTATGCTGGCCAGGACTTCTGGCAATTGCATTTCAGCAATGTCTATCCTATCCAACATTTTTCACCTATGTTAGGCAAAAGTGGTGTGATTTTCTCAAGTTCAATAATTTTCAGTGGTGTCGTAAACATACACTCCAACTGTCTGGATTTAAAAGGCACAGTCGTGGTTCATCCTTTGAAGTTCCACTTTCTTAGCTGCTTTAAAAATATTTATTTATTTATTTATTTATTTATTTATTTGCGGCACTTCTTCCCCCCCTTTCGGAATCCCGAAGGGTGGCTTTACAACATAGGCAACAATTCAATGCCTTTAAAACAGTGCACAAAAACATTTAAAACAGACTTACAAAATACAATTAAACAATTAAAAGCATATACCAGAATACAACATAATACTTCACATGATCCACAAACGTAGTCCGGGCCATTGGTTGAATCAAACTGATAAGGAGGACTGACTACTATGCATTTTGACTTGGTTGGGTACCTTTTATTGTTTTCTTCAGTCTCCTTAGTATGTATTAGTATTTAAGCTTTTATTTCTTTAATTTTCAGCATTAAAAGTATTACTTGTGTCAGGTTAAAAGAAAACACTCAACATATTTACAAAATTCAACATAAGTGTATTTCACATTTTAATTTAAACCAAAATATATATCACACGTATACATTAGGCAAATTACAGTACACCCTAGAACTCAATAGTGATTTTATATGCTTCTTGGCCCACATGCTTACCTGTTGTGATGGACAAGGAACCATAATTTGATGTAATATGTCAGAATAAGTTTCTGAATTGGCAGGTCATTCACTCTGAATGAAACAAGTGGACGAGCAAATCATTCAGTGCTGCCATCTCATGCCTTCCGTAAGAAAGTCCTATGAAATTCCTGGGGTCACCGTAAATCAACAGGAAATTTAAAGGCATGTGTGTATGCATAGGCAAGGAGTACTCAGGGGTGGTTTTGCTAGTTTCTTCCTTTGAATTATAGCCTACTGAACCTGGTCTTTGTTGGTGGTCTCCCATCCAAGAACTAATCAGGCCTGATTCTGCTTAGCCTCCAAGATCAGATGGGATCTGGTGCTTTTGGAGTACTTAAACCCAAATTTGAATTCACACTCACAAAATTAACCATAAACAGTATGAGTTGCTGTGAGTTTTCTGGGATGTATGGCCATGTTCCTCCTGACGTTTCACCCACATCTATGGCAGGCATCCCCAGTGATGTGAGGTCTGTTGGAAACTAGGCAAGTGAGGTTCATATATCTGTGAAATGTCCAGGGTGGGAGAAAGAACTCTTGTTTCTTTGAGGAAAGTGTAAATGTTGCAATTGGCCACCTTGATTAGCATTGAATAGCCTTACAGCTTCAAAGCCTGGCTGCTTCCTGTCTGGGGGGATTCTTTGTTGGAAGCTGTTAGCTGGCCCTGATTGTATCTTGTCTGGAATTCCTGTTATTTGAGTGTTGCTCTTTATTTACCCAATGATTCTGGTCATGCAAGCCTTTGACAACACATACAGTATGTCCAGTAGGGGGCACAGGGTAATTTCTCTCTAGTTTTCTTCCCTTTGCTGTTGTGTCAAATGAGTTGCTATAGGTCAAGTCATTTCTGACTACAGCAATCCTATTGTGAACCTATGGCAGGGCTTTTGTGGTAGAATTTGTTCAAATAAAGGTGGTTTTTGCCTTCCTCTGACTCATGACTTGTGTAAGTTATCACAGTGGGTTTTCATGCCCAAGGACAGATTTGAAACCAAGTCTCTCAATGTTTTAGTCCAGTACTCCATCTACTTCATTGCACTAGCTCTCAACTGCCTTTTAGTTACTAAAATGTAACAAATCTGCCCATTCAGTGAGATAGCAGATCTCCCTATGCATTTTTAATTGTGTAATCCAATACATACACTCTGAGAAAGAAAGACATATTGGGTTTCCGTACCTTTCCAAGTATGTCTTATATAGGACTGCAGCCTTAGTTTAGAACAATACTGAATTGTGTTTATAAATCATCATTCCCCTTCCTACAACCATCCTGTCCTGTCCTTGTAGCCTACTTTCACTCCACACATCTTATTCCCATCACTGATTTGTATGGCAACTAAGACACATCATGTTCACACATTTACAGTTTGCTACAGCTCCTTAAACTCTTCTGGTTTCTTTTATTCAAATCTAGATGCACTTTGCACATACTTTGCCAAGCTCTCTATTACGGTTTCCTGGTTTACGTTTAGGACTGAAGGACAGAAAACAGATGTTGCTCTTAAAGTCTTTTACTACTCATGGTGAACCCAGTGTGTGATTTGGCCTAAGTGGACTTCCATAGCCAAGAGTGTGTCTGCACTGTAGAATGAATGTAGTTTGATGCCACTTTAATTACTGTGGCTCAATGCTAGGGAATCCTGGGAATTGTAGTTTTATGAGACACCAGCTCTGTTGGGTAGAGAAAGCTCAAGATCATGTCAAAGTGCATGGGTGATCACTTATGGCCGAGCAGGATTGTGTTCCAGAGATAGTCTTGGTGTTGGATCCATAGATTACTGCAGAGACCTATTCTGGATCCAAATGGTCTTTCACAGCAGGGACACTAATTTCCAGGTGGAAAGCAGTCCTAACAAGGCTTGAAGTGCCTTCCTCTTATTACACTTCTCCCTTTATTTTTGCCTTTTCTAAGTCCATGGCTGACCTCCAGTTAGAACAGGCATGGGCAAACTTAGGCCCTCCAGGTGTTTTGAACTTCAACCCCCACCATTCCTAACAGCCTCAGGCCCTTTCCTTTTCCCCCTCGGCCACTTAGTTTTAAGTACATTTTAAACCATGTAGATAATTTCATTATGTCAAATGGCATGAAGTATTACCATATACAATATTTGGGATTTGGGAAAGGGAGGAGGGCGAGCCAGCTTTCTCAGCCAACTGTATGTTTTGTACCCATTAAAGCAGTGGTTCCCAATGTTGTTGTTTTTTTTTGTTTTTTTGACAAGGGACCACTTGACCAGGGACCACTTTCCAACATTAGTACCAAAAGGGTTATGACGTTTGTGGTCAATTTTAGATTTGGTTTGGTTATTTGGGGTGCTGATTCAGAAAACTGCACTGGATAGACCACATCAGCTCTAGTTTCTGATACAGAACATATGCCATCCAGCAGTCGTAATCTGCTCGCCCACAGAAAACCATATTCAATAATCTAGAGCTGATGTGGTCTATCCAATGTAATTTTCTGAATCAGTACCCCAAATAGCCCCAGAAACAGGCCTAAAAACAAAGACACCAAGGCGCCCCTGCTTCCAGGCGCCACATGGAACAGCCCTGCTCAGGGGGAGAGAGGAGGAGGAGAAGCAACAGTCAGGAGGTTTGTTGTTGTGCTTTTCAGGAGAAGCGCAAATATTAAATGATGCAATGTTAAACGATGTTGTTGTTTTATGATTTAATCGATTATTGTATGTTACTATTATTGTGTTAGGTCTTTGTTTGTAAGCCATTTCATTTTGCCATAATTATGTTGGAAACCGCTTTGAGTCCCTGTTGGGGGGAGGAAAGGTAAAGGTTAAGGTAAAGGTAAAGATTTTCCCCTGACAACAAGTCCAGTCGTGTCTGACTCTGGGGGTTGATGTTCATCTCCATTTCTAAGCTGAAGAGCCAGCGCTGTCCGAAGACGTCTCCAAGATCATGTGGCCACTATGGCTGCATGGAGTGCCATTACCTTCCAGTGGAGCGGTACCTATTGATCTTCTCACATTTGCATATTTTCGAACTGCTAGGGTGGCAGAAGCTTGGGCTAACAGCGGGAGCTCACCTCGCTCCCCAGAACCGAACTTCCAACCTTTCGGACAGCAAGTTCAGCAGCTCAGCGGTTTAACCCGATGCGCCACTGGGGCAGGTGAGGGGGAGAAAAGTGGTTTACAATTGAAGTAAATAAATAAGCAGTAGTCAGGAGGCTTGTTGCCGTGCCTTTTGTGGGTAGTCAGCCCTCTCTCCTTCTGATATCCCCCATTGCCTCAGAACTATAACAGCTGTTCGTGAGAGCAGCCGCTCTCGTTGCAACGGTATAGTAATGCCAAGGCCGTAGACCACATTTTACGGTAGTTCTTGGGGACCACTGGTGGTCCACGGGCCACAGGTTGAGAACCACTGCTCCAGCAAGCCAGTCCAGCAAAATTGATGGTGGAGAATCATTCATGGTGGTCTTTGCTTCCTCCAGAATAATGATGATGATGATGATGATGATGATGATGATGATAATCATAATGATAATACAGTAGAGTCTCACTTATACAAGCTAAACGGGCCGGCAGAAGCTTGGATAAGCAAATATCTTGGATAATAAGGAGGGATTAAGGAAAAGCCTATTAAACATCAAATTAGGTTATGACTTTACAAATTAAGCACCAAAACATCATGTTATACAACAAATTTGACAGAAAAAGTAGTTCAATAGGCAGGAATGTTATGTTGTAATTACTGTATTTATGAATTTAGCACCAAAATATCATGATATATTGAAAACATTGACTACAAAAATGGCTTGGATAATCCAGAATCTTGGATAAGTGAGGCTTGGATAAGTGAGACTCTACTGTACTTTGTTTATATACTGCCCTATCTCCTCAAGGGGCTCAGGGCGGTTTCCAACATAGCAACAAAACCATACAATAACTTAAAACCATACAACAACAAAACATAATGAAATAACACAAGTACACAAAACATACATATCAATCGATTAACCACAGACTTAAAACTAATAAGATATTCCATCGGCGGGCCAAGATACAGTAACCAGGGGTACAACACTGGGAGTGGCCAACTATAAGGTGCTAGGAAGGTCAAGGGCAACAGGATGGCATGGGGCCAGGAAGTGGATCAAGTGCTGAGTGGGGTCATTGCCGGAGGGCCAAGGATTAGTCCTGCTCAAAGATCTGCAGGAACCAGCAGGTTTTCAGATCCTTGTGGAAAGAGGATAGATAGAGAAGGGGCTTGCCTAATCTTTCTGGGAAGAACTGGGGAGCCACCACCGAGAAGGCCCTCTCCCTCGTCCCCACCAGCCGTGCTTGTGACCATGGCGGGAGCGAGAGGAGGGCCTTCCCAGAAGAGCCTGGTTTTTTGGGGTTTTTTTCGTGTCAGGAGCAACCTGAGTTGCTTCTGAAGTGAGAGAATTGGCCGTCTGCAAGGACGTTGCCCAGGGGACGCCTGGATGTTTTGATGTTTTACCATCCTTGTGGGAGGCTTCTCTCATGTCCCCGCATGGAGCTGGAGCTGATAGAGCTCATCTGTCCTCTCCCGGGTAGGATTCGAACCTGGCAGCTTTCAGGTCAGCAACCCAACCTTCAAGTCACAAGGCTTTTATCCCCTAGGCCACCGGAGGCTCCTAGATCCTGGGTTGGTAGGGGGAAATGCAATCACGGAGAACGCTGACCTTTGCCCACCTGCCTTCTTGCCCAAGGACAGCTCCCCTGCTTCCCTAACACTAAGCCCTGGCAGTTCAAGTGCCGCCAAACGCCATTCATTCCGTGCGTAAAGAGAGTCACAGCCCCGCTAGAGTCCCAACTGAGGCACTGAGGGCGCCCCTTCCTCCCTCCCTCTCTCTCTCTCGCCCCCCAATTCCTGGTGGGGGCGTGGCTTGCCCCCCTTCCCGGAGCCCCTCCCCCTCTCCCTCCCCCGCCTCCTGCGCCCAGCAACGCGCAACTCGCGGCGCCTCGACAGTCCCGCTGGCGCTGCGGGGCGGGCAGGATGGAGTGGGGTGCCGCGTAGCGCTTTCTCTCTCTCTCTCTCTGTTTCTCTCGCTCTCGCGCCATGCCCTCCCTCGCCAGGGGCGGCCTCGGAGCCTCGTGCTTGTAGCCTTCGCCTTGGCCCTCGCCTGGCCCCATGGTGGTTGAAGAGCAGCGCGGAGGCGGCGGAGGCGAAGAAAGAGGAGGAGGAAGGCGGAGAGGAAGAGGAAGAGGAGGCAGGCATGGCTGCCCCGGGGGACAGCTGCAGCGTCAAGGTGGCCGTGAGGTGAGCGGGCCGCTGGGGGGCTTCTCACCCAGAGACAAAGAGAACCCCCCCCCCCCCATTCCACAGTTGCTCGCGCCCAGCCTCTCTCTCGCTCATGCCGCCGGGCTGTTCCATTCATCTCTAAGGGGGCGGGGGTTAAGGGAGGCTTTGCTGGGCGTTTTTGGAGCCTTTTGGGTTTAGGTAGCAGCTTGCAAATAGGTGCCCGAGGGCGGCGGCAGCAGCAGCACCACGCCTGGGGCATGGCACCCTTACGGACCTCTGTCCGCGTGTGTATACGTACACACAGAGAGAGACACGCGTTGGCAGCAGTAACGTAGTATACCTCTTTGTTTCCTCTGCAGAGGTCCACACAGTGGGAGGCTCCACGGTCCAATCGCAGGACCTCCTTTCTCCCTGTCTCTCTTTCTGCATCAGTCTCCCTCTCTCTTGTCTCTGTTTTTCCCTCCCTCCCTTTTCTCTGTAGTTCTCTATTTCGCTTTCTGTCTCTCTCTGTCTCGCTGTGTGTCTGTATTCCTCTCTGTTTTTGTATGTCTCCCCTCCCCTTCTCATCTTTTTTTCTTTCTTCTCCTCCCTCTCTCCTTCGAGAGGAGTCTAGTGTCTAGGCGAGGCATGGGCAAACCTCGTCCCTCCAGGTGTTTTGGACTTCAACTCCCACAATTCCTGGCCTCAGGCCCTTTCCTTTTCCCCCTCAGCCGCTTAAGCTTAAGGAAGGGCCTGAGGCCAGGAATTGTGGGAGTTGAAGTCCAAAACACCTGGAGGGACGAGGTTTGCCCATGCCTCGCCTAGATCCAGGGATGTCATGCTCCCTCCTCTATTCTGACTATTCACAATACCTGGAATCGCACTGTGTCCAGTTCTGGGCACCACAATTGAAGGGAGATGCTGACTCTAAAGCTGGAATGTGTCCAGAGGAGGGTGACTCAAATGATCAAGGCTCTGGAGAACAAGCCCTATGAGGAGTGGCTTAAAGAGCTGGGCATGTTTAGCCTGCAGAAGAGAAGGCTGGGAAGAGACATGATGAGGTCCATGTATAAATACGTGAGGGGAAGTCATAGGGAGAATCATAGAGTTGGAAGAGACCTCATGAGCCATCCAGTCCAGCACCCTGCCAAGAAGCAGGAAATCGCACTCAAAGTACCCCCGACAGATGGCCATCCAGCCTCTGGAGACTAGGATGCGGAACAACAGCTTCAAACTACAGGAAAGGAGATTCCACCTGAACATTAGGAAGAACTTCTTCACTATGAGTACTGTTCAGCAGTGGAACTCTCTGCCCCGGAGTGTGGTGGAGGCTCCTTCTTTGGAGGCTTTTAAACACAGGCTGGATGGCCATTTGTTGGGGGTGCGTTGAATGCAATTTTCCTGCTTTTTAGCAGAGGTTGGACTGGATGGCCCATGAGGTCTCTTCCAGTTCTATGATTCTCTATCTCTCTCTCTTCCTCCTTTTCCCTGTATCTGTTTACCTCTGCCTCCCTCCCCATCTCTTTCTCTGTCTCTGCATGTCATTCACTGTATCAGTGCTTTGGGCAGCATCACTTGTCACACTCCCCCTTCTCTCTTTGTCACTCTGGGTTGCTCTCTCTCTCTCCATACCTTTTCCCCCTTCATAAGCAACCTCCCAGTGACTGAAAAAGTCAATCCCTTCTTATGAAGCCTTTTAAAAATTCTTTGCCATCAAAGCCGATTTCCTGCTATTGCCATAGCTACATAGAAGAGATGTGTGTGCTTCAGTCTTTTGGAGAAACCCAGGGCTGCCCCTCCTCTTTTTCTACCCAGCCTGAGAAACCAGGAAATCCTGTATTTCGCACATTTGCCCTCTTTCTCTGTGTTGTTCTGCCTCTCCTTTTGCTTCTGTCTGGGTGGCTGCATGGAAGCTTGCCTTTCTCTCCATTATTGATATTTCTGATAAATCCAGTGCTGTCAGGTTTCCGTAGGGGGCTGGCCGGTTCCTTCCCCTTGTTCACCTCTTATCTCCCTGCCACAGAAAATCTATTTTCTTTGGCAGAGACTTAATTTTTCCTATACCATGTTTGTGCCATAATCTGTCATCATATGCAGGTGCATAATATCCTCCTTTGAACATCCTCCCTTCATTTGGGGTGGGGTTTGTCAAATGCAGTGCCAGTTTCGCTGAATAGGGCTGCTTCACACCCATTTCTCGCCTTCCTTTGCTGAATGCTGCAGCCCTCTGAGCATTTCCTGCCTGCAATGGATGTCAAGTGTAAATGTGCTGCAGGTAGAGCTTTCCTTTCTCTTCCCACCTGAAGCCGGGCAACCGTTTTCATCCATGGGAAGGAAGGGTGGTGTTCATGCAGTGACAAAGCTATCCGAGGTCTCTTTCTTTTGTATCGACACTACATCTTTGTGTGCCTGTATAGCTGAAAGAGCTTTATTAAGAATCTTTATTAAGAACCTGGAGACTACATCTAGTACTAACTATGAATTACAGCTGTGTTTTACATCAAGAAGGGTTACACTTGTTTTTCTCAGAGGTTGTTCAGGAATACCGCCTGTCATATTATGAGGTCAAGTAGGTCTTTGTTGACTTGGAGTGAGTGGGGAGGAGAGGGGCTTTGTCCCCAAATGTTAGACTAGGGTATATTGAGTACAGAGACTAAAGGGGCTGCCATTTTGGCAAGGCATCAATGCTTTTGCCAGGCAAGGATAAATTCTCTGTACAAAATGTGGAACAAAAGTGGACATGCTGAGGCCAGGTGAGGGCAGTGCCTGCCATGGCTAAATCCAGAGCTGGATTTCTTTCTCTTATTCTTCATTTTGCACCCAAGGTGCTGGAAAAGGGCTCCCTCCATTTTTGTTGCTTTCAGATTCAGAAATGTGTCCTTGCATTGCTTTCCCATCGTGTATTGTCATACTGAAGCTTCCTTGCAAAGCAAAAGCTAACCCTTTGCTCATCCCTACTGTTTCCCGCCAGTGAGGCTTGGCCAAGGCAAGTCAATTCATTGGCCTGGGGGCTGTGAAAAAAGGATGCTTTTGCTGCCTCCCTTTTCTGGCTTGTGTGCTCTCTGCCTTTAGGCCATTTTGTGTCGTACAGCTGGCTCTCTAAGAGACAGACGTTAAAGGGAAGACAGGAGGAGACCATTCTGATGTATACAGCAGCCCACTTTTGTAATTGCATGCTGGTGATTCCTATAGGAGACTGTTCTACAGCTGGACAGATCAGCCCTTGGGCATGTGTAGAAAAATTAAACAAAATCAGCTATACCTGCAATCCATTTTCCCAGTGCTGAACTGTGACTTGTCCCAGTACTGAAACAAGAGGGACAGACAGAGCTCAGAAGGTTGTTAGACTATCACTCCTAGCATTCTTGAACACTGCCATAGTGGCTGGGGTAGTTTGGGAGTTGTACTTCTGGAATATATGAAATATATTTTTCCCCATGTTTAAGGGCTAGGGAACCTAATTTTTACGTCAAAGGCTGCATTCCTTCAGGGACTAAAACTGCATTCATATTGTGCTAAAACTGGTAGTTGGTTGGGCTATAGCCTAGCGGTAGTGGACATCCATTGTCTTTATTTTCCTCTCACTCTTGACCTGATCACTTGAGGAGGGATTTTGAAATCAAACCACACCTACTTTAGATGAAGAGCTGCTAGAGAAAGGTCTTAGATTTGGTTCTGGAATTATTGCTTTAGATAAATACTCCTCTTTGGAGAATAGACCATCACCGTGTATGCTGTCTATATTTATGTCACACGAGCACAGGATCTGATTTTAGTGCAGATAATTAATTAAAGGTTGGCGGTTTGAATCTGCGAGATGGGGTGAGCGCCCATCTGTCAACCCTAGCTTCCTGTACAGGGACATGAGAGAAGACCCCCGCAGGATGGTCACACATCTGGGCGTCCCCTGGGCAACGTTTTTGAAGACGGCCGTTTCTATCACTCCAGAAGTGACTTGTCTCAATTAACTTCTGACATGATAAAAAAACCTCAGGAGAAGCTAATTTTTTATTTGTTGAGGGGGGAAAATGAGTTTTAGTTCAGAGAAAATCCCTGCTTTAAACATTTTCCTAAAGTATTGTCAGCTCAAGAGAGACAGAGCTGCATTCCCTGAATTCAGGTTCTGCATAGGTTTCTAATTCTTCTCCTCCCCAAAGAACAATAAATTAAGCAAATGCATGCAAGGCTACTTAATATGCATAATTCAGGCAGAATTTTATAATTTGTCACAAGGGAAACAAGAGAAAGCGAGGAGGAGAAAATGTGTTACTTCATTCACCGTGTACTTATACTTAGAATTGTCCATGAGTGTTAGTGGGTGGAGGAAAGTGCTAAAAGTTCATTGAAAAGCTTTTGGCAAAGTTGTATCTAAAAGAGGATCTGTGAGCTGAGAGGCTAATTAACAAGAGGAGTTGTAAACCTGCCAACAAAAAGCAGAGAGGGAGATTTGTGCGGTTCTCCTTGTGCAGGTACAATATGTATAGACATGTCTCTGCCATGATTGTACCCTGCTATACAAGCTCTCAGTATTGATTAAGTCCAACCAATGGTACCTTAATTTCCCTTTTCAGTCCTGACCATGTTTGAAGCTGAAGAGAAACATAGAGGAAGGGAAAGTAGTTTATTTTAAGGAGAACTGAAGACTGATCCAGGACTGCATCTTCTCTACCTCCCTGCTTTCCATTGGAATTGATCATAGGAAGGTCCAAGTTCTCAGACTTCTAACAATGCATGTGAAGTACAAACTAGTCAGAAGAGCAGACATCAGAAGTTACTTAATGTACCAACACCATTAAGTAGTTCAGTGGTATCCTAAACTGAACTTAGATTAGTTTGCTTGGAGAGTCATGACCAGAGGGAAAATATTATCAGGCAACTGTAAGGCCATACATCTGTGAGTGCATGATGAGTTAACTCTTACTAATCGGATAACAGAATCATTTGAACTGAGTGCTGAATGCTAGTGATAAATGGGAGATAGGAAAGAGAAGATGGCAATCTAAAGGGTCATGCTATCTTGATACTTAATGGTATTGGTCCTCTCCATTCAATATGTCAGTCAACAAAGATTGACTCTTCTGATAATGAGACAGCCCCAAAAATGGGGAACAAAAGGAAGGATGTGTGCTTTGCCTCTCAAGGTCAGAACACATTAAACAAGGCTCAACATGCAGAGGAAAATCTGATACATACATCACAGCAGCCATAGGGATGCTTCTGAAAGCTTTGTTCCCAGAGTGAGCTTGGCATTAATATGTCTGGAATAGCTTATCACAAGGACAACTTCCTTAACACTTTCAGGAGCTTTTGTTAATATTCTGTGTGATCACATAGATATTACAGTGTTCCCTCCCTACTTTGCGGTTTGCTTTACACTCCCTCACTGCTTTGCAGTTTTTTTCTGAGCAGTGGCACATGCACAAATGGTGCCAGTTTCCCTTTTGCACATGTGCCCTCCCTCTCGCCAGCATCCAGCCGGGCCTCTCTAGATGCCAATGAGAGGGTGGTGCATACACAAAAGGGAAACTGGAAGGTGCCGGAGGGGAGGCCACCAAGAAGAAGCACAGACTTGTAAAGGGGAGAAAGTCCACCTAACTACTAATATAATGTGTAAATATTTTAAAAAAAAAATAGCGCCCCTACTTTGCGGATTTTCACTTATTGAGGGTGGTCCTGGAACGTAACACCTGCAATAAGTGAGGGAACACTGTATTGCTCCAGTACCCACTGGATGGCCATTTGTCTGGATGCTTTGAATGCGATTTTCCTGCTTCTTGGCAGGGGGTTGGACTGGGTGGCTCATGAGGTCTCTTCCAACTCTATGATTCTGTGCCATTTTATACTGGTCTTCTTGTGGTTGTTTTAATCTATTAGTCTATATTTAGTGATTTTCAGCATGAGCTACATAGTTGTAGTGTTGACCATAAGATTTGGTGTTTGCAGTGCTAAGGAAAAGGAGCTAAACAGGGTCTAAGCTGACATCAGCTCAGTGCTGCTTTAACATTTAAAAGCCCATCATTGCATAGCTAGTTCCAGCCATATGACTATGTTTTGCAGTTACTGTACAAAGGCTTCCAAGCTGTTGGCCTAACACTAATCTAAAGGTCATCTACTTGATATTAATTATCCACTTTATTGGCACCATTGTCTAACGTGATGGCATCAATCAATGTCATAAATATATTGTGTATCTCAAGGTCACTAAGGAAAATATTGATAAAAACAGACCTCTTGATTGATCCCCAAGGATTTTTTCAGTTTCCCTGTAGATAGGCTGTTCTCATTTCATCTTGCTGGATGTTTATTTTCTGCCATTTGTTAATGATTGTCCATGTCATACTGCAATTCCCTTGCCCAGAAAACTAATTGTCTTCCTAAAAAGAATATCAGATTAGTCAGGCATAAGCCTTCAGAACATGCATAGTTGCACACACACTCCTTTGAGATCAAGGCACCACTCCATCCATGGGTTGTGACATGGCATGTGATTGATGAAGACCCTCTCTCTTGTAGCCTGGAACAGCGTGTTGCACTGTCATCATCTGGCACAGTTTACCTTTTGTAAGTCCTTGCTGCCTTGTTCCTCATGTGTGCTTTTTCCACATCAGTAACCATCCTTCTGCTGCCTTTATCTGCTACTGAATTTATGCTTACTATAAGCAAAATGTGTCACGCATGCAAAAGTCAAGGCTGTTAAAAAAATAGTTGGTGAAACCACAATACCCTTATGCCACATACATGGGAATTGCCTTTATATATTTTTTAAAAATGTGTGATCAGCTTCCTTTGCCTATCAGCCTGCTTCCAAACAGAAATGCTGGCCTTATCAGCTGATCTGTTTATCCAGATGTCTCTTTAATCCTTTTCACATGATATTTTTAAAAAGCCAAACTTGATTTGAGTTTATAATGCTGCAGTTTTAGGGACATGGAGATCTCTGTGTGGAAGGCTAAGAGATCATTTGAAATGAGAAGAAAGCTGGGCTTTTCTGTGTCTTTTGTTTCTTCTTTATTTAATAAAATAAATGTTTTAGAGGGGCTGTATCATTCCACATATTTCAGGTTCATAGATGTAGCAGGGATTATGGTTTCTTCTTTTTAATAGTGTTCAGTGCAATAGTGGCTAGTGCCCAGAAAGAGAAGGATTTGTATTTTCCTGTTCTACTACACAGTATAGCCTAAACCACTTTTCTGCATGTCTGTTCATAACTTACTGTGAAAAGCAGAATTGTGCCTCACTAAATGATTGAAGAATAATATCACGCTGCCTCATGTGATATTGTCAGTGTCACTACAGAAAGGTGGAGAATGTGGCATTCAAATGGAGTTTTAAAAGGTTTTATTATTGTCAACTGCTGTCAAGTTAACTTTGACTTATGGAGGTCCTACTAATGAAATACCTCTAAGTCAACAGATTACATTTTTATGTTGAATGGTTAAACCAAAGCTAATTTCTTGATGTTAAAATTGTGATCATTGCCATTAACAAAAATGTTAATTATTACAAAAACAACACACCTCAAAATGTATTTCATTTTTTGACCTTCTAGGGATACAAAGTATTTTTTCAAAGAATATTTCCATGCTTTGAGTGTTTGGGGATACTGACCATAAAATGCTTAGAAGAACCGGAAACAAAGGATATGAGGCTAAAATTAGTCCCAGAAAAGTTCAGTTTGGAGCTGAACAGGACAGAATACAAAGGATGTATTGACAATTGATAGGAAGTGTGTATTATGTCAGTTCTCTTGTCTTCTGAACTTGTCAAGCAATACACAAAATGAGGGGGAGATTAAACCACGTGTTTGTACCTCCCTGACAACTACACAGCCTTGCAGAGTCCTATTTTACTCTCTCTCTCTCTCTCTCTCTCTCTCTCTCTCTCTCTCTCTCTCTCTCTCTATATATATATATATATATATATATATATATATAAAAATCTCAAGGGAAGTCATGCTACTCCTCTATTCTGCCTTGGTCAGACTACACCTGGAATCACACTGTGTCCAATTCTGGGCACCGCAATTGAACGGAGATGTTGACAAGCTAGAATGTGTCCAGAGGAGGGCGACTAAAATTATCAAGGGACTGGAGAACAAGCCCTATGAGGAGTGGCTTAAAGAGCTGGACATGTTTAGCCTGCAGAAGAGAAGGCTGAGAGGAGATATGATGAGGGCCATGTACAAATATGTGAGGGGAAGTCATAGGGAGGAGGGAGAAAGCCTGTTTTCTGCTGCCCTGGAGACAAGGACACGGAACAACAGCTTCAAACTACAGGAAAGGAGATTCCACCTGAACATTAGCAAGAACTTCCTCACTGTGAGAGCTGTTCAGCAATAGAACCTTCTGCTCCAGAGTGTGATGAAGGCTCCTTCTTAGGAGGCTTTGAAACAGAGGCTGGATGGACATCTGTCAGGATTGCAATTTTCCTGCTTCTTGGCAGACGGTTGGACTGGATGGCCCACGAGGTCTCTTTCAGCTCTCTTTATTATTTACTAAGTAGAATACCCTGATCATCAAAATTGTATTGTAGCTCAGGAGCCAAAGATTTGATAAAGAGGTTTAATTCAAACATCTAATGGCAATATTACACAGAGTGTGTAAAATGCAAGGTGTTTCAAAAAGATGGACCCACTTTAAAATTGCTGTGCCTCTGCATCCATGATCCACTCATGAATGAAACTCTTACCTTTGAAAGGACGGGACATAGAGTTTCAAATTATTACTGCTGCTTGCCTCTCCTAGCACACAAACAGCCCTTAGCCTCAGTCATTCACAACATGGCAACCTCGCAATATAAGAGATATTTATATTATTAATATGAGATATTTTCCATTGGGGAGTTATTTTTTCATTTTTTTTCTGGCTCAAAATGGTTGATAACTCATTTAAGTGTTTGCAACTTTTTGTGTAATTGTAACATGTTGCCATTGTGAAATATACTTATTTGAAATTGGATTCATCATATTAAAACACCCTGTACACAAATAATTGAGAAGAATACATGTGTGATGCTCTTCTTCCTTTCTAAACAATTGCAGTCAGTGCTTGGTCAAGGATTTACCTGCCCCCACTCTTTGAGTGAATGTTTAAAAGAGGGAAACATGGCCATTTGTTCTGAAACAAATTCTTAAACAATTGATGTCATATGTGCATGTTTTATAGACATGCGCAAAATAGCCTGGGTACATTTGTTAGTAAATCTGCCTGTGTTAACTACTCCATTACATTTCTCCACTGACATTTATCCTACAATGAAGTCAGACGGTGAAGAAGGAATGATCAAAAGACCTTAAATACCACTCAGAAATCATACTTATTTTGTCTCTGGATTGTCTTGAAAGTTGATTACCTTAAACTCATTTACACATTCAGTTTGAAGAAGACATAACGATCTCTCCAAATCAGTCCCGATTTGCCACAGTGATATTTTTTGTTTGGATTTCATTTGAGATCCTAATTAATGAAGCCTGATTTTAATCTGACATAACATTAACTCCAGTTTTGAAGGTGGAAATAATTTCTCAGGCTCTGGCTGTTGTCAGTGTTTTTGCAGCAGTTAAATGGATTATAGTGCTTTGTGGGTTTCCTGCCTGCTTGTGCTGTGATCTAGCAGACGTATCCCCGCCTTACTTCAGAAATCATCCACACCCTCCTCAGAAGTGCTTGCGTGTTGGCTCTCCCAAGATTTTTATTCCTATTGTTTCCTCTACAAACCACAAGTATGGAAATTGAAGCTCTAGTCATTCATAATATCTTGGATCTGCAGGGACACAGAGCATGCAGACTTATGATACCAGTCAAGTCAAGTCTGCCATCACATTTGACAGTCAAAGAAAATGAAGTGATGCAAGGGTTGCTTTGGAGAGACACAATTTTCATTTGTTTGAAAAAGGGGTCTTAAAGGTTTAGCTTAGAACTGCCAAATGGAAGTACTAATTAGAAAGAAAGTTAAGTGGGAGCTTACAACAGAATCAAAGACAAGTGTTTTTTGAAATTTAAAACTTAAATTAGCCTCCACTGAATGTTTCCTGTAGTGTCTGTGAACTGTTTTCAGAGCTGAGAAGAGTCAGGAAACGAAGCTTGTGAAACCAGGAAAGGAAGTAGATTTCAAGTTTATTTAAACCCTTGCAACCTCCAGACCTCAGCCAGTCTTATAAACATTCTTGTTGCAACATGCCATGCTCTTGATCTCTCAAAGAAATGGAAGTGGGGGTTCTGTTGCTGATAATCCCCTCTTATGTTCTGGCATATGCCAAGTGCCTTTCCTCCTTTGTAAGGATGAAAGGGCATCATGTTTCAGCACTAGCAACTTTTGACAAAAGCATGTTTTACGCCAGAGGAGTGGGTCTTAAATTATGGCTTACTAATTGTAACTTTTTGGCTAGGTGGGTCTTTGATGTGTTTGAGAACATCTCCCTGCATCATTGCTCCTTGCCCTCAGTATTTGCTCTGATTTCATCTCAGCAGAAGGAAAACTTTGCAGGATATAATTGGCGGGTATGCTTGGAGTCGGGAAAGGAAGTTTGAAATGCTGATTTTAAAGTATCAATGACCTCAATGTTGGTTTTTTGTTTTGTTTTTGAGGTATTGCTGTCCAGTATATAACATTAAAATGGATCAGAAAACAGGAAGTGCTTGATACATTCCAGATCTGAAATGGCAGTTATCCCTGGATACATGCAAATTTCCAAGCATGGATAAAATGTACCTGCAGGTCACACACATCTCCCAAGTATTTTTTTTTCTTCAATCTTCCAATGTTCCCCCTAGTTTTTAGATGTAAAGAATATACCTTACCACTCATTTAATGTCTCTGCAAGCATGTAGGTAGTATATATGCTTGTGTGTGTACCAAATCTGCAAAGATGGTATTCCTCAATGAATGAGTCTGTTGTGGTGTGGTTGTTTGGGGGATGAGCTATTTTTTCTCTGCCTGGTAGGGCTTATTAATTCCCTTGGCTGTGAAGTTCCAAAACATAACAATACACTGCAAGTGGGATCCCATTGTCTTAAAACTGTCCGCCAATGAAAGATATAAATGCTGCTTTTGGCTGATGATCAGCACAAATGGGGCCTTGCTACCTACGGTTCTTGGAAGGTCTGATGTCACGTCAATAAGATCTCATTTGGCATCACTGAATCTGTCAGAGCAAGGAAGGCAGAGAAGGAGCTAGCAAAGCAAGACAGCCTGTTTATGTACTCTGTTCTGAGACTCTCACAAACAGTTCATCACTTTCAACCCAAATGGAAAGTCGTGTTGGCCATTGGGTTGATATTGAAAGGAAGCACATAACACACAGAGGGAATATATATAATGGATTTAGTTATGGTCGTAGGGGACTCCATCCTGATATCACACGCCCTTTTTTCTCTGAATAAGGAATGCCCACAACACTCACCAGATTATTTAGAAATCAGTATTAATAATTTCAATGGGGAATATTTCTAGGTAGGAACAGGAGAGAAGTTGCATTTGTTCTATATTTTAGGTAAACCTACCTAATAGCAAGAGAAAAATAAAATGCAAAAATTTCCAAATAAATAATAATTTGTCCCTTACAAGCCTGATACTTGTCTTGTTCTGACACAGTAGTACTTCCAATTACAGTAGAGTCTCACTTATCCAACATAAACGGGCCGGCAGAATGTTGGATAAGTGAAAATGTTGGATAATAAGGAGAGATTAAGAAAAAGCCTATTAAACATCAAAATAGGTTATGATTTTACAAATTAAGCACCAAAACATCATGTTATGCAACAAACATGACAGAAAAAGTAGTTCATTACACATTAATGCTATGTAGTAATTACTGTATTTACGAATTTAGCACCAAAACATCATGATATATTGAAAACATTGACTACAAAAATGCGTTGGATAATCCAGAACGTTGGATAAGTGAGTGTTGGATAAGTGAGACTCTACTGTATGTACATTCCCACATTTTAGAATTCAGTTTTCATCTCAAAAATACCAATATCAAGAAGTGACTTGGATGTTGCATTTGTTTTAGGACTTTGAGGTAAAATAATGACATACCCATCCATTGTTAACCTCATTTTTTTTTGTTTCACTCTTGACATTTTGTTTTATTTTGTTTAACATTTTCCCCAACCACAAAGTACCCTGGAATAATCATCTGGATGAAGCATCTGAAGAAAATGAAATTGCAGCCGTTTTTGCAGTAATACTCCAGTTTATTATTGCTAGAAAAGGTTCATTCCTCAATGAATATGAATGCATTATGAATGAGAGTAATAAGACATACTTGTTCCAGAAACTTGCATAAAAATCATCCCAAATATGGGTAAAACCCAATAAAATACAAAAATAGTAGTAATCACTGGAGATAAAAATTTCTTAAATGATTTGTCCACAGAAATAAGGGCTGTATTAACCAGCTTTTTCAAAGATCTCATAAAATAAATATTTTGTTTCATGAGTGGTAGAGTAAGCTTAGGGTGGGATGGGAATATTACTTTACAGATCATTCCCATGTGTTGTGTACTGAGTCTTTTTTCTATCTGATGCAAAGGACAAACTGAACCTATTCCTCGTTCAATAGCAGGCAGAACTCACACTTAAATATTGGTGGCATCCTTTCCCCCACATTGAGAAACTAGGGTTGTTTGTGGAAATAGGAGATATGACTCGTACAACTTTATCCTTCAACAGATAATGTGTTTCTGTTACTTCCAACAGTCTGCTGCCTGTTGTTGTTGCCTAATAGTAGGGGCAACCTCCACTGTTTGTAAGTGTACAGTTTTTAGATACTCAGAGAGACACTCCCTGATCTTTCCTTTTTGCCTGTCTGGCTTTAATGGAGCATTGACTCCTACAGTGAGTATTAGATCAGTCCTTGCCTGTGCTGAGCTTTAGACAGTTCTGCTTTTCTTTGTGTCAGATCTTGCCTTGAGGGCTCCAAACACGTGAAGCAAATAAAGGGCAGGGCGTGTTGACAGTTATAATGGTTCTCTTCTCTGGTTCATTCCTCTTGTTAGCTTTATCTGCAGAGAAGAAATTTTCTGGAACTGTGTAGAACTTCAAAGCAATTTTCATGGGTAATATGGCCATATTAAAGGGAATGTTTTAGTTTTAGCTTACATCTTTTTCTCACAGAATGCCCCTTTCTTTCTGGTATTCTGGCACCATGCCAGGGAATTTATTTCACTACTATAGTGGCTTTGGGTTTGACCTCACTGATTTCTCATGCAGTACGCAGTTGGTGCTTAGCCAAAAAACCTCATGTTATCTCTTTATTTATTAACAGTCTGTTCAGACAGAACTGCAATATAGAATTTCAAAAAATAAGAGGAAGTTTGGACCAACATATATATAATGGGGTCTCTACTTTTATATTGTTCTTCAGCCACAGAGAGGCATGGCAGAGTTTTCTGGATTAACAGGGAGCAAGAGGGACGCAGCAGTTTTTTCAGAAACCCACACACAAGATGCTTTTTTGTTTTAGCTTGTAAGGAGAAAAAAACTACAGAAAAAATCTCATTTAGAAGACATTGAGATGTCTTTGTTGGTCTCCAGAGAGTTTTTGCATTTGCATGAACAATATTTATACTGACTATATAGCTATACTACCATAGCTGTAGCCTTGTTGCATGAACATTTGCAATTAGAAATATCTGATGGATTGGTTGTGTCATTTTTAATCACCTCACCAATAATTCTGATCTTGCTATGCCTGCATATTTTGTTTCAGAAAGGGAAAAGATAGTTTTGTTCAGAATGATTTTATGCAAATTGCAGAAACAGTGATGTGAGGAGAGACTCATTATTTTCTTCTCGTGTTTTAGTGTGAAATCTAGTGGTGATATGGAATTTAGACTATAATTATGAGGGCACAGCCTGGCAAGCATTGCTAACAGTATCACCAGTATGTAGATGACATCCCAGGAAAGTTGCGGCACTCTGGATAGGTGCTTGGAAGTAGTTGGGGATAAATGACTGAAGAAGATGAAATTTAGTCTAGACCAGTGGTTCTCAATCTGTGGGTCCTCAGGTGTTTTGGCCTACAAGTCCCAGAAATCCCAGCCAGTTTACCAGATGTTAGGATTTCTGGGAGTTGAAGGCCAAAACATCTGGGGACGCACAGATTGATAACCACTGATCTAGACAAAATGGGAAGGTTATTACAAAACTGATATGATCTGCCAAAGGATATGCATGGCATCCAATCAAGAGCTCAAGATGAAAGGCAAAGACAAGGCACAAATTTTATTAATTCCCAGAAAGGAAGCCATTGCCTGATAGGAGCTTCCTTTGTAGATTTCTTCCAGTAGAATCCTCCTATTGCACTAAAGACAAATGGTAGCAAATCCCATGGAGATGACTGAGGTATTGTGAGGATCACAAGACACAAGGTTCAGGAAGGCATAATATTTGGTGTACTATTAACACAAAGTTAAGAGCAGATCACAATGTGGGTGGTGTTTTTTAAACTTCTCCCATTATATCCTGCAGATTCAGTTGTTTGATCAAATGTAAGCCAATTAGACTTTTAAAGAGGTGAAACACAAAAAGCTTGGAGGTTACCATGACTGTTGGTAGCCGTAGTTGAAATGAGCATGGAATAAAATAAATGTAACATATCCTTATTGTTTGGTCTTAAAAATTGAGCCTACTGGATTCTTTAAGGTGATAGGTGCTGATCTAACACCCCAAACAATTGGAATGCCCACTTAGACGTAAATAGCAATTGTGGTCAGTACATAAATGTGTGTTGCAAAGCAAATCATGCAAACATTTGAACTGTTTGTTGGGGTGTTCAAAGTATTTGATAGATTGGGTCCAAAACCTTGGTTTGATCTTTGCTTAGTCCCATTAGCTCATACACCAAAAGTGTGACAGATAGATAAGCACATTAATAAATATTTTTGTAACAAAGATGATTGGGCCACATAGGCATATATATGTGAATGTTTTAAGTAGTAGTGTACAGGATACAGAAGGAGGTTTTGGAACAGGAAGAGCAATAGCAAAATCTTTGACAGATTAAAACTAATGAGAGAAAGAGATTTTTTAAAAATTGCATATCCATACAATGATCTGCAGAACAGAAGATGCTTTCCTTCTAGGAGTGTTGGGGGTTGAAGAGAGCAAATGAATGTAGATATTTATTGCCTAACTGTGCCTGGTTGAACTGACCTTCTGGGCTCTGGGGGAGTATCCTGTATGAGACACTGTCAAAATATGCTCTGTTGTTACATGAAATGGAAGACAGGCTTGGGACATGGAATGTGCAAAGAGGAGTTTACATGCAAATCTAACTCGGATGACTTCCCCTGAGACAATGCTGTGACAGTGGTGAAATCTCCCACTTTTGATTTATTCCCTCCTGCCTTTGAGGGTTTTAACTCTTCCTTTCATCCCAAATATAAAGAATTTTAGGTATTTGGGGTGAATTCTAATTAAAATCAGTATGATGTAAAATTCTTACCCATTACTGATTTTGGGCAGCTGCTGTTAAAATCTATATTTCCTTTTTCGTTACCTGAACACATGTGCATAAGTGATTAAGTGTATGTGATCTAGGACTTAAGCCAGTGTTTCTCAAATTATTTCCCCTGGAGGTACACTTGTTATACTTTATCTGAAGCTCAAAAATATTTTATTTTTCCCCAAGCATTATCACTTGTGGAATCCTTGCAGACACTTAGGGTTCTAGAAAATTATGCTGGAGAAACCCAGACCTAAGCAGCAGAGGTATGAATCATACTGTTGAGCTACAGGTATAAGTGTTCCTTACGATTGACTAGGGCTGATGGGACCTGCAGTTGGATATCCTTTGAAGGACTGTGTGAGTCCTGCCCCAGATTTAAAGGGGTCTTATCATGCCTTTCTTTGATTACTGCTTTGATGCTGCAGATACTCTAAGCCAATGGTTCTCAACCTGTGGGTCCCCAGATGTTTTGGTCTTCAACTCCCAGAAATCCTAACAGCTGGTACACTGTGATGACTCATGGGCCTTGTAGTCCTGTTCCTAGTACTATTGTGGCAGATGAAGATGAAAACATGGGGTTTTCGCCGGTTCAACAAGAACTGGAGTCTCTTCACCTGCAGGATGTTGATGTTTGCCCACAAGAATTCAGCCAAACAGGCCTTGGGCAGAACTCCCCTCCGTTTCCCAGGAAGGAAATTTATTCTAGAGAAAGGGGAGTCAGGGAAGCTAATCGGAGAAGTCTAAGAATCGCTGCCAAACAAATGGCTGATTAGGTCTGCTTCCCTTGGGAAATTCTAAGGAGTCATGCATCTGGACAGAGTTGGGTTTCGCTTCTCGTTCTCTAGGGAAAGAGTTCTGTTGGCGGGAAAACGAGGCCCAATATAGGTGTTTGGCGCGAGGGATTCTGTCACGACCCAGGCTACAGAGCACCAATAACCATACGCAGAGGCCAGATTCTATCTAATATCTTTATTAAGGAAATATATAAAGTTAGTAAAAGCAAATGTAAAAGATAGTCCAGAAGCAGACCTTTCAGGAAAGGTCAAAATTAGTCCAAAGAAATAATGTCCAATATGAAATATTAAGGTCCAAAGTTGTAATCCAATAACCGAAACACTCACTTTGCCAAGCAAAGTGAGGGGAGATGACAAGGTCCTTTAGTCCATAAACTTGAGCAAGGCTAGGAAATAACTTGATACTTGAAACAAGGCTTAAAACGTGGAACAAGGTAACTAGGAACAAGAACAAGGTCCGTGGAATAACTTGGTGAAATCCGTGGAACAAGGCAAGGATTGGTCCTGGGAAACAAGGCAAAGTCCGTAGATAAACAAAGGCTGGGAAGCAAGGCGAAGGCTGGATAGCAAGGCAAGGCTTGAGCAGGAGCGAGGCTTGAATCGGAGCGCGCTGTCCAGACACAACTCGCTCCGTAGGCTGACGAATTGACTCCGCGAAGTTACTACGCCGGTAAAACACCTATATAGAGTCTAACTTTCCCACCGAAGCAGTTCTCTGGGAATCAGAAACGAAAGCTAAACTCTGAGACCAGATGTTAAACTCCTTAAAGATTCTCACGAGAAGCAGTCTTAATTGGCTACATTCTTAGCTGCAATCCTCGCACTCCTGCGCGAAGCTGAATCCAAACTTCTCTGTTGTTTACAAAACTCCCGGCGCAAGAACACGGGAGAAGTAGGCTCTGGGCTTGTTTGACATACTTCTGGGAGACAACTTTCTTGCAGGTGCAAGGTTCCCAGATCTGCCTGGGAAAGATCTGGCTGAGAGGAATCCAGTTCAGACTGGGAAGGTAAAAAACCCAAGTTTCCATCTTCATCAGGAATTACAATGTCCTGAGCAGGACTACAAGGCCCATGGGTCGTCACACTATCCCCCTCCTCAAGGCCCCTCCCAAACTGGGGCCCTCTCCCCGAGGCGCGAGGTCGCGGCTTGGCGGGATAGGTCTGATGAAAGCGACGGGTTAGCTCAGGAGCATGGACTGTGGAGGCGTCTTCCCAAGAGCGTTCCTCAGGGCCAAAACCCACCCAGTCAATGAGATATTGTAGGCGGCGGCGGTGAAAGCGAGAATCCAAAATGTCCTCAACCTCGAACTCCTCCTCCCCATTCATCAAAACAGGAGGGGGGGCCGGTTGGTCTGTATCAGGACGCACACCATCCGCCGGAAGGAGCAGGGAACGGTGAAACACTGGGTGAATGCGCATTGAACGCGGAAGTTGGAGTTTGAAAGTCACGGGGTTTAATTGCGCCACCACTGGATAGGGGCCAATGAAACGGGCATCTAACTTCCGGCAAGGGCGGTGGGAGGGCAGAAAGCGAGTGGACAGAAAAACCCGATCTCCTACCTTGATTTCGGGGCCCGGCTGGCGGTGTTTGTCAGCGTGGTGTTTATAGTCCTCCTTGGCTTGGTCCAGTTGCTGGAGCAAAAGTTGTTGCACCGCTGTGAGTTCCTGCAGCCAATCCTCTGCTGCGGGAACTTCTGAAGTTTCAATGACAGGGGGAAAGAAACGTGGATGGAAGCCGTAGTTTGCAAAGAACGGCGTTTCTTTTGTAGAAGCTTGAACTCCATTGTTGTAGGCAAACTCAGACAGTGGTAACAGAGAAGCCCAATTGTCCTGTTGGTAGTTTACATAACAGCGAAGATACTGCTCTAAAGTGGCATTGGTGCGCTCCGTTTGCCCATCTGTTTGGGGATGATGAGCTGAAGATAAGCGAGAGTCTATGCCCAATAGTTTTTGTAGCGCCTTCCAAAAACGAGAGGTGAATTGAGATCCACGGTCTGTGACTAAACTCTTGGGCAATCCATGTAGTCTGAAAACATGTTGAAGGAATAGATCCGCAGTCTCTTTGGCCGTGGGGAGGCCTTCGCAGGGAATGAAATGGGCTAACTTGGTGAAAAGGTCCACCACCACTAAGATCGTGGTGAATCCACAGGAAGGTGGTAGGTCAGTGATGAAATCCGCAGAAATTATTTCCCATGGGCGAGATGGGGTAGGAAGGGGGTGTAAAAGCCCTGAGGGCTTCTCCCTTCTTATCTTGGAGCGCTGGCATACTGGGCAGGTGTTGACATATTTTTCCACATCCTTGCGGATCTTGGGCCACCAAAAATCCCTTAGGATCAGATGCATGGTTTTAAATAGTCCGAAGTGTCCTGCTGGTTTGCAGTCATGACACAGACGAAGCGCTTTTTCCCTGCCCGGTCCGGGTGGGATATAAACATGATTTCTATAGCAAAGCAGTCCATCTTTAAGCGAAAAGGGAAAATGCAGACCTTGGCGAAGTTGGTCCTGCGCCCAGGCATCTGCTTGCTGACTAGCCCTGATTTCTTGAGCACAGAGGGGTCCTGGAGTAGAGGAAGTTGAACCAATGGGAATGGATTTGGTGTTCCCCACTGTGAGCGTGGCAAAGTTCCCGGGTTGTAATAGTTGGGATTCAAAGGTCTCCTTGCGTCCTGCAGCGTATTCCGGTTTACGTGACAGGGCGTCTGCTTGCTTGGTCTGGGCTGGGGTCACATAATGAATCTGGAAGTCGAAACGTTCGAAGAATAAAGCCCAACGTTGCTGCCTCTGATTTAGTTTGCGGGCAGTTCTTAGATGTTCTAGATTACGATGATCAGTGTGGACTTTAATGGGAAACTTGGCCCCTTCTAGCCAATGTCTCCAAGTTTCAAAGGCTGCCTTTATGGCCAGTAGTTCTTTTTCCCAAATGGTGTAATTCCTCTCTGGTGTGGTTAGTTGACGAGAGTAAAAGGCACAGGGATGGAGGTGATCTCCCACCGGTTGTAAGAGTACAGCCCCAATTGCCACATCAGAGGCGTCCGCTTGCACAACAAAAGGGGTTCCAGGATTTGGATGCTGTAGAATTGGCTGGGAGGTGAATAGTTTCTTTAGTTGCTGGAACCCTTTCTCTGCTTGATCAGTCCAGCGGAAAGGCTGCTTTCCACGGATGCAGCTAGTGATGGGGTCGGACCAGCGGGCAAAATCTGGAATGAACTTGCGGTAATAGTTCGCGAACCCCAAGAAACGCTGCACCTCTTTCTTGTTAGTTGGCGCCCGCCATTCCAATACTGCTGAAACCTTGGCTGGATCCATGGAAAGCCCTAGAGGCGAGATGCGGTAACCAAGGAAATCTACCTCTTGTAGATCAAAGGCGCATTTTTCCAGCTTGGCATAAAGTCCATGTTCCCGCAGTCGTTGTAACACCATTTTGACGTGGTTCTCATGTTCTGATTGTGATCTAGAAAACACCAAAAAATCGTCCAGGTAGATTATCAAGAACCTGTCTAGATAGTCCTGAAAAATGTCATTGACAAAATGCTGGAACGTTGCGGGAGCTCCGCATAAACCGAAATTCATAACTCGGGACTCGAATAATCCGAATTTGGTCTGGAAGGCGGTCTTCCACTCGTCCCCTTCCCTGATGCGAACTAAGTTGTAAGCCCCCCGAAGATCCAGCTTGGTGTAAACCTTGGCTCCTCGAAGCCGATCCAGTAGATCCGAGATTAAGGGCAGGGGATAGCTGTTCCGCTTGGTGATATTGTTCAATGCTCTGTAGTCCACCACCAAGCGTAGTTCCCCTGACTTCTTCTTCACAAACATCACTGGGGAGGCGGCTGGGGATTGAGAGGGTCTGATGAATCCCTTGCGAAGGTTTGTCTCTATGAATTCCCTGAGAGCTTCTTGCTCTGGTTCAGTCAGGGAGTAGAGATGCCCTCGCGGGATCGGGGCCCCCTCCACCAAGTCAATGGCACAGTCATAAGGTCTATGTGGGGGTAATTTTTCGGCTTCTTTCTCATTGAACACATCCCAATACTCGGAGTACTTCTTGGGCAAGGTGATGATGGGCTCGGTGTCTGTGGCGTGACAGACCTTGGCTACGAGGCAATGGTTTTGGCAGTACGGTGAAGCAAACTGCAGTTCTCTGTTGGACCAGGAGATGTTAGGGTCGTGGAGAGTCAGCCATGGAATTCCCAAAATCACAGGGAAATGGGGAACCTCGGTAACAAAGAAGGAAATCTCTTCCATATGTTCCCTTATCCACATCCTGGTGGGTTCCGACCACTGACTTACGGGGCCCGTCTTGAGGGGGCGGCCGTCTATGGCTTGCACCACACGGGCATTCTTGAAATCATGATATTGTAATCCCAGAGAGTCGGCATACTCTCTATCAATGAAATTGTTGGTAGCTCCAGAGTCTATCATGGCGTGGATCATGACGGGTCCCCTTTTAGCTGACCATAATGTGACCACGAGAAGGAACAGGACCCCGGTTGGCGGCTCTTGAATGGATTTTTTGACCGGGTTGGCGAGCCTCTCTACACCCGGTCGTTGGCTTCCCCCGCCGGCTGTGTGCCAGTCGGCTCAGACGCCTTCGCCTCCGTGGAGGACGCCGCCGCAAGACGGGCGGCAGGCTTCCCTTTGGCTGGGCACTCTCTGGCGAAGTGGCCCCCGTTCCCGCAGTACCAACAGAGGTTTAAGCGTTGACGACGGGCCTTCTCGGCGGCATCTAGTCTGGGACGCACATTGCCCAACTGCATCGGCACCTCCTCGCCTCCTCTGGGGTATGGGGTTGGCGGTGGGGGTCTCCACACTGGACGTGGCTGAACGCTGGCGGGAGCGGGGGGTTTTGCCCCGGCTCTACTGCCCTGGCCTCGAACCCACTGTTTCCTGTTGGCAATCATGACTTCAGCCCGTAAACATTGATCAATGAGTGCCTCGAGGGTCTGGGGAGGATCCACCTTGGAGATTTCTTCCAGCATTTCAATGTTGAGACCCTCCCGGAATTGTCCTCTGAGGGCTACATCGTTCCAGCCGGTGTTGTGGGCCAGCACTCGGAACTCGGCTATATACTGAGACATAGGTCTGTCTCCTTGGAAAAGGCGACGGAGTTTGTGACCGGCTGCCTCCAAATTGTCCTCGATTCCCCAAGTCTCCTTGAGGTGGTCCAAGAAGTGTTGCGCTGATCTTAGGTGTGGAGAGGCTTGGTCGAACAGTGCCGTCGCCCAATTGGCCGCTGGCCCGTCTAGAAGACTGTAAACCCACGCCACTTTGATGTCTTCTTGGGGAAACTCGGCATCACGGGCCTCTAGATAAGCTTGACATTGGCGACGGAAAACATGAACCTTAGAAGCTTCTCCAGTAAACTTGGTAGGCAACGCCATGGCCGGGAGGCGGATTCCGCGCTCCCGCAAGCCCTTTATTTCTCCATCCTGGGCGTTGAGTCTGTCGCGGATGCGATCCACTTCGTCCTTGCTGATGGTGTAGCTCAGTGGCTGCCCACCGGGCACGGTTCCGGTAGACATTCTGGCCGAGGTTAATTGGTGCTTAGGGTGGCGGAGTCAAACTGTCACGACCCAGGCTACAGAGCACCAATAACCATACGCAGAGGCCAGATTCTATCTAATATCTTTATTAAGGAAATATATAAAGTTAGTAAAAGCAAATGTAAAAGATAGTCCAGAAGCAGACCTTTCAGGAAAGGTCAAAATTAGTCCAAAGAAATAATGTCCAATATGAAATATTAAGGTCCAAAGTTGTAATCCAATAACCGAAACACTCACTTTGCCAAGCAAAGTGAGGGGAGATGACAAGGTCCTTTAGTCCATAAACTTGAGCAAGGCTAGGAAATAACTTGATACTTGAAACAAGGCTTAAAACGTGGAACAAGGTAACTAGGAACAAGAACAAGGTCCGTGGAATAACTTGGTGAAATCCGTGGAACAAGGCAAGGATTGGTCCTGGGAAACAAGGCAAAGTCCGTAGATAAACAAAGGCTGGGAAGCAAGGCGAAGGCTGGATAGCAAGGCAAGGCTTGAGCAGGAGCGAGGCTTGAATCGGAGCGCGCTGTCCAGACACAACTCGCTCCGTAGGCTGACGAATTGACTCCGCGAAGTTACTACGCCGGTAAAACACCTATATAGAGTCTAACTTTCCCACCGAAGCAGTTCTCTGGGAATCAGAAACGAAAGCTAAACTCTGAGACCAGATGTTAAACTCCTTAAAGATTCTCACGAGAAGCAGTCTTAATTGGCTACATTCTTAGCTGCAATCCTCGCACTCCTGCGCGAAGCTGAATCCAAACTTCTCTGTTGTTTACAAAACTCCCGGCGCAAGAACACGGGAGAAGTAGGCTCTGGGCTTGTTTGACATACTTCTGGGAGACAACTTTCTTGCAGGTGCAAGGTTCCCAGATCTGCCTGGGAAAGATCTGGCTGAGAGGAATCCAGTTCAGACTGGGAAGGTAAAAAACCCAAGTTTCCATCTTCATCAGGAATTACAATGTCCTGAGCAGGACTACAAGGCCCATGGGTCGTCACAGATTCTTTGCGGAGTCAATTGATCAGCTTGAGGAGAGAGATCGTGTGTGGACTTCGTAATCCCAGTTCCTTGCTTCCCGGATCAAGCTTCAAGCCTTGCCCTGTCTCACGGTTTTACCACGGACTCTGTTTCATGCTTCATGTTTGCCTTGTCTCCAGTCACGGATCTAGCCAAGAATCAAGTTTATTTCCAGCCTTGTTGTCAAGCTTCATTGGACTCTAAGACTCTGTTATTTCCCCACACTATTGCTTGGCAAAGTGTGTGTTTCGGTCAAGTGGATTAAAACTTTGAACTCTAATATCATTTATTGGACTATACATTTTTGGACTATATTTGACCTCATTTGAAAGGTCTGCTTCTGAACTATATTCTTCACTTGTTTTTATTGATTTTATATATTTCTTTAATAAAGATATTAGATAGAGACTGGCCTCTGTGTAAGGTTATTGGTGCTCTGCTGCCAGGGTTCTGACATACACTGACTGGGGTTTCCGGGAGTTGTAGGCCAAAACACCTGGAGACCCACAGGTTGGGAACTACTGCTCTAAGCACATAGAAACAAGTAGGGTCAGCTGATGTCATTTTTCAAACTGAGGTGGATAACTAAGTGCTGACCCCCCAGTAAAATTCTTTCTCCAACTAATGTAACTTATTATCAGAAACAAATATCTATTATAAGATACATGTATTTTATGAGTTTGTACTTGTTGATCTTATCCATGTTGATGGGTAGGGTGCAGGAAAATTGGCTGGTATGTGTATGTGTGCTGCTACTGCCATTGATCCCTAAGTGATCTCCTAGCTGTACCTTGTGGTAGGGTTGTCCCTCAGACAACCAATATGTTTGGTGTATCAACACTAGAAATGAATGTGAAGGATGTGTTACTTTTAGAAGATATGGCCGTGCTTCCTTCTGTTCTGAGAGAAATGCATAGAGTTGATGCATATCTGTTTTCGAGATAAGGCAAGCAATCTGCAACCTTGTTTCTAGAAAGTATGTCCAATGTATTTTTAAAATTGTAAATAGTTACAACCTATCTCTTATAGTGTCCTCCCTTTTGCATGGAAAAAATGCCAAGATGCAGCATTGTGCAAAGTTCAAAGTGAGTATTTAACATACAATCATAGAGCTGGAAGAAACCACATGGGCCATCCAGGCCAACCTCCTGCCATGTAGGAAAAGCACAAAATACCCCTAACAGATGGCCATCCAGACTCTGTTTAAGACAGTGGTTCTCAACCTATGGGTCCCCAGGTGTTTTGGCCTACAACTTCCAGAAATCCCAGCCAGTTTACCAGCTGTTAGGATTTCTGCGAGTTGAAGGCCAAAAACCTCTAGGGACCCACACGTTGATAACCACTGGTTTAAGAGCTTCCAAGGAAGGAGTTTCCACCACACTCCAAGGCAGAGAGTTCCACTTCTGAACAGCTCTCACGGTCAGGAATTTTTTCCTAATGTTCAAGTGGAATCTCCTTTCCTAGCATTTGAACCCATTACTTTGAGTCCTAGTCTCTAGGGTGACAGAAAACAAACCTACTCCCTTTTACTAATGACATCCTTTCAGATATTTAAACATGGTGATCATGTCTCGGGTCAGCCTTCTCTTCTGAGGGTTTAACATATTCTGCTCTTTAATCCACTCCCCATAGAACATGGTTTCCAGAGGGTTGTTGTATGTCTTTCAGGCTGTGTGGCCATGTTCCAGAAGTATTCTCTCCTGACGTTTCGCCCACATCTATGGCAGGCATCCTCAGAGGTTGTGAGGTATGGATAAACTAAGTAAGGAAAGGAAAGAATATATATCTGTGGAGAGTCCAGGGTGTGGCAAGACATGGTTTCCAGACTTTTGATTATTTTCATTGTCCTAAAATGTTCAAATGTATGGAAACATAGAATTCTACCTGCCCAAAAATCCCAATCCTGTTATTTTAAAAAAATACACCCATGACCCAGAAGGCTTGAACATATATTACTGTGTTGTGAATCCTGTGAATCATGGTGTAAGAGTTTTGTAGGGCTTGTCTGGGAACAGGGCTACATTATTCTTCTTGGCCCATTCTTTTCAAGTGATTTCCAGAAGCAGAACTAATTCTGTGAATTATTCTAATATGTGCCACTGTTCTTAATTCACATAATGTACAAGTATAATAAACTCTAGCTATTGTATTAAAAACATTTTGAAATGGAAGAACACTCATTGTGAATATCACTTGGATGAAATAACTACAGCACACTCCTGGCTATGCCCTCAAAACAAGCCAGACTGAAAATATGTTTGCCGAGTGTATGGTTGCTTTATGCTGCAAGGCAGAATGGACAGAGATGCAAATAGGAGAGAAAAGAACCTGAATAGCTGGGAATGAGTGGCACTCCAGATGTTATTGAATTGGAATTTATACCGTTCCTCACCACTTGCTGGAGCAGATGGGATTTCTAGTCCAACACCATCTGGAGGGGCACATATCCTCCTGCTCGCTGGTATTGAAATGGGGTAAGCAACCTCTCAAGACAGCTATAAGTATATGGATTTAACTGGGATCTGGAGCCATGTAGGAAATGCTAAGTCTCTTAAAAGATTATCTTGTGCGGGTACAATTTCTGGAGTTACACATCGCAATTTCTAAGCCTTGCCAGCACACATACTTAAGGTCTAGTCACTTATTAGGTTTAATGCTACTCAGTACTGATGTTTGGAAAACATGCACGATGTACCCAAATTTATTGGATAATGACAGGCCAGAGTTTGCAAGGTTAGCACTAGGACTAGAAAAAGCATCCAGAAGCTGTTTGTCTGTGTGGCCTAGATTATGCTCGTATCTGTCATTCCTGCTTCCCCAGCCTGCATTTGGGAAGATAATAGCTCTTCCCTTGATAAATGGGACCCTAAAGCCTCATCATTTGTGCCTAGTCTAATCTATTTTTCATGGTAATAGTCCCCTGGTCATAGACATTATGGCTTAAATAGCCTCTTCCTTGATCTTCTTACATGTTGAATGGAAGCTTGTTTAAAGGATCTGGCTAGTTCTTAAAATACACTGTGGATTCTCTTACAAGATGCAAAGAATGTACACTTTTGTTCTACAAACCGTGTTTCTGTTGCATGTGGATAGCACTTTGCACTCTTGATTAATCTACTCAAGAAAATGCTCAATGATTCAAGCCATATTTTTTGAGAATGTTGAGACATAAAGTTTGTGGTCAGTGGTTTCAATAGAATATTATTCAGCTCAGTTCTTGCTAAGATATTGCTTAGTTGATGTTTTTGGTGAAAGATTGCTGAGATACATTTTGGCATCCCCCCATATAGTATATCTTGTAAGCTTTTGCCAATGCAAAAGAACACAAATTGTTCTAAACTCCTGTGAGCACACACTTTGCATGTGAACCTTGAACGTAGTTTCAGTTCTAATTGAAGGGTGACTACAAGACAGAGCTCAGAGGCTGATTGGTTTGACTTAGACATGTTATAAATACCATGATTTGTTTTCATATTGAGATGAAAGGTGACATTTGAAACTAGTGTGATATGAAGGACTGACATTTCCCACAGGGATAATATTCTCACCCGTACAGAGCCACAAGTAGAATTGGGATATGGGGAGCTGGACTTGCCTATGCCTGAAAGCAACTCTGCAGCCACAATAATTTTCACAGATTTCATCTGGATTTCCAAACATTTTATAAGCCTGGTGCTCACATGATGCACATGACGGGTGTATTTGATAAAAGACCGTAGTGCTTAGGCATTCTTCTCTGAAGTTTGGAGTCAGTAACTACATATTCTGCTCTGAGTGGCTTCTTCAGAATTTCTCAATCCTTTATAGTATACATTAACAGGAAATGTTTGTAAAGAGCTGTGCCTTGTGAAATAAATCCATATTAAGCACTGTCTTTCTGTAGCTTGAATAAGGTTAGTTTTCTCCCATAGTAAAATTATATTATGGGGAAAGGTGGATGGTATTGTACTTAAAACTGGATGGGAAAAAAACTAAAACATTGTTCTTTACTTTGTGTATATCTCCAAAACTGTATACATTTTATCATGACTGAAGTTTAAATCCTTCATAAAGACATGGATCACTTTGTCCTTCTCTCCTAGTGGAATAATAAGGAGGCTTGAAAGATTTTAATACATCAGGTGTTTAACAGCCAGTATTAACAGAGAAGACATTTTACTCTTGCAGCATGCAAAATCTGGAGAAATATAAAATATGTAGAAAATTGACTCTGGTTACAACTGGAAATATGGATTGTTTATCACCGAAAATGGCTACTTAGAGTCTTAAACATCTCAATAAGTCTTATCCTTTTAATATGAAAATACACTCAGACATAGAATTATAGATTTCAAGGGAGACCACAAGGACCATCTGAATACATTTGTTATTGTTGAGTGCCTTCTAGACATTTCTGACTTGCTGATGACCCTAAGGTTTTTTTGGAATGAGAATGTGTGATTTGCTTAAGGTCACCCTGTGGGTTTCCATGACTGAGCAGACTTTTTAAGCAACAGTGTTCATTTAATCTGTTTATATCATAAATATTGATATTAGGTTCCCTTCTTGTGACTTTTCTAACTGTCCATTTGACTAGTGTGGTACTCAGGGGAACTGTTTTATAATGATGATGTGCCTTTTCGTCTGAGCATTCTCAAACATTGCTGGAGGACTTTTGTTTGACCTCTTTGCCATTAGCTTTTGGGCTCTATATTTCTCTATATTGGTCAATATTTCTTGGGTTTACATGTCATCAGTATGCTGAAGATTTTTCTATCTTTTGCAACTGATGCCAAGGGGGATGTGGAAGTCCAGAATTGTTATCTGGATGCTTTGAAGGACTGGATGTGAATGAATAAATACTCTGAATTCAGATGAAATGGAAGTTCTATTGGCCAATAGGAAAACTAACCTGGGATTAGGATTACAACCTGTTTAAATGGGTTTGTGCTCCCCGTAAAATCAGGTTCATAGTCTGGAGATGCTGTGGAACCTGAGATTACGTCTAGAAAACCAGGTAGCTGCTAAAAGCGCCACCACCAGATTTACTTGGCATTCATGCTGTACCTTATCTGAGGGATGGCAGATGTGCCTCATCTCTTATTTACCTCCCAATTAGGCTACCATAATGATCTCTGTGTGGGAATGTCCATGGAAAATGCTTGCATGCCACAGCTAATACAAAATGCCAGTAGCCAGATTATTGTTAGGTGTGCATTTTAGAGACTATATGATATTGGAAGAACTGGACTTTCTTCCATTTGCTTCACAGCTCAGTTCAAGGTATTCGTTTTAACCCATGCAGCCTTAAATGACTTGTGGATAGGATATCTGAAAACTGCTTTCTCTTATATGAACCTGCTGGGAATTTAGTATCCTCAATGGAGGCCCTGTTACATATTCTATCATCTACTGTGGTTAGGTTGGTGGGTGCAACCTGGTAGGTGGTGGGCTCTTTCTGTTGCAGTACCACAATTATGGAACTCAATCCCAAATGAATATATACTGGCTCCATATCTTTTGAGTTTCTGATGAACAGCTAAAACTGTTCTTTTTATGCTTTGTGTTACGTAAAGTGATAGTGATTGTTTTGGCTGTTTTACCTATTTATGGTTCTCAGTTATTTTTATCCACATTTATAAGTTCTTATTTGTGTATTTTGTTTTAAATGTTTTAAAATATTTATACATTGTATCTTGGGACCTGGTGTTTTCAGATATAATACATCAGTGTGGTCCAACCCACGGCCCACGAGCCTCATGCGACCCACCAATTCATTTTTGTTGGCCCTTGCCCTTCTTACTGGAAAAATATTTGGAAAAAATGTTTACCCTTCTTACTGCTTTAAAATTTTAAGAAACATTTTCTTTCTGGAATGTCTCTGGCCCTCACATTCCTATACTAAAGTTTGATTGGCCCTCGGGTAACTAAAGGTTTGACCACACTGCAATACATAAATACATGTAAATAAATACATGTCGTATCTATGTGTAATGTGACTCTTCCAAGAGGATGGACTACTGGCAAGCGATGGGGTGCATCTCACACAAGTAGGAAAACATCTTTTTGCACACAGACTCACAAACCTCATCAGGCGCACTTTAAACTAAATCCACTGGGGGAGGGGAACAACAGCCTGGCGAACACTATATTACCCACGACCACAGGGAACCGCCGAAAGGCTAAAAGGAGGGCTGCACAAACACAGCAAGGACCAAGTACAGAGAGCACAATAATCCCAAATAAACAGTTCGAGGGGAGGTCACAGGGGCTTACATGTCTTTACACTAATGCTCAGAGCATGGGAAATAAGCAAGACGAACTCCAACTCCTAGCACAGCACCACACATACGATGTCATAGGCATCACTGAAACCTGGTGGGATGACTCCCATCACTGGAATTTAACCATTGAGGGCTATAACCTCTTTCACATAAATAGAACAAAGGGGAGAGGAGGGGGAGTAGCTTTATATGTCAAAAACAGTTACGTTGCAGAAGAAATGCAAGACTGTAATCCGGGAAACCAGCTTGAAAGCATCTGGATAAGAATCAAGGGAACCGGGACTCAAAAAGATCTTGTCGTGGGTGTCTACTACAGACCTCCGAGTCAGGATGAAGGACTTGATGAAGCCTTCTGTCAACAGCTGACCAAACAGGCACAAAGAAGAGATATAGTAGTCATGGGCGATTTCAATTATCCCGATATCTGCTGGAAAACAAACTCAGCCAAGAGTACAAAGTCCAACAAATTCCTCACTTGCCTTGCAGATAATTTTATGGTCCAGAAGGTAGAAGAGGCAACAAGGGGATCAGCAACTCTTGATCTAATCTTAACAAATGTGGAAGACCTGATCAATACAGTTGAAGTGGTTGGATCCTTAGGGGCAAGTGACCATGTGCTCCTGCAGTTTGCAATACAAAGGAATGCTGAAACTAAGACAAGTCAAACACGCATTCTGGACTTTAAGAGAGCTGACTTCCAAAAAATGAAAGAATTACTGAGCGGCATTCCATGGACGCCGATATTAAAAAACAAGGGAGTTAAGCATGGATGGGAGTTTTTCAAAAGTGAAATACTCAAGGCGCAAATGCAAACAGTGCCAACAAAGAAGAAAAATAAGACAAGTGCAAAGAAGCCAGAATGGATGTCCAAAGAACTTCTAACTGAGCTAAAGCTCAAAAGTGACATGCACAAGAAGTGGAAAAGGGGAGAAATCACCAAAGAAGAATTCAAACGTATAGCCAACTCCTGTAGGGAAAAGGTTCGCAAGGCTAAAGCGCAAAATGAGCTCAGGCTTGCCAGGGACATAAAAAACAACAAAAAAGGTTTTTTTGCTTATGTTGGTAGAAAAAGGAAGAAAAAGGAGGCGATAGGGCCACTGCAAGGAGTAGATGGGGTGATGGTGACAGGGGATAGGGAAAAGGCAGAACTGCTTAATGCCTTCTTTGCCTCGGTCTTCTCACAAAAAGAAAGCCATCTTCAACCTCAGCAACATGGAATGGACGAAGGATTGGGGGAAATCCAACCCCAAATAGGGAAACAAGTTGTCCAGGAACACCTGGCCACTCTAAACGAATTCAAGTCCCCAGGGCCAGATCAGCTACATCCAAGAGTATTGAAGGAACTAGCGGAAGTTATTTCAGAACCACTGGCAATCATCTTCGAGAGTTCTTGGAGAACAGGAGAAGTCCCAGCAGATTGGAGGAGGGCGAATGTGGTCCCTATCTTCAAGAAGGGAAAAAAGAACGACCCAAACAATTACCGTCCGGTCAGCCTCACATCAATACCAGGCAAGATTCTGGAAAAGATCATTAAGGAAGTGGTCTGCAAACACTTAGAAACAAATGCGGTCATTGCTAATAGTCAACACGGATTTACCAAAAACAAGTCATGCCAGACTAATCTGATCTCTTTTTTCGATAGAGTTACGAGTTGGGTCGATACAGGGAATGCCGTGGATGTAGCATATCTAGATTTCAGTAAGGCCTTCGACAAAGTCCCCCACGACCTTCTGGCAAACAAACTAGTAAAATGTGGGCTAGACAAAACTACGGTTAGGTGGATCTGTAATTGGCTAAGCGAACGAACCCAAAGGGTGCTCACCAATGCGTCGTCTTCATCATGGAAAGAAGTGACAAGTGGAGTGCCGCAGGGCTCCGTCCTGGGCCCGGTTCTGTTCAACATCTTTATTAACGACTTAGACGAAGGGTTAGAAGGCACGATCATCAAGTTTGCAGATGACACAAAACTCGGAGGGATAGCTAACACTCCAGAAGACAGGAGCAGAATTCAAAACGATCTTGACAGACTAGAGAGATGGGCCGAAACTAACAAAATGAAGTTCAACAGGGACAAATGCAAAATACTTCACTTCGGCAGAAAAAATGGAAATCAAAGATACAGAATGGGGGACGCCTGGCTTGACAGCAGTGTGTGCGAAAAAGATCTTGGAGTCCTCGTGGACAACAAGTTAAACATGAGCCTACAATGTGATGCGGCAGCTAAAAAAGCCAATGGGATTTTGGCCTGCATCAATAGGGGAATAACGTCTAGATCCAGGGAAGTCATGCTCCCCCTCTATTCTGCCTTGGTCAGACCACACCTGGAATACTGTGTCCAGTTTTGGGCACCGCAGATGAAGGGAGATGCTGACAAGCTGGAAAGCGTCCAGAGGAGGGCAACTAAAATGATTAAGGGTCTGGAGAACAAGCCCTATGAGGAGAGGCTTAAAGAGCTGGGCATGTTTAGCCTGCAGAAGAGAAGGCTGAGAGGAGACATGATAGCCATGTACAAATATGTGAGGGGAAGTCATAGGGAGGAGGGAGCAAGCTTATTTTCTGCTGCCCTGCAGACTAGGACACGGAACAATGGCTTCAAACTACAGGAAAGGAGATTCCACCTGAACATCAGGAAGAACTTCCTCACTGTGAGGGCTGTTCGGCAGTGGAACTCTCTCCCCCGGAATGTGGTGGAGGCACCTTCTTTGGAAGCTTTTAAGCAGAGGCTGGATGGCCATCTGTCGGGGGTGCTTTGAATGCGATTTCCTGCTTCTTAGCGGGGGGTTGGACTAGATGGCCCTTGAGGTCTCTTCCAACTCTACTATTCTATGATTCTATGATCTATGATTCTAAAAGAGAAGAAGCATATATCTTACCAAGCCATATTCCTCAGATTTATCCTCCAGCTTGATCACATTCTTGCTTTGCTCATTTTCTCAAAGGGGCTTTACTGTTCACATATCCTTTGTCATATATACATCTGGATTTCCTTCCTAGTGGCTTTATACGAACAAGTTTGGGAAAGCACTAATGTTCTTATTAAAGAGCTAAAGGCCTCTCTTAATCTGTGACAGCGGAACGGGAGGTACATTTGCTGATTGAGTCTGCCAGGCTTAAGCTTTTCACCATTTAATTACCTGGGCTTCTATCTATATCAATTAAATACTAGAAATGTAGACTGGAGTTGTTCGGGTCTACATTTTCATGCCCCCTAAGATTGCTACCCTTCATTGTTGCAGATTGAAAGATGAAACTTTGCCAGTATAAGATGCTCCATCCCAAGCTATCTTTTCTATCCAGTATGAGATAATCTTTTGGCCTGCAAGAAAACTGGCGGAAGAAAAGAGTCCTTCAGAGAATGGTGGATTAAAAAAAAAACCTAAATTAAGATTTTTAAAAGCTGTTAGTTGCCAGGTTCTGTATTCTGCCATCTCTGTGTGAAGAAGAATTTAATCTCTCTCTTTAACAGTAATAGTTATAGGATGCATTCTGCTCTCAAAAGCAAGATTAGGATGGAATCAGGGAAGTCTTAGGACAAAATCCTCTCTATGGGGGTCTTTGTGGACTAAGCATTTCTATATAGTAAGGCTGCCAAGGGGGTGGGGAAAAGGGAAAGCTCCTTCTTGGCCCCGGGGGCTGTGGATTTCAGTATAAGACTAGAGCCCATTTGTGCCTTGGACCCCAGCCCAAATGGTTCCCCTTTCTATAAATGTTGGCTTTTGCTGATGGAGCTGAACAGTCAGGCCATTGTGTATGTCAGAGCCACTGGAGAAAATGCCTGAGTGGTGTTTTATATAGTGTGTCAGTGTGTCCCCTTTTCAAGTTGTCTTTTCCTCCTCCTTCTTCTGTAAAGGCTTGGTTGTCAAGGCAATCATGTCATGGGGGCTGCTGTTTTTCTACCTTGCCGACACAGAGAGACTTATATCCAAGCTACCAGTGGGGCAGGCTTTCTATTTCAGCAGAGGGCTTTGTGGATGCTTTGCAGACTGGATGTGGGCTCACTGATGGACAGTCTATCTCTTCTGAATGACTACACAGCATTGAAGAATCTCACTGTCAGATGTGCACTAATTGTATTTGTGGGCTTACCCTATATACTCATGTATAAGTCCATAAATTTTAGTCAGAAAATTAATCCAAAAAACTTGTCCATGGGTAAATATGTGTGCTACACCTTAACATTGATCAAAAAAGGAACCATTCTCCTTTCTCCACTGAGTAGAGTGGAGAAAGGCAAGAACTTCGTCCATTCCAGGAAAACCTAAAAGGACCCCTTCTATTGCCTCCACCATGGTGCCACTTCTGGCCTTTTTTAAATGCCTGGGAAGAAACACAGGAGTGCTGGCGAGGGTGGCAGGCCGCCTGGGGCAACATTGGGGCTTTCGCCTCTCTGTTCAATGACCTTCAGCATATAAAAATCCATTAATGTTGGCTCCAAAACCTGATTCTGGTGTATACATGAGGTGGACTTGAACTTGTGTACATGGTGGGTAGAGTTAAAGATGCAAAGTATGCCTGGCCCATGAAAAGCATCAAGTATAGTTGTTTTAGCATCACACAGGTCTCACACTATGGAGAAAAAGGAAGGCCGAATACGCATTTGTGTCAGTAGCCTCTCCCTGAAGAACATTTATTTACCTCTATTCCTGTTGTCCCAAAAGATTATCCTTTGAAAAGAGGTGGGTGGCAAGAGAAAAATCTTGAAATAAATTTTGTCAGAGTTTTAAAAAAATACTTATATGCACACCCTAATCTGGACTGATGAAATCAGTTGGTAATGTCAGAAAAATCAAGGGATGATGCATCATGTCACAATTTGGATGGGGAAAGGCCAGAAAAGCAATTTGGAGACCTTGCTCATTTGAGTTTTGGTTTCATGCATGATAATTTTCTAGGTCAGGAATTTTACTTTGCCAGAATTCTGCTTCACTGAAATAGCATGTAGTGTTGTGTGTGTGTGTGTGTGACATGCACAGTTCTTGGAAGATGAGCTTGTTATTGTCAAACTATGATCACAAAAGGAGAGCACAGTGCAAAATTGGTACTGTCAGCCTCACGTTACCACATTTTTATCTGATACCATCTGCACATGCCACTCAGACCAGCGGAATATTTCTCTGTTCTACTAATCAAGTACCGTGTCTGCTTTTGTCACTAGAAGAATTTCTTTTAAAATAATTGATTTTAGTTTTCAAGCTACTGCAGGCAAGTTGATCCATGCAAGGCTTTCTTGGGGTTGTTTTTAACCTAAGGGAAAGACTGTAGTTCTATGTTAGAGTGCATGTTTTGCATTCATAAGGTCCCAATCTCTGGTGTCTCCAGGTAGGAGAGAGAAAGGCCCCAGTTTGAAACATTGGAAAGCCAGGCACAATATTTCAATATTAAACTAGAAAAGTTTGACTTATTATAAGGCTATTCCAAGCTCTGATGATCTGCTGAAGCATAAATAGATATAAAGGCAACTATAGTGTCTTTGAAACTAACAAACTTATGCTGGAGATTTCATGGTTAATCTCAAAAATGCTACAGGATTCCTTTATATCTCTTAGTACAAGTCTATTTCCTATTTCATGTCCATTTTATATTATGAGATACTGCTTCCGTATAATTTTTGGCCTGCTCTTAATTTTCCTTAAAATCTTAGTAATGGCTGGTAAACAGGCACTGAAGTGTTTGAAAACGCAAAAGATGTTTCACATTTGTACCACTTTGTACCTGTAGAGGATTGAAGGGATGTTCTAACCTTCTTGTGTGGTCACTCACATCCATGGTTTCTTAGTAAAGAGGTAATAGCAGATGGCTACATCAGGAAGGCATTAAAACCAAGTCCTGGTGTGACCCCCATTGTCTTCTAATACTCCTAGCCCCCACACAGCAGGGTACTTAAGCCTCTTCTAGTCTGTTAGTGAAATACTCGTTGGTATCGTTCTCTTCTGAGAACGAGGGGGGGGGGGGGGCAAATAAGGCAGCAGCTTGTCTGAAGGGTTTGGAAAGGAATGAGCCTTCAGTGTGCCTTTTCCTATGGATTTGTGAGGTCATGTATTGAATGAATACAGCCTTTTGTGCCTGTGGCACTGCAGTGCTCTCCACGCTGTGGCATAACAGCTCAGAAGGGTGACACCTGCCAGGTCATGTTAGTGCTATTACCTTGTGACTCTCATTAAGCCCTGGTTTACACATAGTAATAGCTTAGCTACTTCCATCTCCTTAAATGCAAAGCTGTCGTTTCTCTAAGATGCAGGTGGCATGTGCATGTGGGGCTGAACTGGGGTGGGGAGCCATGAGACATTCTGTTCCTACTAGATTCCCTCCCCACTCCTTCCTCACCAGAGTCTGAAACCATTATTGATGTTTGTGATAAGCTATTTAGCAGACAGTCCAGTAAGGGAATGGTTCCTAGCAGTGGCATGTCCTCCATATTCACGCCTACAAAACCACAATCTGGAGAAGCACATAAAGTATGCCAAACATCTTTTAGTATTTCCCTCTGCAATTTTTGGTTTAGTAGATCTCTACACGCCATAACACATTTAGCTTTAAACCTTTCCTTACTTGTTCTGTGGCCTTAATGTTTGCTATTCAGAATAACAAAACCCAGAGCCTTTCTTAAATGCTATGTGGTCAAGTCGGAACAAGCCAGCTGTGTAGCCTGTGGGCTTGTAAACATTGTAGGATTTCAACTCCCATCAGCTCCAGACAGTATTGCCAGTAGTCAGTTTTAGTGAGCGCTGACATCTAGCAACCTTAGGAATGTCAAAGGTTCCCCATTCCTGTCTTAAGCAGTCTTTTTGGACTTGCCACTTCCCTTTCCTCTTGCTCTCATGGACAATATAGGAGGGAGAAAGGATGGCTTGTCAGAATCTCATCCTTAAAAAAAATCCAAGTATCCAGTATGGGAAACACTAATGCCTCCTTATCTGTATCAGACACAGGTCACTGCTTGTGTCTTTTGTATCCAGTTACAGAGAAATGTTCATAGACTGTATCTCTTGCATTTCATTTGATAAAAATCCCCACTCTGTATGTGTGCAGGTCAGTGTAGCTTGCCAACTAAGAATAACTTTTTATGTCACTAACCCATGAAGAACTGGTGGCCCAATGCATTTATTAGTTTTGAAGGATTATTTTGATTTTTAAATATGTCAATGTCTCGATAGTATTGGACTACTTGGTATTACTAATTCAGCACTTTCTAGTTATACATCAACTTCAACTCATTTCTGATTTATGGTGCCCCTAAGGTGAACTTATCACAGGGTTTTCTGAGACTGAGAAAATGTGACTTGCCCAGGGTCACACAATGGGTTTTCATAGCCAAGCAGGGATGCAAACCTGATCTCCAAAATCATATTGAAACCACTATACCACAATATCAGGTGGCTAATAATATTATTGAATAGCAATATAAGATAAGAAAGGAATTACTTTATCCAAAACCAGCAAATAAGCAAAAAAAAGTGCATATTTTATTCTTCTTTTAAAGAAATAGTACAAAATTCTAGATTTCTAAAATGTATTTCCCCAATCTATACTTTTTAAAATGAAATTTGTTTATAATGAATAGATTGTGTTTTTAACTTTCTGACAGTGTGACATGTGTACCATGAAATGTAGTGAGGGAAACCAGCCTTTGAGAAACATAATTTCTGGACCAATTCTGAAGGCTTCCATGATGTCTGGGTCCCACAATAGCATTTACAACTTCCCCTCTTCTCTAGTAATTAATCTATGATAGTTGTAGAATTAAAAGGAAGTAATCTTTATTTTTTTTCTTTCTTCCTTTTTAAAGGATCCGTCCTCAGATGCCAAAGGAGAAGATCGAAGGATGTCACATCTGCACATCAGTGACACCCGGAGAACCTCAGGTACTTCTGGGAAAGGACAAAGCTTTTACCTACGACTTTGTCTTCGATCTGGAAACTTGGCAAGAGCAGATCTACACAACCTGTGTGAGCAAGCTTATCGAGGGCTGTTTCGAGGGGTACAATGCCACAGTGTTGGCGTATGGTCAGGTAGGTGTTTCCTCTGCCCCTTTCACAACCTCTGCTGTGAGTGGATCGTAATATTTTTGCCAATAATCCTGAAGGATGTTTCTATACTAGTGTTTGCTTATGTTGGACAGGGATAGGCTTGTTGTTTAGAAGCAGATATTTGTATAACTTTGTCCAATTGTGCACATGGCAAAGCTAAGCATGACTTTTTCATTTGTGGTCATCCTAAGCAGTCCTGTTCTGCAGATGGTGCACATGAAGGGTGTATAGTTTTGTACTATTGCACTCTCTCTCTTTCTCTTGGCCCTCTCTAATTTAAAAGATAGAGAAGGCCAACAAATAGGGTTTAGGGAAAGATAACAGCAGATCTGAACAAAAAGCCTGAAACTGGGATAAATGTGGGATACAAATAAAGCGAGGGAGAAATGTCACATTTCTTCTCAAATTCTGTTTTTGTCATACACCTTTTTAAAGATTTTGGCTGAACCCCATTGTTCTTTCTGGCACCTTTCTCTCAAGAGGCATACACTTTAAGGAGTGGCACTTTAGCTTCATGGAAGTCCTGTGGAGTTGAGTAATACTGGTTCACTCAAGCCCACCCAGGGAACTTTATGGCTGTGTGAGGATCTGAGGCTGGAAGTCTCACATACCAGCTCACATTGCATCAGCTCTTAGGAAAGGCTGGGAAGAAATTTGAAATGAATTAAGTGCAATGAGAAGGCCATTCAGTTTAATGTTCAAAACATAGCTTAAGTAATCAAGTTAAAAAGATTGCATAAATCTATTTTTTTTGTTTTTGTTTTTTTTTTACAAATATTCCTTCTTTTCCCCCTTCCACATGGACAGGTTTGTTGCATTGTTAAGGGACATAAGTTTTGTAGACTCTATAACTTGAATAATTAGGGAAAATACATGGAAATATATGTTTGAACTGGAATGATAAAGTAAAATATATCTGAACTTGGAAGAATTAATTTTTGGACTTTAGTTCCCAGAATCTGTGTGTCAGCGTGTCCAGTTTCCTTATTAGATTTGGGATTCTAAGAACAGGCTTGTTTACATGTCTTAGTTTCACTTAGCAGTGATTCTGTGTGTGTACCTCAATGGCCAATAGAGCTGCATAGCTGAGAGCCCAAGAGTGTACGGTCTCTCACTACATCAAAGTGAAATGTTGACCCTGAGGCACATTACTAATAGAAACACCTGCTTTGTTTGCTTTTAGACAGGTGCAGGTAAGACGTATACCATGGGCACTGGCTTTGATATGAGCATCTCTGAAGAAGAAAATGGTATAATCCCACGGGCCATTACCCACTTGTTCAATGGGATAGATGAGCGCAAAAGAGCAGCACAGGAGCAAGGTGTGCCAGCACCAGAGTTCAAAGTTAGTGCACAGTTCTTGGAGGTAAGTGCATTGGTATTTGGGTGAGAATGGAGACTTAAAAGAGAGAATTCATATGTGAAAATAGATGGAATTGCTGATAGGCATATTGCTATTTGGTCTCTGTGTACTAGTGGATTTGATTGTAGTCATAACTTTTTTTGTCATGACTAAGAGGCCCTGTTAAGAATATCCTATACTCCTGATAACAAGTACAGGGTTTCCCTAAAAAGTCCAGCTGATTCATGTAACAGTCTACAAATCCCACCAGTGATGCAGAACTGGTTATTTCACATAGGTTTCCATATAGGATTGAAACAGACCCAGGGCACCTACAAGACCGATAGTCTTTCTGATTGTAGCAGGCTTGTCAATGGTGACCATTGGGGCCGGGCTGTGGCACAGCTGGCTAGTAACCAGCTGCTATAAATCACTACTGACCGAGAGGTCATGAGTTCGAAGCCCGGGTCGGGTTAAGCCTCCGACCATTAAAAAAAAAATAGCCCCGGCTTGCTGTTGACCTAGCAGCCCCGAAAGACAGTTGCATCTGTCAAGTAGGGAAAATTTAGGTACGCTTTATGCGGGAGGCTAATTTAACTAATCTACAACACCATAAAACTGCTCACGAGGAAAAGAATGAGGAAGAACAGCCACCAATGGACGGTGAAGCAACAGCTCCCCCTGTGGCCGGAATCGTGAAGCTGGAAAGATGTTAAAATGCCTCTGTGTCTGTCTAAAACTGAATGTTGTTTGTCTGTTGGCATTGAATGTTTGCCATATATGTGTTCATTGTAATCCGCCCTGAGTCCCCTTCGGGGTGAGAAGGGCGGAATATAAATACTGTAAATAAATAAATAAATAAATAAGTGAACTGTTTTGCATAACATACTACCTTTCCATGGCCCATGATCATGCTTTGCCCCGAGGATTTCTAGAATCTCAGCCTTGTCTTATATTCTCTCCCTGGAACATACCAAAGTGTCAACCAAATTCCTGCCAAAAGAACATACCAAAGTGTCAACCAAATTCCTGCCAAAAGAACAGCATCAAATTTTGTAACCAAAGAAAATAAATTGGGTGAAACAAACTGTTCCAGAAACAGAATTTGAGACATATTGATTATTATGCAACCTTTGATGTCTTCATCAAATCTAGGCTTTACCCCAATACAAAGTCTTGTGCTGATCTCTAAGAACCTTGTCACATGGAAGTTTTCCTCCGTTGCTACCCGTTACTACACACTTCAAAGACAGACTCCCATGGAGTCCATCAAATGACGCAGGACTGCTTCCGGTGGTTACTTGTGGGAGTCCATTTCCACAGCATGTAAAAACAGAAGGATTTTAAGGACAGGCACCAGTTGAATCCAATGCTTTCCCTGCAGATAGAAACATTTTAAAACTGATGTTTTTCCTTGTGATGGGAAGTGGTGGATTTGTCTCACACTTTCACTGTGTTGTTTCACTGTGAGTGTTTATGTGAGCTGTCTCCTAATGCTCCTTCTATTTCCGTTAATGGTTTATAGACAATGTGGGTCCCACTGAAAAAAAGTTTTAAAAATTGTGCCTGTCTACTTTTGTATAGAGGCTTCAGGGGAATGAGCCCATGGAAAGTGATACTTGTTTCCCAAAGGAAAGGATGCCTCTGTCTCCTTTAGTGTAGGGGCTTCAGGGCAAATGATCCAATGGAAAGTGGTGTCTCAAAAAGGATGCCTGTTTTAGAAAATGTACTGACATCCTTGAGATGATTGAGCTAGAAAGAGAAAGATGTGATCCTGGGTGATGAGGGTGAGTAAATTCTCTGTCTTCTAAAAGACGGGACCCCATGAAAGCCCATGCAAAGAAGACATTTGCACCCGCTTTCCCTCCCTTGTGAGATGAACTCCTAAGGCAACCTTCATGTTCAGAGATGCAGGCATTGTATACATTTGCTTGAACATTATCCTTATGCAATCTATTGAGAACAAAGCAACTTGTTTTTTTAAATAACTTTCTCTCTCTTTTCTTATTTAGTTGTATAATGAGGAGATCCTGGACCTCTTTGATAGCACACGTGACCCTGATTCCCGCCACCGGAAGTCAAACATCAAAATCCATGAAGATGCCAATGGTGGGATCTATACAACAGGTGTCACATCACGTCTCATTGGCTCGCAGGACGAGGTGGGTAAACTAAGCTGCTCTTGCATCCCATGTTCATTAGTGTATGTAACTACTTCCTCCTGATTCCAAGCACTCACAGAAGTTAAGATCTCCTCATTGTCCACATGTGTAAGGAGTGTATATGGGGGACACATATGCATGTATGTAATTGCAATCCTACATATATTGTAAAATGGCTGACGTTTGTCATATGTAATAGAAGTTATCTTTAAGATTAGCTTTAAACTATCTGTATGAAGGGACATTGAGTATGTGATGTAATAAAAAGTTATGAGTGTCTCCTGTTGCCTTGGAAACATTTTTACATGAGAATTCCCTAACTGTGTTTCAGGCTCTTGCATAATTACATGCTAAAAGGCTACTATTCTATATGGCATCCTCACTGGCATGCCCTTATTTGAGAAAAGTGCATAAACCAGTCTGTTTTTCAATGAGTCAACTCTCAAATCCATCTGCATTTTGCTTTTGATGATGCAGAATACATCTTCCTTTTTGTTTCTCTCTTTACACCCCTCCTCTGCTAAAATAGTTATCTTGTTCCTTCTTAAGATTCTAACTGTAGTATGAGTGTTACCTGGTGGAAAGCACTCTGAATTTTGAAGTTAGTTTTATCATGATGGTCCTGGGTAGATATTGTTCCTTTAAAAAGCTTGAGGATCAAAATTGATGCTACTGTTACAAATTCCTTATCTTGTTTTTCATAAAGAGCAGCTACAAGAAGGAATCTAGTGTTTGGCTTCTCCTCTTGTTGGTTGTGAATTTATCCTTCTGTATTCTGACTTTGCTCATTTGTTTTTTGGGTGTTTTTTTTGTTAATTGTGTTTGCACATTTCTCCATACTTTGGAACAGAGAATCATTTGGAGGTTTTGATTGTCTACAGAGCTTTGTAATAAATAGCCTAGCAACCACCAAGAGATAGTTGTTGCATCATTTAGTTTTTTAAAAATGGTTAAAATATGTGCTAGATAGCATTTCTTGGGGAAACTACTACCGCTATAAATGTAGCTCACCTCTTCTGGAAGGCTCCACTAGCAGCATTTTATTTTTGGACTAGGTCATATAATCTTGTTGCATTATTTTTTAACCCATTTAAAAAACAGTGGAAGATTATCAGCCACTTCTAGTGTGGTTGGGTTCATTCTGGAGGCAATTTTGGTCACTCATTAAGTTCCTAGAAGATTAAAGGCAGAAGGTTTTGCCTAAGATATTGCACATTTCTGAACTGTTCTGAGGTCTAGTTGAATTTCATCACCTTGTTTGTACACAGTTACCTGAGAGTATGTTCTAGTGAGTTTTGTTGGACTTAATTCCCATGTAACTGTGCTCAGGGGAGATTATTTTGAATAGAGAAAAAGCCAGAGCAAAGAAGATTAAGCATCCCTTTCGCCTTTCCTCCCTCACCACAACTCTTTCTTCAGCAACTTCTTTTAGCTAGAAGAAAGACACTCAAAGCATAGCATATAGGATCTAGTTTGGCCCTGGTTGTTATAATATGCCAAAGGGTTCAGTCTTATAAAAGCTAATGGTGAAATAAATGTCATACAGGAAACTTAACTACAGTCTTTTAAAAACAGGGCTTGGAAAATAATCTGTTTTGCATTTATGTGTTTGGAGGGGTAGGATTGGGAAGCTTGCATCTGAGCAGCAAATGTAAACTACAGATGCTTTCTTCTGCTGTAGCTGATTCAGTGCCTGAAGCAGGGAGCTCTGTCACGAACCACAGCCAGCACCCAGATGAATGTCCAGAGCTCCCGCTCCCATGCTATCTTCACCATCTACCTTTGCCAAATGCGTGTCTGCTCTCCTGTACACTTGGTAAGTGAGATGAGAGTATGGAAGCACTGTCTGTGCATCCCTTTTTTATTTATTTATTTATTTATTTTTCAAACGTATATGCCGCCACTCCCCTAGGGCTCGGAGCGGCTTACAAGAACCGGCTAAAATCAACAATTTAAAAACATCTTAAAACATCTTTAAAAACATCTTAAAAACATCCTAACATTTTGTTGTAGTTGGAGAGAAATTCATGAGATATGAGGGTTGAATGAAAAATAATGCCTCCACCTTCGTTATTTGGGTTTGGATGGGAATATTTTAATAAATCAAACACAGAAATAATCTTTAGAATGTGCTCTAACTACCACTATTCACTTTTCCACATAATCACCAAACAATTGAATACATTTCTGCCAACGATGAACAAGTTTTCTGAAGCCGTCATGAAAGAAGTCGACACTCTGTTTCGACAACCAGCGTCTCACAGTACCCATTGTGCACAGATCTTCCAATAGCCAAGCAAAGCAACAATGTGACCCACATGTTCTTGTGAAATGCCAGTTAAGCTTGAAATTTATCTGAGTGATATGACAATTGTCCTGAATCAATCTGTCAACCTTTTGCTTGTGAAACTCGGTGGTTGCTATCACAGGACATCCAACTCTTTGTTTGTGATGCAAGTCAGATGTTCCCACCTCAACATCTTTAAACTTACTCGTCCAACGACGCACAGTACTCACATCAACACAATCACCATAAACAATTTGCATTCTCTGGTGAATCTCCTTTGGGGTGACACCTTCTGCTGTAAAGAATTCAATGACTGCATGTTGCTTAAGTCACATTGACCAACAGTCTGCGCAGGGTTCCATACTTCACACTTCAATAACACAACTGTTCAATGCTAAGGCTTCCTGCCAAATGGAACTGTAGAGGAAGGTCTCCTGAACAAGCCAGTACCAGCCGCATACCAGTACTGCCATCTGTTGAGGAGTTACGAAGGTGGAGGCATTACTTTTCATTCAACCCTCGTACTTGTGCAAGAACCTTTGTGGAAAGCAGGGAATAGAGAAATCAAATCGTCTTCCACTATTTGAGGAAATGATTAATTTTACATTTATAGTTTTGCATATCAAGATTACGTATTTTGTATTTGCCACTCCTTTCTCTTATATTTCTTTTTTACTGGCAGGAATGTCTGGTATTATTCTTTGAATATTGTATGATACATCAATGGTGCCATATAAAGAAATAATAGGAAACTGACCATTGCTTGTCTGGAGAGCAACAATCTCATTTATGGGTTCTGTAGACAAATGTTGCTATCTGTGGCCAAACGAACAACAATAGTCAGTATTTATACTAATGTCTCAATTATTTATCAAATTCTGATTTTTGGTACTTTTTGATCATAGGTGAATGGAGACACAAACAGTCTTCTTGAGGGATCCCAGCCTACCAGCGAGTACGAGACACGAACAGCCAAATTTCATTTTGTTGATCTGGCTGGCTCAGAAAGGTTGAAGCGGACAGGTGCTACAGGCGAGAGAGCCAAAGAAGGGATCTCCATCAATTGTGGTTTGGTATGACTTTAGTTACATAGATAGATAAATATGGGTACAGAGTTCCATATAAGATTGTCTCACTGCTACTCCCTATGTTTTAATATAAGAAGGAGCAATTCCTGAAGTATTCCAGATATTTTTATTGACTTCCATATGTACACTTCCCATCAACCTTCACAAGCACACCGAATGCTGAGGAATTATGGGAGTATTAGTCCAAAACCATCTAAAAGGCCACGGTTGTCCACTCCTGTTTTATAGCAGGGATAAGTGAGATGTGTAACTACATAGTCTGCAAAGCCATTGAGGTGGCTCCTCAAGCATCATAGTAAACCCCAAATGGAAAATTACTGACCTTTACCAGTCTGATCTTGTTTTAAGTAAAGAGGGCTCACTTCCAACCTAGTAAGTGCTCCTGGCCAGCTGTAAGACAGATCTGGGAATAGGGATTCACCCTGAGTTAGATGAGGTTACACTCCCCCTAAAAATTCAAGTTTGCAGTTTGGGGGTATTCCTGGATTTGGCTCTGAACCCAGAGGCCCAGGCAATTAAATCTAGTGTGCCAACTGTGCCCATTCCTGGAGAAGTTGGATCTGGCCATGGTGGTACATGCCTTAGTTCCATCCCAGTTGGATCACTGTAATGTGCTCTATGTGGGGCTGCCTTTGAAAAGTGCTCAGAAATTTCAGTTGGTTCAAAGAGCAGTTGCAACAGCACCACTGGCTGCCAACCAATTTCTAGTTGGCCTACAAAGCCCTATACGACTTTGATCCAGGTTATCTGAAGGACTGTATCTCTCTCTAGAACTTATCAGATACCTACGATCAACTGGGGAAGGCCTTTTTCTGTCCCACCAGCCACTCAAGTATGTTTGGTGAGAACATGGGAAAGGGCCTTTTTGATGGCTGCTCCCTGATTTTGGAACTCCCTCCCAAGAGAAACCAGAGTGGCCACATCCCTGCTTGCTTTCTGCAAGCATATAAAGACATTCCTGTGCCAGCAGGGAGGATGAAAGGCATACTGCTGGGGAGGTTGTGGGCTCTGGGGGGATTATGAGTTTTAAATGTAATTCTAACCTTATGTATTGTATCTTAACTATATTTTAACTAATATCCATGTCACAAATATTTAATTGTTTTTTAATTTTTGTATTTTTTGTTTTAAAATTTATTGTGTTGTGTAATGTAATTGCAAGTTGCCTTGAGTCCCATGGGGATAAAGTCAGGGTAAAAATAAAGTAAATAATAAATACATAAATAAATGAATATGTGTAAAAGAACCTAATTGCAATTGGGAAAAAATGGCAATTTGGACCTTTGGGTTACTTTTTGTTGATTTTTTTTGTTTTTGTTTTTGAAGCAGTGATTTTAAAATAACGCGACAAGGCAAAGTCACCAAGCTTATTTAGTGACCTGTACATTTCCTTAACAGTTAGCACTGGGAAATGTCATCAGTGCTCTTGGAGATCAGAGCAAGAAAGCCCTGCATGTGCCCTACCGGGATTCAAAGTTGACACGGCTTCTCCAAGACTCACTTGGTGGAAACAGGTAATGAGAAGAGTCACTAAACATCTAATTGTAGCAAATGAGAAAATTGGAAGAGCCTATGTAGGCTTGCTGGCATTGGTGACAAAATATCCTAGGTTGTGTGCTACTATTAGCAATATATGGCTATGGCTGCGCTTCATTAATGAGCTCCCTGAAGCAAAATGTTTCAAAAAAGGCATTTTCAAACACTTCCCAAGCTTCATTATTCCCTGAGGTCCAAATACGATTTTTGTCTTCTGCATAATGAATGATTATGTAACATATCCCTAAGCTGTTTTTGATCCCAAATGTTGGCAAAAGAACCTCCTAACATGGGATCATTGTAATCTGTTCTCCTATGCCCTCCTTTTCTAGTCTGTTCCCCTTAACAGATGCTCTTTTATTCCTCATGATCTGTCTAGACAATTCTTGTTTTGTATCTGAGATCCCCTGTTTCTTGTTTATTTTTGGACAGAAAGGCAGAGAAAGTCAAGGTTGTTAGAATTCTTACCAAATCTTGCTACATGAAGCACTATCTACTTCTCATGTGTGCCTCTTCACTTTGTTTTCACAATCTACTGAACCTTAGTATATTACACCAGTTTGATGGTTTGAGCTGTCAGATTGCATTGTGCATCTGAAGCCATTGTTGGGGATGTCTTGACCACCATATTGTTATCCTGATGCTGCACATTAGATGATATAACAAGGTATCAAATAACTCCACTTTGCTTACCTGAACTGCTCTTCCTCCTCTGCAGCCAAACTGTAATGATTGCCTGTGTGAGCCCTTCAGATCGGGACTTTATGGAAACTCTGAACACCCTTAAGTATGCCAATCGTGCTCGCAACATTAAGAACAAAGTGGTGGTGAATCAGGATAAGACAAGTCAGCAGATCAGTGCCCTGCGAGCTGAAATTGCTCGGCTCCAAATGGAGCTCATGGAGTACAAGGCGGTAAGGAGAAGCCGCGAACATTTGACTGCCATGGATTCATTCTTGGTGATTGCTGAATTTGAACCATGGGACCTTCAGCACTACAAACAATCCCTTTTTCCCAGTGATAGTATCTCCACCTTTGATTATTTCAGGTGCACCACTGTAGAATTAGAGGAAAAAATGTTGTTGTTTCCTTACACCTGGGAAACCTGGTCAGGAAGAATAACACAGAAATGAGAATTGATTTAATAGAATTCACCTTCATGTTTACTGACAAATTCCATCCATTTCAAAAAATACTGTAGTTGTGAGTAAAATTAGGTTTAGCCTCTGAAATACAAGTTTAAATTAAATGAAAGAACGGGAGTGACATAAAGCTATTTTGTCCACCCGATATCAATGCTTTCTTCCATTTATGGAGTTCATTTTCTGCAATATAGTCTGCAATTATCTGTTGTTTGAATATGGAGAAACTGAAGGTCTACCTCTGAGTGAATGCAGAGGAGGAGATATTTTAAGGTCCAACAACTTCAGAGTCTGATGAATGTAAGATTACATGGATCTTGATGGATCTGAAGTGGGACAGTCCTATGACAGTCCTATGACAACCATATATTTTCTCTTTTGTTGCAGGGCAGCCATTTCCACCTTAATTGACTGATACTTAGATATAGTCCTTCCCACTCCTTTCATGAGAATGCCGTCTTCTCTTTACAGGGTAAGCGTGTCATTGGAGAGGATGGTTCAGACGGCTACAGCGACCTGTTTCATGAGAATGCCATGCTTCAGAAAGAGAACACCACTTTGCGTATGCGGGTAAAAGCCATGCAAGAAGCTATTGATGCTATCAACATCCGGGTTACCCACTTGATGAGTCAGGAAGCAAACTTGATTCTTGCCAAGGCAGGTGAGACGGTGAAGGCCACTGGCTGAAGTTTCCACTTGGCTTTATTCTAGCATATTTTCTTAAATACTACATGTGATGTTCATCCTGTAGTTAAAGAAATATGCAACCATATTTATATGGAGAAAAACAGATTTGATGCCATAATGTGATCTAGGTTCGGGTGACAGTCCTGTTCTGTTGTTTTTCTGGGTGCAGATGTTGTTTACTGCCAACATTACTACTGAGGACAAATAACATCTAGGTCAGGAGTATTTTCCAGACCTGATCCAAATTGTAAACAAGTTCTGGATTGGAATCTCTGCACTTGCTTTGCATTGACCCCTCCCAAAAACAGGGTTGAGTATCACATCACTTGACAAACCCTTTTCATTAATATTTTTTTACAAAATCAAAGTCTCACCAAACAATTCCAAATATCATTGATAGGTTCTTCTGTAGTTGATTTTCTGCCTCTCACTTATCACTTCTTTTGTAGTTTCAACTATTTTGGGAGTAAAACCTTATTTTCTGAGGTCTAAGATATAGCACTTTTACCAAGTTATGTACAATGTGGCTTGTCTGATTACACTGTGAACTTGCTTCTTCTTTAGCTTGCTGTCTTAGCTTATTGCTATGATTTTAATACCATTTAATGTTTTGCTTCTTCATTCTTTTTCAGGTGATGGAAATGAGGCTATTGGTGCTCTGATCCAGAATTACATTCGGGAAATTGAAGAGCTCAGGTAACTTGAAGCTGTACTTGCTTTGTTTTCCCCATCTTACATAAAGTGATATCTGCTTGAGAAAAAATGGAGTTGGATCCTTTTCAGATAAACTTTATTGATGACTATTCAAGTAGTTATCAGGCAAAACCTTATATCTGTATATCTTCCAGATTTTTGCGACCTGTATTTTTCAAATCAGGAGTAAACAACTGTCTTAGGGAATGGCTTCAGTCACCCCGCTCTGCACAGCTCCTTTTGACAAAACTAGGAGTGACCAGAATATCACTTCTAGAAGTATCATCTATCAAGCAAGAACTACTTGGGACCCCAGGGTTCAGAGGCAAGGAATGGCCTCTGTTGGAGAATTGAACACAACTATACCCAGAGGCTTACACAAGCTCTTTTTTTGCCAATTTTAAAAATCTTTCTGGGATGAGGGAATTCCCAAAACACACTTTTTAACAGCACACAGTCTTTGGACCATATATTTCCTACTTCTGTTTTTCCTTTGCCTCTAAGGCTGAGAGTGTATGACATGTTCAAGGTCATCCAGTGGGTTTCTGTAGCTGAGTAGAGATTCAAACAGTGGGCTCCAGAGTCCTAGTCAAATGTTCAAATCGGTAGGCCATGCTGTGACTCTCCACAACTACTTTGGGGCTAGAAAACGTTTTAATTTCCAAGTAAGCGAGGCTTTGTATCTTGGCAGACTGAAACCTTTCTTCCATTGTTTGTCATCTCTATAGGACAAAACTCCTAGAGAGTGAAGCTATGAATGAGTCATTGCGTCGCAATCTGTCACGGGTTTCGTCCAGGCTTCCCTATTCCCTGGGTTTATCTCCAGGCCCTGGGATGGGGGCATCAAATAGCCCTGTTACCTCTGTGGAAGCAGAAGTTACTGAGGTCCTCCAGTGTGCCAAGGAAGACTTAGAACGGCTCAAAAAGGAAACTAAACAGCGAAGGAAAAGGTATGACATTTCTGTCTGAATGGGTTGCGAGTCACAACTTCAGAACTTCAGAGGGGAAAATATAGTATATGCTCTTCCTTCTCACTCTGTCTAATCAATTCTTTTTCACATAGCAATCATTGCCTAGAATAGTCTCCCCCAACCTGTTGCCTAACAGATGCTTTGGACAATAGTTCCTAGTATTCCTGACTAGTGGTCATGCTAGCAGGACAGACTCTAAAACATCTATAGGTTATAAGGTGAGAGAGTGTAATTCTTTTATTCCCTGTGACTTCTGTTTTCTCTTTCCATACCTAAGGGTATAGATGTGGATGGTTCAGCAGAGCAGAGCTGGGGGATTTTTTCAGAGTCGCACAGATAACTTGTTTTGATCTTCTGTGGTAGTTAATAGGTTTTCTTCGCTCTGGCAAGTAAGTAAGGGAATAAAAAAGCTTTTAAATTTACTACTTGTTGTTTTGGGATAGACAGTAAATATGAAGTCAGAATGAGGAAAATAACCACATAGTAGTACAGGTTGAGTATCCCTCATCTGAAATGCTTGAGGCCAGAAGTGTTCTGCATTTCAGATTATTTTGGATTTGAAAACAGCCAGGCCCTGAGTTGCATATGACTCCTAGTTACAAATGGGAGTGAGACAAAAGGAAGTGAGAGGAAATCTACTCCTAGGAAGAGAAATTCACTCTTGTAGGTTATCATGGGAAAAAGGTGTCTCAACTGAAGCTTTATGTTTCCACAACAACCCAAAATTTTCCAAGTCCCGTTGTCACAGGGACAGAACGTGAAATCTTCTGAATAGGGGCACAGATAGCTATTACAGGGTGTTAACCCTTCCCTCTGCTATCCCAAACTTTAAAAAATGGGGCTAGAATACACTTAAAATGTACCTGTTTCAACTTGCATACAAATTCAACTTAAGAACAAACCTATGCTTTTAAATGAGTTTTATGATCATTGTAATTTATTGTTTTATAGTGTCGATTTTATTGTGGCTTTATTTACTGTAATGTGTTTTAACTGTTGTATTTGTTTTGTTAGCCGCCCCGAGTCCCTGTTGGGAGATGGTCGCGGGATATAAGACTAAAGTTACTTACTTACTTACTTACTATAGAACCTATCTTGGAATGCCTGTATTTGAATGAACATAATGAGATGTCTTAAAGATTGGACCTAAACTTAAACATTACATTCATTTATGTTTCCAGAATACAAATGAATGATATTAAACATATATGCTTACATATATATGTACTCCTTTCTTACAGTCCAGACAAAGAAGCGTTTAAAAAGAGGTTGAAGCTGCAGCAGGGAAGTGAGGTCGATGAGGCAGATGAAAATGAGGTGGAAGAGGTAAGAGATCTTGGCTTGCTTTACAATCCTGTCAAGTGTGCCATGGTCATCACTTGGCTGTGATGGCACCATGTTTGTGAAGATATGCCTACCTTTCATCACAATAAGAAAACCAGAGCCCATTTTTATAAGTCTCTTTTCATCAACTAAGTTTAACTGCTGTATCCAGAGACCTCTGCACTTCTCAATAGTCAACTTATTTCTGGAGCTCAGTAAAGGTCTTCTGCTAGGTTTCCCTTTACTCTGACTCTTAGATATATGAAGTAAAGAAGCCAGGGCCTATTTAGTGCAATTGATCTATGTTTTGTCTTGTATCCCTCAAAATACAAATGACTGCTTTAATAAAAGGACAAACTACAGGAAAGGAGATTTCACCTGAAAATCAGGAAGAACTTCCTCACTGTGAGAGCTGTTTGGCGGTGGAACTCTCTCCCCGGGTCTGTGGTGGAGGCTCCTTCTTTGGAGGCTTTTAAGCAGAGGCTGGATGGCCATCTATCAGGGGTGCTTTGAATGCGATTTCCTGCTTCTTGGCAGGGGTTGGACTTGGTGGCCCATGAGGTCTCTTTCAACTTTACTATTCTATGATTCTAGGATTCTAGGACAGTGTTCATAATGCACCAAAATGTGCTAATTTCTCCCAGTCAGATTAACATCAAAGTTACTTTAATACATATATATAAATATGCCCCCTCTCTTTATGAGTGAGTGAGTGAGTGTGTGTGTGCGTGCGTGTGTACACACACACGTACAGTTGGCCCTCCACATTTGCAGATTTGACTTGAGAATTTAGTTATTCAAGAATTGATTCATATATTCTCTAGAAATCTCTAGGTCCTTCTGATGGAAGTTGATTGTAAGTCAAACGGGAAGACCTAAAGATTGCTAAAGAGAATCCTCTCTAGGATCTCTTGGTCTTCCAATACAATCTAGTGGAGGTCGATCATAAAATCATGCTGGAGAAGCTAGGTCTTCCGAAAAGATGCTTCCTCAGATTTTTTTGAAAAAACAAATTTTAATTTGTGGTTTCTCGGTTCTGTGGAGATCCTGTGCCCCTAACCCCAGAGAATGTGGAGGGCTGGCTGTTAGAAATTGTTTGAGTTGGAAGTCCAAAACACCTGGAGGGCCTAAGTTTGCTCATCCCTGCTGTATATGTATATATTCTTCCAAGATTTGATTTTATCAACAGTATGTCTATTGATGTATATTTTACTCTGAATTAATGAACAAAAGACAGAAAATTCCTGCCAAATATGAGCTGTAGTTGGAATTACAGCAGCTAGGAATGAACTTCCCCATGGCTGTTCTTCTCATATTGCTATGCTCCCTCTCCTCCTTTTTAGGAAGAAAGAGATGAAAGTGGTTGTGAGGAAGAGGGCGGTCAAGAGGAAGAAGAAGAAGAAGATTCAGGAAGTGAAGAAAGTTTAGTGGATTCTGACTCAGATGCTGAAGAAAAGGGTAGGCTAATGCACAGATATAAAAGAGACTGACTCGCGCTTTCAAAATGTGCTTATGACATTGCAGTTTGATGCAGTCCTTGTAGATACACAGGTGGATATGCAGCAGTCTTCAAGCTGCATACGGAGGCAAGATCTTTGCATTAGCTGCAGATGTAAACATTGTATGCACATTGCCTGGCCGTGCATGTGTAAATACCTATGTAAATAGTTGGTGGTCATCTCAGGCTCGATCTACACTGCCATATAATACAGATTATCAAAGCAGATAATCTGCATTATCAGCTTTGAACTAGATTATATGAGTCTGCACTGCCACATAATCCAGTTCAAAGCAGGTAATCTGGATTTTATGTGGTAGTGTAGATGGGGCCGCAGTTGTGTGGTGAATCTACTGCAAGTTTTAGTCCGAATTTTAAAGGCACTATGCAAGTTAATACACCCTATACCCAAAATAGATCCATATATTGGAAACCACCATGGGTCCCACTCTGACAGAAAGATGGCATCTAAATGAATAAACTACTTTTCAAACTTTAGCCACTCCACTGACACAGAAATGACCAGTGATAAAGTTTCCACCAAGCTTTTTGTAAAAACTTCTCTAATGTTAATTCAGCTGTGCTTGCACTGACTGTATGAAGATGGAAGTTGCTGCTCAGTACATTCAAAGTGGGAAAGACTCTTAGACCTTTTCTATTCTCCTGCAGTTTAATAAGTAGAGTGCTTATTCCTATATTACAAAGAGGCTGTAATGAGTTTGGATCCCACTTTCCTCAAGATAGTGAGCTTTTCCTTCTTTTTCTTTAAATATCTAGCTGCAAATTTCCAGGCTGATCTAGCTGACCTAACCTGTGAGATTGAGATCAAACAGAAGCTAATAGATGAACTGGAGAACAGCCAAAGGCGCCTGCAGACATTGAAGCACCAATATGAGGAGAAGTTGATTCTGCTGCAAAACAAGATCCGTGACACCCAATTGGAGAGAGATAGGGTCTTACAGAATCTCAGTAAGGAAATGCTGGGTCATTGCTGAATGCTCTCTCCCCATATAGTTGTTGCTTGATTATGGTGCTGGGGAGAAGACTGGCCTAATTTCTCCCATTGGACTGCTCTTCTCTCAGGTTCAATGGAGTGTTACACAGAAGAGAAGGCCAACAAGATCAAAGCAGACTATGAGAAACGTCTGAGGGAAATGAACAGGGATCTGCAGAAGTTGCAGGCAGCCCAGAAGGAACATGCCCGTCTCCTCAAGAACCAGTCTCGATATGAGCGAGAGTTAAAGAAACTGCATGCAGAGGTTGCAGAAATGAAAAAGGCCAAGGTAGCTTGATGGAAAAATGGCTTTTGAGTATGAGTTGTTCTTCATTGGTACTTTTCTCATGGACACAAGCTGGAGGCAGAGACACTGCCAATCACAGGGAATTTTTGTTGACTAATGTGATATGGAAGCTATAAACACTCTCTCCTTTCCTTTTGTCAGAATTTAATCCTGACAACAACCTGATCAATTCAGTCAAAAGCTAATGACCAGTCCTTGATTGTTTAATATGTTTTTACGCTAGCAGGCACATGATCCTAGATAGAGCTCCTATAACCAGTGTACTAGTTGCTGTAGCATACATCTGTTAACTCAGATGAAATCACACTCACCAAATGAATCTAGGGAAAACTATTCTGTATCTGCTGCAGTGCAGCAAAGGTGCATCCACACTGCTGGCAAAATCAAGGGCACTGCCACATTGGTAATCACAAGGCTTGCAGGTGATATCGAATTTCCTGGTGACATGACCTGGTGTGATCTCATCAGAAGTGATAAGCTCTGCCAGGGAGTTGCTTGTGGCTAGCAATGCAATAGAAGTTTGGAAATAGTTCAGGTCAGATCCACATCTCTGAAAGTCGAGGATGACTCCAGAGCTTCCTGGAGACTCCAGAGTAAATCTCATTTCCCCTTGAACCATATTAATGGCTAGATGCAGCACTTCTTTTGAGAATCCATCTGTGAACTCCCAATAGCGGCTGGAAGATAAGTCTGCATAATTTGTCTCGTGTAGACAGGACCACAATCAGCGACACTCAGAGCCTGTAGTCATCAGAGCAACTCCATTTTTCTAGCTATGCCTTCTGTTGAGTCTACCGGTACCATTTCACCAACAGGTGGCACTGATGAAGCAAATGCGTGAGGAGCAGCAGAGGCGGAGATTGGCAGAGAGCAAGAGGAACCGGGAGATTGCCCAGCTGAAGAAAGAGCAGCGCAGGCAAGAGGTAGGCGAGAATGACACCTGTAGCATGCTGAAGTATTCACCATAGATTGTTGAGGGAAGAGAGAAGAGGAAAGGAACCGTAAGAGGAATCAAGGACAATGAAAGTTTAGATGCTCCCCTGCACTGGGTCCTTTTCATGGAGGACAAACACTGCACATTCAGTGAGCATCTGAGTAAGAGGGAGTTTCTGGCAGTTTCCTGTGGCCTCAACACCTGAAAGCTTCTATGGCCATGCCCTATATGCAGAGCCCAATATTGTGGAAGTATAACACAAGTACATGTATTCCAGTAGTTCTTAAATTCAACGGTAACTGAGAGCCATGGAGTCCAAAGACTGAGAATCTGATGAAAACTATAGTCCCCTTTCCTAGAAAAATGCACGAAAACATAGTTTTCAAATGTTTTGATGAATTTCACAGATCATCTGCAGAGCCATGGCCTGAAAGCTTGAGCTGTGAAGTCATGGAGCCTTATTTATTCAGCTGGAATATGTGAATATTGAAGGCATAGCCTTGGGGTGTATGACTGTTGGAGAAAAGTATCATTGCTAGCTGATGGTGTTTTGCTCCTCCCTTATGTAGTCAGTGAAGTCCCTTATGAAGACTGTGAAGTTGACCTTGGTAGGATCTATAGCCATAGAAGACAGTATTTTGAGAAAGGGACATGATAGTTCAAGAAACAGACCATAATAAAAAGTTGGGCCAGTGGATTTGATAATGCTTCCTTATTGTAATATTGGAATCCCCAATGGCGCAGCGGGTTAAACTGCTGAGCTGCTGACCTTGCTGACTGAAAGGTTAGCGGTTCAAATCCGAGGAACGGGATGAGCTTCTGCTGTTAGCTCCAGCTTCTGCCAACCTAGCAGTCCGAAGACATGCAAATGTGAGTAGATCAATAGGTACTGCTCCAGAGGGAAGGTAATGGTGCTCCATGCAGTCATGCCTTCCACTTGACCTTGGAGACGTCTACAGACAATGCCAGCTCTTCGGCTTAGAAATGGAGATGAGCATCACAACCTAGAGTCGGACTCGAACTAGACTTCATGTCAGGGGAATACCTTTATCTTACCTATTGTAATATTACTTTTAATGTAATGCTATGTGGCTGATATAATTATATTGTAGATCTGATAAAGAATCTATCAGATGAGGACCCTAAAAGCTTTTTTAAAACTTGGCACCCTGTTCTTACAAGTTAGATGATTTAATATGAATTTTACATTGTCACAATTTCACATTTTTAGAGGGGTCAAAAAGAACCAATCTCTTAAGGATAAGTTCATGAAATGGTATTTGCTCCAGTCTATCTTAGGCCCCATCCACACTGCCATATAATGCAAGTTCCATAATGATGTTTAACTGCATTGTACTGCATTATATGGCAGTGTAGACTCATATAATGCATTATATGGTCAGCGTACATGATGGGGCCATAGCCAAATGACCTTCTATTGGAAAATTAAAGAACATAAAATTGGTTGAATTACTACTTAGCTTGGTGCTAGGCTTCTCAGAGCAAGAAGGGACCATGCCTCAGGCTGTCTCTATGGCTCTATTAGAAGCCTGTGCTTCAGCTATTTTTGACAGTCATAGTGAAAAATGGCTAAAAGGAAAGTAGAGATACCTTGTAATGCCTCAAGAGCAATCCTTGATATCAAGAGAATGAAGATAGTGAGTGTGATATCTATCAGTTTTGCTTTCTGTCAAAGATACCGAGAAATTTGTAATGAGTATCCCTTACTCATTATTCTCATTTACTGAAGGAAGAACAAGAAGTGTCAAAAATCATTGGGAGGTTGGATGAGGTTAACACATGATGAAGAGTCTACTTGATGGAATTAGCAGTTTGGTATTAAATTATGCTATTTAATACAAAATGTCTTAAGAAATTATTGAGGTTTGAGTACATACCTTCAGTGATGCTTCAGCTTTAGGTGATGGGACAAGGTCTATGATGTCTCTTTCCTGGAAATTTTGACAATATTGGTTTCATGAATATTCTGGATCCTATGGTTTTTTTAAATGTCATTTTCACTTTATGAGTAATTCAGTAAAATGTTGACCCTATCAAGATTCGTGTTGATATAAAGAGTACTTAAAGATAACAGTACAGATTTTGTTTTCTTTATCTTGAGGCTTTTTAAAAGAAACTTTGATTTCCCCCACCATCTTTGTAGTTTCAGATCCGCGCACTAGAATCTCAGAAGCGCCAACAGGAGATTGTACTGCGCAGGAAAACACAAGAGGTGAGTGTTGGGTTTACTGGCCTCAAATATGACAAGTGCTTCATCCCTCTTGCCCCGGATGTATTCCTCTTATCTTTTGCTGCATTGAAATCTTCAGTGTTGTTTTTATCTTACCTTAATTTTAGCTTGTTCATTACTGTTTTTGATATTACCATCTCTGCTGTTAAAATTGTATGCATGTATTCTCTTGGTCTTGATGACATAGTCTTTTATAATACTTTATTAGATATTTTCCAACACAGTAAATTACAGTTAAAGAAAGAAACAAGTAATTGAAGGAGAGCATTAGTAAACATCAAGGAAACCAAAAAAGAACAACAAAAAAGCTAATTTACATTTGTCTTATGATGTTTGTAACTATGTCCAAATGGCCACCATCTGATTCAAACCCTCTTCTATTAATTTCACTGCTTTCAGTATTCCATCCCAAATTTCTTAATTATCTGGGCATTTTCTATTCCCTTCTACACATCCCTCATTTTCTCCAGACATAATTCATCTTAGAATTCTTTGAATATTCCAGATGTTAGATTCACTTGTACTTCTCTCAGTACAATAGTGTCAGGATCCAGGCTGCAGAGCACCAATAACCATGCGCAGAGACCAGAATCTATCTAATATCTTTATTATAGAAATATATAAAGTCAATAAAAACAAGTGAAGAATATAGTTCAGAAGCAGACCTTTCTGATGAGGTCAAATATAGTCCAGAAATGTATTGTCCAATATAAGATATTAGAGTTCAAAGTTTTAATCCACTTGACCGAAACACACACTTGCCAAGCAAAGTGTGGGGAAATGACAGGGTCTTTAAGGTCCAAAGTAACTTGACAACAAGGCTGGAAAATAGACTTGATTCTTGGCTAAATCAAAACTTGAAACGAGGCAAACATGAAACATGAACTGAGTCCATAGAAGTCCGTGAAACAAGGCAAGGCTGGAAACTTGATCCGTGAAACAAGGAACTGGGGTACGAAGTCCACACACGATCTCTCTCCTCAAGCTGAACAAATTGACTCCGCAAGGTTCCCCTTGCGGCAAAACCCCTATATAGGGTCTTGTTTTCCCGCCAATAGAACACTTTCCCTGGAGAACAAGAAGTGAAACCCAACTTTGTCCAGATGCATGACTCCTTAGAATTTCCCAAGGGAAGCAGACCTAATCAGCTAATTGTCTGGCAGCGATTCTGAGGCTCCGGCGATTAGCCTCCCTGACTCCTCTATCTCTATTATAATTGTCCTTTCGGGAAAACGGGGGAGAATTCTGCCCAAGGCTTGTTTGGTCAACTTCCTGAGGACAAACATCTTCCAGGTGGTGAGGCTCCGATTCAAGCTGAACCGGTGGAAATCCCATGTTTTCCTCCTCATCAGCCACAATAGCACTAGGAACGGGACTACAAGGCCCATGAGACATCACAAATAGCTCCAGCAAAACAGCCTTTCCATGATCTTATTGTAATTCAGAAGTAAACAGATTGCATCTCACACTTTGATAAACTTCATGTTCATAGTATTCTTTTATATATATACTAGCTTGGGGGCCCGACGGTGCCCGGGTTATTTGAGAATGGAATTGTTTGCCTTTGTTCCAAGTTTAGTCTCGATCCAGTGTCAGTTGTCTTCAATTGGTATGGGTGAACTACCACTCCCATATGTAAGTCCATGGTCCATCCCCCTCCAAATAGCGCCAGGATGTAAAGTAGGTCATGGGGACGCAATGTGTCAAGTTTGATCTTGATCAGTCATTGGTGTGGGTTGCAGTGGTCTGAGGAAGTGAGTGAAGGTACTGTAAATCCCATCTTCCCTGGTCAGTTGTTTCCTCAAACGGCAGGAGGACTTAAAGCTGGCCACATTGCACTTGTGTGTCAAGTTTGGTACAGTTTCATCATTCATGGGCATCACAGTGGTCTGTGGGAGGTGAATTGGATGAAGGTACTGGAAATCCCATCATCCTTGGTGCATTCTCCTGCAAACCACACCAGGACATAAATTGTATCACATTGCAGCTGTGTGTCAAGTATGGTACTGTTTCATCTTTCATGGGTATCACAGTGGTCCATGGGAGGTGAATTGGGTGAGGGTACTGCAAATCCCATCATCCATGGCCCACCCTGCGCCAAACTGGACCAGGGCGTAAAGGGGGCCACATTGCACCTGTGTGTCAAGTATGGTACAGTTTCATCATTCATGGGAATCACAGTGGCCTGTGGGAGGTGAATTGGATGAAGGTACTGCAAATCCCATCGTCCTTGGTCCATCCTCCCCCAAACTGCTGCAACATATAAAGTGTGTCATTTAGGATATATATATACCAGATTTGGTTCAGTTCTGTCATATGTAGCAGTTGCTGTGGTCTCAAGAAGCGAGTGAAGGTACTGCATGTCCCATCTGTGTGCCAAATTTGGTCCAGTTCCGTCACTGGTGGGCATGTCAGTGGTCTGTGGGAATCGTAGCGATTGAAAGTACTACATATCCCATCATCCATGGTCCATCATCCTGCAAACGGCACCAGGACATAAAACGCATCATGGGGTAGGCTCTCTGGAATTGTGGGAGTTGGAGTCCAAAACACCTGCCCAAGTTGGCCCATGACTGGTTTAAAGGCTTCCATACAATCCTAGAGTTAGAAGGGGGCCCCAAAGGCCATCTAGTCGAACCCCTTTCTGCCATGGAGGAAGACACCATCCAAGCCTTCCCGACAGATGGCCATCCAGTCATAAATACGATTGGGAGATAGAGAGAGTCCTAGATTTGAAAGGGGTCTCTGAAGGTCATCCAGTCCAGCCCCTTCTGCTGTAAAGGAAGACACCATCCAAGCCCTCCTGACAGATGGCCATCCAGTCATACATACGATTGGGAGATAGATAGAGTCCTAGATTTGAAAGGGGTCTTTGAAGGTCATCCAGTCCAGCCCCTTCTGCCACAAAGGAAGAGACCATTCAAGCCCTCCCGACAGAAGGTCATTCCAACCATACATACCATTGAGACATGTATTTATTATGTATTTATTTAATTCTGATATTTCTCCCCCACCTTTCTGCAATGGACCCAAAGTGGCTTGCAAGGTCATTAAGCCACATGCTAACATCCACCATATAAATAAAACATAAAAGTAATGTCAAGCAATAGTAGTATAAATAAGAAATAGCAGGGTTCAGTGGGGCAGGTGAACTACAACTCCCATATGCAAGTCCATCATCCATGGTCCATCCCACTCCAAACAGGGCCTGGATGTATAGTAGGCCATGGGGACTGTATGTGTCAGGCCTGTTAGAGTGAGTAGGCCAAAGCCTGCTCTGTGGTAGTTTTTTGCCTCAGTAAAAACTGGGGGGGGGAGTAAACGATCCTTAAAAGGAAAGAATAAAAAGATAGTCATTATTTTCTCTTTAGTCTGCTGTGAATAGTATTTACGTACTGCCGCCTTACCTTGTTGAAGGAGAGTGCTGTATCCAAAAGACACAGGCAAAAACTGCTCTGCTTGGAACCATATGGAACAGGGAAGATGGCTGCCTCTTTTGCGGCCTAGCACAATGGAGCCAGGCTGCAAGGCCTGAAATGTGTTAGCAAAATGATCAAAGGAGGCTTGGATTGGGGCTTTGGGGGCTAGAAGTGTTCATAAGCATATCGTTAAAAAGATAATAACAATGTTCTCTGCTGTCTTTTGAGGCAAGTAGGGCCTTACAAAGAAGTTGAAAGCTGAGGCAAGATGGTGTCTTCCTTTTCGGCCTAGCAGCGAGGGGCCAGCCTGGAAGGCCTTAAACATGTCAGCAGTGGGGCCAAAGGGGGCCATCCATTGTCAGTGGGTTCATGCGGTGATGTGTGTCAGGTTTGGTCCAGGTCCGGCCTTTCTGGTGGTGGCAGTGGTGTTTTGGATTACCAAAGTGTAAGCCGAGGCTGTTAACTGTCGCAAAGCTAGCATCGTTCTGAGAAGAGAAGTAGGCCGAACGAAGCCAGTTGGTAGTAGTTTTTCCCTCAGCGATCCCAGTGGCCTGTGAAAGTGGCAGCCAATCAGAGCTGGCCCATATTCCGGCTGGTCAATTAGAAAGCTGATCCATATTCTGCGAGGCCAATCAAAACGCGAGTACATATTCCGCCAGGCCAATCAAAACGCTGATACATACTCCGATTTCACTTTTATTATATATATAGATATAGATATAAAGTGCGGCTGGTGGGTATGAGGGAACGAGCCTTCTCGGCAGTGTCCCCCCCCCCCCCCCCCGGCTCTGGAATGCACTGCCAAAAGAGATCAGGCAATCCCCTATATTGTCCAATTTCCATAAGGAACTGAAGACCTGGTGGTGTCGGCAGGTTTTTGAGTAATTACATTAGAATACCGCCGATCTCTGGGCCTGAATATATTGCACAAGATTTTATTTAGCCTAAAATGATACACTTTAATATATTGGGTTTATGGTTCCCGTCCCCTTGATCAGGTTGTGTAAGTGTTATTTATTGCTATATAATTGTATTGTTTTACCTTGCTTAATAATGTGTTATTATGTTTCTATGTAATGTATGTGTTGTTTTTATGATTGGAAACTGCCCTGAGTCCCATCCGGGAAATAGGGCGGTATATAAATAAATAAATAAATAATAATAATAATTATTATTATTATTATTATTATTATTATTATTTTATTATATGTATGTATGACCTTTTACTATACAATTCTGTTTGTAAAAACTCAATTATTGCACTAAAAGGTTACATTGAGTGGCTTTGGAAGCTGCAAAAGCAGGGTTCGGAGACCTGTGGGCTTCACGTTTTCCACTTGAGTGTAGGACCCCCCTCCCCCAGCTATGTTTTTGTCATTTGTAAGAGTGCAACATACTCCTAAATAGATGTAAAACCACTCAACTAGTCATATGGTCCAACCATAAAAAATATTTCTATTTTGTAGACTGATGATTGGTTTAGTGGTCTATCATCTAATCCAGACACTGTCTCAGAGAATCAACTGCCTCTATTAGATGAAGGAGAAATATAGAACTGGCTGTCATCCTTATATGTTGGTTATGCACCAGCCCATATCTCAGGACTATCTATCCAAGCGGTTCAGTTTAGGTGTTAAACAGTATGATGCATAAAACAGCACTGAGCACTATTGTACAACTTTCTGAATTTGACCGTCAGTGTTTAGGGAAAAAGCATTGCAATACAGGGTTCCTGCATCCCAACTCAGACAGCATAACAATCTTATAAAAAACAGTGAAATTATTACCTTTTTTTTTCTCCAGGTCTCTGCTCTGCGTCGTCTGACTAAACCTATGTCTGACCGGGTTGCTGGAAGGATGAACCAGAAGCAAGCCATGGTGGACTCAGGTGCTGAGGTGTCCACCAGCACCACCTCCTCAGATCACGAATCTGGTTCTCGTTCGGTTTCCAGTATTGTGCGCCAGTGGAATCGGAAAATCAACACCTTTCTGGGAGACCCTCCTTCATCTGTAAATGGGTCTCGAACCATCAGGTCAGGCTCTAGGGAAGTTTAAAATCTGAGTATATTTTGATTTCTGACTAACCAAGGATTAGTTATTGAATTATTTAAAATTATTTTAAATTATTTAATGATTTTTTAAATTGCCTATATCATTCCTCTTTGAATATAAGATGAGTTAGGGAAGAAACAAAGAAAGACAGGACTGGACAGGACAGGACAGGAAACACTGGCTTCTCTGAACCTTCCTTTATTCAGCAGCACTCAGAGTAGGTCTTTTTTCAAGTGTATCACCTTAGAATTACTTGGCTTGAGTAGTTAGAGCACTGGTTCCCAACCTTTGGTCCTCTAGTTGTTTCGACCTTCAACTCCCAGAAATCCCAGCCAATTTACCAGCTGTTAGGAATTGTGGGAGCTGAAATCTAAAACATCTGGAGGACCAAAGGTTGGGAACCACTGGTTTAGAGCAATGGCAAGATTATGTTGTCCAGCTCACATGAAATAATTTCTATCTGTAGGAAGAAGTTCCCAAAGAAAGGAGCAAACCAGACCTTCAGTAAAACAGCCCGCATGAAATGGCAGTCACTGGAACGTCGTGTCTTTGACATTGTCATGCAGAGGATGACAGTCATTAATCTGGAATCTGATATGGAGAGACTCATCAAGGTGAGGAAGCCATTTTTCCATAGAGCAGAGGGCAAAGGTTGGACAGGGTTGTAGAGCGCTGGCTGAAAGGAAAAGTCCCGTCTTTTATTCTCGCTTTCAGAAACGTGAAGAACTATCACTGATGCAGGAGATGCTCCTTGGGAAGAGAGAGAAAATGCAAACAGAAAGCCCTGAAGAGCTGAAGGGGCTACAGGAACTGAATGAGGAGATTGAAGTATTGGCAGCCAATATTGACTACATTAATGACAGCATTTCAGACTGCCAGGCCACCATCATGCAGATTGAAGAGACCAAGGTGCGCCCCACATGTACACAGGTTTAGTGAGGGGCATACTGTAGTTCTGGATGTGAGACTAGAGATAAGATAAGGCCAGTTCGGTTTTGATTTAGAATAAGTGAATCCAAAAGGTCTCTGTTTCTAAATTGAAAGTTGAAAATAGGCAAATATTTGAAATAGAACATATAGCAGAAATAGGAAATTGTGCAGATTGCAGGGGTAATTTTCACACTGAGCAAGCAGCAATGGTGTGTTTCAGCATGCCCAAAGTAAAGCGAAATCACTTCTGAATGCCGTTTTAATTTATTTTAAATTTTTATTTTGTGTTTTGGGGAGGTTTTGGGAGGACAGGAAGCAAACTGCTATGGTTTAGGAGCACATTTGGAGAGGTTTTGAGGTGGAGCGAGTCACCAAACAACCAATCTGTTGACTAGGATGTACAGTATCCTCTCAGGTGGGAAACAAAGTTAGGATGAACCCTGAAAAGCAGGGATGCAGATAAACAACAAAAATAACTTTGGCCAAATTAGCTACTAAGCCCAGCACTGATTTCATTTACACAAAGACTGAGTGTACATGAGCAATATCTAATACATATGTGTTAATCCTTATCTGAGGTCTGTGTGACTAGCACAGAATGTTTTTATGATTTCTTGATGAGGATGTTTTTCAGGGTCTGCCACTATATGTAGCCATAACATCAGGTTGGTGGCTCTGTATGTATAATATTGCCTTTACAGCTTTTCTAGCAAAGCACAAATATAGTACTCAGCAAACAATATAGGCCATAGGGAGATGTCAGCTATTGCCAAAATGGAGTTTTGGTCACAGAAACAGATCAGTATACAGCTACAATTTCAATTCTTATTTTATGCCAGGGACCTGTGAATGACCTGCACCTGTTCTCTTTCCCTGTAGAGGGAGCAAAGATTATAAAACTATCTTCTTCAGAACTGAAAGAATGTGGTACCCATGTTGAAATGAACTTTCCTGAGAAGCTTTCTAATTTTTCATAGTGCATATGGTTTGTGTTTAGGGGGTGAGTGGATGATATGAAAATGATAACTATTTGCATGCAAGAATCTACTGATTTGATCTCCTAAGGTGTATGCTAGGCTATGACGCATGTGAAGCTAATAAAATGAACACTTTTACCCCTTTCCTAGCCTTTCTTCTACTGTCTGTCCTTCATGAGTCTGTCCTTGTTCCTAGGAAGAACTGGATTCTACCGACACCTCGGTGGTGATCAGCTCCTGCTCCCTGGCTGAGGCAAGGCTTTTGCTGGACAATTTCCTTAAGGCATCCATAGACAAAGTAGGTCAAAACAGAATTAGAAATCTTCCATCCACAGCTTATTTGTTCAAGTCTAATTTTAAAAGATCCAAGATAGAGCTGTCAGTTTTTCTAATTAATAAAGATATTGAACTTGGATAACCAATTTCAAAATCGTGTTTGTTTTGAAAAACTGAAATTTCTGCATTTGGCCCAAGATTCTTTTGGGGCTTCGTGGTCTATCCAATCATTACAATTTTACTGAGAAATTTTTAAAAAAATCTCCAGTAGGCTCCATTAGGGTTGGGAGTTTTGAGATCTGCATTCTCCCCATTTCTTCAGAATCCAAAATAAAGACACACAGAACCCCATTGGCAGTTATAATAACATAATTTTGGAGCTATGCTCATATATGGCTAAGTAAAAGCTCTAAGTATAGCTCTGTTGAAACAGCTCAAGCCCAAACCCCATCCTCACATCCTCCATTGCTGCTTCTTAAGAGTTAGAAAACCATCACTAATACACCTGATTCTTACATTTGATTCTCTGTAAACAGAGCTTACAGGTAGCTCAGAAGGAAGCTCAAATCCGTCTGCTGGAAGGACGCTTGAAACAAACTGATGTAACTGGCTCCTCTCAAAACCATCATATCCTGGATGCCCTGCGGGAAAAGGCAGAATCACACCCGGAGCTGCAAGCACTTATCCACAATGTACAGCAAGGTGGGATAATGAGATTTTACTTTTTATGTGGAATTGCATGGCAGCTAGCAGTCTTCTTATGGCATATCATGCACATTTCCTTCCCCTCAGCTTTTTAATGGAAAAATAATAAAAATATTTTTAATTATGAAATATTTTATTTTAGAATAATAAAATATTTAAGACAACCTGTTTTTCCATCCACGTTAGGAGATTTCCACCCTGGTTTTTTTTGGGGGGGGGGGGGGTGGGTTACAATGTCATAGTCAAATGTCCTAAAAGATGGTCCGATTTAAGGCTGAAGCATGAGGTTTTTAGACAAATGGATCTAATTTAAATATGTTTTTAATGTTATAATGTATTTTAGTGATGTATTTTTATAGTTTTAATTGATGATATGTACTGTTTTTGTTTTATTATTATGTTCTTGGCATTAAATGTTGCCAACTGTTGTAAGCCGCCCTGAGTCCCCCCGGGTGAGAAGGGCGGGGTATAAATGCTGGAAATAAATAAATAAATAAATAAAAGATCATTAATACATTGACTTTGTTGGCTCTCCAAATGATAACACCACCTTACTGATGAAAAATGCTAATTAATATAACTTGGATGTTTGCTTTGTTTGTTGCAGAAAATGGATATGCCAGCACAGATGAGGAGCTCTCTGAATTCAGTTTGGCCTCAGAGGGGAGGTGAGTGGTCCAAGAGAAAGAAGAGGACAAAGAGGATATTGTAGCCTCATTTTTCCTTCTCCAATACTGACATTTAAAAAGTAGAAAGCCCCACCTGTTGATCAGCAAAACTGAAGAAAATCACTTTAGAACAGTGGTTCTCAACCTGTGGGTTCCCAGATGTTTTGGCCTTCAACTCCCAGGAATCCTAACAGCTGGTAAACTGGCTGGGATTTCTGGGAATTGTAGGCCAAAATACCTGAGGACCCACAGGTTGAGAACCACTGCTTTAGAATCAATGAACTCCTGTACTTTGTAACATCTCCTAAATCCCAGCATGGATATATATTGTTTTGGGGAGGACTAGGAACACACTCCAGGAATGTGTAGATGCTTCATTCCTGAGTATGGGACTGAAACACTTCTTGGGGGTGGAAGGAAATTCTTTGGTGGGCTGTTGGTTCAAAGTTCTGCAGTTTTTACTGTCAATTTTTCCATATTCCCATTGTTTCTTTATGTGTCCTATAGCTTTTCCCAGTCTTTCTCCATGAAGGGCTCTGCCAGTCAGGATGACTTCAAATGCAGGGTAAGTTGTCTCCTGGCAAATACAGCACTAGGGATGTTTGCTTACTTGCTTACTTGCTTGTATAGGTTGCAATAACAGGAAGGATGGATAAGAGCCACTATGTGACTTCAACATTGCAAGTAGCCAGGCTACAAACAGAAAATGAGCTTTTTCCTTAACATCTGTGTGCCCCTTGGAGGTATATTTAAAGTGCCACTATGTTGTAGATTTTATATATTGTGAAGGTGCTTCATGTGGTCAGATTTATACTTATTTACCTCTGAATAAACCCATTTTAACATGCTCAGAACATGTTCTATGTTTTGGCTTTCTAGTTATAGTGGCAGCACAGAAAAATCTTAACCAAATGATAGTACCAGAAGTTTTAACCTATGTGATGTTATGTTTCATATAATTTTTCAACCCTGCTCCTGTTATTTCTGACATGGTTTTCTGGCTGTGTGAGCATTGATACTGCTGCAATGAGTCAGCAGTAAAATGTAGCTTAGGCTGACTTAATTGTCTCTTTCTATCTTTCCCGGCCATGATTTTGCTGAATAAGCTTTTTAGCAAGACAAGACACCACTGCCCACAACCTGGGGTGGCCACTCAGTTGAGTAGCATTAAAGGTAGCCTGTGTGGTGATCACAGCAAGTTCATTAGTGCTCTTGTGACACAGCAGTTGCTGCTCAGTCTTAAGATGTGCTTTCTGCTCCTGACCATGCCAATTTTAAAACCAGCCAGCAAGAGCTTCCAGAGTTACTTAGGATACCTTCTGAGGGGTTTCTGCAGAAAAGGTGACAAAGAATTGCTAGCATTCTAGTTCTGGTTTTCTCTGGTTTCAGTGTAAGTGCTTCCTGCAGAGGTTAGCCAGGGAAATTCTTCCATATTGTCATGTTGACTGATGTTCTTTCTTTGACTCCTGCCTTCTGGGCTTTCTTTTAGGGAGAGCCCAAACTTTCTGGGCAGATGAAGGCTGTATCTGCAGAGTGCCTGGGCCCTACATTGGACATCTCCACCAAAAACATCACCAAGTCATTAGCATCACTCATGGAAATCAAAGAGGATGGCATTGGGTTTTCTATTCGTGATCCTTACTACAAAGAGAGAGTCTCCCGTACCATCAGCCTCCCCATCCGGGGGAGCACATTGTAAGCCATGGTCACTATGGACATCCACCTTTGTGCAGGTCCTGTTGAGCAAACTGGGTAGAGGTTTATGGACTAATACATCTGCATTATCCCTTATGTGGGAAATATCAGTCAAAATTTGACAAATGAAATTTCTTCTTTGGTTTGGGGGTGGAGAGTGCAGTAGGAGGAAACAGTGTGCCCCAGCTTGCTCTTGTCCCAAGGTAAACTTTCTCTTTTGTTGCCGAAACTTGTATGAGAAGTAGCAGCAACATGGGGAGATTCTGCTTAATTAGATACTTTATCCTTGTGGAATTTCCCACCAGATTTTCTCACAGGCCCCACACAACCAACAACTTCACAGATAGCACCTCTTCCCTCATCTCCTGGATGCTACTACTGTTGTGAATTCAGAAGTCTGGGTGGTATCACTTCTGTTAGCCTCTAGCAATGACAAACTGGCAAGTAACAAGCAAAGACTGAAACAAATACGATTGCTCATTTGGGCTTGAAAAATAGAAATAGAAAATTGAAATAACATTACCAACTCCCAGACCAAGAGCAAAGGGGTGGCGAAGCTCCAGCTGTTGTTGATTTAGAAGACCCATCTTCTCAAGACCACATAGTTAAAGGGCGTGAATGATGTTGCTGTGTGCCTTCAAATCTTGTTGAGTTTACAGTGACCCTAATATGTTTAGATTGGGAAGATTTGTTTGAGGAAGAGTTGGTTTGCCCACCTCTGAGACTGACAGGGCATGACTTGCCCAAGGTCACCCAGTGGGTTTTTATGTTCAGGTAGGAATTCAGACCCTAATCTCCAGAGTTGTAGTCCAATATTAAGACTGGCTGTCATGAATGCTGTAGTCCCATAACATTTGGCACAACAGAAGCTCTCAGTCCCTACATGAAAATTCCCTACGTGCAGTCCACTATCTACCCTATTATCTTGCAGTTTACATGAAGATCCCTATCAGAATTTCTCCATTTCTGCCTATGCAATGTATGCATTCACAGAGGGGAATATATTTCTGTGTTCTCCAGCATCCCTGATGTGCTTGCACAATGCAACCTGCAGACCACCCTCTGTTTGCTCTGAGTAATATGCAGTCAAGCTTCACACATCCTCATCATAGTTCCAAGTTGGGAGACCACAACTTTGGAAAGAACACTTGCTAACCCTGGCTACTTCTTCTTTAGCCCCCGACAGTCTCGTGGTGCAGACACATCACCCCTCACAAGAAGGAAGTCATATGACCGGGGTCAGCCCATCAGGTGAGTTTTTGAAGGGGTGTGTGTGTGTGTGTGTGTGTGTGTGTGTGTGAGAGAGAGAGAGAGAGAGAGAGAGAGAGAGAGAGAGAGAGAGAGAGAGAGAGAGAATGAATGTATATCCAACTGAGAGCTTTCTGCTTTGCTCATGACTACATTACCCTGTGGTGTAGTCTACCCAGCATCAATAACTGACTGTTCTTGTTCTAGCCTCCTGGTAATTGTTGTACTTGTACTAGAAGTAACCCTCTTTCTCATCAGTTTAAATCCCTGCATCTTTTTTCTTGCCTAGAAACCCAGATGTAGGATACACTCCTCCCTCATCCCCTCCTAGTAGGCCGCGCAATGACCGCAACGTCTTCTCTCGCCTCACCAGCAACCAGAGCCTGGGTTCAGCTCTAGACAAGTAAGACCACCCCTGAGACTTCAAGAGACACTTATCCCAGGGATGAACAGAAAAACTGGCAGCTACTAATGTTAGAAATATTATGTAGTCACATCCCCCTCTACCCAGCATCAAGAACTGACTGTTCTTGTTCTAGCCTCCTGGTGGTTGTACTAGAAGTAATCCTCTTTCTCTTTCACCTTGGCATTTTTGTGCATCTTAAAACCTCCCCAAATAAGTAGGGAGTTTAAATGACACTATTATAGGAAGGCCTCTGAACCAAGGTCCTCTACCCAGAACCAAGCATCTTTGTTAGTGTCTTAAGTAGCGTGGGGAGTCAAGTAACTGTGAAGATATTGTTGAATTGCAAGTCTCAGTAGCCATAGCTGGTATAGCCAATGGTGAAGAATGCTGGGAGTTGCATTCCAATGGTATCTGGAGTGTTGCAGGATTTATACCCCTAGAAAATCTTCCTGTTGATGTTTTTGCTCCTTTTCTCCCATGCTTGTAAAACTGGTTTGTTGCTTAGAAGTGTACATTTCCCAACCCTCTATGCATCCTGTCTGTACCAACCTGGATTTCTTGCCAGTTTTTAATAGGCCAGGTATCATTGCTTTTGACCACAACTGTGCATTGATCAGGACTTACCTTGATTATTCAACATATCTCCATTAAAAATGAAGAATTTGAATAGTGTCATTTGCCTTCCAAATACCAGTGGATTCCCTTTTGAATCTGTTGGGTTGGTTGCCTTTTGTTCTGATATATGTTTAGTTTATGCAAGGCCTTCTCAATGCCATTTAATATAGTGGTTTATGCAAGGCCTTTTCAATGACATTAATGGAACAGAATGTACTTTATCATATCATTAAGGCTAAGGACACAGGCTGTTTTCAAAAGAAAGAAAAGTGCCTATTGAAGCCTACCTAAGGGTAGGCAGTTAAAACCTATTTTTTTAATGATTTCTGTGAATACATTGTCCATAACTGCATGCAGAGGATATCACAATATCGCATGCATGGAAGCCACAATAAATGGCCATGGACTTTGGGTAGATTTGTGTGCATAAAATACAGATTGCTCTGGAAGAAGCAGACATGTGTGGTCATTCATGAATATTTTCTCAAAGCCAGTTTCTAGCCTTTGTAACAATAAGTTTGAAAGTATGTGATGAAATGCCTAGTGAAATTTCAAATGGTTTCTCTTCAAGTCCCTCTGCTTCTGACCCTTTTCTCTCTGTGGTTTGCTGTTCCTTTCTGCCCGCTAGCTTGGATGCAATAACAACCTTCCCTTTTCTGACTTCTTGCTGCTGCTTTTCCTTCTCCTGGTTTTATTACCCATAATCCTGCTAATTTTCTGTCCCCTAGGTCTGATGACAGTGACTCCTCTATCTCGGAGGTGCTGAGGTATTAAACTTACTGTTTATTGCATAACTTTTCCAGCCTTTCTCTTTTTTCACACTTTCCCCTTCCCTGCATTTAAAACCTGCATGTAACCAAACCTCGTGTGGTGATTCTTTTTTGAGCTGCTTCTGCTTTCTGAGCAGCAGATTTGCTTTCTCAGCTCTCTATAGAAAGCCAGCCCATCCTCATAGGTTACCTAGGGCAACATGTTTTTCCTGCCCTCCTGTTGTTGTTGCACTGATGCTAGCAACTGTTGCCTGTGTAGTTAGGGCACATGATATCATTAAACAAGGCACCAAGACACTTATACAGTTGGCCCTCCTTTTCTGCATCTATGGATTCCACCATCCACAGCTTGAAAATATTTTTTAAACTATCCAAACACCAAATCTTGATTCTGCCATTGTATATAAGAGACACCATATTGCTGTATCATTGTATATATTGGGACATAAGCATCCACAGATTTTGGTATTCACAGAGACTTTTTGAACATATTCCCAGTGGCTACCAAGGGCTCACTGCATCTGAAAGTTTTAGTCAGTTCCTCTAGACCTTAAAAACACCAATTTCTGGACCAGGACTAGCCACACTCATTTCCAGGTAGTGCATGTGTGTAGTCATAACCTAAGGGTAGCTGCTAATCTGTTGCATGCATTGTCACTGTGTCAAGATTTTAATGAATCTGGTTTTGAGTGCTGGATTTGTTTCAAATTTTGAGTCACTTTTAGCCTTCATGGTGGTAGAAAGAAGTCTGGGAAATGTGCAGGCAGCTCTTCTTCAAGGCTCAGGGTCCTTCCTTCTGTAGCGCTATTGTTCCTAATGTCAATCCTCTAGCCCCATTTTTAGAAATCCCTATTATGTTATGGAAGCTAAATATAGGTGCATTTTCTAACTTGCACAATGCATTCCAGACTTGTATTGTGTGTACACCAGAATCTCTGAAGGCAGAACAGGAGACATTAGTTATTCTAGTAACTAGATCTGGTGTTAAAGCAGGAACTGGCAGGATATGAATGAGTTTCCATCCTTTTTAAATAGCTTGCATGTAAAGCACACTTTAGTCATTACCCAATCCCATTGAAGATGAATGTGTTTGTATATTTTTGCCTGTGTAAGGGGAGAAAGCCTGTTCTGCTAACTCAGTTTTACCACCAGGGGCACTCAAGCACAGAATACAATTTCCTGTGTATGAATTTTGATGCTGAAAGTGAATTTTCAGAATCTTCTTTACTTTCTAGTAGCAGATGTTGCAACTGAAGGGATTGCCTAGGATTCCTGGCAAGCCTTTGTGGTCACTCCAGGGTATATGTTATGATGTACATTAAAAATAATAATCTGTATACAATTCTATCATTTCCATTTACTCAAACATTTGGGTTTTGGGTTTTTTTTTTTAAAAAAAAAACAACCTTAAATATTTCAGATTTAATATTGTCTAATGCTTCCACTGGTGGTCCAAACCTTAGTATATCCTTCATTTGACAACTATGACCTGTACTTTCGCTATGAAAACTGTGTTTCTTCTGCAGTTCACTTCTTCCATCACTCAAATAGCGTTAGCTAAATCTCCTAAGGAGAGCCATTTCTTCCTGGCCTTTTCAGTCCTGTGCATGTCTAAGAGGCTACTGATGGAAAAGGCTTCTGGTTTGGTTTGGGCACTAACAACAGGTGCAGAAATCTAGACTATGTGGGGATGATAAAATACCTTACTGATTGTGTCTAAGGTCATCATAGCCAAGCTTATCAGGAAACATAGAAGTACTTCTATATCAGCCAGAGGTAGTGTACTTATTGCATACGCAAGATAGTGGTGTTTTTCTGTAGAGGCTCTGATTTGTTTTGGAGTAGATTAGTGAAGAAGTAGAGATTCTGATTTCTACTTCTCTCTGGTTCTATCCTCCCTCAAACTGCAAATTCCATAATTCCATAGGATATAATGCTACCCCTATTAAAGTCAAATCATAGCATTGCGATTGTGTACAGTAAAAGGATACAAGATAATTATTTCATTGCCTTTATACATCTGAAACCTTTCATCTGATACATTTGCTGAATCAAGTAGATGTCTAAAACAACTGACCTTCGAATCCATACAATCATTGTGAGCAAGAACAAAACAGTCTTTAGTTACATATTGAAGCCAGGGGCCTTTGGTTGCACTGTTGTTAAGTCAAAGCTATCTTAAATTGCATCCTGGTCTTACACAAAGAAAATTTAATATTTTGTTTAGTCAGAACCTTTTAAAAGGAAAATAGAAAATGAAACTATAGTGCATTTGAATTATTGATGAGAAGGGGGATGTAGCTTGATGTTAGAACTTCTGCTTTTCCTGCAGAAAGGTCTAGCCTTGTTGGAATGACTCTTGTATTTGCCACTGCCAGTCAGTGTAGATGTTCTTCAGTCAGGTGGATCAGTGATAGGCAATATCCTATGTCCCATTCCTCCTAAGGCAAATTACAGCCTATGTATGGATTTCCTGTGCCCTCTATACACATTGGAGTGGGTGTGTCAACTTACAAAGTGGTATTAACACCAGTAAAAGACATCTTATGTCTCTTAATATTTCAGAGCATTGTGCCCAGAACTTTATGGTGTGCTCCTTAGATTAATTGTGCATGTGCCTGCCTGTCTTTTACTTGGAGCTTGATGTGGAACTGGCCTTTTCAGCAGGTCATGTCTTCTGAGCAATGTGAATTCCCTGGTGCATGCTTGATTGCTGTTAAGATGCCTGCTTATTCTGGCTGCAAGAAGCCTCTCTCTCAGTAACTCTCCTTTTCTCCCATGCAAGGGGCATCATTAACCCAGTGGGAGGCTCCAGGAGTGCACGGACAGCCCCACTGCAATGCATCTCTGTGGCAGAGGGACACACCAAGCCTGTTCTGTGCCTGGATGCTACTGATGAATTGTTGTTTTCTGGATCCAAAGGTGTGTGTGTGTGTTTACGGAAGGGCAGTGATTGTCTCTAATGACTTGGAACTAGTTAACTCTGGGCCAGAGGTTCTCAATGCCGGCAATTTCAAGCAGGCTGTCTTTAGGTGTAGGTATGAGTGCTATATATATATTTGTGTATAAGTTGAGAGCAGGGTTTGTGGTCAAAATTATGGATTTTGATATGGCCAATAGATAAGTTGAGGATCATTGCACGGAGAGGAGAAAGTGCTAGCTCTGCCCTAGAGAGCCAGCTGCCCCTAGGTTCTGCCACCACCATTTTCCCATCCAGGCATTCAAAAAGTATAGAAGTGGCATCTCAGCAGAGAGAGTAGAAGGAATCAGTCTTTTAGGTTGTCCCAAAATGGACTAAGCTCACTCTTATCACCACTTTACTCAGAGAAGGGGATGGATCCTTTTTTGATAAGTTTTAGATCCTGTACTTACATTGAGTTGTGGGTAAATTGACCCAGGATTTGGGGGTCTATATTTTTACTATAATTTCTAGATTTATATGATATGTATAATGACTTTAGAAATAATCACATCCCAGTTGTCTTCTAAAACAAAGAAGCTATTGTGAATTTATATGCAGATATAAAAGCAGACTCCATAAAACAGGAAATTATTGTGCACCATTCAGATCCCATATTGTTTTTACGTTTTATTGTTATTGTTGGCATTGAATTCTTGCCAGACTTGTAAGCCGCCCTTCAGGTGAGAAAGGGGGGTAGAAATGAAGTAAGTAAGTAAATAAATAAATAAATATTTGAGTTAAAACTAAGTGCTTCCTGTTTTACATGCTACATGCATTGATTTTTAAGAAATTATAGACACATATAGTTAAAACAGGAGAAATATGTTGGTTTTCACAGAAGATAGCTTCTACTTTTGGATGAGAAGCAAGGTCAAGACTGTCACAACTAAAGTGTTATTTTCTTTCCAAAGATCGAAGCTGCAAAATGTGGAACTTGGTGACTGGCCAGGAAATTGTCTCTTTAAAAAGCCATCCAAACAATGTTGTCTCCATAAAATACTGCAGCCATTCTGGCCTGGTATTCACAGTCTCTACCTCTTACATCAAAGTGTGGGACATTCGGGATTCTGCAAAGTGTATCCGCACTCTCACGTAAGTACTTGGAAGATCTTCATTCCATGCCTTAGAGCTTTCCCAAATTTTGGTGTTACCTCTTAGGAGTTTTCAATCTGGAGTTCAAGAAAGTTTTAGCCATGGTGAGCAATAGTCATACATTATACTAAATCGCCTCTTACACATTGAGATATATTTTTTCCAGTATTAAGGTAGAATTTCATTTCCATATTACAATACTTTTTTAAAAGTACATGCAAAAATGGCAAGAGCCCTTCTGATGGAGAAAGGGAAGAAGAAGTCAGATTTTCTACTGCTTTTCGTTATCTGTTTCAGTTTTAGTTCAGCTCTACCTCCCCTTTCTCTCTCTTTCTCTTAGTTCATCAGGCCAAGTGATTTCTGGCGATGCCTGTGCTGGAACTGCTACCCGCACCATCACCAGTGTGCAAGGCGAGCACCAGATCAACCAGATTGCACTTAACCCCACAGGCACCACTCTTTATGCAGCCAGTGGCAATTCTGTCCGCATCTGGGAGCTGAACAGGTCAGAGGGAATACTGTGACCCAGGGTTACCTAAAGAGACTTTCCCTAATCTTGTATCCCTGGCGTGTTTGACTGCAATGAAAGTGCTAGCTACAAATGATAGAAATTGTAGTCCCAACACATCTGGAAGCTATCAGGTCACAGAGGCTGATCTAGGGTAGCTTCTCAATGCATGTTGAATGGGATATAAAGGGCAAGGGGAGATTACCAAGAGAAGAGTTTGGGCTATAGTTCTGAAGTATTTTATTTGGGGCTAGTTCTAGACTTAGTCGTGCTTGCCATAAACCTGTTAACTGATAGGCAGCTATAACTAAAGATGCCTGTCAAATCTAGTTCAGTATAACAAACTATTGCAGCATTCAATTCCTTGGTTAACTTAACTTGATTGACTTAGGCTCCTTTTCATTTGGGTTCTTTGCCTGTGTGAGGAAAGAATATTCGGTTTCATACACAAGCATTTAAATGTTAGACTCTCACTGCTATTTCCTCCCTACCTTGCCATCCTATTTTTGACTAGATTTCAACCCATCGGGAAGCTGTCAGGCCATATTGGCCCTGTGATGTGTCTCACAGTTAACAAGACTCCAAGCAACCATGATTTGGTCATCACAGGATCTAAAGATCACTACGTCAAGGTATTTACCATGTTTTGCTGAAAACACTGTCTTCAACTTTCTTAAGGGCTTTGCTTGTCTCTTTGATAATCCATCTCTTATTTTTCCATCTATGCCTCTTATTTATCAGTAAGAAAAGCCTAATATTCCACCCACTACAAATTTGATTGTCATACTTCACATTACAAGTCATCAATACATTTCCTGTGTTTCTCATGGTATCCTATATATACATCTGCCAGTCTGCAAAAAAGGCTCTCTGCTTAAGTAGAATGAGACAACACTCCAAGGACATTATGGGACTAATCCAAAGTATTTTAGAGTGCAGACTAAGTGTTAGAGTAAGCCTAAGTGTACTGATGAAATAAATAATCTACATTGTCCCTAGAGCTGAAACCCACCTCATGTTCTATTTTTGTCTACAATAGGAAAGGAATGTAGTTGTCTTAAAAAGAAAGTCAAGGTCTCCCGAATCCCACTATTAGCATTTATTGACTTACTACTCATTAGGAAAAGAGTCAATTGGAGAGCGAAGCAGGAGAACACATTAGTCCTTCAAAAGTAAAGCAGGACATGAAACCAAAATATTGCAAACTGAGTCTAAATAGTTTGTCTGGAACACTTTTTTTGACAGATGTTCGAGATTGCAGAAGGAGTTGGTGGGAACTTTGGCCCTGCTCACAATTTTGAGCCTCCACATTATGATGGCATTGAGTGCCTAGCTATTCATGGAGACATTCTCTTTAGTGGCTCCAGAGACAATGGGATCAAGAAGTGGGACCTAGAACAGCAAGAGCTCATCCAGGTATGAAGAGGCAGAAGCATGCTGTGGACTTGGGAATGGGGAGCATCTAGTCTGTATCCAGTCTGGTCTGTGGAAGTTCCCAAACTCCATCCCTTGGAGCCTAGCAGGGAGGCGGACTACTACAGTTATCTCCAATCACTGAATGTCAGTAAAAGTGGAGATTCCTTGAGCGGGCCACAATCTTAATGGGTGCTTGGAGAGGACATCTGAGCCCCAACATCAAGGGTCCATTGGCTCTTGAAAGCCTTTGTGGGTAGAATGACTTGTGTATGATGGTTTGTTCTTACTAATTCCAGTCATTGTAATTTCTGCTTTTAGCAAATCCCTAATGCACACAAAGACTGGGTTTGTGCTTTGGCCTTTGTGCCTAGCCGGCCCATGCTGCTGAGCGCCTGCCGTGGTGGCATAGTGAAGGTCTGGAATGTTGATAACTTCACACCCGTTGGGGACATCAAGGGACATGACAGTCCCATCAATGCCATCTGCACCAATTCCAAGCACATATTCACTGCTTCCAGGTGAGTCTTTGGGTGAGGGTTCCTCTTTATCTTGGACCAACATCCTCAAAGCTATTTTCCCACTCAGTCCCAGTACTTATAGCTAGGCTAATATAATATATTGTATGTATATATACTTGTAAACCGCCCTGAGTCCCCTTCGGGGTGAGAAGGGCGGGATATAAATGTCACAAATAAATAAATAAATAATAGGCAATTCACTATACAAGGTTTAATTAAGAGATCAGCTGGCTGTAGGCTTGAGTGCCTGGTTGAAAGACAAACTGCAGAGAACCATTGTTCTTAATTGACTCCTTCCTGGCGTCCACTCAGCACTGGGGAATCTGCCAGAGCCAATAACTGAGTCCCTGAAGCCAAGAAACAGAATCTCTGTGAGGCTTCCTTTGCTCATCACTTCCTTGTATGTCTGCAAGAAGATTCTGTACTATGCAGATCTTTTCCTCCAACACTGCTTATTATATAATTGTGCCTTGATATAGCCAGTAAGTGGTACTTGGACAACTTAAAAAATACTTTTCTGGCTGAGGCAGAGTACAATGGCTTATCTCAATAATAACCAACAGAGAGGAGAGTTAGAGGAGCATTTGATAAACGTTGGTGCCATTGACACAGAGGGATTCTGAGAGTGGAACATGCACACTAAAATCAAGTGGGCATTCCTTGGGAGGGCAATCCAGACCGAATCACTCAGTTTCTTCCTTATGCAGTCTCTGGTCTTTTCTTTTCCGGCTACATTACTTTTTTCCCTTTTCTGTCTTTCTCTTTTTCTCTCCTCTGTCTCTTTCTCTGTGTCACAGTGACTGCCGGGTAAAGTTATGGAATTACGTGCCTGGGCTCACCCCCTGCCTTCCACGACGTGTCCTTGCCATCAAGGGCCGTGCTACCAGTCTGCCTTGACCTTCCTCCTGTCTTCTCTTCTGCTTACCTTTTCTTACTCTGTTCTCTCTCCCCCATTTCTTTCTCTACCCTACCCCTCTCTCTGCGAGCTGATCTCAGCTACTTCCTAACGGTATGCAATGATTACTTGCTTTTCTTTCCTTTTAGGGCAGCATGTGAAGGTGTTTTCCATGGGAGACATGACTCCCTACTAGTCCACCTCTAAAATATACATTAAAGTCCTATCTCACTATGCTTCCTTATTTTCCATCACAATCACACTGCTAAAGCTGCATGCTTCACTTAGCACTCTGTCCCAGACTGTGAAATAAATGAACCTTGCTTCCAGTAAAACTGGTTCAGGTTCAATATATAAGGGTCACTTGGGATCCATTAAAAGGGGCACATGATTTTCTGTGGTGGCACTATAAGCCACCCTCATTTGCAGCCTTCTTCTACAATAGCAAAGATATTGAAACTCTCCATATCATTAACCTTAGTGCCTTTGGGAACTCTAAAGGACAAAAGATGAGAGAAGCCAAGGCTTTGTTGTTATTACTGTTTCTGGACACACTAAAATAAGATGATGTCACAGCCTTGTTAGATGGCATGTCTTGTTAATCTCACTTTTAAAAAAGCATGCCTAAGCTGGCCCATTTTAGTTTGAAGCTGAAAGCAGCTACATAGGAATCCTGACTTGGATTGACAAGAGATATGCCTGTTTTCCTGCCACCGTCTTCTCAGCTATTCTTTGCCTCCAGTAGAGCTCTTTACAGTAAAAATAAATAAATAGGAGGAGGCAAATAGCAACTGTTGAGGGATTTGGAACAGGAAACCATCATGGAGCATGAGCCAGACTGGTGGTCCCCAATGGCAAATTTTCTTCAGTTTTATGTTTCAGAATGAATGTGGCCACATAAGCATGCCTTTTACAAGTTCCTAGCCTGTCCCTTTGTCATCTCTTGACTGTATAGGTTTCATATTCTCAACTTTTCCTCTTTGTTTCCCAGTGATTTGACAGTGAAGCTCTGGAGTGCAAGGAAGCTACTGAAGAACCACACCTAGAATCTGGGGGAAAAGTAGACGTGATGGACCACAGTAGGGATTGCAAGAAGGCAAATGTGGTGTCCTTGCTGAACTTAGCTTTCTGGGGCTAAGATGTAGTATTTAGCTTTCCATTGGAATCTTCCATGCTCAAAGCTTCATGAACAGATGGCAGCCTGGTTTTTAGGTATTATATATACCAGCAAGTGTTTTGGTTGAATGATGTAAGGGAATCACTTTTCCTTTACCATTTTCATGTGTGATAAGATTTTGCAATATTAACAGAAGGATAAAATGAAACTGTAAATTGCCAGCAAGGGAAGTAGGTGAAGCTGGGGCCTTTGAATGTGTTTCTCAAGTCATTGGAATTCCTTTGCCATATATATAGTTCCCTGTCAAGATGGGTGACGAGCTCTGCGAATAGATGATTTTTTTCAGTTTGTAGGCCAGAGTTTTGCTAAAAGATAAAAGTGAGAGATCCCCCGCTCCCTCCCTAATACCTTAGGGAGCTATGTCTGCAATCTCCTATATGACCATGGAGCTGCCTGTTTCCAGCTTAGGCCTTTATGGTTTAACAGTGACACTGACAAAATGAAATCTACACATGCCAAATGCTTGCACAGCTGATTGGCAGATTTTAGAGAATATTTCTTGTTCTAGTTTGCTTGTTCATCCATTATTATTTTTAAATGGGGGAAGGATGGGAAGAAGTAATGTGAAAAAGAGTTACATTGATTTGAGTGCATGTGTGCTTTCTCTCAGTTTTCCTTTCAAAAGTATAATGGCTCAAAATGTTTTCATTTTGAGATACCTAAGTGGTTGTCATGCTGCCTTTCTCATGTTAAAATTGCGCAATTCCATTGTTTCAATGAGAACTATAACATTAGTGCATTATTTTTAATGGAATTGGGATTTCTTTAAATTGGAAGGTTAATTTTGGGATTTCAGTCTCAAACCAGAAATTATAAGATATTTTGCCCATTGTTTTGGATATGCAAAAAAGAGGGTCAGTCTTCTGGAATATGCATTGGATTTTCACTGTAAACATTTTTCTCAAGTGGCCTGGCAAATCCAAAATAATTTTAGACTGCAGATCTGTTTACTTTGTTTTCTCTCAATCGCAAAATACAGAAAAAAAGACTCTTTACACTGAGAGAAAATACCTTTTTGTCTGGGAGCAGAAAGATATGTGTGTCATGATGGTGGTGAGTTTCCCCCTCAGCCTTCAAACAGGGTAAGGCACTAGAACTTTTTGACAGTGACAATGACAAGAGTGACAACACTTTCCCTTGAAGAAAATGAGCTTGGTTCCTTAATCTCATTAATCCACCTTTTTTGTTTACACCTGTTTGAACTATAGAGATACTATTTCTTCATATTTACAGTATATTCTTGTCGCCACCACAAGGAAAATACGCAGGAGAGGTTTGATTCTCTATGCTTCACTCAGCTTGAATTTCACTGGACATTTTTCAACCTACTTGAGTTTACCAATGGACACTTGATGTAAGAAAGAAGCAGCCGCTTTCACCTGTTTCAAACATTCCAGAGCTGCCCGGATCTCATTGGAGTGTTTATTGGGTTCTCCTTTCCCTCACTTGGATGGTAATGTGTTTCATACTTGAAGTCTCATCACAGCTCATGGCCAGCAGACTTGGGGAAAGCAGCATGCTGGTAGTCAAATGTGGACAATCAGACTGAAGGGACCTTGCCTCCCAGATGCTTCAGGCTCTTTGACAGCATTTCCCCTGCCCTGGTTTGAAAGAAGCATCTGTTCTAATAAACTGGGCTGGCTATGAACTTTGTCCACCTACAGGCATTGTGAAGACCTCACTTCTATGTGGTGAAGCTGTGGTTTCTTCCATTGGAGTAGGAAATTGTACTGTAATTTTATATGAGTATTCAAGAGGTTCTGCATATTGTCTTGTGCTTTATTTGGGGGAGGGGGGGTAGCAGGAAGGAGGGGGTTGTGTGAGAGTGAATGCTTTTAAGAAGGTGAGGACTTGTTTTGAGTTAACCTACCTCATGGTCTAAGGTATTTGGAGTTTTGTTTGTTTGTGTTTAATGTCAATGAAACTTGAATTGGTCTGGGGAACGCACATTTTCACTGGCCCTGGTTTCTGAGTTGAAGAGCTCAAACAGCAAAATGAAGGCATGTTGAGAACAGCTGGGCTCTCTGCTTTGTCTTCACAGCTGGCAAGCAATGTTCAAGCCTTGCTGTATTTTTGCCAGCTGAACCATTTGAATAAGCTGTTCATAAATGTTAAGCCTGATATTTATTGAATCATGTTGTCTTTTTAGTCTTTTGAATTGTCATTCTGGACAGAGTTAGGAAATGATTCAGTTGTTTAAATCATGGAAGAGATACCATCTTCCATTGGCAACAAAATTGGCACAATCCCCATTCCCCTCACATAGCTACCTAGGCTAACTTGGCTAGTATTTAGGGAAGCTTGTAGTCACCTGTGAATGTTTTTTTTTTTGCCTACAAAAAATTAGGAATAGATTGTGAATTAGCTACACACATTTCACCTGAAGCCTTCCTATATTTTCGTAGGAAGTTTGTGTAGAACAAAGAATATAAAATGTCCTATAAAATAATACTTGATATAACTGAATCAGAGGGCACTCTTCTCATCTGTTAAATTATTGACCATATTGCCATATAGTCCCAAGTGCCTTAATGCTATTCTTAGCAATTAGGGTATGGGATTATATTTCCTCATACTGAAGAAACCCCAGCCACATTTACTCTTATTCTCATACTTATTCTCATTTTCTCTCTCTCTCTCTCTCTCCCTCCCTCCCTCCTCCTGTTCCCATGGATGTGGCAGAAAGTGCAAATCTCTAGAAACTGAAATCAGGTGCAATCTGGTGGAAGCATTTTATTGGAATTTGTTAAGGAGAGTTTGCCCTCCTGGGGATAGTACTTGAAGCACATAGTGGAAAGGATTAAAAATAACAAAAGCCGAAAATCTCATCTGTTTCTAGTGGCCTATTGATGTTCATCAATGGGACACTGTAATAAGACTCAAAGGTGGCTTTACATAATCTTCTTAGTTTGTCCAGCAGCACTGGGAGATTTAAGCCATACTAACATGGTGTCCCAATGGCACAACTTTTCAATTAAGAGAGGCCTCCTGGTGATAGAGTAAAGTACAATTTCCCTGCATCCCAAGAAGAGGCACTGCAGGGAAGGTCCTTATGCACATAAATAACCTAAGACATGGCTGTTTGCTCCACCAGTTGGTCTCTGTCTACACAAGACTTTGCTTCAAAAAGCATGTGCCTTTTCTTGTCCTGAAAGGGTTGTGTTTTGGGGTTTTAGTGTGTTTTTAACAAAAAGCTGGTGCTTGTTTGGGGATTCTGTGAGGAGCTGTATCATCTGGCATAATGGTCTTTTGTATGTGTGCGCGCGCATATGTATGAAAGGATAATAAGGTGTGTAATATTTTATACCTCTGTGTAAATAGTGTAAGTTATTTAAGGTTCTGGATGTACATGGTTTTCCAATGAACGTGTTTGTTTCTCCTATTAATAAATAAATTTAAGAAAATCATTGCATTTTTTAAATAAGAAAGAGACAAAAAGGTTCTCCAAATAGTATACAGACTAAATTAATGAATTTGTTTTTTGATGTGGATTTGACCAAGTGACTCCAGTCCAGTAGAAAATAGCAGATAAAGCCATTAACAAATAGATTTAAGCAGAATTAAGTAGCATGAGATCCAAACTCTTCTTTATAAGTGAATAGTACTTCCATACTTAAATTAGAGCATGCCTTTGGGGCTCAAATAGAACACTGACTGTCTCCAAAAAAGAAATGAAAGCTGAAGTGTCAAGAAAAACATGAAATTTCAATGATGTATTCTATTCAAAATAAAGTGTCCAAATAGATTTAACACTGTTTACTGCCGAGTCAGGGATAACCATTACAGAGACAGGCACTTCAGAAACAAAACTTGCACAACTTGGTTAATTGACAATAAGTCCTGCAGAAACTACATCCTTACCCATCATGTCTGATTAGTAGTGGTTTGGCATCCCTAGTTTTACTACAGAAAAAAGGCAAGGATTATGTAGAACGAGGTGCTTGGAAATGGTCGTGTAATATGCAGTAAGAAGCTAAAGCAGATGTCTGCAAAAGACAAAAGGTTGGAATAACACATATTCTTGTTAAAAGGACCAGATTGTGACTTATCTCAGAATCTAAGTAGGGTCAACTCTGGTTGATATTTGCATTGGAGAGTGCCAGCAAATATTATGTGCTGTAGGATGTGTTTCAGAAGAAGGAACTAGCAAAACAATTTCTCAGTATTGCTTGCCTAAGAAAATCCTATAAAATGTATTGGGGTTGCCCTAAATTAAACACATGCAGACACACATGCTTTGTAATGTTCAGGTGCTTTCTGTGAATGGCATGTCCAATGTTTTTGCACCAGAGTTCAGGACAATACTAGCTGTCTTACTGTACATTCATTGCCCGCCCTACTGACTTGCAATTTTTTAAAAACCCTCTAGTTTGGTCAGCAAGTAGAAACTATGACTAGACTTAATCTTGTGGCAAGAAAGTAGAAAGAGATGTCTCCACTGTATAAAGTAATGAGGGTTAAATACCTACAAAAACAGAGCAACATAGTATGTTTCACCCATGAAAATGATCTGCCTTTTGAGTACAATTCTCTATTAAAACCGAAAATACAGAATTTGCAATTCATACATAAAACCAAAGAGACAGAATTTCTATAGCAGCCTCCATAGCAAAGCAGAACAGTGGTTTATAAAATAAACTACACTCAGAATGGTTCTTCTCATAGAAGCTATGAATGGCTCTTTAGACTAAATCTTGTTTTCATAACCTACAGGCACCCCAGATGTTTCCAGCACAGACAGAAATGAATAAATAGGCTAATTAGTGTTGAAGGTCTTCCGTGTCCTTTGCAATCCACACAGCACAAAGAAACCCAATTATTGGGTGGTAAATCCATAATGGTAAATTCATTGTCAGATGACCATAAGAGCAAAGAAAAATCCTGAAGTATACTCTCTTCTGCAAGCTTCTTAATGTTCTCTCATATAGCAAAACTGGTAGATTCAGGATTATGCTTGGTCCAGGTCCTTATTCTAGATGGTCAGCCTGCTGACAATGCCAACTTCTGCAAGGTGGGTAGATTCAGACTTGAGTAATTATTTCACCATTTTCTGGCACATAGACTTGCACAGGGGCTCCTTCTGGAGAGCGTTTCAAGATATGGATACGGGGCACCTGCAAAATGCAAAATCCAATTTTTAATAGCAGTGTCCACCAATAAATATTTCACAACTGCTAAAGAGATTTTTCTCATTTAGACAATATTAAAATATATGCTATGCGTTACAGTCACTTCTCACCTCTCTTGTGTCAGGAAAATGTGATTTGTTTTGCTCTACTTAAAAAAATTAGTTCCACTCTTATAATTAAGTCAAGGGGAGAAATTGTTTTTCTTCTGTTCCTCATATTCAATAGTGTTTAATTAACTATAATCTCCTAAAGGAATTCACTTTTAAAAGCTGAGTGTCTGGCAGCAACCAAATATTCAAAATTCACAGAGTGTATAGAAAAATTTAACTCACTGAACACAGCAGCATAGAATCAGACAACTCAGATTTTTTTTTTTAAATCTTGGGTTTTACCAAGAGTAGGGAAGTACTTTGCCAGAGACAAGACAGTTCTTACTTACATCAGTATTGGCATTTAAGGATACAAATTACTTGCCTCTCCCCGCCCTAAGACTAGATCTGAATTGTTTCACAAATGAGCTCGAAATCTCAAGTATTGCTTCTCATGTTTGTGACACCCAAAGGCCCAGTAGCTACAAAGCTAGAATTCCAACTATTTGTTTTAGAAGAGTTGCTATATTCTGTCTTTTGCTACAAGATACCTTAAAATCCTCATGGAAGACTAATGTGGCATTCGTAGACTCAAGACTGCTTCATTTGACAATTATACTAAATCATACATAACAATAAGAATCCTTATAGTTTCCTGTATAAACCCATTTATATAATGTGCTGGGTTTTGCTAATCATGCTGGTGTGCATGTGTGCCTTAATTATGTATTTTTAATATTTTTTTTAATTGTTTAATTTTAACAACAGCAGCAGCACAGACCTTGCTATAAAGGAATTTTATAGAATCAAAACCATGCGCTTCCATTCATCATGCAAAAAAGATTTGAAACCAGACCAGTCTTTCACCTGAAACTGAGCTCCAAGGCTCATAAAGTCAAGACACTCAAAAAAACACATATGCCTCACTATTGGAATTTCAGCATTAACCATTATCTTGCCACAGGTTTAGATAATATTGCGTGATCCGAGTTCCAATGAAAGTGGATTGAGTGGACAAAGGCACACAAATGTGTAGTCCAGAGACCTGTTTCTTGTTGCGCAAAGAGTTCCAGGAGGGGTCCATCCTTGTTAGATTAAAATTTCATTGTTCCTGTCTGTGAGAGTGGAGGCAAGCATTGAACAGAATGGGAGGAACCCAAAAGGCAAGCTCTCACTTGCATGGTTTGGGCCTCTTCCCAGTGCCTCAGGCTAGGGAGATACCCAAGGAAGGGTGTGCAACAGTTTCATACATCTAGAAGACATAATTCACAAAGACAAAACCAGGATATATATCATACAGAACACATCTCATTGAGTATATTTCCCAAGGAATGTCAAAAGTATAGTGTGCAAAATTTCCAGAAGATTGTGCCTTTGTAACTAGCCCTCAAAACAATGACCATCAGAATAAACATCTAACAACATCTCCAATCTATATATATAAAAGAGTGATGGCATCAGGGCAGCCGGCAAAACAACAAAACTACAGGCCCCCCAACCTCGAAATTTGACAACACAACCCATCAATCATGGTTCTAGGTTGATACAACAAAAAGAAAAGAAAAATAAAGTCCTAATTAGAGGGAGGGGAATAATAGTTTTTATCCAATTGCTGCCAGTTTGAAGGCTAAGCTCCGCCCACTTGGTCTCCTAGCAACCGCCTCAGCCCAGGGGACAGGCACAGTTAGGCCTCACTTAGGCCTCTTCCACAGATTATCAGATTTAAACTGGATTATATGGCAGTGTAGACTCAAGGCCCTTCCACACAGCTATATAACCCATTTAGAATCTTATATTATCTGCTTTGCACTGGATTATCTTGAGTCCACACTGCCATATAATCCACTTCAGTGTGCATACTAAACATAAAGACAACCATACAACAGACATTCAATACCACCACTACCTCAACAATTTCTCACCAACAACGCCACAGCAACGCGTGGCCGGGCACAGCTAGTAAGCATATAAATTAAGAGGTTCAGAAGTTTATGGATAGCTGGATTTTGCTGAGAAGGAAGTTCAGAAGACATCCAGTAGACAAAATGTAGGTGTTATAATACATATTAACTATGATTAGAGAACATCATCTCTCGTAATCACAAACATTAAGCAATGTGTTAGGCCTTGATACAGACATTTATAATCCATGAATAATTTTGAATGTTCAAGCCATTTTCAATTACTGATCTGTATAAGAAATTTAGGGTTATTTGAAGCACTCAATAGCTGATGGGAAAGAAATGAAAGTACCCCTTTTGCTCTCATGATATTTCTATTCAAGATCACTCCCTTGGAGGACTGCTTTTTCAGAAAAAGAAAAAATAATATAATAAAATATACAGTAGAGTCCAATTATCCAACACTCACTTATCCAACATTCTGGATTATCCAACACATTTTTGTAGTCAATGTTTTCAATACATCATGATATTTTGGTGCTAAATTCGTAAATACAGTAATTACTACATAGCATTACTGCGTATTGAACTGCTTTTTCTGTCAAATTTGTTGTATAATATGATGTTTGGGTGCTTAATTTGTAAAATCATAACCTATTTTGATGTTTAATAGGCTTGTTCTTAATCTCTCCTTATTATCCAACATATTCGCTTATCCAATGTTCTTCCGGCCTGTTTACGTTGGATAAGTGAGACTCTACTGTAATAATCTGTCAGCCCTAAGTCATGTCAAGTGTTCGCCCACAAAGGGGCTCTGAATGTACTTTCCTTCAAACAATGACTCATATTGTTTGCAACTTTCCTCAAGCTACTGTCCTGGCTGATTTCTTCAATGCGAAGAATCATCCATTACACAGTTCGTTTCTAATGCTCTTGCCATGCTTCCGAAGACATGCTTCAATCATTGGAGTACCCTACAACAGCCATTTATTAGCCTGGAAAGATAGTAGATGCCTGGGTAGTTCTGTGGTGGGGAGTTGACACCACCCTCCAGTATTTCCATCTGGGAACATACTACCAGTTCTCTTTCCCCAGCCGCATTACTGCAATGTGCCTTCTGGGGGTAAGGAGTTGTGCAAGAATATACACTCCATACATTCTTTTGCGACAACCAAAAAAGGACTTATACTAATTTAACCCCAGGTCATTAAAAGGACTCTGGCAATTGGCTCCTGCTTTTGTGGTAATGATTTCATGAAAAGGCCTCAGTCACAAGTTTGGAAGGTAAACCCGAGTAGTTTGTACAGCTCACTTTCAATATGAGACCTGAGCTGCAGCCTTCTGAATTACTCTGGCCACCTTCCTGTCTTCCCTCTTTATTTTTCCTGGCAGCAATGCCAAAGTAAGTTCTCACTGAATTCCTTCCACTCTCTGGCTGCCCAAAGTTGGGGCAAGGAGCATGCCCAGAGGATCCTGGCACTGGTGGCACTGCTTTTGCACCAGTCCAGAAGACATCAGTGAGCAAGTAGCAAGATACCTCCTGTTGCCTTAGGAGGAAATGGGGCTGGGGGATTTCCAACAAGAATTTTTATTGTTGCCACATCCAGCTTAGTTAAATGAAAATGGAAAAGTGGGGATTCAGCACTCCAGGGAAGATTATAATCAGATTCTATCATGGTTCAATTATGTCATCAGGAGAGCAATGTGGTCTGAGCTGGACTCAGAATAACTGAGCTATTATCTGCTTTGGAGGAGGAAATAGATCGGTTGGCTGAATTCGGTTCCTAACTAAACTGCAAGGACAGGCACTTGTTGCTCATTTTTAATTTCACTTGGATATTATCTTCCTAGAAACAGCAACATTATCACATAATAATTGAAATGTAGCTATGTGATGGTATCAGTAAGGACAACTAAAGGTCATTCAAGTTGAGAGCAGTATTTCTTGAGTGAAACAACACACTATGATTTGCTTTTACAGTTCTGTTGTTAGTAGTCATAAAACTCAATCCATAGCCTTCATCCACCTTGAAAAATGCACTCAGACACTATGCACTCCTTTTAAGGGATTCACACATTCATTTGCTCATAACATGGTCACCTCGCTGCACTGCAATTCCCACCATTAATGTTCATCAAAACCGTTGTTGAAGGATGCTGGGCTTTACTGACTAAATCCTGTTATCAGTCCTGCCTAGAGCAGAACTACTGAATAACTGAAAATTACATTGACTCACAATTCAACAACTTATTGAATTAATCTACTAGCTGGGACTAACAAATAGGATGGCAGCCAATGTCTGCTAATTTCTGGAGAGCCATAGTTGCTCACTCTTGGTTTATAATAAAAGGTTAACAAGCTAGCACATTAGCTTGCATTCTTAGATAACAGTAGCTGGTCTGTTAAGGGAATTATGGGGCTGTGAACAAAGAGTCATGGGAAATATGGGTTCTCCTTTCCCCAGATTAGATCTTACCTGAACTTGTTGCCCTCTGGAAGATGAAAGGAGCGCCTCTCTGCCTGGCCCACTGCGCATGTGGAAAGCCCCTTGCCTGTCCAGTGAATGTGGCCGTGCATTGCGCAACCGAGTCCGTTCATGCCATGATTTTAGCTCTTCTGTCACCACTGACTTGGAGAGGGCCCGAGGGCCTATTGGGGGGCAGTCCTTCAGTGAGGGTGTGCGTACCACCCGACTCTGGGAAACAATGGACCTGTGGAATCTGACTGGCACCACCTCTTCCTTGAAGGCCAAGTGGGCAGAGCTGGCAGACAAAAAGGGTGGCCGACCTCGACAAAACTCCATCCCAGCAGGAATGTGACCATCAGCTATATACTCCACAGCAGGGAAGTAACCTGAAGATGACAACAGCTTCTGTGGACACTGACAGTGGTATTCTGCTTCTTGTCCTCTGCTGGTCTGGGGCTGGAAGGGTTCCTCCATGGGCACTGAAGACACTGGTTTCAAGAAGGAGATGTCAGGACTGCTGCTCCCTGCAGACGTAGTATAAGAGATGCTGGAAGCATCTGAATTGCTGTCTTCTGAGGCAGAGTGAAAGGTCGGTTTGATGGCTGGATTGGGTTTAGATGTAGAAAAGCAATACTCAGGGACAGTGACTGTGTAGTAGGTGGGGCGTCGCCTTGGCAATGCGCTTCTTCTGTGGGGCTCCAAACCGTCCCGGGATGAAGACACCCTGTTGGCCAGAAGGGTATAGTTAGAACTCCAAATGTCAGCAATTCTTGTTCTCATGCAAGAGTACATCATCCCATTATACCCCAAATCTCAGATAGTTTAACAGAATCAGAGAAGAGGAAAACAGATATTGGGCACAGTTTTCAAAGTATGCAATGAATTTATGCCAACTATTCTACTTACCTCAAGAACATCAGGACTTGGTGCTTTATTTGAGGCACAAGATAATAAGAGTCTGTTTAGGTTCCAGATTCAAAGTCAGGTAACAAGGGCAAATTTCTCACATCGGCATTACACTTTAGAGTACCTTATCAGGACCTCTTTTTTCATAGAGTAACATTTAGTACCTTATCAGTTGAGCTTGCCCTCTTCTTCCCAGTAATTCTGGTGTTGGTGGAGCACTGGAACCAGCCTGCCTCCTTCCTTCCAGCTTCCTAGGAGGAACAACATTGCAGGCAGAAGCCTCAGTTCTCCTCTGAGCAGCAGGACTGGGTGCAGGTTGTGCCACCACAACTGGACTGCTGCAAAACAAACAACAACAAAAATGAAATGACATATTAGAGAATAGTCTATTTCTCTAGCCTCTAGTTGTTATCACTTTTCCTTGCCAGCAAAACAATGAGGACCACAGATCTAAGCATATTTGCAAAGTCAGCTGTTCTGGCATAGTTAACTGTTTAGTTGAAACTGCTGTCTCTAGGTCAGTAGTTGTCTATAGGCCACTAAATAGCTTTTCTGCATTTGCATCTTCCTTAATGCAAAGATATGTACATACTTTACATTTTATTTTATCTAGCAGACTTATAGACTGCCTTTCAGTGTTACCACACTTAGGAATTAGTTGAAGAAATATAAAACAACCAGAATAAAACAGGAAAACAAAAGGGGGAAACCCTCTTTAAAATTGTAGATGGGTAAAATAAATAGTGGCATTACAAGTGAAGCCTATTCCACAAACACTTTTAAAACCTTAGTTAACATTTAAACCAAAAGCACAAAATAATTGATTCCACACAGGATTTCATGGAGATAGCATGGATCAATCCAAAGTGGCATAAAAAGATTCAAGTTTCTCTTGAATACTTCTAATGCATGTGCATGAACTGACTCCAAAAGCAATCTACTGCTTCCCATACAAAAGGACCAGAGTACCACCTACTGAATGACCCACCCTTCAATGTTTGACTGATTTTTCTTACAGATGAGATTTCAAAAACAAATGAATCCTGCAAACAAGTTCAGTTTCTATCATAGACGCTTAGAGGCATCTGGGCCAACTCCCTGCCATGCAGAAATACACATATTGCATCATCCCTAAAAGATGCCCATCCAACCTTTGCTTAAATACCTCCAAAGCCAAAGCCTGTTCTACTGTTGAATTGCTCTTACAATAAGAAGTTCTTCCTAATGTTCATCTCTGGAATAAATATTACAGCCTTTTTCCTAACAAAGCTTCACAAATACCTTATTTTAATCATTCTTATAACAACCTTTTAAAGTGAATAATATTGCCAGATATGATTGCTAAGAGTTCATGAATGGATATTTGATCCAATGACTTCAAGATAATGCACTTCATTGGCAACACCTGACTGTGCTATACGTGCTATCAAATTGCTTGCCTGAAGGCTATAGTTTACATATGAAGGTTTCAACTCAGTATTAAAAGATCCGTGAAAACTGTCCTATACCAAAGGCACAACAGAAGGACGAGTGAACTCTCTTCACCTTGGCACACTGCTGGGCTCTGAAGTTTTCTTGGGCTTCTCATAGGGTTTATCCAGACTGGTCTCTTTCCATGGGCTGTTTTGGATAGGCGAGCTTTCCACACTGGTGGCTTGATTGTGAGTTTGTCTTTCTGGCAAGCCAGGATGAGAGGACTGGACTGAAGGATTCTGCAAGGGTTGGTAGTGTGTGGAAGCTGGAAGCTTTGGTGGAAGACTAGGGCTCACCATCTGGGGTTCTTAAAGAAAAAAAATGTGAAAAAAATTACAACTTGCCAACAATAGAAAATTAGATGGTAGCATCAGAGACAGCGATCTTAGTTTCATTATTCCATTCAAAATCCACACCGAAGGTTATCATCACTAAATTGAACTGAAAATAGGCTGTTCAATTTAACAGCTTTTCAGAATTATATAGAATACACACACACACACACACACACAGACACACACTTTCATATGTGCATGGGCTCCCTTTGATAATTTACATGAGACCCATTAGAAATGACTCTGCAGTCTTTGAACTGCTTAGGTCATGTGTACCAACTTAGATAAAATCCTGCTTATTTTTTGAGTTTATTAAGATGGCATAGCCAATTCTTTAATTGTGTGATACAAGATCATGGAGAAGTGGTAATCTATTTTTCATGGCATGAGAATCAGCTGAGTCTAGATGCTGAAATAAGCTGAATGGAGGCCAAAAACCAGAATCCGAGTAAAATGGATACTCCGTGGATTGATAGTTCTGAAGTCTGGCAATGGGGTAAGGGATCTGCGCTAAATAGGGTGCAATCTGTATGGGAGCAGTGCATAACTTGGCAGTACTCCTTCAGATTTTCTAGATTACCTTTTCTTTGAAAATGAAATGTGATTTGCCTTTCCTGGAGCCTTTTTAATAGGAAGCAAGATCTCTTTTCCATTATTTATTTATTTTTTTGGACTTTCACCATTTCCAATTTAGTGTCTTGCATCTGGTATATTTGCCAGCTCATATGGACCCAAGAAAGATTGATTGACAGAAAACCAGCTCTCAGAAACACTGCAGTTTACTGAGATCCATGCAATAAATACTTTGGGGGCCCCTACCCTCTAGAATGAATGCATTTTAACCCTGTGATTTGTAGCTTGCGAGGCATAGGCACTCTGGCACAGAAGGCTAAAGATATTGTAAAACTACAGTTCCCATGACCCCACAGTACTGAGCCATGGTAGTTAAAATGGCATCAAACTGCATTGATTCTATAGTGCTGATGTACTCCATTCTGCATTCTGTCATTCTTTCACAATCTTATAGAAGGCTGGTTTGTACGGAATGGAGAGCCATGAAGAGGAGTGTCATAGCGGGCATGGGACTGCTCAAATCTATCACAGCCTGGGAAACAAGATTTGCATTGGGAAAGGCTGCAATCCACTCCCATAACTTTGTTCTCACGCTTGCCTGTGCAAAAGAGGGAAAGGGATATGCATAAGGTGACAATAAAATTGAGATCATTAACTTCCAGCTTACCTTTCTCTACCTGAGAAGGCTCTAACAGGAGGCTCTCATCACAGGCACTGAATCCTGGGAGAAAAATAGGAACGGGCCTTGAAAAACAGGACTTGTAACAAAACGTTGCCATACAAAGTGCTGCTATTGAAGTTTTGAAATGTATAATTTCATTCCACACTTTCCATTTGATATCCGCCCCCTCCATCAACAGTATGGCAGCATTCTGTGATCAATGAGCAGGTTCAGTTCTCATTGAGCTATTTTAGAATATTTCCTCCTTTAGAATTCTTCCATATATTTTCTGTACTTCCATAAGTATGGGATTCTCTGCGCCTCTTACTTCTATGCTCCATGGCTTATGAGGCTGAGGGGGAAAAGGAAAGGGCCTGAAGCTATTAGGAATTGTGGGAGTTGAAGTCCAAAACACATCGAGGGACAAAGTTTGCCCATGACTGGGTTAAGCACACTTAACTCTGCAGCAGAGTGTGGCTGGCACATACTGAATCCATTTCACTATCCACAAAGGTTAGCTCTGGAATTGAATGGGGAACTAAGTTCATCAGACAAGACATCCTACAATTGAACCTTCTGACTATCCACACTGGCAGAGGGTCCTCAGCATAGTGGTGGTGCCACATGTGTTTTTCATACAAAAGTCTCCTGTATGGTTTGGCTGGGAAAGTCTTCTGTCTGAAAGTCTGGAGAGCCATTGTTGGTACCAGACTAATATTCTAATCTGATATAAAGCAGGTTTTCTATGGCTCAATCCTACATCAGAGTTGCATAGTACAAACCTCTACAAGAAGAGTTACCACATATACTCATGTAGAAATCAGCCTTCTGTATAAGTCAAGGGCAGGTTTGGAGGCCAAAATTATGTATTTTGATATGATCTGTAGATAGGTCTTGGGTAATGTTGTGGAGAGGAGAAATGGCTACCACTGCCATTTTCCTGCCCAGGAATTCAAAAAGACTGTAATGGGATTGGGGCAGAGAGTAGAGGTTATTTAGGGTCTCCTAGAATGGATTAAGCTCTGCTCTGCCACTCTGCTCAGAGATGGTTTCATGTGTGTGTGCGTGTGTGAACGCGTGCTAAAGTACAGTACCTATATTGATCTATGATTAAGTTGACCCAAGTTTTTAGATTTATACGTGAGTTTACACCATAGCTATTGTTAGTGTCATGCAATTCTTTTGTTGAATGTCAGTGTTGCACAACTGCAAGAGCACTGCTGTCAATTCCAGTAGAGCCAGAAAAATATGAATTGGGCAGGAATGCACATTTACAGAGACAATTCCTTAACTTTGAAATGAAAGTTTCCATTCCTTTTTCTTCAAGAAATATTGGGTGCTATGGCACTTTGGATAAAAATATCCAATTAGTTCTGTAGAGGAACGCATACCTATGGAAGGCATAAACAGGATTCTGGTCCATGTTTCAGAGATGTCGTATGTGAAGGAAATGGCTTTTCACTTTTCATGTGAAACTATATAATGTTGTTCATTCTTCAAGGAACACCACTGAACTGAGAACATAAGTAACCACCCACTCATACCAGTGAACTGTTCTCAGTACAGACATTTCCTTACTAAAATTCCTGGTTTAGGAAGCAGATACATAGAATATCTCAGTTATGTATGTGTTAGGGCAGTGGATTCAGGGGATGGGGGATCCCTGATTATCTTATTTGCAACTGAGTCTCACTGTGATCTATTAATTCTTAGTATCTTTGCATATGATTGCATAAGAGGGGGTGATTTGGACTGGAAACAAAGTTTTCTTCTTCCTAATATTTACTAAGGGTTAATCTAATGCTACACATCTTTGCGTCAATCACTACAGGTTTCTACATGCTTCCTCCTCCAGCTGGCTCTCCCTGTTCTTTCATGAGCTCTCTTTGGCAACCGCTTACAGAAAATTGCAGATTGGAGATTATTAAACCAGGAAAAAACCATAAAAGGCCAGCTTCCTGCCCTGATCTGGGATGAATTCCAACTAAACCATGCCTGCCAAAAGTTCATTTGACCTACTTCTTGTGATTTCCAGGGACAGGTATTTAATCCAAATTTCTTTCTTGTTTCCATACAACTCATATTTACAAAACCCACTTCCTCATAACAGTGTAGTGTCTTGTGACATTTGAGTTTAAGAAAACATTATGATATAGGCTTTGTCAAACTATAACAAATGTGCCAGTCTTTAATATGTTAGAAGACTCTGGTCTTTGTTTTTGTTTTTTGTTCTATTACTCCTTTGGAAACACTTCCTGATATTAGCTACTTCAGTTTACAAAGGTAGTTAATGTTGTCCTACTTCGCAGTGACATCAAATATCTCCCTATTCAATCTTTTAGATACTTTTAATTTTTCATTATTATACCACCTTCTTCCTTAAGATCATCTCTCTCTCCCCTCAGACACTTAATATTCTTGTGTTTGAAATCCTTTGGGAATTATCTCAGGACCATTTAGCCTAGAACTGTATTTCCAAATAGATTCAGCTCACCTTCCAATGCGGGAGCACTGGCCCTTAGCTGTGACGAATGCCTGGCTGTCAAGTGATACTCAATGAGGGCATGCTCCAGCTCCTTCAGCTTCTTTTCTTCCTTCAACACAGCACTTTTCCGACGCTTCCGAACCTGCTTGGTGAGATTCTCTTCCCGGGAAAGACAACGTGAAGCCTCAGCGATTTGCAGCTGGAGAGCCAGGTCTCTTTCCAGTGTGCTCAGAGGATCCTGTGAGGAAGACAAGTGTTTTATCAAACTATGACATTTTGACATGACTCTTTAGAAAGGTTGAGGTGATCTAGCATCTTAAAGGGAGCACATAGGGACCAAAATGTTGGAATTAGAAGTCAAAGCTATGCAAAAATCAAAGTAAAGTGTTCCCTCGCTACTTCACGGTTCACTTTTCGCTCCCTCACTGCTAAAATAAAGTATAGACTGCATTGTAGTAAGTGGTCTGTGGTTTGCTCTCCTCCACACATAGAATAAATATAGTGTCCCTACTTCGCAGATTTTCACTTATTGCGGATGGTCCTGGAACGTAACCCGCACAATAAGTGAGGGAACACTGTACTCTGGGAAAGTGGGTGTATCGAAGCTATTTCCACTATTATGATTCTGTCCTCAGTTTCAACTCTTTAAATTGAAGAATCTTTTCAATGTAAACCAAATTAGATGATGAGTGTTGATTGCTTTCTCTTCCTAGTTATATTATTTGCACATTCTAGAGCTGTATACACTTGTCACTTTATTTTTATTTACATTATATATATATTTATTTAATATCCCACCTTTCTCTTAGGACAGGCTGGAATACATCACAGACTTTGCAACTATGTTTTATGTAGTGGAAATCTGGTAGGGATAACATTTGCTATGTTTCAAAAACCCTTGCTTATATGGAGAAAGCAACCAAATTTACTTCCCCCCCCTCCAAACACAAATTTGATGCTTCAATACTGGGTGAGGAAGTACATGGCAGCAAGAGACAAAATGAAGAAATAGAACTCCAAAGGAAACGAAACAAGGGAAAAATATAACCTAGATGATACTCATATCTTGTGTGGGGTGGGACGACAAACATGTTCAGCCATTTTAGTGAATTCAAAGGTGAATTCCTCTCCCAAATCCATTTTAGGTTGCACCTGAAATTTCATAGCAAACTACTGCAAACCATTAAATTCAAGCAAAATACTAGCATTGGGTTTTCCAAGTTTGAATTCAAATTTTGATGGTACAGTTCACAAAGGAGTCTGGGAGAAATGCAAAAAACAGCATTGGAGGCTACATTTGGCCCATACATAGCTCTCTCCTTCTCACACTCCAGTTTAGATGCTAGCATAAGATGCTGGCATAAACATGATGTATGAAATTATGCTGGCATAAGACTTGTATGTTTCAAACCAATAATGTTACTGGCACCAAAACCAAAAACTTGTTTGTGATGTGCACAGAATAACATCCCAAGAGGCTTACAAGTTAATAAGAAAATCTAAGTGATGGTGGGGGGGAATCATTTTCCCACTCACAGTTACAGCCATGCTTGAATTCCTTTCTAATAATGTGTTAATTTGGAGCAAAATATCTGAATTCTGCACATTTGGGCAGTGGAATCTGAAGAGGCACGAATGGAGGGCGAAAGGGAGAAACGTGCCATGAGGAAGGCATGTCAAGCCAACCCTGACCGGAACCACCTTCCATCTGGAATCCGATGTCCTCACTGTGGAAGAACACGCAGGTCAATAATATGACTCCACAGTCACCTATGTACCCATCTCCAAGACACTACATTTGGAGTACCATCATACTCAGATAACAAAGGATCGCCTAAGTAAGTAAAGTTTTGCCCTCCATTCGTGCCTCTTTGAATTCCACTGTGCTGCTGGTTACAGCTGACCTTCAGTTAGAGTGCTCAAGGGGCAGGCCGTCCCAGTTGTCAGTATTTACGCCACAGTTTTTGAGGTCAGAAGACATTCATCTACAGCTATTCATGCCTGGAGGGAAGGATTGCAAAAGTGTCAGGCTATGTCCCTGTAGTCAGACATAAAGTACAGTAGAGTCTCACTTATCCAACATAAACGGGCCGGCAGAATGTTGGATAAGTGAATATGTTGGATAATAAGGAGAGATTAAGGAAAAGACTATTAAACATCAAATTAGGTTATGATTTTACAAATTAAGCACCAAAACATCATGTTAGACAACAAATTTGGCAGAAAAAGTAGTTCAATACGCAGTAATGCTATGTAGTAATTACTGTATTTACGAATTTAGCACCAGAATATCACGATGCATTGAAAACACTGACTATAAAAATACGTTGGATAATCCAGAATGTTGGATAAGCAAGTGTTGGATAAGTGAGACTCTACTGTAATTATATCAGCTGCTGAGACCAGGAGGGACTCAGCAGATACATACCTGCATTGTTACTCATTAGGGGACATAACCAGATACTTACTCTCACTCTCCTTCAGGTATGAATTGCCATGGGAGCTTCAGTAGCAATATGGCAGATTACAGGATAGAAAATGGCAGTATTACACTATGCAGATATATGTCAAAAGTGTGTGTGCATTAGACAGCATTAATGTGCAAAAATCTTCTGGGAATAGTCCAAGAGATGCAAACACTTTAGGATAATGCCCAATCTCCATAATATCATTATTTCTTGGATTAATGAGGAAAGCAATGGGTGGTGAAAACACTTTAATAGAGATAAGACTTTGAAAATACTACAAATTAAGAATGCTTCCTTTAACCAGTTCAGCCTTCTTGTCACTCTTGCAATTCAGTTGATTAAAAAATATAGAGGTGACCTTCCTCTGCTTTGATGTCTGCTTAATCCAGTGAGAGTTTTGAGACTCATGAGCCAGAGATGGTAATTATTCTGGATTTAGATAATATGCAGTTTAAGGGGTGTGTTCCTTTGAATTTACCATGAGATGTAAGTCCCAGGCTTGGTTTCCACCTGTCCAATAAGCCCATAAATATGAATGAAGTAAACTCTTCACAGACTAAGGGTGTTTGTAGATTACTAATCTTACTGATAAAAAGGCATTCCATCTTTCTCCCCTTGATATGGAAGAAAAAAAGCAGCAGCCAGGGAAAACCCAGGAGATTTACAAAAAGAAGACTACAAAGAGGGATTGTGCCTAAGAATGAAGGAAGGGGCAAAGAAAGCTCAGGCTAGGCGTTTCCAGACAGAGAGCTCCTGAGGCTACCCATTAGAAAGCACTGTGCAGTTATTCCACCTTTTTCTCTTTGACAGATTTTCTTTGGTAGAGGAAAAGAGATGTAGAGATGGAAAAACAGGGAATAGCTACAAATGGTGAGAGACACTGGCTGCAGTCCAACAGCCTTTCAGCATAATGGAGATATCTCTGTATGAGATATGCTATCGCAGCACTACACAACCCCCATGCAAAGTATCAACAATGTGTAACACATATTAATGACTGGGTACTGTTGTGCAATATGAAAATACAATGCTCAGATGCAATGCACAACATTCCTGTATATGCAATTCTGTTTAAACGGTTGTCAGCAGAATATATATGTTCCACCACGGTGAATAATTCACTTCGTGTGCATAATGTGACTTTGCCATGTGTATCACTAACAGGATACCATGCATATTGTTAAGCCTCTTTGAAATTCAGTTCATGAGGCAAAATTATGGTGTGATAAAAATCATTTCTGAAATTGCTCTCTGAGTTGTAAGCAACACGTCAGTAATATTTTTTTTTAAATGATATTCCTGTGTGCATGTATTAGAAAAAATCTATGGTCAGCAAAAGAACAATTCAACACAGCGGCCATGCCCTTTGCCACCCACTAAGAGCACAAAGAGAAAGAATAAACAGTGTCACACCCAGATTGCCTCCTACTACGATTTTTATTAAAACAGGCCACAGGAAAGAGGGAGAGAGAAATTGCACAACCTAAGAAGCACCTTTGATGATAATGGGCTTTTACTATGATTTTTTTGTTTGAAGCCTGAAACTTCCACATCCCTTTGCCTTTCCAAACAAAGCGTAGAATTAATACTTTACGTAGAATTAATACTTTACGCTGACAACTATATCTGACATCTTGTACTTCATAGGAATTCATAGTTAGCAAGATTCTATTCAAGATATTTCCTTCCCCTACATAGAAAGGTTGTGGTTTTCTGGAGTAGCTTTAATTTGTTATCAAAAGGACAAGAGTTAAAAATACCCCCTCACATCTCTATGCCTGTTAATTACCTGTTAAAATTGCAAGTTTATGTGGCAAACCTCTGACAAAAATTACCCACAGGAAATCACTAAGGTGTGTAAAATCTCTCATAAGAGGACAAAATTATTCTCCTTGGAGAAGTAATCCACACAACAAACAAAACTACTGTGGCTTTATTGCTCACACTACACAGAATCTTCTTTTTGTTACAGAGAATATCAGAATTTCCTTTTCAGTTTAAGTGAATGCCAATTTGATCCCTGGTGGGATGATGTAATTTAATGGGATATAGCATTGTCAGGAACCAGCACACTGCCCCTCTAGAAATAGCTAATTGTCTTGCCATTAGCTCCATGTAGTCTGGCCAGTGTGTGTGTGTGTGTGAGGGGGGATACTGGGAATAGTATTCATTAATAAGGCTCCTCGGCCATGATGAATGCAGATTCCATCAGAAAAGGGTCAGAAAGACTGGTGTATTTGTAGTACAGACTCACAGGCCAGAACCATAGCCAGCCATAATTGCTAACAGTGCTCTAGTGTAAGTCGCAAAGTATATTTCTTCTCATCCCAATCTAGAAACTCCCTTACCGCTCCTCTTGAAAGAATGGCCTTTTCATCTAATCTGAAAGCTGCACCAACTCGACGGCGCACCTTTGGAGGCTTCTCTCCTGGCTTCACGGGATACTCTGAAGGGAGCAATCCTGTCAGTTCCTGCCAAGAAAACAGAAGAGTAGGTCACAGTTTACAACAGAGATCACCACTGATAAAAGTGCCAAAATAATTTAAGTGGTCCTAGACCTTGGTTGATGGGGGTGTGGAGGGAAATAACATTTGCTCTACTGTCTTGGGCAAGAAAGTATCTGAAATGTTGCCGAAGGCTTTCATGGCCGGAATCACTGGGTTGTTGTGAGTTTTCCGGGCTGTATGGCCATGTTCCAAAAGCATTCTCTCCTGGAATTTTGCCCACATCTATGGCAGGCATCCTTAGATGTTGTGAGGTATATTGGAAACTAAGCAAGGGAGGTTTATATATCAGTGGAAGGTCCAGGGTGGGAGAAAGAACTCTTGTCTGTTGGAGGCCAGTGTGAATGTTGTAATTAATTATCTTGATTAGCATCAATGGCCTTGCCAGCTTCAAGGCCTGACTCTTTTTTTTGTATCTGAAGTATCTAAAGCTAGCTGGAAAAGAGGGCATGTAAAAATATTTAATTCCTCCATTTAATAGAGCACTTCAGATTATTTATTTTATATTTATTTTATTTTACCTTTTCCCATGATTTGAAGGTAAATCTTGAGAGTCATTCACAAAATATGTCTTGTCTCTTTTAATGGGGCAGTTCATTGTTAATGTTCAGCTGTTCATATTTCCATAACCATGAGTTAACATCTGGCACAAGGGACTGTTTCACAAATGGCACATAAAAGCTACCATGCAAAATACTTGGGACAATGTTCATTTCAAACATTCCCACAGCAAGTCATTTAATATAATAAATTGTTTGTGTTTTAATTTTTTTAATTATTATTATCAGGCTTTAGAGGTGATGACCAAAGTTAGCTTTGGACTGATCCAAAAAAAACCCCTCCTAGCCTCCCAGGATTATAGCATAGACTGCAGAAGTAAGGAATATCTTTTGGTGCTGATTTGATATTAGCTTTTTTATATTTCTTCCATCTTATGACAAAGAATTAGGAAGGATAACAATAGGTTAAGAGGAATAAATAACTATATCTGTATTTAGATATATAGAGGGGGGAATGACATCTTGAGATTCATTCAAAAATTTGAAATGGGGACCTTTGATTATGTGATCAACATATGGTACTCCAGATGTTATTTAGAATATGATTGCAGCTACTTGTAGTTGTGCAGCTTTAATCATTTCTGACTCATGGCAACCCATCATGGGGTTTCTTGGCAAGATTTGTTCAGAGAAGGTTTACCTTTCCCTTTTCCTGAGACCGAGCATAGGCAATATTGAAGGATGATGGGGTCCTATCCCTGTAGTGTAGCTAAGCTCAATTAAAGCATTTTCATAGTTTTACTATGATACGTTCAGAATAATACAGAAACATCTTACACAGAGCAATGGTACTGATACCCACTTTGCCCTTTATTTGCCTCCAGATATTTTCCACTAGTGTTGCCATTGGATTACATCTTCCTTAGAGCTACCAGGTCAACAACATCCCATTCCCTGAGATTTCAGAGCCAAAAACTTAGACCAGAGGCCTTGTAATGTGACAGGTGCAAGCCAGACAAGCTTTTTTTCCCAGCATTGCTTGCCCTGATATTTATCTGCTCAGCTGGAAAGATGGGGAAACATTGCAACTCCCTGATACTCTTGCTGGCACCTCGAGACCTGCCAATCCTGCTTTCTTCCTATCTGAGTGCCTCGCAGGTCTAGCAACTCTATGGAAAGCCTCTCCCTTTTGTTGGGCACCAAAGATGTGTTTTCTTCTCTTTAGTAGAACTTTTTATATACACCCCCCCTTCCCAATACACACTAGGTTGTGGAGACCCCCAAAGCTTTGCTGGCCACTTACTGCCTCACGCAAACACAGCCTTCTCAGCTCCTGCACGCAGGCCTCAAGTTTCTCCTCCAAAGCCTTCTGCTGCTTCCTCATGGCTTGGGTGAGATCCTTCATGGGAGC